>NC_090177.1:27430674-28158174 GCF_024679245.1 Pseudorasbora parva | reverse complement strand
CTAGTTCAGCCTTTCCCTCTTTCACTATCTTTCTACATAGAGGACACTTACAGGTCCATAATTACTTACACAATGTTCATTACAAGGGAATCAACATTTGTGACATTTTATCCATTACAACAGAAAATATGCTATTTCCTCAGTATTAACAGTGCATTTTTACATAGGGCCTAAAATTCGCTGTGACATCGACATCAAATGTGACATCGGAGTTGGTGAGTATATGAAACGGTGTCAATCACCAGTTGGCTGTTAACATTTTTATGAAATTCTAACAATATAATGTTGCAAGAACGTCAATGTGAACAAATGTGAATGGCGCTCTGGACATTTAACAAGCAAGTACAGGATCGTCATGAAAGTTTAAGCCTTGTGAATTTAAATATTCAAGTGCAAGAAGACATGAAAGATTCATTAAGCCTAGTTCAGACTGCACGATTTTCAAACTCGTCGGGTCACAGCTCTATTCACACTGCATGACTATCTGGGGTATCATTCAGTCACTGCTGTGTTCACACTGCACGATGGTTTGACGACAGAGGAGTTCACACTGCATGACTGAACAAGAGGAAGAATCGCCGACAACTCTCTCGCTCTCCGGTGCGCAAACTACGTTTCCCAAACACACGTGCGATGTGACAAGTAAACAACGCGAGATCACACGTGCGTCAGACCGGAGTTCTCGCGCGAGACTTGGAATTGTTATTAAAAATGACAAACTGCACAAAGTTTGCTTCAAATTGTATGTGCGCCGATTTGTGGAGAAAAAGAAAAAAGATTATGGCGGAAGAAATTGTTGGAGAGACAGAGGGAGCCAGGATTTTGTTCTGCAAAGACAGTTTGAGGTAAATAAATAATTATTTAATGTGCTGCTGCTGTGGCTGGATGTGCAAATGTTTGGCCTTTGTTTCTGTTTGATAGAATTGTAAATATATCTATTAAAATACTGAAATTCTGCTTTTTAACTCCTCCCTGAACCTCCTGCGGCCCTGTATCTCACTCTTTCATTGGCTGTCGGTCATCGCCGATGTAATTTTCAGTCAGAACCCTGTTCACACAGCAGGAGTTTGAATCGCCGACAGGTCCAGATATTTAGCATGCCAAATATCTCACCAGCGTCGGCGACTCGTCGGCAATTCTCTCTGATCGCGTCTTTGATAATTCATACTGTGTGATTGTCACTCGCGTGTACGAGCACCGATTTGCCTGTGATCTCGGACATTTGTCGGCGATTTCACAAAACCTGTCGGCGACTCAAAATCGGGGCAAAAATCGGGCAGTGTGAACTAGGCTTTACTTGCACAAACTTACTTGCACAAAAAGGTAAGTTTCTGTGCACAAACATCCAAAAAGTTACCACAAATAGTGAATTGAGTCAAAGTAAGTTCACTTTCTTGACTTATGAATGGAATAAACTGCAATGCGCAATACGTACTGCCTTCTAAAGTAAAAGAGCCAGTTGCAATAAAAGAGCATCACTGCAGCTGCCGTATTTGCACTTTTGCAGTCAGCAAGTGTCCTAGTAAACATATTTTTTTAAGTGAATGTGAACAACAGTTCAGTATATTGGATCTGTGCATTATGTCTTAAAGCCTAATAAACCTACCGCTGTCTGTTTTACATGTTAATCTAACAACAAAGGACAAAGACAAAATTAGTCACTGCTCTTGTCTGAATACATTTTCTACCTTTAACAAGGATTCATCTATTTTAATTTATAGGCTAGAGTAAATAATATGCAGTGATTATTTGACATTTGATTACTTTATAAAATTTCTGTACCAGAAAACCTTCATTAAAAGCGCATTTAATTTCATTTGCATTTTTGTTCTATTATATTTATTTATAATCTGATTAGTTGTTTTTCACAGGGAGCCGATTAAGGAAGATGAGGATACTGTAAAGACAGCACGACATCAAACAATAACTGACAAAGGAATGAACAGAACAGGGAGTATAAATACACAGGGTGAATGAGGGAACTAAACAGACACAGGTGGAGAGATATGAACTAATCAGGGTCTAACGAGAACAAGTGCGGACATGACAAAACAGAATTGTGACATTCAAATTTTATTGTTGACTATTTATGCTTCAGAATGTTTTTTCTTGTGTTGCTTACATTTTTATAGTTAGGCTAGTAGTTTTAGCTGTGAAAGAAAGAAATGAATACAGGTTTAGAACAATTTAAGTGCGAGTAAAGGATGACGCCACATCCCTTTAGTTATCATTTTGTGTAATGTGTTACCATGTAACCAGCATGACCTGCTTTATGTCATCATGACAGAGTATAAAGATTGGATATATAGTATATAAAGGATACTTTTTGTTGTTGTTGTTGTTGTTGTTGTTGTTGTTGTTGTTGTGGAATTCAATTTTTTTTGTATAGATTGTCAGTTTGGTAAAACGTGCTTATTAACATCAAATTAGCTGTTAGTAATTTCCTCTATTTATTTATTTTATTCGATTTTTTTTCTTCTTTTGTCTGAGTACAAAACTTTATTCTTATAGCATGAACGGCATAAAGGAAGCTCTTCTGCCTCACTTTAAGCGATTGTTCTGCCTGAGAGATCTCAAAACTGCCTTGTCATTGTTGTTTTGCTAGTGCATCATTATCTTTTACTTCACAAAAGCTGAAAACAAGGGCTACAGTATAGAAGACTGGATGAGTGGAGAGGCATATGAAATCACCTTCCTTTTTGTAACATTGTTCATAATGTAGAAGGAGGTCTTTAACATGAAGTTTAAAACAAACTTATTGAACTTTACTGCAGAATGCATAAAAGAAACAACTACATGCCTCAAATGTAGTTTGAGTACAAACAGTACAAAATGACACTGTACATCTTATATGTTTTTTTGTGTATGTTTTTTCTTTTTTTTTAAATAACTTCATGCAATTTAGCTTGGGGGCACAGAATGGGAAACCTCATCTACTCAATAGTCCACTTTCACAACCTCGTTGTGTTTATAATCACGCTCATGCAAACTTTTCTTTTTCTTTTTTCAATGACATTTTAACAAACAAATGTTTGTTTATGGCCTATTTATTTTTTAGCTTTTTACCTTCTGTGATTCCAAATTCAAAGTTGTGCTCATTCATGGAGATTATCATGATTAGAAAAATGTGTGAGAAAAAATAAAGAAATCATAACCTTGTGTTGGTCACAGAGCTTATTTTAAGCAATAATCCAAAAGTCGCCAGTGACTAATGTGTTTTTGTCGAGGGATAATGGGTGATGCAAACTTTCGGATTGGTGTACAAAAATACTTTGTCACTACAACACTCTATTAGCAAATCCATCAAGACCCCTGAGCATCAAAAATGTTTCTGGTTGAGTGAGTGGTGTTGACATGAGCGATGATACACTGCACTTCCTAATGTTATAATCTCTCACTAACGTGTTTTACCACAGACAGCCTATCTGCTCCTGCAGTCCTGCTTGTGTCTCATCTGTCTGCCCCCATTCATTAGAGCTCATTAGGGAACATCACTTATGCTGCACCTTGTCAAAAGCCCTCTGCTTCCAACCCACCACCAACCAGCTCTCCACTGCAGACCAAGAGGAGGTCACGTATTCAGTCTCCACCACATGACAACACCGCCTGAGCATCCTTTATTATCTCTGATGCTCCATAACACGAGCATGGCCCTGTCTCCGGCTACATATAAGACAAGTGAGAAATGCTTTAAAAAAGCACAGATCCTCAGGGGCTGCGAGGCGTCATTACAACCTGTCATTCTCACTCTGTTTTTTCCCCCTGCCTCTGCTCAGATTGATGTTTGGTGAGGAGGGGATGTTTGGATTCTCTGGGCTGCGAAAGCTGATTGGCGAAACGTGTCTACCACTCAGTTGGACATCAAAATACCGCACAAGTCAGCTCAGAATTGTGGGTAAAACTGAATTCAGCTTGACAACTAAAAAACTTTACATAAACGTTCTGTTAGCATTACCTAATGCAATCGCTAACACAAATAACAACAACAACATTTTCTTTGAACATTTGTTTATTAATTTGTATATATACTAAATGTTTTAACATTTAAGTTGCATAAATAAACAAATTATGTGCAAATTAATATATTTATAAATGAGCACAAACCAAGACCCCTCTTCCTTCCCTCACACTTTGATACAAATCCTTCCCTTGTGGGTCAAAATGACCCGAAGCCCTAAAATGATACTTACATTTTTTTTTTTTGGGGGGGGGGGGGGGGGGGCTTATAAGCCAGAGAGCTTATTTCATTTAATTTTAATGATATTTTTTTCTATATTCTCTTACTTTTTTATTTTATTTTATCAATAAATAATAAATAAATAATAATTTAAAGGCTTAGTTCACCCAAAAATGTAATTTATGTCATTAATGACTCAAACGGTTATGAATCAGTGTATTGATTCATGATTCGGATTTCCGTTTGAATCTTTATTTGAGGATTGAATACAAACACGGAAGAGAAGACAATGCTGAATAAAGTCGTAGTTTCTGTTATTTTTGGACCAAAATGTATTTTCGATGCTCCAAGAGATTCTAATTAACTAACTGATGTCATATATGGACTACTTTGATGTTTTTATTCCCTTTCTGGACATGGACATTATATTGTGCATACATACTTACATACGCTCTCCGACTAAATATAAAATATCTTAAACTGTGTTCTGAAGATGAACGGAGGTCTTACGGGTGTGGAACGACATTAGGGTGAGTCATTAATGACATCAATTTCATTTTTGGGTGCACGCTCTTCACATTCTTTCAGCTTCAATTCAAAATAATACAATTTAATGCATAAGTCTTTTATTTCAGCTCAGAATATCTTACATTGGGTGTCTTTGCCAACTTCTTGTGGAATTTATTATTATTATTATTATTATTATTATTATTATTATTATTATTATTATTATTATTATTATTATTATTATTATTATTATTACATGATCAGGACTCTTGCCACTTGGTGGCCTTATAGCTCTATGGGGCAAACGATCTGTTCTGGTCTTAAAGTCAGTTCTTCAGGTTTTAGGTTTTAAACACTACATTACATTTACACCAGGCACAATGCAGTCAGGAAACCGTTCTCCCAGCAACCGCCAAACCATCAGATTGTCAGGCAGAGAAGTGTGATTTTTCAGTCCAGAGAACACGTCTCAACTGCTCTAGAGTTCAGGGTCGGTGTGCTTTACACCACTGCATCTGACGCTTTGCATTGCACTTGGTGATAAGGCTTAGATGCAGCTTCTCAGCAATGGAAACCCATTCCATGAAGCTCTCTACGCACTGTTCTTAAGCTCATCTGAAGGCCACATGAGGTTTGGAGGTCTGTAGCTATGACTCTGCAGAAAGTTGGTGACTTCTGCTTACTGTGCGCCTCAGCATGCACTGACCCTGATCTGTGATTGTATGTAGCCTACCATTTCGTGGCTGAGTTGCTGTTGTTCCCAATTGCGTTCACTTTGTTATTATACCACTAACAGTTGATCATAGAATGTTTAGTAGTGAGGAAATTTCACAAAATGGACTCATTGCACAGGTGGTAGCTTATCATGGTATCACGCTTGAATTCACTGAGCTCCTGAGAGTGACCCATTCTTTCACAAAATGTTTGTAGAAGCGTTTGCATGCCTATAGTGCTTGATTTTATACAGCTGTGGCCATCGAAGTGATTTGAACACCTGAATTCAGTGATTTTGAGGGGTGTTCCAACACTTTTGGCAATATAGTCTATGTGTACTGAAGCATTACATTCCTATGGGGGTTCAAATTACCTGTGAGGTAAGGATTTGTAACTTTTTTGAATTCCAACAATACTCATAGATTCCAGTGGTTTTGTTGTTGTATTTGTGGTTGAAGTACGACAAAAGTCTTAGGGTCTTGGACAACTCCGATGAACACTCAATAAAAAAAAATGACTCAATTAGACAATGGCGGGCGGAGTTACAGTAAATAGTCTCTGCCAACAAGGTGGACTAGAGTGACATCAAAACATGGACCACCAGTGGTTCCTTGGACATTGTCCTATGGGTTATTATAATAAGAAATCTTAGGTCCCAGATGTTTTGTTCTACAATGTTAACTGCACACACTCACAACTTATTAGAAACAATTTTTTTTTTTTTTTAATAAATAAACTTATCAGCTTAAAAAATTGTGTCTTTAAAATGGGAGGTGTAATTTATGTTTTAGAACGAAATGTCCAATTTTTCAACCCCATTAAAAAATATATATTTTTGGTGTCATACCCGCAGCACTCTATTCGCTCTTGGAATAAATACACACTACAATGTATTAATTCCTGTTAACATTAGTGTCATGGATACACCGTGCTTGCCCTGCCCCAACCTCTCAGCTTATGCTCCCCAAAGCGTGTATTTTCATTCATAGTAGTTTATGATACCTAATATTTTAATATATACAACCTTACTGTAAATTGTTACCATGTGCAGTATTTGTTAAATTAATTGCTAAGCATTTTGTTCATAAAAATATAGAATACTTTTTTTCTTTCTTGAGGTTTGTATTGAGGCCTTAATTATCATTCATTTGCAGGTCTGGGCTGTAGCTCAGGAGATGAGGTGAATGCTTTCCTCCTACACTCCTTCTGTCTAGCCAGATGTGTGATTAATGTGCTTAACCTCTCCTCATTATCCAGGGCTGGATTCAGAGCTACAGGGTGACTGTGACACAGGTGAGGTGAAAAGAGCCCAGATTGAGGTATGGACTAAATTACAGGTTACCAAACCAGCACACTTATAGGGCAGATCATGGTGCTTTAAGGATGGGTTTTGTATATTATATTTTTATGTTGTAGTTTTATATGAGTAATACAGCAATTTGATAATTTCTCTAAACTGATCCTAATCTTTTTGTTAGGAAAAACCTAAATCAGATAAACAGTGGAGCAACAGATGTCGTAGCAACTCATAATGTAATAACTGCACAAAATGTAAAAATTATGCATAATGTACTGTGTTACATTATAATAACAACAAAATCTAATATAACACTTTAATAACTTACTCATGTTATAAAAGCCTAAGCTCATAATGTAATTACAATATCATAATTAATATAATGTGATACAATATCATGTAATCATAATACAATTTTTACATTATGTGAAAATTGCAGCAAAAAAAAAAAAAACATAAAAATATTAGTATTCCCTTACAGCACATTTTTAATCTAGTCTTAAAGTATTCTTAAACTACCTGTGAAATGAAACATTTCAATATTCATGCAATTATGAATATAATTGCACACACTTTCTGTCTATGTGTGTGTCTATGTGTGTGCGTGTCCCCACAAAGATGGCAATATCCGAAATCCTTGTCCTTGTGGGGACATTTTTAGGTCCCCATGAGGAAAACATCTTATAAATCACACAGAAGGAGTTTTTTTTGAGAAAGTAAAAATGCAGAATGTTTCCTGGCAGGGGCAGTGTAGGGGGATAGGATGTACAGTTTGTACAGTATGAAACGCATTACGCCTATGGAAAGTCCTCATAAAACATGGAAACACGACATGTGCGTGCGTGCGTGCGTGCGTGCGTGCGTGTGTGTGTGTGTGTGTGTGTGGGTGTGTGTGTGTGTGTGTGTGTGACAGAGGGATTCCTGATGCTGTTTTGGCTTCTTTACACATATTATAAGCTCTTCATGAGTTCTCAGCTGGTCATAATGATGGTATTTTGAGAAAATGGTTGCATTATAAACTCACCAAAAACATGTCATATTTTCATTATTGTAAGAGTTTTTAAATAAATTGTATTCCTTTACAGTTTATTTTTAAAAATCTAAAGCCAGTCTTAAGCTACCTTCTTATATGTTTATTAAACAAAGCATTGGTGTTCCTTTACATTACATTTAAAAATCAAAATAAAGATAAATAAATGAAATCAGAACATTTGCACCTAGTAGTAGTAGTAGTAGTAGTATTTCAAGCCAGGTTAAGACTGGATTTTGATTTTTAAAATATACTGTAGGGGAATTTTTTTATTAATGTTTTGTTTTTTAAAGCTATTACAATAATGAAAATAATGACTTTTTTTCTGAGTTTATAATTGTCACAGAACCAAAGGATGCAGACAAGTTTAATGAGCAGAGCTATGGATAATGACAGGGATGCAGACTGGTGAGTAGAAATCAGAATGAATGGAATGAAATGATGAGTTAGCTAGAAGCTAGACCTATACTGTCCTTTTGATGCAGTTGACTGGAGAGTAATCAGACCACGGGAAGATGACTGATGGCAGAAGGCAGATGGCAGGTAAGAATCTTTGTAGCAGATAAGGATCGGGTAGAGCCTGTATCATGATCATAAGGACGGGACCAGACAAGGGAGTAAATCCGATGTATTTTTATAGTGAGTGCTGATGATGAGGTGCAGGTGCAGAGAATAAGAATTCCTTGGAGAGTGGACCAGTGGGCAGAACGTTCTGATCTAGGGATGTTTGGTGGACTTGTGATGATTGTAACTCTGTGACAATAATGTAATAATGTTCACATAATGTTAAAAAATATATTACATTATGAGCTCAAGATTGTATTACATTTTGAGAAAATTATTACATTATGATCATTTTATTACAACAATAATGTAATACTTTTTACATGAGTTAAATTATGAGTTGCTACAAGTTGATTGAAATTGATGAATAAGGACTGTGGCATTAAACAAACCCAAACACAGATGGACAATCTTAGCCTTTATGAAAAATATTTAAGTGTGCTATTAGTATACTTCTTTTAATCAAAAAATCTTAAAATGTATCCCTTCAGTCTACTTTTTATGTATTTATTTTTGAAACACTTAAAATTGCACTTAAGGCTTTTACTGACAGAAAATGCTAAGTATATTTGGCCTATGGTGGCTAACTAGATATACTTAAACAAAAGTATAATTAATTATTCCAAGTATGCTTGGCTTGCAGTGGTGTTTGATTGAGTAGAGTAGTAATTGAGTATTACTTTTAATTACTTTTGAATTGACAACTTCACAAAGTCTTATGTAGCGTCTTATAAAATAACATTGTTTGAAAATAATGATTTATAAAGAAAGCAAATATGTTCCTAATTCTGAGAATCTGGATTGTTGTGTAGGCTAGTCCACTTGTAGCGTAATTTATAACTTTAAATTTATTTATTATAACTGTTACAGTTAATGCCCAGAGCTCCCACTCAGCTAAAACGGCAGTTATGGGGGCATAAACGTAAAGGGTGTCTTTGTGCCTCTTAACAGACACAAAATGCAATTAAAATGTCTGTCAAACTATGAGACAGAATGAGAAGGGAAAAAATCCAGAAAATCACATTGTCTGATTTTTTAAGAATTTATTTGCAAATAATGGTGGAAAATAAGCATTTGGTCTCCTACAATGAAGCAAGATTTATGGCTCTCACATACCTGTAACTTCTTTTTTAAGAGGCTCCTCTGTCCTCCACTCATTACCTGTATTAATGGAACCTGTTTAAACTCATTATCAGTATAAAAGACACCTGTCCACAACCTCAAACGGTCTCACTTTAAACTCCACTATGGCCAAGACCAGAGAGCTGTCAACGGAGACAAAATTGTAGACCTGCACCAGTCTGGGAAGACTGAATCTGCAATCGCAGCTTGGTGAGAAGAAATCAACTGTGGGAGCAATTCTTAGAAAATGGAAGACATACAAGACAACTGATAATCTCCCTCGATCTGGGTCTCCATGCAAGATCTCTTCCCTTGGGGTCAAAATGATCACAAGATTAACTTCAAGATCAAAAATCCCATAACCACACTTATTAAAAGACCTACAGAGAGCTGGGACCAAAATAACAAAGGTTACCATCAGTAACACTACGCCGCCAGGGACTCAAATCCTGCAGTGCCAGACATGTCCCCCTGCTTAAGCCAGTACATGTCTGGGACCGTCTGAGGTTTGCTAGAGAGCATTTGGATGATCCAAAAGAGGATTGGGAGAATGTCCTGTGATCAGATGAAACCAAAATAGAACTTTTTGGTAAAAACTGAACTTGTCGTGTTTGAAGGAGAAAGAATGAGTTGCGCCATACCTACTGTGAAGCATGGGGGTGGAAACATCATTCTTTGGGGCTTTTTTTCTGCAAAGGGAACAGGACGACTGATCCGTTTAAAGGAAAGAATGAATGGGGCCAAGTATCGTGAGATTTTGGGTAAAAACCTCCTTCCATCAGCAAGGGCATTGAAGATGAAATGTGGAAGGGTCTTTCAGCATGACAATGATCCCAAACACACTGCCCAGACAATGAAGGAGTGGCTTCGTAAGAAGAATTTCAAGGTCCTGGAGTGGCCTAGCCAGTCTCCAGGTCTCAACCCCATGGAAAATCTTTGGAGGGATTTAAAAATACATGGTGCCCAGCCCAACGATAGCTCCACAACATCACTGCTCTAGAGGAGATCTGCATGGAGGAATGGGCCAAACTACTAGCAAAAGTGTGTAAAAACCCTGTGGTGACTTACAGAAAATGTTTTATCTCTGTCATTGACAACAAAGGTTATATAACAAAGTTTTGAGATTAACTCATGTTATTGACCAAATACTTATTTTCTACCATAATTTGCAAATACATTCTTTAAAAATTAGACAATGTGATTTTCTGGATTTATGGTTAAAATTACAGGCTGCTTTCACCTTTTTAAGTGAGAGAACTTGCACAATTGGTGGATAAACAAATACTTTTTTTGCCTATAACATCAATGAATACAATAAAAAGTCAGTTTAAAAAGCAGCATCGCTCATACTTCAAAATAATTGACAGAATTTACACACTAGACATAGGCTAACAAGAATCTAGACTGTTCTTTCTAAAGGAGAAAATTTAATTTGCTTTCAATATATACAAAATGACAAGTCTATGACATTTGACCTTTCAGTGAGCCGGCAATTTCACGCTTTGAAATGCAGGGGTGTAATGTGAATGTGAATTTTTCAGCTATTGGTTTTAAAAGTGACTCTCTAGCATAAAACGCAAATTGAGTTCTCTTATCAGAACCATTTTCAAACTCATTTTGCTTTCTCTTTGAGGAAAGGTTTCCTGTTTTGAGGGTTGTTGTATGAGATGAGAAGTCTGCTGGTGGCTTTAATAATTCAATAGGTCTTCAGAAATTTCTAAACATTCTGATACTCGCGAGGATATTCAACATTAGAAACCAGAAATAACATTACAGAAAGTTATTTACTGTCGTGGTATTTATAGTAGGGTCTGGCCAGTTTATTCCCTTGTAAATTTGTACATGTTTTAAGAGAGAAATCTTGCAGCTTCCTCCTACTACGCCCAATTTTGGAGTCAATATTAAATTCAGATGAGGCTTACATTTTCAGTCTAAGGGAATACAGCAGTCAAACCAAATAATATTCAGACACAGATATCATTTTTAACTAGTGGGTGATGATAGCAAAATAAAGTAAACTGTGACATACTTTACCTAAAAATTAAAGTTGACTATCAGTAAAATTGATTTAAAAAAATGGGACCAAAATTATTCAGACACTTTGACCTGACCACGTTTTGCTTAAGTGTTTTTTCTTTAATTGCCGAAATGTGATCTTTTACACCACAGAATGAACAAAATTTAGCATTGCTTGGTAATTGGTTGACCTAAATTGGCATTATCTAGTTGTGTTTAACAGCTGATTGGTTGATTGTAATTCATTACATACCTTTTCTATCAAAGTTTTCTGACATTATCAAGATGAATTTGTTCTGACACAGTTTAACTTGAGCTGAGTTCTTGTCATGTTTTATTACAGTTTTCTAAACTATAGCGAATAAACTGTGATAATGTGAGAAAATGTTGAATGTGTCTGAATACATTTTGGTTTGATTGTTTACGAGTCAGCATGACAGACGTAAAACAAATCTGTTGGTAAAGAATGAGACAGACCGACATTTATGCAGTGCAAACCAGGACCATCTTGTTTAGTACAAATGAACATTTTTCTTATGAATGGTTTTTGGTTGAACATCTATAGTGCCTACAGTTGTCAATTTTTCAACTGAATTGCTGTTTGCATCCCATTACTTCCGTAATGAGAATTCATGATCCATTACTTCCAACATGAAATTGAAATGTTGATTTTATGTCATCTTTAAAGTGTCCAGCATTAGTTTACAATGCTCATTGTGTGTAAACAAATATGCCATTGATTGTTCAAGGATTTGCATATACCAGCTTCTCTTAAAATCATTTAACATCACAAATGTTTTTATCATCTCCGTTAAATGCTTATAATCTTTAATTTACTTTTTAAAATCTCTATTCATATCATTCATCAAAATATTAGCTACTGCAAAGGCTTATTCCCCAAGAGCTGTTTGAAATTGATTTAATGATTACATGCAGCTGGTTTTAGGTGACTGGAGACCCCTTAGGCAAAAATGTGCTAATTACATGACATGCATGCTGTAAAACTGTAATCTGAAATATTGCATATTCATGGAATATAATCTCTTTTGGGAAATGTGTATCTCTCTGACTATTTTGCCATTGGAATTGCAGACTTTTAATAAACTATTTATTTTTACTTTGAACACTGTGGCATTTTATGTAAAGTCTGTTCATTTAAAAAAAATAATAATAATAATTATATAACAATGGTCTGCATTTTTTTCAATTTCGATTCGCTGATTTAAGCATGATTAATCAAGAGAATTTATAGGGGCTAAACATTGTCAATTAATAATCATGTTGTGCATGTTTTACAAAATATTTAGGTAATTTCATACTTGTCGACAAGATTTGTTTGAAATTAGTTTTGTGGATTTATGGCAGGCAATTTTATACTGTTAAGATTTTCGTCTATATTAATTCATGCATTAGGTGTCTTGAACTAACTATGAACAAATGCAACGTTTATTAATCTTACATAATTCTACACACACAAAAAACGTTTACATCTCAATGTGTATAATGCAACAACAATTATTGAACGAATGAACAAACAATTTCACAGAACATTCATTCTGTGAAAATTAAAAATAGTGTATTTACAAATTAAACCTTATATTAAGGTGTTACTGATAAAAGCACAGTAAGGTCCGACTCACGCTGATAGAATATGCAAGCATGGTGGATATGAATATGTGAGGAAGACGGATGTAGGGGAGAGAAATGGAGGAGGAAAGAGAGAGTGTTGACTCACACTGAGCACAGCATGCCATCTCTCCCTGTGAACCGTCTCTTTCTCTCTAAATGTCAGACGGTTGTTGAAATGAAGTAGGGTCGCCATTCACACAACGATAGATGGTCATGGTGAACTATCACCATGCTTTATTTAATATGTCCTCTGGCCCCTTAATCTGATTCAAATGGAATTACATCGTCACTCTGATTCCTCTCCCACTCCTTCCACTTATAAAAACCTTCAGTTCAAAAGCTACAATTCTCTCTAACAATGAGGGCATATCTTAATGCTTTCAACTAGTCACTTTTTGCGACAAAGAAACTGAATTTCATATTCAAATGTTAGATGATTTACCCAAGTCATTTTATAAATCTGCTGATACATTTGTTTAGAAATGTGATGGATAATTAGTACTGTGGTATGAATATTAAATGGATAGTTCACCCAAAAATGTGATGTTTATCTGCTTACCCCCAGGGCATTCAAGATCTATGTGTGTTTGTTTATTCAAATGAAAAATTTTAACGTTGCTCGTATAATGCATGTTGATGGGGTGTTTTTCTATGAGAGCCGCTAAGAGAGTAAAAAACACATAGAATCCATATGTGGCAAGCAGCAGGGCGAGGGACCGTGAGAACGAACCGGTGACGAGTGCTAATGAGTGCCAGCTGCGCGCCACACCAGTCTCGTCTCGCGGCCGAGTGACGGGAGCATAAAAGGAGCGAAGGCAGTGGAAGACGAGAGAGGACCAGGCCTGGATTTTATGTTATGTTTTGTTTTCGTTTTTATTATGTGTGTGCAGGCCGTCATCCATGAGGGGCTGCCCGCGGTTTACTTTCGGTTTGTTTATTTATTTTGAAATTAAAGTTTGTTGAATGTTCGCCGGTTCCCGCCTCCTTCCTTCCCATCTAAGAAACCCGTTACACTGGTGCCGAAACCCAGGAGGAAGGAGGGACATGCTGTCGAAGAGCCCTCGCTGCTGAGGGGGATCGCGGTGCTGAGGAGGTCAGGCAGCGCGGATGGATGAAGACCGCGAGGGCTGCCCGAGGCGGGGGTGCTGGAGCGAAGAAGGTGGGACAGAGAGCTCGCTGCCGTGCCCCTGGTTTGAGGTGGGGTGGCGGCCATCCGAGAGGGGGTGGAGGAGTCGCCTCGCTTGCCGTGGGCCGGAGCCTGCTGCCGTCCGCCGGTTAGGGGAGGAGCAGGGAGCGCAGGGCTGACTGCTGGCTCCCTCAGTAGGAGGAGTCACCGCCAGCCACCAGGGGGCGGAGGAGGATCGAGCTATCTACCAAGCAACCAGTACTATCATATAGCACCGCGAGGAAGAGCCTTTCGGCTGGCGGAGGGCCCAATGCCAGCAATGGGGGTATGTGGCAAGCAGTGGGGCGAGGGACTGTGAGAGCGGGCCGGTGACGAGTGCTAATGAGTGCCAGCTGTGCGCCACGCCGGTTTCGTCTCACGGCCGATCTCACAGGAGCATAAAAGGAGGAGCAGCGGAAGACGAGAGAGGACCAGGCCTGGATTTTATGTTATGTTTTGTTTTGTTTTATTTAAGTTTTTATTATGTGTGTGCGGGCAGTCGTCCGTGAGGGGCGCCCCGCGGTTTACTTTTGGTTTATTTTGAAATTAAAGTTTGTTGAATGTTCGCCGGTTCCCTCCTCCTTCCTTCCCATCTAAGAACCTCGTTACACCATATTAAACACTGCGGCTTGTGACGATACATTGATGTCTTAAGACACGAAAACGATTTCTGCGAGAAACCGAACAGTGTTTATGGTATTTATTTACCTCATATCAGACAAATCTCATCTAATTTTCCCAATGCCATTACTTCCGCCAAAGAAGGTCAAAATCTGGCGTGATCATTGATATGAAGCTTTAGCATAAGTTCTGCCGTGACCGCAGCTATGGATGCCATATGCCCCAGGAGCCTCTGAAATTGTTTCAATGGGACTGCTGTCATGCGTTTGAACGAATTCAAGCAGTTCATCATCCGACTGGACGCATTCCTCGGTGAGGCGCACTGTCAGGACTACCGAATCCAGCACCATACTGAGAAAAGAGATCCTCTGCATGGGGCAGAGTTTGCTCTTCTCCCAGTTGACCCGAAGCCTGGCTGAGGTGCCTGAGCACCATGTCCCTGTGTTCACACAACTGCTCTCGCGACTGGGCAAGAATCAGCCAGTCATCGAGATAGTTGAGGATCCGAACACCACGCTCTCTCATGGGAGCAATGGCTGCCTCCACGAATTTCGTGAAGACACGGGGCGACAGGGAGAGCCCGAAGGGTAGGACCTTGTACTGATATGCTCGTCCGTCGAACGCAAAGAGTAGAAACTGTCTGTGTCGAGGGAGAATCGAGACATGAAAGCACGCATCCTTCAGGTCGATCGCTGCAAACCAATCTTGGGGACGGATGTTTCTGCGTCAGCATTCTGAACGGCAGCCTGTGAAGGGACCGGTTCAAGAACCGCAGATCCAAGATCGGGTTACCCGCCACTTTTCTTGGGTACAATGAAGTGCGGGCTGTAAAAGCCGGTCTTCATATCGACTGGAGGGACCGGCTCAATCGCGTCCTTCACCAGTAGGACTGCGATCTCTGCCTGAAGCACCGGGGCGCCCTCCTTCCACACAGAGGTGAAGTGAACGCCCCTTAACTTGGGGGGACTTTGGGTGAACTGAATCGCATAGCCGAGTCTGATGTACGGATGGCCTCCATCTGCTTCTAGGCGGCCGAGAACTGCTGGGCAAAGTTCTCTACTGCGTCACCGAACAACCCAGTCGATGAAATAGGGGTCCCGGGTCTTATCGGTCTCCCTCATATCAAGCAGGTTGAGCCAGAGATGCCGCTCCTGGACCACCAAGGTGGACATCGCCTTACCAATAGCACAGGCGGTGGTTTTCGGCGCCCGGAGGGTGAGGTCCATCGCCGTCCGGAGCTCCCAGAGGAGCTCTGGGCCAGGACTACCCTCGTGCATGTCCATGAGTGCCTGTGCTTGGTGCACCTGAAGCAACGCCATGGCATGCAGGGCAGACGCGGCCTGGCCACAGGACCTGTAGGCCTTCACGGTCAGACCGGAAGAGAATCTACAGGCCCTGGACAGAAGCTTCGGGTCCCCGCACCAGTTGAAAGCGGTTGCAGGACACAGTTGCATCTCGACGGCCCGCTCCACCGGCGGGAGACCCTCATACCTCCTGGCCTGCCCGCCGTCAAGGGTAGTGAGAAGGGAGGAGCCACCAGGTCGCCCGTGGGCGCTAAACGGTGCTTTCCACGGCCTAGTCAGCTCCTCATGTTCCTCCAGGAAGAAAGGCACAGAGAAACCCATCATCCAACCTAAAAAGGTTCGGGACATGGGGGAGGGTTCCACTCAAGCCCGACCTTTTCGGCGGCCCGGGAAAGCATAGCCGTCAACTCCGGGTCCGACTCAACAGTTGCCACTTTCCCAGAGGGAGGCAGTATAGCCAAATCTTCATCCCCTGAGGACTAAAACTCCCCCTCCGATGCAGTGATCGACATCTGCTCGTCCGAGGGTGCCCCAAAGGACACTATCGAACGCCCATGAGAGGGGCTGATGGAATCCTCCAGAAGCACCACCGGTTGCGGCGCTTGTGAGGGATTATGGTCCTGCGGAGGATCGCTCAACGGGTTTGCCCTAACTGTAATCCTCAGGTCACCCCGGCCATCCTTCGAAGTAGACCTATTCTGCTGTGCAGGAATAGACCTAAATCAAGCTATGGGTAGGGGGACTCAACCCTCCCGAAGGTAGGTGAGTCTCGACATAAGCGTCAAGATAGTCATGTTCCCGCAGTGGGAACCCGAACTATCTACAAACGCCGCCTCAGCGTGCTCTAAGCCCAGGCACGTGATACAGCACTTGTGACCGTCAGCGGGCGACAGGGAACGACCGCACCCAGAAACGCACGGGTGGAAAGACATCTTGAAAAAGACGTCACGTCACCCATGTAGCTCTTTTAGTGAGGAAATCTGCTCTTTTAGTGCTGAAGCACCCAGGGATCGACCGTGGCAGAATGACAGGTTTGTAGTGCAGCCTGTTTCTGCTCTCACCAGAAAAGGAACACACCCACTGAACCAACTGTGTGACGTGTGTATGTGTAGTGCAATTTGCTCAGTTTTGCTGTTAAAACAGCAGCTCTCTCAGCAGTAGAGAGATCGCGGTCGTGCTGTCTTGTGCCGTCTGGCCAACACAAAAAAGATTTCCCCAGGCACATGCTTTCTCTCTCTCTCTTCGCTGATTAGGAAGGCAGTCAGATGCTTCATCAACGCCATGGCGATCGCTTCCGCTTTATACCCGCGCAGCGGGGCGGGGTGCAATATGCAAAGCACGCACGCCAATGTTCATTGGCCCGTTTTCTATATCTTGAAGCTGATAGGGGCTCCCAGAAGTGATCCCTGTGAAACGCTGTGAGAACGCCTCTGCGTTAATGCGTCGTGAAGCGCCTGTAGAACCATTCCATCGGAAAAAAGATCGATCGTCGGCGTGATGACGTCATCGACCGGAAGCTATAAAGCGTCCGTGAAATCAAACAGGAACTAACTTCTGATAAAGCCTGAAGTAAGTGATCACGGACACGCCGGGAGTATGGCAGAGCGACGCAGCGTCTCGTTCCCTCAGGGAACTAGGGTTACATACGTAACCTGAGACGTTCCCTTTCGGGGAACTCGAGCTGCGTCGAAACGCTGTGAGAACGCTTATACCCACATCGCCATAGGACCAAGTGTCTCGTATGTGTGAAGCCGAAGTGCACACGGTTACGAGAGAACCTGTGCCCCAACAGTAGATGCCAGGTCTAGTTCATAGAACCTGACGAAGGTTAACGGAGACGACCATCCGGCCGCGTTGCAAATATCGTGGAGGGAAGCCCCCGACAAGAGTGCTTTTGAAGCAGCCATACCCCTGGTTGAATGCGCCCGGACAGCCAGTGGAGACGGCTGCCCGGCCGCTTCATAAGCAAGTGAGATGGCCTCGACCACCCACTTGCTCATCCTCTGCTTGGATACTGGAGCCCTCTTCTTAGGGGGTCCGAAACAGACAAATAATTGTTCAGATTTTCTCCACAGGGCAGCTCTGTGGACATATGTATCCAGTGCCCTCACAGGACACAGCAGATTTAACCTTTCCTGGTCTGACGTCTTAAACGGAGGAGGACAGAAGGCTTGTAGAGTGATGGGGCCCCGTGGGCTCGTAGGAACCTTGGGGACATAACCCGGCCTGGGATGCAGAAATGCTTTCACCATCCCCGGCGCAAACTCTAAACATGAGGGCCCTACCGACAGGGACTGAATATCTCCTATTCTTTTAAGAGACAAAATGGCCAACAGAAAGATGGTTTTTAGGGTGAGGAACTTGTCCGAAACCTCCTCCAGAGGTTCGAACGGTGGTCCGGACAAGCCCCTCAGAACAATGGCCAAGTCCCATGCTGGGACCCTCGAGTGCATAGCCGGCCTCAACCTTAAAGTGCCACGAAGGAAGCGTGTAATTAGAGGGTGTCTTCCCAAAGACACTCCACCGAAAGGGACGTGGAAGGCACCCAAGGCCGCCACGTACACCTTTATTGTGGAGGGGGTCAACCCTGCCGAGAACCTTGCCTGCAGAAACTCCAGCACTGTACCAACAGTGCTGGAGTTAACTGGGTCCCACTGGCGTTCTCTGCACCATGCTGAGAAAAGTCTCCATTTCAAAGCGTACAGCTTCCTTGTGGACGGAGCTCTGGAGTGTAGGATGGTCTCTACGACCTTGGCCGAGAGACCTTCCTCTATGAGCCTAGCCCCCTCAGAGGCCAGGCCCACAGTTTCCACATCTCCGGGCGTGGGTGCAGGAATCTCCTGCCCGCCTGAGAGAGTAGATCCCTCCTGGTCGGAATCTCCATCGGAGAGCCTTCCAGGAGAGATATCAGGTCCGAAAACCATACTCGGGTCGGCCAGTACGGAGCCACTAGAAGTACCTGGGCCCCGTCCCGGCGTACCCTCTCCAGAACTCCTGGAAGCAAGACAATCGGGGGGAAGGCGTACAGAGGCAGCCTCGGCCACTCCTGTACCATGGCATCCAGCCCCAGCGGGGCCGGATGGGTCAGAGAAAACCACTGCGGGCAGTGGGAATTCTCCGCCGAAGCAAATAGGTCTATTTCTGCTTTCCCATAAACCTTCCAAAGGAGCTCCACCACCTCTGGGTGGAGTCTCCATTCCCCGGGCCTCGGCCCCTGTCTCGACAGGCTGTCTGCTTCCTGATTCAGGGCTCCCGGGATATATACTGCCCTGATTGACAGCAATTTCCCTTGGGCCCACAGGAGGATCCGATGTGCCAATTTGTCCAATGGACGAGACCTCAGACCCCCCTGGTGATTTATATAGGCGACCACCGACGTGTTGTCTGTCCTGACTAGTACGTGGTGGCCCCTGAGGTCGGGCAGGAACTGTTTTAATGCAAGAAACACTGCGAGCATCTCTAGCCGATTTATGTGCCAGTGCCGCTGATGTTCCTGCCATAGACCCTGGGACGAGCGACCACTCATGGTCGCCCCCCAGCCCGTGAGAGAGGCATCTGTCGTTAGCGTTACGCGACGAACATGAGCCCCCAACACGGGACCCTGAGATAAAAACCCCGGGTTTTTCCACATGACCAGAGCACGTAGGCATCGCCGCGTGACTTTGATCGTGCGGAGCGGATTTCCCCTCGGGGAGAACCCTTTTGTTTTGAGCCACCACTGCAGTGGCCTCATGTACAGTAGGCCAAAAGGTATCAAGTTGGACGCTGCTGCCATGAGACCTAACAGTTTCTGGAACTGTTTCACAGTGACGGCTCGGCCTAGCTTCTGCTCTTTGACGGCTGCCAGGATCGATGCTATGCGTGTTGGCGATAATTGCGCCCGCATAATTACCGAGTCCCAGTTCACACCTAGAAAAGTGGTTCTCTGAGCCGGAGAAAGCACACTCTTCTTGGCGTTCAGCCTCAACCCCAGCTTCGACATATGGGCGAGAACAGCATCTCGATGCTGAACCGCCATCTGCTCTGTATTCGCTAGAATCAGCCAGTCGTCGATATAGTTCAGAATGCGGATGCCCTGCAGACGCAGCGGCGCCAGAGCTGCATCCACACACTTGGTGAACGTGCGGGGTGACAGTGCTAGACCGAAGGGAAGTACACGATATTGGTATGCCTCTCCCCCGAAGGCAAATCTCAGGAACTTCCTGTGATGTGGAAGGATGGAGACATGAAAATACACATCTTTGAGGTCTATGGTGACAAACCAATCCTCCGACTTGATCTGCGATACAATCTGTCTGAGTGTAAGCATCTTGAATTTGAGCTTGGCCACCGAGCGATTCAATAGCTGCAGATCTAATATCGGGCGTAAGCCCCCATCCTTCTTCGGCACGATGAAGTAACGGCTGTAAAAGCCAGACTCCCTGCTGGGAGGGGGAACCCTCTCTATAGCCCCTTTTTGCAGGAGTGTCTCTACTTCCTGTGCCATTACCAGAGCCTGCTCCGGGCCCACCTCTGTAGGTAGGACACCGCAGAAAGGAGGTGGCCGACTTCTGAATTGAATGGCGTACCCCTTTTCTATTATCTGCAGGACCCAATGAGATATATTTGATAGACGTTTCCACTCGTCTAGAAAATCTACTAAGGGAACCAGCCTCTCGAGGCTGGCCTCTGGTGTATATTGAGCAACAAGCACAGTGCCCTGAAGCGGCGGACCGGCAGGGAACAACTGACTTGACTGCTCGGGGGCCCCCCGAAGGGGGTGCGGACCACCCTCGGGTGGCCCGCGGAGACCGACTGCGCCCCGGGATTGCGGCGGGGTTGGCAGCGCGGCCCCCCGAGGGTGCCGTAGGGAAACGGGTACCGTTGGCAGGGGTAAACACCGTTTCCCTACGGGGGGAACCACCCTCAGCGTCCTGACGCTTCTGGCGTCAGGAACGCTTCGACGAGGCCTTCTTGGCGATCAGGACTGTCCGCAGATCAGCCCTGCCCCTCGAAGGCCTTGTCTGAGAGTGCCGCCCCTCGTCCCCGCGCTGAGGGGGAGCTCGGGCAGCGACGCTCTGTTTTTGTTGAGCCCTATATGAGGAGCTCGTACTCGGTTTGGGCTGCTTGGTGGTATCAGCAGCAGCCCCAGGGACCTGGACCCGGAGAGGGAGGAACTGCTTGAGCGCCGCAGCTTGCTTTTTCGACTCCTGGAACCTCTCGGTGACAGTGTGGACTGCGTCACCGAAGAGGCCTCCAGGAGAAAGCGGCGCATCAAGCAGGAAAGCTTTCTCCCTCTCCTTGATGTCTGTGGGGTTCAACCATAAGTGCCTCTCCGTGGCCACCAATGCTGCCATGGAGCGGCCAACACATGTGGCCGTCTCCTTGGTGGCCCGGAGAGCTAAATCAGCTGATGTTCTTAGTTCAGCGACAATATCTCCCCCCACAACATCACTACCATCCAGATCCCTCAGCAGGTCAGCCTGATATGCCTGCACGATAGCCATCGTGTGCAGGCATGCAGCCGCCTGACCCGCTGCCGAGTACGCTTTACCCACCAGCGCCGACGTTGTCTTTAAAAGTCTGGTGGGTAAAGTCGGGGCCTTAAGGGACGATGCCGAGGAAGGCGAGAGATGGCTCGCAAGCGTCTCTTCAACCTTTGGCATCGCCCCATAACCATACTGTTTCAGCCCGCCGATGTTACTGTAGACCGAGGTCTGCGGGCTGAAAACTCGATATGATGCCGGTCTCCTCCATGATCTTGCCACCTCGGTGTGCAAGTCATGGAAGAACGGCAGGCCCCGCCGCTGAGGCTCTGAAGCGCGAGATGGCAGGAATCGTTCGTCTAGCTTGCTATGACGCTTTCTTCCTGCCTCAGATCTCTCAGTGGGCCAGTCGATGTTTAATCTGGCCACTGCTCGCGTCAGAACCTCAACTAGCTCCTCACTAGTAGGGGACTGAAGTGGCGAGTCTTCAGTCTCGATGCTTTCAACGTCCACCTCCTCAGAGCTGGACAGATGAAGCACCGGCGACTCTCTCGGGGGGGAAGAAACCGCCATGCGTGCTTCCATGCCCCGAGAAGAGCCGCTGGATGGAGCAGGTGAGGGCAGAGATAAGGCAGCGCCCGTCTCTAACCCCTCTGCAACATCCAATTGTGATCCCCACGACTGCAGCCTTCGCTCCGCCTCGGCGGCAGCGGGACCAGAGCCGCGGGGAACACGAGCCGAGGCACCCTCCTCGAAGAGTGCCCGGCGGGAGCGCAGCGTTCTCAGTGGCAATCGCTCACAATGCTCGCAAGCAGCCCCCTCGAGGGCTGCCTGGGCATGCTGCGCTCCCAAGCAGGCTACACAAAGAGAGTGTGTATCCCCGCTCGTGATGTAACGTGGGCAGGGATGAACACACCTCTTAAAACTGCTTTCACTCGCCATTTTAATCTATCTATTTTATTTTCACTTTGTTTGTTAATATATATGCAATATTTAACAAAAGGGTGGAAAATCTCTGGATATAGACAGACAAAAACACCAAATAGACAGACAGGTTCACACAGATCGCTTGCTGAAGGCTCAGAAGCTAGTTCCTGTTTGTTTTCACGGACGCTTTATAGCTTCCGGTCGATGACGTCATCACGCCGACGATCGATCTTTTTTCCGATGGAATGGTTCTACAGGCGCTTCACGACGCATTAACGCAGAGGCGTTCTCACAGCGTTTCGACGCAGCTCGAGTTCCCCGAAAGGGAACTAATTGTTCTCATTTTGTACAAGCTTTAACCACAAGAAAGCATTTCCTTGTTTAATATATCTTGTGTTTAAAAAAAATCATGTTTGAGAGTGTTGCAATGAAAGGAGGAACATTTTAGTTTGTGTCAATGTTTAAATGTTAATATATATTATGGGGACTGTTGAATGCTTGAATCTGACAAACGTTCTAAGGTGTGCAATTATTTTAGGGAAACACATGCATGCAAACAGGTTTTGAACCAATTACAGTTCCACATCGCTTTGCCAAATTATTTCAGTTATTTCAAATGTCTTTACAGCATTTAGCAGCAAAATAACCAAAACCCACAACGACACTGACCAAGAATCAATTGTTTTTATTCATTAGCCTGAGGGAGCAATGCATGCTTTAATGAGGGCTGAATGTTCCACCAGTAAAACATGATGTAGAAAATCCACAATCATGATATGTTTGATTGAACTGCTTAAGTCAAACTACTAAGAACTTCTAAGGCAGAGCTTTTCATCTGCACTTTGTGCCATGACAACTTTTATTGGACATCAGTTGCATACTAAATTTCACATACTTGAAAGCAGAATTTAGTTTCAAAAGCCTTCATGCTGAAAAGATGCTCCTACATGTCCTATTCCTTCAAAGGATCCTTTGAAGAGATGGACTTTATTGTCAGCAGGAAGCAAAATAAACCAGTTTGGCACTCCGAGACTGAAGAGCTATTTCTGTTCAGCATCAAAAATTGACTTGCAATGCAATCTTTCATCTTGTCATCCTTTTTTGTATGACTGGTTAGAGTGTTGCTAGACATAATGACATTTGGAGCTTAGCTCTCGTCATATTATATAACGCAAAGCTACCTACAATTATATACACATAGGTAACAATTTACAATAAGGTCTCATTTGTTGACATTAATTAATGTATTAAGGAGTGTAATGGCTTAAATTACTCATGGTTCAGTTTTCATCATGGATTTAGTGACACATATTTTAGATACAGTTCAGTATGAATGAGGCATTTACTATGAACCGTAAACCCCAATGACTTGAAAATGTTTGTGTCCATTGAAGCGCAAGACTTGAAAGATAATGCAGTATTTGTATTCATATGAGTGATTTGAGACGATAAATAACGTAAATAACTGGTACCGCACATGACACATTTTAATTGAACAAAGTTACAAAGAGTGACTGTTTTGTCCATGTGTTATTATTATTATTATTATTATTATTATTATTATTATTATTATTATTATTATTATTTTTTTTTTTTTTTTTTTTTTTTTTTTTTTTTTTTTTTATCATTCCTATTGTAAAATATTGTAACAATCTTGCTTTCATTATTTATTTATTTTAACATGGCTCCATACAATATTCAATTCTGATTCTTCAATCACGCAATCTAGCAATGTGTTATTGCATGACAACGACTGCTAAAACTAGACTGCTCGAGCAGGTACTGCAAGTCATCTTGAGGTAATAATAATTTAAAATCATATTTTGTGTTCAATTATTTACTTATGTTGCAAGTAGCTGCATAATAATAAGCAGGATAATGTGTTTCGAGCAACATTCATATGTGTTGTTAAATCCTATACAAATCGCATTTCTGGAAATCCGTTTCAGTCTGACTGTTCTGACTGGATTTTACGTGGTTTATGTGACTTTCTCATGCCACGTAGCCTATTATTGGACTGACAGTGCAACCTGATCTCACAGATTTCCATGAAATGAACACAGACCCTTAACTCAAAAATCTGTGGTAGTTTCACGGAAACGCCGAAAATTCCGTGATGGGTTCACGGAAGTGATGCCTATGTATGTCAATGACAGCCAGCATCCGTGGTCCACACACGGATTTCCTGTTTCAACACCATATTCTTCAGTTTGATTCAGTCAGCATCATTTTTTTACTTTTATTGTCTTTTTATTCAGACACATTTTGAACGCGTAACTCAATCCCTTCCCTAAACCTACCCATTTGTGTATTATAAAAAACAGGATATAACAGGCAGATACACAGATACTGCAGGCACAATTTATTCAGAAACTACAAATATTCCAAGTGTTACGAGGCCAAACGAAAAATTTGTGTAAAGAAAATCCCCAAAAACGATCAATAACGTCAAGTCCATTTGACAAATATTAATACATTTTAAATATTGCCGCCAGAAGAAACGTTACATCAGCTTTGACAGCATTGGCTGTTGTATGTCACGTGACCAATTGCGTCATTACATCAGCTTTGATTATACAATGCTATTGGCTCTCGTGTGTCTCGTGACCAATCGCATCATGCTGAAGAGTCGTCTGTATCATAACGAGTGCGTGGAGCGCGATCATCATTTCAATGATTAAAACATTAAAGGGTTACTTCAGCGATTAGCATATGGCTTTGTATCAGTAGAAACCCTGGAGTATATTCAAATTATTGTGCTTTCCCCCCTCATATCTCCCTGAGACAAGAGATTTATGCATTTTATTTCTGGAAAAATTCCTCCTATGATGCAAATTGACGATTTTTGCATCATAGGAGGAATGTTTGCCCAAAGGCTAAAGACTACAGTCAGCAGAGGGAGCCATTTCCGCATGTTTTGAATCCGCGCATGGGGGATGGGAGATAACACTCAGCTTGCAGGGAGAGCTCAGCTTGCAGCTCATTCCTGCAGGCACTCATTTAAACGGAGCTATGGTCTGCAATTTAAGTCTTTTAACTTCTCAAATTAATTTCTATGAAAGTTAAGCTTGTAAAGGCATGAACTGAAACGCGCCAGACTGAACTCGCGTTGTGAATGTATGCCGCGAGTGTAGTCGCGATTACCTCAGCTCTCATCACTCGTGCAGTTAGTGCTCAGTGCTCTGATACTCGCGCGGTGACTCACTCATTATATTGAACAGACACGTTCAGTTTTTAATTGTAGTGTCTTCTCTAACTGAGTCACTGTAATCAAGTTGGTAGCGTTGGCAATGGCACAGGGCAGCGAAGCATTCTGGGAATTGTAGTCTTTCATCCCCATGGGACAAAAATACATTTTCTGTCTTTTCTCAGTCTATAAGACACCAAATTCAAAAATAATTTCACATTTCTACTACATTGATGACCCAGTTTAAATACAGATTCATCTTCCCAGCGCTGAAGTACCCCTTTAAGATCAACTCTGTTCTTCACATGAAGATATCATATGACTTCAGAAGACTTGGAATGCAACATGAGTCAATACTTCTATACTTTTTCGTGTCCGTCTTTGCAATAAATAACTGTGACTGTACATTTATTGGCCTGTTATGTGTTTTATATTGTTGAGTGGGTAGGTTTAGTGTTGGAGTGGAGTTAATTGCTCCGAAATATAAAAGTAGACTATACATATTCATAAAATCATGTCTACTTTTACAAATCCAAATAATTAAATGTGTGTTTGGAATCCGTGTGTGGACCACGGATGCTGACTGTCATTGACTTGAACCCATAACAGAATTTTTGGCGATTTCGTGAAACTACCATGGATTTTTGAGTTAAGGGTCCGTGTTGATTTCACGTAATTCTATGAGACCAGGTTGGACAGTGTGAACGTAGCATTACACCGTGTCCTAACTACACACGATACCGCAATATTTTCCATGTTAAAGTATTTGTCCTAACCAGCTGCGGCAACACAAGATTATTCTATTTTAGAAACGTTTTCTAATTCTGCGACATCACGGTTGGAACAACAACACAAAACATGCCAATGATAATCTTAGGTAGTGTTTCTGTGCTTTACTTATTGTTAAAAGCATTTTAACTTTGAATATACTTTGAATATTATTTAGTGCTCCCAGTGACATAGGTGTACTAAAAGCAACAATTCACCTTTAATTCACCAGAATAATTCACCTCAGATCTTGAAATTAAACAAATGGAAACAAGAACGTTCAAACTATAAACAAAAAAAGTATATTTTATGACAATGTTTAAATGGTTTAATATTTGTGAATTTGATCATGTAGGCTACTAATTCATTTCCTTGCGAGTGCCTTTGAGGTCTCTGGATTGAGAGCTTGCCCATACGCTGTTCCGATTGGCTGTGGTTTTTGATTGATTTGTTCCATCCAAAACAAAATTACCACAACACAACGGAAACAAGCAACAATACATCGGACTCAAGCCACAACACAACAAAATCACCACAACACAACGGAATCAAGCCACAACAAAACAAAATTACAAAAAAATTACAATAACACAACGGAAAACAAGCTACAACACAACAAAATCACCACAACACAACGGAAACGCCAGAACACAACGGAACACAAGCCACAACACAACAGAATCGCCACAGCACAACGGAAACAAGCCAAAACACAACGAAATCACCACAGCACAACAGAAACAAGCCACAACACAACGGAAACAAGCCACAACACAACAAAATTACAACAACACAACGGAAAACAAGCCACAACACAACAAAATCACCACAACACAACGGAAACAAGCCACAACACAACAAAATCACCACAACACAACGGAAAACAAGCCACAACACAACAAAATCACCACAACACAACGGAAACAAGCCACAACACAACAAAATCACCACAACACAACGGAATCAAGCCACAACACAACAAAATTACAACAACACAACGGAAAACAAGCCACAACACAACAAAATCACCAAAACACAACGGAACACAAGCCACAACACAACAAAATCACCACAACACAACGGAACACAAGCCACAACACAACAAAATCACCGCAACACAACGGAAACGCCACAACCCAACGGAACACAAGCCACAACACAACAGAATCGCCACAACACAACGGAAACGCCACAACAAAATGGAAACAAGCCACAACACAACAAAATCACCACAACACAACGGAAACAAGCCACAACACAACAAAATTACAACAACACAACGGAAAACAAGCCACAACACAACAAAATCACCAAACCACAACGGAAACAAGCCACAACACAACAGAATCGCCACAGCACAACAGAAACAAGCCACAACTCAACGAAATCACCACAGCACAACAGAATCAAGCCACAACAAAACAAAATCATCACAACACAACGGAAAACAAGCCACAGCACAACGGAAACAAGCCACAACACAACGAAATCACCACAGCACAACAGAATCAAGCCACAACACAACGGAAAACAAGCCACAGCACAACGGAAACAAGCCACAACACAACGAAATCACCACAGCACAACAGAATCAAGCCACAACACAACAAAATCACCACAGCACAACAGAATCAAGCCACAACACAACAAAATCATCACAACACAACGGAATCAAGCCACAACACAACAAAATTACAATAACACAACGGAAAACAAGCCACAACACAACGGAAACGCCACAACACAACGGAACACAAGCCACAACACAACAGAATCGCCACAGCACAACGGAAACAAGCCACAACACAACAAAATCACCACAGCACAACAGAAACAAGCCACAACACAACGGAAACAAGCCACAACACAACGGAAAACAAGCCACAACACAACAAAATCACCACAACACAACGGAAACAAGCCACAACACAACTAAATTACAACAACACAACGGAAAACAAGCCACAACCAGTGTTGTGCAAGTTACTTCCAAACTGTAATATATTATAGATTACTTATTACTGCTATTTAAAAGTAATTCATTACATTACAATATTACTGTCTCAGAATTGTAATGCGTTACATTACTCCTGTATTACTTTTGAGTTACTTTCACCAAAATCATTTCAGAAGTAGCTCTTAACATTCTAAAATGTAGGCAGAGAGCATTTTACATCCAGTAGAAGGCGATATGATGAAGCATAATGACATGGGCCATCCAGGCTAACAATAGAGAATTGGCAAAAAAGTGAATGCTCAAGACAATGCAAGAAATCATGACGATCCAACTCTGTCCTTGGATCCATGACGATCCAAGTATTTTTTTATAGGCTAGGTAAAGTGATTATCTGGCAATATCTGGGAATAGCTTCTGTTCATAGACACAACAGAACTGTGTAAACTCTAAGTTATGACTATGCGCATTTGTTCTTTTCTTATTGTTGCGACATTTGCGAGATAGTTATTTCGGTTTTAGAAAAAGGTTGTATTTGACTGCATTTGAATTTGAATAGCCTATACGTTCTTGTCCTTATCTCTGATAAACTAAGCAATGCGCATCCATCTCGCGAATGTACAGAAGGGATGAGACGTGGGGACATTTTCCCACCGGTTAATCAAAGTGTGATGACATCACCGGTATCTGGGCTTTTAAATCACTAGTCTATTTAAACGAAAGGAACATGCGCACCGCCGCTTGGTCATTAATAACGGGTGCGGATGCAAAGCGAGTGCTTTCAAAGAATTCTTATAAAAGTTAAGCTTCCATAATGAAATACACAACACAATGACAAACCCCCTTTAATAGGCGCTTTTACATTTCACTTTGAAACCAAATCTTCCGCTATTCTCTGTCAGCACGTTCGGCTCATGCTAGCAGACACCTTCCGTTTTTATTTGAACGGCCTGTTCTCTAACTGAACTAAATTACTTTATTACTATAAAAAATCTAAACGACGGTGTCACGGTGTGCAGTAGTCTTATTCTGTCATCTTCACCCAAGTGTTGTTTATAGGCATTAGGCCTATTGTTTGGCTCTGCAGCGCGCGCCTCGTCTCTCGTCCGTCCTTCGACGCGCTCGCCGTTGTGCTATTCTTTGAAACGACAGAGCCTTGAAACCTTCTTTAGCCACTTTTCCACTGGCCAGCGAGAGCACAGAGGCTGAAATCATGCCTGCGGCACTTCTGTAAAATCCGCAATAAACACTTACGCCTTCACTGGACTATATCACACAATATCCAAATGTACACCAGCAAGAGGGAGATGAACTGAAGTATTGAATTGAAGTAAAATGAAGTAAATCGCTATACAAAAATATATCAGAAGCTGTCATTTAGTATTTAATTACTAACCTGGACACCACACGCGGCTATTGAATGACCACGAATAGGTATATATAATAACTTGCATTTTTCATGCTTTAATGTATCGCGCCTTTTTTTCCTTTTCCTTTTTCGTTTTATTGTATGGGGGGGGGGGGGTAACGCAAGCGTTACTGGAAATGTACCGAGTAAAATATTACTGAAAATTGATTAGTAATGCCTTACACTACTGCGTTACAGCAAAAAGTAATAAGTTACTGTAATGTATTACTTTTGTAATGCGTTACTCCCAACACTGACCCTCATTGGCCCATAAGCAACATAAAAAAATAAGCAGGTGATTGGATAAATGTGACTTGGGTCACGTCTGTCGAATCAGCTGTTGGTCAAATCATGTCAATCATATTTAACCATACTGCAGCTAGATGGGCAAGACATAGCGGCAAATATAGTGGAGCACTAAATCAGAAAATACAAAGTGTTAAAAAAAAAACGTAACCTAGATATACAGAAACAAATACTTTAAGGCTGCTGAATCTTCATCCAGTTAAAGGCGATATATCCACACAGCAGGAGGGCTGCCAGCTAGCATCCGTTTTTAAGGCTGGTTCTAGCTAACCGTGCCGGGAATCCCGTGCCAAGAACGGTTTTCTGTTCCTTAGCTGTTTATAGTTACATATTTCCTTTGTTTTGTGGCTGTGGTGGCAAATGGTGATATCTTTCCACCATCTCTGTTAATTAAAGGGCTGCTTTTAAAAACCGGGTAATGTTGTAATGGGAGAATTGTAATGTTCAATTTCACATTTTTACATATGTGATCACTGATGAGGTGGTGATGGGGGTGGAGGTGGGGAGGGGGGTATTGTGCAAATGGTTTTTACATGGTATTTACATCTATTGGTGTGAAAAATTGTGCCATTTGCTGTGACAGAGTTGTCTTTTTGGTAGAATGTTCCAGTATGATTATTTGTAATATGTTGGTGGTCAAATGGTGCAAAACGCACAACACGTGTTATGATGTTACAATGAGCAGTGCTCACAGTACACTGTCAAAAAGCCTCTAGTTACAGAGCCTCACTGTGACAAACTGTTTAAAATGTTTAACGTTTTGATTATTCACTGATTCATTTGTAAACACACATCAACCACATGCTGTCTCACTTCAGTATTGTTTTTCATGCATCCCACTGACACATGCAGGGAGCCTGCATGGAAAAAGACTTAACAAGTTACTCTCCTGTCACACTTTTGCAGGCTTTGACTTGGATCAATGTTCAAACGGTGTCTGTGTTTCAGCCTCTCTGAACTAAACGGCAACATAGCGAATGGCCAACTCCTGTGAAGAGGCCTATCTCTGTACCCCCGTGTACAACATGTGCATGGTTTTCCCAGCCACTCCGGCTTCAAATACTGTACTTATCAAGTGCAGGAATTGCCAGCAGCTCAGATTATTTCAAATCCATTTCCATTGTCTTTTAGCATATTATTGTCATACTGCTGTCAAGCCGTGTGCAAGGGTCCTTGGAGCATTCTTTTAATTAGCAGGAAAAAGATGTTGCCTTTCCTGGGTAGTTAGCTTTGAAAAATTCCCTTTTAACCCTTCTAATGCAATGCTTTGCAGAGACTGTTTATTTGTTTGTGTCACATACTAAAGGAAAATTGAACATCAAATCTATTCCAGTGTTTTCAAAAATGTTCTTGCGTTCACCTTCAGTCAAGTATGACAGACAAAGTCTTTAGAATTCTTTTTTTTTTTTCCTTTAAAACCTAACAAAGTCCTGATGGTTAAAAAATGTGTAAGCTGGAGTTTCGTGCAAGAATGAATGTACAATACATTTCTATACACACAAAATAATGTTTGGCAGAGAAATTCTTTATGCTTGCATTTTGCATTTTTGTGGCCTTAATAATGTACTTGCATCAAACAATAAGTACAATGCACTTATTGTGTTCATATTGTATTGCAAAACGCTTTTGCTGATATGGAGGTGGGATACAGGTTAAGTTAGGGACAGGCATGGCTGTCAGAACCATTCTTTTTAAGATTAATGATAATGGACCCACTCACTTTTATTGTCTCTAATTCAGCAAATGTCTGTTAACCTACCTGAGAAACATGTATTTTTAAAGGGGTGATGAATTGAGAAATCAACTTTCCCTTGAGCTTTTGATATATAAAAGGTCATGGTAATATTAGATTATCCTGTAAGTTTCAGAGCTGAAAACGTCCTTGTTAGTCAAAGAAAAGCTTTTATAGACACCAGGCCCAGAAAACGATCATGTTCGCATCTTGACATCATCGACTGATGTATCACCACCTCTATAGAATAATAAGCACATGTAATTCAGTTCAGTAGCCCCTCCCACTGACTCATCGGATCACATAGCCAGCAGCAATAAACATGCTAGGAAGATAGAAAGATATAGCGCTATTCCTGATTGTGGAAGAACACAGTCGCTGCATAAGCTTACTTCAGATCCTAGGAATGTGTGGTTGAACTTTATTTTTAATGAAGTTCCAGCTGATGTGGGGAAGACATGTTCACTTCATTTCACCATGGCATTTGTAAACAAATCTCATAATGCTATTCTTCTATATTTCGGGGGCGCGTCCCCCTCACTTTTAATAAAATGTATTTTCGTCCCCCGCACTTTTACTGGGTGTCACCGATTCTAGTCGACCCGCTCCGAGCGGAATTCGAATCGACGTTACCTGCGCGGCGGCGGGCAAATTAGCAGGGACGCTAAAAACAGCTTTCTCTAATCTCGGTTGATAGCGCGCATCTTGAGGTCACGGGCAAGTGTATTTACATAGAAACCAATGTGAATACATTAAGATTTATATTCAGAGACAAAAAATAATCTATGCATAACCTGTCATTTTATTCACATCTAAATATAAGTAGGGCGCACGCTGGAGCTGCAGCTGAAGAAAAACAATCGTTATGATGATGAAACGTGACGATCAGACGATTGCGACAATATATGCTTTATGTTTATTTTCAAGCCATCTCAATGTAGCCTATTTATTGACAATAAAGTATCATATGAATAATGCAGCTTTTTTATTGTTTAGTAGCTATCTTCTGCTCACCACGGCTGCATTTATTTAAATAGTTAAAACATTAATATTGTTAAATATTATTACAAATTAAAACAGCTTTTTTTTTCATCATGATCAAAGCTGAATTTATCATTACTCCAGTCGTGTCACATGATCCTTCACTAATCATTCTCATATGATGATTTTATAATCAAGAAACATTTATGATTATGTGTTGAAAACAGTTTTGCTGCTTAAAAATGTTGTGGAAACTTATTTTTCAGGATTCTTTGATGCATAGAACGTTTAATGGACAGCATTTATTTGCATTTAATACAAAAAAATATTATCTTTTGTAATATTAAAAATATAACTTGTGATCAATTTAATGCATGTCTGATTAATAAAAGTATTAATTTATCTCTTTTTAAATTTTACCACAAATGTTTAGATGGTTTCCTCAAAAATTAAGCATCACCATGAGCAACACAACTGATAATAATCATAAATGTGTGTTGATCATCAAATCCTCATATGAGAATGATTAGTGAAGGATCATGTGACACTGAAGACTGGCGTAATGATGATAAATTCAGCTTTGACCACAGCAATAAATTGCACTTTACTAAATATTCACATAGAGAACAGCTGGTTTACATCAGATATATATTATTATTATTTTACATTGCATAAAATCTATGGAGACTTAATGCACGAGTGTCTGTAATATATAAACCAATCATAAAATTGGCATAAAAAATAGGAGAATAATATTATAGGTATCAGTGGTTATTATTCAGCAGTGTATTTAATATCTTACCAAATTAAAAGCAAGAGATGTGATAAATAATATCGGTCCAAAAAAAAAAAATTGGTATACAACATTTCTGTCCCCCTCACTTCTGAAAAGATGGCTACGCCCCTGGGTATGGTTAGGTGTAAGGGAAGGGCCCTGTCAGTCTCCCCTATGTGCTTTGAGTTTGCACAGGGGATGTTCAAAGCATTCTTATTTCCAAAACCAGGTTATGAAGGGTTAAGTTAAACCTTTGTTCCACTCCAGTGAGAGCACGGGATGCTTATGTCCACAGAGCTGCCCTGTGGAGAAAAACTGTCTGCTTTAGAAAGGGTTCAGTAAGTCAGCAAAAGGATAGTTGAGGCTCTTTCTCTTGCATATGAGATCGCTGGCCAGCCTTAACCTTTGGCTGGGCTAATTCTACTAGGAGTATGGTGGCCTCCAAGCCCTTACTTCATGGTGTGTTCACAATATTTGTGATATAGCGGGCTAGTCCCCTCTGCTCACATTCATGAGGTATTACAACCTGGACCTGGGCTCTTAGTTCTCCTCACAGTATTCACACAGACATGCACCTGTAAGCATGTCAGTTTGGGTGTTGCAGTTCCCAAAACATCACAACTGTGACCTTTGTTCCCTGAGAAGGGAACGAAGAGCTGTGTCGACCTGCAATACTTCTTCCATCCCTGTGATTGATTTGCTTTGGCTAATTGGTAATTGCATTCTGGATGCCCCTGATGCAACCATTGGACTGATTTCACACACATGCTTCAAACGCAATCACGCAGAAGCATTCCCAAAGCGCCTTTGACGCAAGTAAAAATTGAGTATAACTCTGACAAAAACAATCCAATCCATTCCTGATGATCTTTGATTTTTCACTTGCTCGAGAAGCCATTTCACTGGGATATGTCACAATATGTCACAATATTTTGTCCGTTGGGAATTGATTGGATTACTGACAATTGCATTGTGTTCTTATAATAGTCAACTTATATTTTTGGAAAAAATGATAGTCTATCTGTGTGGTTGAGTTGTTTATTTAATTTGTATATTCATTCAGGCCGATGTGCTGAATCAGAACATGCACGAAACGAAGAGAGAGCTTAATCGCATGTACAGTTTAGACCAATGTGATGGAGCCATTACTTTCTCTCTCATGGGACTTTCCACCTTCATTCTCAGCCTCACCCACACCGCCCAATCCATCCCATCCCATCCAAAACCATGTAAGTTTAACTGCTGGTGTCGGATAGTGCCACAAAAAAATTGGTGATTTGTTCACTTTTGAATTTTTTAATGTTTGAAAAGGTGAAAAGCATGAATATGTGCCTGTTTTACTCATAGTTCATATGCATCTGCAGGAGGACATGAGAAAAGGTCAGTGTCTCACAGGTAGTGCTGTTAAAGTAATCAAACTAACCCCATGGTGTGTATGTAAGTTGCTTGGCATTTAGAAGATATTTTTGATTTAAAGTGACTTATATTTCATTCATTTTACAACAGTTCCGCTGCATGGAGAATGGTGGCGAAGTAGCTCTCCAGTCACTTCTAACTCAAGTTAAACCCAACCTTAAATAATTTAAAGATTTTATATAAGACTCTCAAACTATTTCCTTGTCGGAGTGTCTATTTACACAAATTGCAAATAGACCGCCTTGTTTGCAGAAGCTATTTACACTAACACCGCTCACCATAAACTGAAACAATTACACACAAAAATCCAGCTGGAAACATGAATGAATGTGGCATGGAGTGTGATGTGGGTGGCGTTCACTTTTGACTCGACCAACATGAGTTTGAAATCGTCTTTTCAGAACTCATTCTTCTTCTTTTTTCTTCTTTTTTTCATCACATATCAGCATGAAGATTAATGTGTGACAGCTTGGATTGTAAATAAAAATTAAGAAATATTCAAAAGTGAAAATAAACTGTTTAACAGGTAGGGTTAGAGGTATATGGGGCGGCTTTAGGGGTTCCCAATAATGCAGCATCCATTTATGATTTTAATAAATATAGTCGTATACACTGAATATATGTTATTGTATAACAATATTCAAGGCTCAGAGAAGAAGAAGGCAGAAGGTGTATATATTGGACACATTACTATTTGTAATGTTTTTGAAAGAAGTAGAAGTTTCTTCTGCTCATCAAGCCTGCATTTATTTGATCAAAAATGTGAAATATTAAAATTTAAAATATTTGGTTTTTAATTTATTATACTTTGAATTATCATTTATTTTTGTGATGCGAAGCAGAATTTTCAGGATGGTTACTCCAGTCTTCAGTGTCCCATGTGACATCCAGTCTATCACTTTCCTTCAGAAATCATTCTAATATTCTGATTTATTATGAGTGTTGGAAACAGTTCTGCTGCCTAATATATTTGATGAATAAAAGGTTCAAAAGAACTGCATTTATTCAAAATAAAAACTGATTTTCAAATAATATAAATCTCCTTTACTATCAAATCAATTTAACACATCCTTGGCTTGCTGAATAAAATTATTGATTTATTTTTAAAAAATTAAGAAAAAATATGACTGACCCCAAATTATTAGTAGTGACAAGCCAGACCCACATCAAGATGACACTTGCGGCAGATTAGATTTGCTGCCGCTAGGGTGCGTCAAGATTTCTAGGCATATTGTTGTTACAAAAGATTTCTAATTTTTAAAACATTTGCTTCTCTTTTTTTCCATCAAAGTATTATAAAAAAAAGTAGTTTATGAAAAAAATATTAAGCTGCAGAACTGTTTCCAACTTTGAAAATGAATCATCATATTAGAATGATTTCTGAAGGATCATGTGACACTGAAGACTGGAGGAATGATACTGAAAATTCAGCTTTGCATCACAGAAATACATTATCATTTAAAGTATAATAAATTGAAAACCAATTATTTTAAATTGTAATATATCACAATATTAACTTTTTTTCTTTATTTATGATCAAACAAACACTATTGTGAGATGTTTTGTTGTAACTTTTGTTGCAAGGGCTCCACCATCTTGCAATACCGCAGTGTGGCATACAGGGTTTGTTTGCTCCATTGGCCAGTTAAATAATATAAGCATTTCTTTACTTTTTGAACACGCATTGGAAAAGGCGTTGGGAAAAAAATTAAATAATAAGAAAACAAATAAGTACAAGAAAATTATTAAAAACATTAAATAATTAAGACAATTAAAAATAATAACCTCTCTCTCCCTCTCTCATTAACAAGCAATTCAGATAAATCATGTTGCCAATGCCACGGCAGTGAGGCTGCCCAGTGCCTAGAAGTCAGTGGAGTGTAATCTGTTTTTTTAGGGTGTTTTCAGTCATTGTGATGGGTTATCGCTCCAAATCTCTTCGACAGGCATGACAAGGGCAGCACAGGATTAACCTTTAAACTAAGACCAAAGCTGACAGACGTGGAGGAAATAAAGACTGTTTTTCTCTTTTTCTACAACAACTATTAATCAGTCTAAGTGCATGTTTTACACTTTACATCCATCCATTCCTTTATTCATTACTCTGAATTGAATTACAGGCTAAACAAGACATTTTGTGTTGACTGAGGATTAGAAGTGCATTTGAAGGGGTGTCCAAAATCATAGTTGATGTTATCAAGTGTACACATTCAATCCCATAATGCAACAAAATAAGAAGTGTACAACAGATGTACACTTAAAAATAGATGCCTCATTGGCGCTGGATTGTACATCAATGGCTCCTCCATATTAGTCCAGGCAACTTGCCTTAACTTTCATAAGTGGACTAAAAAAAAAAAGGTCCCTGAATCTTTTGATCTTTTGAACCATTGTGCAATCCAGATCTTTCCTCAGGCAATTATCTTTCACACATACTTCTGTACAGTTGTTTTTGGTTTTATTTGGTCATTATAATATTATTTTTACAACTAGTTTTCCACCAAAGCCAGACTATTTATAGCTAGTGATAACGCTAGTTAGATATGAAGGGTAGCATCTGCAAACGGCTTGTTCTGAGACACTGATTATGATTTATGAAAAAATGGAGTGGGTGGATTTTTACCATTATAGGGTGGTTGTGCACACACACCCTGCCAACCCACATTTCTGTTCAAACACCATGTAAAAGTGAATTTTGAAAAACTGTTGATTTTAAAACTGTTGAAAAAAAATTATGATTTCTGAAGGATTATGTGACACCAAACCCAGACTATTAATAGCTATACCCAAGATGTCATACCCTTCTCCTCATTCATTTTTTAAAGTTAGTAATCAACCTTCTTGGTATTCCTCAATCGATCTATTTAAAACAATATAACAAGAAAACAAAATACAATTATGATTGAATCCCTGTTTTTCCACAAATTTTTTGGTCAAAATTCTATATGGCATTTCAGAATGTTTGTAAACAATCGGCACCGAGATACTTCCAGGTGGCAGAGCGCGAGCGGTTTATACTGACAAACTGAAGAGATCACACGGCTATCCTTTTCACCGTCAAAAGCTCACGTCTGTGCCATCTGACCCGAGCAACAGAAAATAAGCCTTTTTAGTTTGATAACGGAAATAGACCATCTACCATAGTCAAACAGTCAAACAGAAACAGTCACTAAAAAGATTACTCAATGGTAGGATGAAGCTCATTTTAAAAATGATACATCTACTAGACCAGGGTTACGCATTTCATGTACAGCTATCTTCTGAATTAGTTAATCAGTCCCTCAATGATCATGTTAACTATGTCTGAATTCCAAGAAATTCACTAGCATTGACATTGAACGCTTCAGCTTTTGCCACCTGGAAGAACGTCTATTACTATTATTGTTGTGATGTCATGGTGAATTGTCATATAGGGTTGATAACGATTGTGTAAGTCGGTGTGTAAGATTGTACATATATATATATATATATATATATATATATATATATATATATATATATATATATATATATATATATATATATATATATATATATATATATATATATATATATATATATTATTATTATTATTATTATTATTATTATTATTATTATTATTTTTATTTTATTTTTAGACAATAATAAATTAATCTATAATGACGAAACAGGTGCAATTTACCTTTATTCCACAAGGTGGCAATGTCTGATACTAAATGGCTTAGTGATTTACTGCAGAGAGCAAGTAGGCTACTAAACATAAACAAAGTACTAACTAATCAAATACATGTGTCATTGTCACTTGATGATGGATGTGGTCAATAAGCTGCCAGTGATCAAAATATTGATTTTGAAGACATTAAAAATTTGTTTGGAGAAAATGTGTGAGATCGTGAATATGAGCCAGATGCTGAATGTACTGGGAATGTACTGAGCTCAGATGAGGACATGATGATGGTATAAAACATCTGCTCAAATGGAATCCTTCCAAGCTCCAAAAGGTAACGAAATATGTTTTATTGTTTTCTTCTGTAATTGTTACTCTAACATCAGGAGTTTTATATATTATCACGACAGAGATATATCCATGTTAGATATTGATCCAGTCGCTAAAGACCCGAATATGTAAGAATGTTTGGCGAAACAGTGATGCATTTAAGGGTTAACCAAAGTATCTTACAGACTTCCATGACTTCCAGAGGTTCAAGCTGTTGTATTACCACACTAACACAATACTAATTAAATATAGGCCTAATTAAATGGAGAATTTGCTTCTTCTTTTTTTTTTACGATAATATGTGTGGTTGGAGGCAACCTTTTTAAAATCCATAATACATTTTAAAAATAAAAAGGTATAATAATGATTCAGATAAATAAGGTTTAGAGCTAATATAGTGGGCCATTTCAAAAGAAAGTGCATATGTATTTTAACAGTCATCAATATTGTAAATCTTGCAACGTTTTTTTCCTTTGTTGCATTTTTAATTTATATAAACATTTATAACACTAATAGTTTGAATTATATTACTTTTGCATCAAATTACAAAAAAAAAACAAAAAAAACTTACCATTGCTGTGAGGGTGTTTCTAATACAGATTTTTACAGAGTTTTCTAATTTTTACTTCTATGGGAGTAAAAATAAAAATTACAAAACAATAAAAATTATTTAAAAATATTAAGAAATAACATATCTCTCTTTTCACTGCCGGTATGAATCTCACTCTATTTTTTCCCTCTTTTCGAAAGTTGTGAAATCACTATTGTTGCATTTTTCTTTTGATAGTTGAACAAATGGGGGCACAAAAATATATATTTAATGTATTCTCCAATTTTTTTACAGTCTATGGTATTCTCGCATTATAAAAGTTAACCCAACTATGACGACTTCCGCTCTGAGAAAACCGGAAATGATTCTGAGCATACACCGTTAAATTCGGTTGATATAAATGTAAACTTCAATTCACTTTCTGTCAAGAAAAGCCACAGCTCCGTATATCCCCTATACTTTTATTTAACTTAGTGGACTTGGCAGGACCAATGCTGCCTTCACGTGCTATCAAAATTATTGTAAATACAAGTTTCCGAGGTAAAAAATTGCACATATACGCCCTTTGATGTCCTGTTTACCACTGGGAATTTCGGGAATTATTTTGATACCCAAGTTCCCGAGATGGGCGTGCCAAAGGGAGACGAATTTCTTCTGTGGCAGGTGTTTTATTAGTTGTTGTTTTTTTTGTGCAACAGTTTCATTGTCTTGTCGTTAAAGTAGTACATATTTACATAAATTAACAATCATTTGAAGCCTATTGTCTATTTTAAACACATTGAAAATCGCATATAACGTTAGTTGACCATCATTCCAGAATAGCAAGCTGACTATCAGAGTGTGGTAAAAGTAGCTATACAATAGTATCATGTATGACTAAAAACTATTGCCATTTTAGTCTTTAAGCAGCCTTATCGTGTCTATGCCTTTATTGTGAATGTGATTATATGCTTCCGTGTTGTGCTGCTAGTGTTGCAGTGATTCTGAAATGGTTATAGTGTTACAATAACCTTTTCCCAAGACGCACAAGAGTAACGTTATGAACCTGGCGTCCTCCATTCTTTCCGACAACAAAGCAACTGAACACAACAAGCTCGTAATTACAACTTCTGAAGTGGGAAGTAGAAAACTTCCGATAGCACGTGAAGGCAGCATGCTATCGGAATTATCGTAAATACGAGTTTCCAAGGTAAAAAGTGCACAATAGCACCCTCCCATTTCAAAATTTGAATGTGATACGCTAGTAATCACGACTTCAGAAGTGGGAATTATCAAATTTTACGATAGCACGTGAAGGCGGCATAATATGGCGGACTAGTTGACGTCGTATCGCAGCAACGGTCCAAGGCGTCTGTGCGTTCTATTCAACCGTGGTGGACTGCAATCTTTTGCGCAAAACTGTTTATTTTGCCATCTTAAATGCGATTCCAACCCGAAGGGAGCGAACATGTTCAGTTCGAAGGGCATAGGGAATAATGGAACATCAATACATACACACGTGGAGAGGAAGAAAAATCACCCCAGTTGTCACTGCGCACTGCGTCAGCGGCTCTGCGATGAGTTTATGTTTTGAGGGTTCATAAATTGTATTATTGTATGCTATGTATTATTATAGAACCTAGAGTAGGACTATATATGAATGGCAATGAATGTTACAATTTCATATTATACTGTATGACAAAGTAAAAGTGGCAAGAAGCAGCAGAGGCTTTTCATTGTTATGTTTTATTTGATCCAGAAGTTAAAGCTACACTGTGTGATATTTTCCCCCATCTAGCGGTGTAAAGGTATATGACCATCCAGTGAATATTAGTTTCTGTTCCTCTCAATTCCGATTTCGTTTTAACTCCTACGGTGGCCGATTTAGTCCAAGATTAACATGGCCATCCCCCTCTTCGCATTCGACACGCCATCAAGTGTTAAAACGCGAAAGCAGTGTTGCCAACTATTTTCCAAGGAAAGTATCTAAAGCCTGCCCAAAATGTCGCTAGATGACGTCATAATTAGCATATCAGTGACGTCATCACGCCGTCTTTGCGTTCAGCCTGCCTAATGTTTTTTCTCTCCTAATCCGTGCTCATTTACTGTATTTTACAATAATATAATACAGCCGACTGTACAATAAATGTTTTCATTTCCTATACCTTTTTGTCATACAATATATGATATAGTTATTTACAAAAAAAATTATGTGTAAAATCTGAATTGAGAAACTGGATGAACTAAAAGCTCTGTGATAGTGAGTAATATAAGTGATAAGCACAAGAGATGAAACTCATCATAACTAATTTATTTCAATATAAAACAAAAGAAGCAGATAACATTAAGTGAGAAATCCGTGGCAGCCTTGTGTGCTCATGTGTAGCTCGCTCATTCACGTCTGTCAGCTGCTGTCTGTGTGTGCGTGCAGCTCCTCAGCCATTCACTGAACAGAGAGAGGTGTGTGTGTGACGGCAGAGGGGAAAAAAGACCTTACGCTCGCAGGACAGTACTGGCGACATTTGTAAACTAAAGTAGCTGAAGTTTGTGAAAAAAGTCGCTAGATTTGTTCCTAGTCGCTATTTTGAAAATAAGTTGCTAGAGGGGTCTGAAAAGCCGCTAAATATAAATATAAGTTGGCAACACTGGCGAAGCTTGAATTTACAGGTATGTCCCACTTTGGCTAATGTACTTTCAAGATAGAGGGGCAACATGGCGACCTGCATTCGAACCCCTCACTCGTATGTATTTTCAATGGCATATTATAAACTTACAAGAATACTTTATTACTTGAAAGAAGTATAAATGAGCACATATATTTTTGAAGTAACTAAGTGTTTTTAGCTAAGAATAAACAAAAAAAGTTACACAGTGTAGATTTAACAGCTAACATCATGCTAACCGTATAGACTCATTGAGTAGCCTGCTAAAGCACTAAAACATGTGAAATGTTTTCAAACGTATTTATAATTGTTCAGACACTACAATCAGAAATCCTTGATCATGGAAATTTTACTTTGAAAGGAAAATCCTAGACTTGCTGTCATAGCAACAGGTCCATAGCCTGACAAGCCAGACCCACATCAAGATGTTTGGTCTTGAAACTCACCATAGACAGGGCTCAATCCGAGGGGCGGGATAAACGGTTGCCTTTCAAACTCCGTCTGCACACAATTGGATAGCGCTTCTTCAACCAACCAGAGCACCGTAAAGCGAAGCTAGGTGATAGATTAAACTTTCGTCGTATCTGGTCGGCAAAACTGAACAAATCTTCCCTTTTTAAGAATGACTTCAGTGCCGTTCTTTGTTCTTTTCTCAGAGAAAAGCTTAACTCCAAGTCTTCCAGAGTTGCGGTCAAAGCTGATTCGAAAGACTGTCGTTCGCCAGTTTCTGTGTTTACTAGAAGCACGCAAGCGCAACTCTGTCGTCATTATGTTAAGCCCCGCCCACCAACTCTATACACGATGTGATTGGCCTGACCAGAGTTTGGTTTTTACAGCTCAGAAGTCTATTGAGAGTTGCTAGAGGGTGCGTCTAGATTTGTAGGCTAACACGTCCAGGCTTATTTAATTTCATGTATATCCTGTAACAGGATCAGATTGCATCTTAAGTTGATACTTAAAATCTGCCACTACTGCTACAAGAGTTCATTACTGAAGAAGGGGCAATAATGATTTTAAATAATACAAATATAAAGTTTATTTGAAAATAATATTATAATGATGTTGTGTGTAATACTATAGACACAGTCACTTGACTGAGAGATTTATTTGTGATGGAGTAATTACATTTTTTAGTTGCATAGAGATCTCTAATGTGTCGTCATCATGACGTATTCTCAGTTGTGAACGCAAAGCATTTTGGGAATCCGCGGCACAAATGGGCGCCAGACTTCTTATTTGCATGGAGGAAAGAACGCAGTGTTCAAGATGCCGTCTACCTACTGTGTTATAAACTGCAATAATCATTCTCACGATAGAAATTTACATTAAATGGGGTTGGATACATTTTATTGATTTAGATCTCATGTTTACTTCTTGCATCTTAACACAATATAGCGTTAGTGTCAAGACTTTTCACATGAATAAAGGCAAAGATTCACAAACTTTGCTTATAATCCCTAATGATCCTTTGTTAAACTTGTCAGAAGTTCTTGTTTCTAATCTGCCCTCGTATTTTTTTTCCTCATCAAAACCGAATATCATCCTGTTGTACATCGAGCAGGGACAGTTTTTTGTTTCCAGATTTACCCAGAAAAAAAACATAAAATCTCCGCAACGGCGTTAAGCGATATATTAAAGCGCTCGTCTGTGTGAAGACTGCAGTATGCACGAGAAATCCGCGCCACTGATAACAGCGGCAACGAGCGCCAGATCGCCTCTTATTCAACAATCAAAATAAATAATGCTCTTCTAGTTAACCAGAGATGTTTTGTTTGTATTAGTAGCTGCATTTTGTATGATTATATTCAGTTTTTCCTAACTATTTTTTTTATTATTTTCATGCCAGAACACTAGCCTGCTATGCCAGGCCATTTAAACGGGCCACACATACCCATAATTCTTTGCGTCCTGATGACGTTGCCGCCCATTTGGTCACATGTCTTAGCAATCTCTATTGGAGGTTTACTCATGTTGTGCAATTAATCTGCGTTGTGCATTAATTTGAGTGATGACTAATATTATGGGAGTGGCTTGATACAGTGCAAGAGATGCAGATAATTTGATCTTGACCCTTAAGACACTTTAAAAATGTCACGTAATAAATCTGCTTCAAACTGAATAAAAAAATGTATTACAACATTGCAATAAAAAATGTAAAGGGTGTACAAATACTATAAAATCGTGATTATAAAGAATTGGGCATGTTCATCAAAACAGTGCACATTTCATTTATCTATTGTAGCTTTTATGTTGGTTTGGTCGTTTGGCTGTTTTCTTATAAAGGTCCAGAATTTTTTCTTTGTCAAGTTTCTTTTGTCTGGTGGCCTTTTTAATTATATGATGTAATTACGTTGTCTTGACACCAGCCAATCGCTGCATTGCTGATCATGGTTTCGAGTATCGATGCATCTGCCTTCTTCAGGGAATGCAGGAACGTGCAGTAATCTTAGATAACTTAATCCAGATATTTTAATCCAATCCGCAAATTCGTTTTAAGAACCAAATTAGCCAGAGATCAGTTATCACGATTAGAAGATCTGGAATCTGTCAAATCATCTCAGATGTATTAAGCGAGGTACGAAGTATGGACCCCATATTTTTAAATAGTTTAATCTTTTCAAATATTGTCCTATCTTAACAAGCCATACATCAATGGAACATCAATATCAATATCATCAATTTCAGTTACATTGGTTTTGTGGTCCAGTCTCACATAAACAAAAGTTTTTATTATATTTATCAGATAGGCCTATATAATGTGTGTTTTGTGGATGTGTTTTATGTATTTTAACTTAGAAAGTAAAGTAAATTATGATATTTATTTGCGTTGTATCAAAATCTGTGTGACCTTGTCATTGCCTTTCTTTGTTGATGTTGCAGGGCATTCCAAATGACGTTTATTGTCAGCAAAGTCCACTTCAGCAGATGTCCCGTACTCAGGGAGCAGTGGACACTGCATAGGGACCCTGTAAATCAAAATGCACCTATGCTTTCAATGGCTAGAGAATACCTCTGTAAAGGAATGATTTCCAGCGTTTCGTCCATCCTTCCTAATCGACGGTCCAATGTGGGTACAGCGTAATACAGGTCAGGTATACAGTACATTCCTTTTTAATTATTAAATTGTTTAATTAAGTTTTATAGAAGCTATTTTTCATGACAAAGTACAATATACATCTTTTCTACTGGAACTGTCAGTTTGCAAAGTTTCAAATGATCATTAAACAGCCAGCACAAACAATGCAAAAGAGCCCTTCCGGCACACTCGGTGTCTGAATTCACTCATTCGTTTTTCAATCACTCCTTCAAGTGGACTAATGTAGGTAATAGGGTATGAGACTAGGTATAGGGTTGATTTCAAACACAGCCTTTACATTTAATGTGTAACTAATATTTGTGGAAAAATTCTATATTTACCAATGAGTTTGGGTTAGGTATAGGAGTAAAGGTATAGGAGTAAGGGTTTTAAGGGTTATGATTTATGTCTTGTCAATGAGAGGACACTTGTATAGCCTTGCCAATGTACTAATAAGTACATATATGCTTATTAGTATGGTTTTCAATGTGAAGGCACCTTGACTCCAAACTCTTAGAACTCTCTTCTTTGTTGACAACCACAATGCAGCCCTGGAGTGTCAGCAGAGGCCGTGTCAGCTATAGACTCACCCTTGTGAAGGCCTCCTTCTGTACAGATGAAAATGTTATCAAAATAATCAGAAATGACTAAAAACGCTGTACAGGTCCTTCTCAAAAAATTAGCATATGTGATAAAAGTTCATTATTTTCCATAATGTAATGATAAAAATTAAACTTTCATATATTTTAGATTCATTGCACACCAACTGAAATAACCCAAAAATTCACAAACTTTGCCAAATTCACACAATACACTTGTCGCAGATAAAGGGGAGATATCTATCGGGAAGTGGTGGATGTCGGTCTCCTTAATTGCTATGACCCTTTTTTATTTTTGCCCTGGATGGAAAAATGCAAGTACAGATGGATTGTGATGTGGATACTGACGAGTGCACATGAAAAGGATCTTTTGATGGAACTCTTATCTTTTTTTTTTCTTTTTTTTCCTTTTTTTTAAATCAACCTTTTCATGGTACTGACCCTAGCTTGGTTTTTAAACCCGGCCCTTTTTTTATGCCATAAATGTGTAATTTCTTTTCACATTTATGTTGAAAGAGAACATAAATGTTCTTAGTAGTAGCTAAAGCTAACTGAGACACTCAGAAATTTCTTTCTGTGTCTTACCCTCTCGCTTGAGGGTGTCAATGATGGCCTTCTGGACAGCAGTCAGGTCGGCGGTCTTACCCATGATTGCGGTTTTGAGTAATGAACCAGACTGGGAGTTTTTAAAAGCCTCAGGAATCTTTTGCAGGTGTTTAGAGTTAATTAGTTGATTCAGATGATTAGGTTAATAGCTCGTTTAGAGAACCTGTTCATGATATGCTAATTTTTTGAAATAGGAATTTTGGGTTTTCATGAGCTGTATGCCAAAATCATCAGTATTAAAACAATAAAAGACCTGAAATATTTCAGTTGGTGTGCATTGAATCTAAAATATATGAAAGTTTAATTTTTATCATTACATTATGGAAAATAATGAACTTTTATCACATATGCTAATTTTTTGAGAAGGACCTGTTATGAATGCCAGACAAGTAATTTGGTGGTCATTTTGTAAAGAAAATATATCCGCCTGTGCACATACATATTTAGACATGCCTGCCTACAGACTATACATGTAATGCTCACATGCATGCCGTCACCGTTCTCACAGATTCACATTTGTTTTTAAGTTAACATGAAGACGACAACGGCATAATTTGAAAACTATTTTAAAACCTATTTCAATGTTTGCATTCTGTAAACACCGTTGCCATGCAAATGAATGTCCAGAACGCATTCAAAGTTTTCTATTTTACTTAAAAATGGTGTCTTGTTAGTGGCCTCAAAGTAATGAACTAATGATTTTTTACAACAGAAATGAATAAATTAAATACTAAGGGCAATATTTTTTTTCTAGAGCTGATGTACAGACAAAACAATTTCTCTTTCATTGATTTCCAATTATCACTGTAAAGTTGCTTTGAAAGAATCTATATTGTAAAAAGCTTTATATATAAGGTAACTTGACTTGACAAGAGGTATTGAAGAATGCCTCTCAGACATGGCAACAGGAAGCCAGGCTGTGAAACAGGTTACAGCACTCTCCTTGTCATCACACATCATCTAAATGCACCTCCTCTACATAGTTGACATGTAGGGGAAAAAAATATACTGAAACCTCAAAGGTCACAAACACCCACGCTGCCAGACAAGATCAATAAGTAATTAACTCAGCAATAGCGCCGGTTAATCATCCTTCACTTTTGACGTGAGCTACACAGCACAAGTTCTTTGAATTATTTTGTCGATCCTTATTTCTGCTTCATAAAAGATGAAGCTCATTCACTCTCGATTCGCTCAAAATTTACGGACATTATAATGACTGTGATAGAGCAATGTGGGCATCTGATGGTGTAATTTGACATCCCTATTAAAGATTGTTCATATTCCCTGTAATGTTACTTCAAGGTACAATAATTTTCATTGTTTGACCGAATGACACCTTCTGTGAGGTGAACTGGATATGATGTTCATTGGAAATTGTAATCAAGATCTATGATTAGGCCTGCGCTGCTATGCAAGCTTGAGTTTCATAATGGGGGTTTCAATTCTCAATGCTCTGGCTATGAGGTTGTGGTGTAAACCTCATTATAAACTAATCAGTTGAATAACCAGGCAAAAGGGAACGGATACATCCTGTGTAAAGTCATTGACATTCATTAATGTCCGTTCAGAACAAGGAATGGGTTTTAACACTGTATTTAATTGGCTGCTAATGTGGCCTCAGCAGGGAGGCTGAGAGGGGACTGTGATATGAAATCTAATATTAACAATTATTCACTACACAACTGTGCCTAACTCAAATGAATAGATACTTCAGACATCTTTTGCTGCTTTTCCACCTCTGTAAGCAGCAAGTTACCATGACCATGTCTTGGTATACTGAAGCATTAAGAGTTCCTTTCATTGGAACTAAGAGGCCAAGCCCAACCCCTGAAAAACAACCCCACACCAAAATCCCCTCTCCACCAAACTTTACACTTGTCAAAAAATGCAGTCAGGCAAGTACCGTTCTCCTGGCATCCAATGCTTTGCATTGCACTTGATGATGTAATGCTTGGATGTACCTCCTAGCCATGGACAACCATTCCATGAAGCTCTCTACGCACTGTTCTTAAGCTAATCTGAAGGGAAGGCCACACAAAGTTTGGATGTCTGTAGCTAGTGACTAGTTAGTGACTTTTGCACACTGTGTGCCTAAGCATGTGCTGACCCCGCTCTGCAAATTTATTTGTGTTTGTTTTACCTGGCCTAAAAGTTCGGGGCTGAGTTGATGCTGTTCCCAATTCCTTCCACTTTATTATATCACAAACAGTTGACTGTAAAACATTTAGTAGTGAGGACATTTCACAAATGGACAGATGGTAGCCTATCACGCTACCAAGCTTGAATTCACTGAGCTCTTGAGAGCGACCCATTCTTTCACAAATGTTTGTAGAAGCGTCTGCATGCCTAGCTGATTTTATACACCTGTGGCCATGGAAGTGATTGGAACACCTGAATTCAGTGATTTGGAGGGGCTCAATACTTTTTGCAATACCGTATATTTAAAGGGCTAATTTACCCAATTTATTCTATATAATGAAAGTAAATAGGGACTGGGTTTGTCAAGCATGACAACAACAAAATATGCATTTGAAAACCATGCAATAGCTTTGTGTGATGAATGTCAGTGATCAATGAAAATCCTGCCTTTTGCTAAAGATTCAAAATGTAATTTGTACTTGTACTCAAGTTTAAAGAATAGCACAGACATTCTGATTAATGTCTCCTTTTGTGTTCCACAGAAAAAAGACAGTCATCTGGGTTTGGAACAATGTGAAGGTGAGTTAATGATGATCTAATGTTTTTAAGGTGTACAAATCACAAAGTTAGCTAACAATGTATTAATTTAAAGCAGAAACAATGAACTTATTGAAGTAAAGACTACGTGCTGTTAACAACTGATTAGGATATCTAGAAAAATTTAGCAATGGTGCATGTTGATCCAGTTTACATCATCTGAAGTCCTTGCAGGAGTTCGAGTCATCTATAAACAGGTGTTTTTCTAGTGATACATTTTTTTATAAGCCATTAAATTTATAAAATAATATTTAAAACTAAATGAATGAATTAAAACGAAATGATGCCATGATGGGAACCCCTTTTCAAAGAGTGTACAGTGTTCTGAGGAGTTAGGCAGGCAAGACAAGTTTATTTAAATAGGACATTTCGTACTCTTTAATTCAAAGTGCTTTAAACACAAAAAGGGAATTAAAATAATCAAAAAAATAAAAGCAATGAAATTAAAACGGTTATAAATGGAATTAAAAGAGAAAAAATATAAACCTGGCAAAACCATTCTGCACTGTGTCAGATGTTAAATGTTACTTGTCTTTTTTGTGTTACAGTTACATATTTAAAAATATAGGCTACTAATATTATAATATATTAGTGTATTTTTTATTTATTTTTTATCTTCCAAAATCACATTGTGAACATATAAATTAAACAACAATCTGCAAGCTATATTGACGTTAGTGAATGTTTACTTAAAGGTAGGGTAGGTAAGAATTGGTTAAAAAAAACTTTTTTTTCCAATTTTGTTTCAACTTTTTTTATATATATCAATACATAATTAAAATGTAAGTACTCTGAAAAAGAAAGTATAAAAATTGAATGTCGAGGCGACCTCTTCTGGGCTCTTTTCAAAGCCACTCCCCAAAATACATGAAAGCACTACGCCGGCCGCTCAGCTGGAAGACATTATTTACCTGAGAGGAGTGGAGTGCATGTAGGGACATCATGTCGGAATCACATGCAATAAAAAATCTAACTTTATCAGTATGAATATAAACAAATAAGATATATTTTAGTACTCACTATCAAGCTAGAATACAGATACTGGTAAAGTCAACACATTCTCACACCCAACTGGTCACATATGGACGCTTGACCAGGACCCCTTGTCGTCACTTTTCAACGAACTGGGCGTATCTTTATCGTCAATTTTCGACGCGCTGGGTGCTCCATTCATTTCAATGAGAAACCTTTGGCATCATACACAGACGCATTTAATTCTTTGCGTTTGTAAAAGCAGACATGATTTTATTCATATTTAAAGGCTACTTTTATATTTTGGAGCAACTAACCCAACTCCTACCCTAAACCTACCCATATCTTAACAATATAAAACACATACCAGGCAAATAAATGTACAGTCACAAGTATTTATTGCAAAATCTAACCAAAACAGTATAAAAGTATTAGCTCATGTTGCATTCCAAGTCTTCTGAAGTCATACGATATCTTCATGTGAAGAACAGGGTTGATCTTGATGTTTTAATCGCTGAAATGATGATCCCGCTGCCCCGTGAACGAACTCATTCATATCTCATTCAAATAATTCAAAAGACTCCTGAGCCTGACGCGATCAGTCACAAGACACACGAGAGCCAATGACATTTTACAATCAATGCTGACGTAATGACGCAATTGGTCACAAGACATACGAGAGCCAATGCAATTTCACTATGAAATCTGAAGTACGGGCGGTTTTATTTGAAATTTGATTGTGTTTGTTGATGATCTTCTGCGGATGGAGATCCTGATCGCTTTAGGGGATTTTCTTCATGCAAATCAATCGTTTGGCCTCGGAAAATGGATTATTTAACTTTTTTGAATAACTCGTGGATGCAGTCGTATGTTATATCCTGTGTTTTATATCATGTTCACACAAATGGGTAGGTTTAGGGATGGGGTGGGGTTGGGTTACATGTTAAAATGTGTCTAAATAGCGTAAATAAAATAAATGTAAATGAAATCATGTTAAAATGTGTCTAAATAGCGTAAATAAAATAAATGTAAATGAAATCATGTTAAAATGTGTCTAAATAGCGTAAATAAAATAAATGTAAATGAAATCATGTTAAAATGTGTCTAAATAGCGTAAATAAAATAAATGTAAATGAAATTATGCTTGCTGATTTAATTGAGAAGCACACTCCAACATGTCATAATGGCAAAATTATAAACCAATAAATAATTTCAATAAATAAATCAAAAAATAAATTTCACCATGACGATAATATTCCCATTCCCAGTGTGTCTGTGTATGACGCCAAAGATTTCTCATTGAAATGAATGGAGCACCCAGCGCGTCGAAAATTGACGATAAAGGTACGCCCAGTTCGTTGAAAAGTGACGACAAGGGGTCCTGGTCGAGCGTCCATATGTGACGAGTTGGGTGTGAGAATGTGTTGGTAAAGTTTAAAATATATATAAGGCAAAGCCAAAAAACGGGTAGCATTGATCCATGTTTTTTCAATAACAGTTATACTCTGATGAAGATGAATTTTGTGTAAGATTCATAACATATACAGTGTTTTACATGTAAGAGTTTCCATGATGAAAGTATTGTTGATTAGTAGCTAAAGCTAACTTAGCTCTAAAAAATGTTCCTGGATGCGGTGTACTAGCTTTTACACATGCATTTTGTTATCCAAAGTTAAATTTTGAGAAATTCATCTCTACTAATGATTGTAACATTGTAACTTTGTTATAAAGTGTATAACATTGTAACGTTATGCTAAGTAATGTTATGTTAGCTATATTGGCAGCTTGGCAGCTACAGGTGCTAGTGATACATGCTTCATGAAAACATTTAAACCAAAAAAAAAATTATAATCAAAAGGAAAGATTACCTGTCCAGCAGAAATACAGCCAGCAAGGAGTCGCTTTTCAGCCTCTTGGCCGTGAGGTCCCTCAGTTCTCGACATCGTTGAAAAGCCACGCCGATATTTACTCGCATTTGATTTCTTTGTTTATCCAAAGACTTTTTGTGCATTGCCTTTTCTTGTACTTGTCTTCTTTTTTTTTTGCATTGTTTGCCTTCGCTGACTGCAAAACCCAGCAGTGTGAATTTTGAATGCTTTTGCTCTTCCTAGGGCCGGGGTGCGCGCATGTGGGAAGATCCTGTAACAAAAGGGGTGGTAGCCATGGTAGCGAGAGAGAGTGACAGTCGCCCAAGCCAATCACTTGTTTCGTCCCGGACAAAATAATGAGTGGTTTATGGCAGATTAAAAAGTCTAGAGTCACTCGATTTGTGTACTCTCTTTTTCAGAGTACATTTTAATTATGTATTGATAAAGAAAGTTTAAACGAATTTGGACAAAGGTGTTTTAGATCATTCGTACCTAGCCTACCTTTAAGTATTTCCTAATTAAAGTGTTACTATCGCCATAGTTTTCAAAATTACAGCTTTTTTAGATGGAAGATGAAAGGAAAATATCACATGCACATATTAATGTCTTGAGAAGCTGACATCAATGTAGCAGCCAATCTTTAAAAAAAAAAAAAAAGTTTGTCCAAAAAAGGAAAATTCTGTCATAATTTACTCACCCCTATACCCGTAAGTCTTAAGTTGATTTTCAAAACGCTAATTAAGATATTTTATTTTCTTCAAAGTACAGGTTACCAAAATGTATAGTAATCTATATTGAGCAGACTGATCCAAAGCTTGTGAAGATACAATCGGTTTATATGAGGAACAGATTTAATTTATTCACATAAAAACAAACATATGGTGGATCACATATGATAAACATGGAAGATTGTGCGGTCGTCATGTGCTGCACAAACCTCATTGGTTCTCTCACGCATCACACTCGCACATTTGAACTTCCAAATGTTTACCGTATGTGATGCTATATACTGTATGTTGATTATTGTTTAAGTGTTAATAGAAGCATAAATTAAATCTGTTCATCATATAAAAATGAAATGTATTACTCTAACAATGTATTTATGACCTTTTTGAATCTTCTAAGTTTTGATAACCTGGACTTTAGAGGGATAAAATAAAAAAATCTTTATTTGCGTTTTGAAGATTAAAGGTGCATTATGGAAAAAATTTTCACTAAAATATCTAAAAACCACTAGGCCATGGTTATATATTTTTACAATATCCCAAATGTTTCCTATTATTACCTATTTGTAAATCGTGAGAAAATTGCCTTTTTAACCAAGGAACTGGGATGTGTGAGGGAGTCGCCGGTCAATTGCATCATATTTGCATTACCCTCGGTTACTTGTTTTATTCTGCAGAAACACTTTACTCTCACTCCAGTATGCAACAACTGTCACAGCGCCACCGAGTGAATGCACAGAGTAACGTTATAACATTTTCAACACACTTAGATGTATCTAATATGATAAACAGGGCTGTGTTACCTCATACTCATGAATGGAAAAGCAGAAATGGCAGCAGCGATTGTGGCATAATAAAAGTCCCGCTGCTCTCAAGGCGTGTGTTGCGTTCAATCGCTCCAGCGGCCTTGCTCAGCTCACAACACTCTATCCTGCTCTGCTTCATACTAGTTACTTTAATAATCGCAATCATGAACATGATTTCCTATCCTGATTCTTTTACACTGGTTGTGAGGTGGAGACCACATTTCCCAAGATTCTGCGTCATCAAACTATGGCTTTGTTTCTAATAGGTGACCTCTAGTGGACTGAAAAGTTACATAGTGCACCTTTAACTAAGTATGGCTTGACATGAGGGTGAGTAAATGATGACAGAATTCCTTTTTGGATGGACTATTCCTGTTAAAGGTTGGCTGCCACATTGATGTCAGCTTCCCAAGACCTATTAATCTGTGATAACTGTGAAGACTAATAGGTTTGGAATGACGTGATGGTGAGTAAATGATGACAGAATCTTAATTTTAGGTGAACTATCCCTTCAAGTCCAAGTCTACCTTTAAGGACACTGCAAACAGAAACACTTTAATGTTGTATCTTTGCACTTGTGAAGCTCCAAGCAACCTCATAGAGGGAATCCGTTGAGCAACAGTGACACCTAGGGGGGTTTTCTGATCAAGAAACTTTAGATTTATTATATATACAGTCAAACCAAAAATTATTAGGAGACACTATTGTTCATTTATGTAAGTGAGGATAGCAAAATAAAGTAAACTGACATATTATACCACAAAATTCTTCATACATTGGACCAACAGTAAAATTGATTTTAAAAAAGCACCAAAATTATACAGACGCTTTGACTTGACCACGTTTTGCTTACATGTTTTTTCTTTAATTGCCAATGCGATTTTTTACACCACAGAATGAACAAAATTAAACATCGCTAGGTAACTGGTTGACCTAAATGGTTGATTGTAATCCATTACATACCTTTCTATCAAAGTTATCCGACATTATTAAGATGAATTTGTTCTGACAAAGATTAACTCTCAGTTCTTGTGATATTTTATTACCTTTTTCTAAACTATAGCAAATAAACTGTGATAATGTGAGAATGCTGAAGGTGTCTGAATACATTTTGGTTTGACTGTAATATAAATAACAATTTATTTTATATATTTTGTTGCTTTAGTTAAAGGAACAAAGCCAACTTTTCGGGGATTTTAGATGTATGAACTTCTAACTCTGGATATGGTGATAAAGTCCCCCGTGGTTTTTCTTGCAGTAAACTTTAGATAAGCACTAAAATGATTGGAAAACATTAAAATAATTATAAATATAAGCTAGATATGAAGAAAAATGCCAGAATATTTTGGGTTAGCTGTACAAAACAACTTTTTATGCTGCTATGCTGAATTATAAAACCTTTGTAACCCAAATAGTTTTACTGTTTACTGCACATTGTTATTCTTCTATGTATTTATCTATAATGTTATAATGGATCTGAAGTCTTGCACATTCATAGAAAACAGATTAATTCTGCATTGCAAAATAAGGTAGATAATCTAAATGTTATGTACTTTCTGTACCTAAACGATCTGTAAATTCAGAAGAAAAAAAAAAAAACTTTGTTTCACAGTATAAATGTGATAAATTTGGCAGTCCGTTTACTGGAAACCTTTGCTGTATTCACCCTTAGCCTGTATAAGTGTTAGTCTAACACTGCCAAGAAATAGTTCAAAATAAACAAAAACGTTATCTTAAGGTATCTAAAGTCCTCTTTAACATTCTTTGTAGTGTCATCCAAAATAATTTGGACATTTTCAGTAATATCAGCAATAATTACAGAACAAAGTAGTTAGTAAGGTAACCCTTACGAAAAAGTTCACTCAAGTGTTCTATTAGTATACTTGTTTTAAACTTAAAATATACTTTCAGTCTACTTTTATTATACATCTCAGAAATATACTTAAAAGCACTTAAAGGAATACTCCACCATTTTTAGAAATAGGGCTTATTCAAATTCTTTCCTACATTTAGATATGTGGGCAAATGCATTTTTGTGTCAGTGCATGCATTGTTTTAGTTTGGCAGGGTCGCCGCTATCTTAGCTTAGCATAATGAATATAATCCTCACATCCTCCGGCTGTCAAACGATCGCAATGTGTTGTGTGATATCTCTGTGCCCAAGTAGCAATCCTTCGCCTAGTCTTAATTTGCATTGCTATTTGTACTCGTTGTGAATACGCAGGCCACAAGAAGTAATTAGGTGGGGTTTTTTTTTTTTTTTTTGATCACTTTTACTTGGAACATGCTAGCTGGCAACATTGGATTCCATTCATTATGCTAAGCTAAGCTAGCGGCAATCCTGCCAAACTAAAACAATGCGTGCACTGACACAAAAATGCATTTGCCCACATATCTAAATGTAGGAAAGAAGTTGAATAAGCCCTATTTCTAAAAACAGTTTAGTGTTCCTTCAAGTATAATTTACTTATACTGACTGTAAAGTCTATGTGTATTTGACCTCTACTTCTACTCAATCTTTTGATCGAGATAATTACGCATAAATAAGTATTCATTCAGTATATTTGGCTTGTAAGTGTGTTATTGTGTAGCCTATTAAATATACCTTTTTAAATACTTACATTGTTTGAAAATATTGATTAAAATATTGATATAAAACAGATAAGTTCATAATTTTGCATATCTGAATTTTATGTAGACCATTGGTAGTTAGTACAGTTTAAGTTACTAAGTACAGTTAAAGACATAGTTCAAGTATAAAAAATACCTAAATATGAATATGGTATATTATAGTAGTATAATATAATATTTATAATATTTATATGCAAAAATAATATTTAAATAGTAAACTGTAATTATAATGTTGTTCACTTTTATAAACAAAAAAAATACTTGTATTAAAACAGTAAACTGCTCGTATACTTATAAATTCACTTGTAGTACAAATGAGAAACTAGTTGTGCACTTAAAGTTTACTTCTGTTACACACACACACACACACACACACATGCGCGCACAATCACACGCACATACACACACACACACACACACACACACACACACACACACACACACACACACACACACACACACACACACACACACACACACACACACACACATAGCATAGCATATACTTTTATATACAAGTGGGCCAATTTAGTCCAAAGCAGTATTGAAATAATACACTTGCAGGTTTACTACTAGTTCATTAGTATACTTTAAAATATACTTGAACATTACTTAAGGATACTTCATAAAATGAGCTTGAAGTATACTTCTTTTCCATAAGGCAAGAAAAAGCAAAGTCCATAGTTTCTCTGGAAGCATAGGCCAAAAATATGCAAATATATTCAAATTAGGTTGGACAAAACATAAATAAACATTGGTTCTTGTATGTATTCGATTTGAATTTCAGGTGAACTCCCCATAGTGTTTGCATATGGAAATCACAGCAAGGCTATTACTTTGTCCCAGAATCTCACAGTTTTTAGCAGACAACAACAGATGCCATGCTACAAGTGAAGGTGAGCGTTTAGATTTGTTGTGTTTTACTTGATTATTGTCTGAGATTTGTATTGCCGAGTTTTATTTTTTAGGTATGGCTATTAAAGAATTTTATGGAATCCCAAAAGTAAGACTTTTGGAGAAAAAAAGTTCCCCCCCAAAAAAAAGGTTGTAGTGTATGCTTAGACTTAAACAACGCACAGCTCCTTTTTGCAGTTTTTGGCTTGTTTGATTTTCCTGTTATATCCTGTTAAATATTAGGAAAGAAGCTGTTTAAAGAAAGTCACAAGACATGCAGCTGTAACGGCCGGCTGTGCTGAACTGAGCCTCTGTGTGTCAGTGTTGCCCGAGGCGCTGGGCTGCTGCAGCTGAAGTCACTTTGAACTTTCTGAAGTTACATACTTTTCACTTTCAACTGCCCAATGAGACATCATACTCCTCGGGAATTACATCTGGGACAAAGAAGTTGAGTTTGTTTGGCGTGTTAATTGACTTAAACTTGGTTTGACCTGAGACGGATCTGGAAAAAGACTTTCATGCTCAAGAGTGGTATTAATTGTATATCTCTTTAATCTGAATTGAAATACAAATGTAGACGCTAAACATACTCTTAACATCTAATACAACTGGGAAAAGTAAGATATGAGATCTGTGGTTCCTCTTTGCTTAACTTACCACAGTGTGATATTAAGTGAAGTTTACACACACTTAACTCCGTTATTTGAAACGTGCTTGAGGACTGGGATACTACTATGCATTATTAGGGAAGTACGATGCACAGTCTCAGAGCTTTGGGATATATCTTCTTTCTTTTTTTTTACACTCCTAAAAGGATAGCATTGTGACTTTTTTTATTCTTCCTCTATGCATGCTTCTGTACCAACAAAACCGCCCAGACGTTATTATTTTTTCAAAAGCAGAACTTTTTCTACTTCTGCTGTCACTGTGTGCCCTAGTTCCTCAGAAACTATTCAGAGTGTCTGAATCTTTTCAGAGTTGATGATAAAAGTAAAGCTTGTGCACAATGCGTCATTTTCAGGCCATCTCTTAAGTTCACATATATACAAAAACTGCTGTAAAACTTTCAGTCAAGGTAAGTTTGGATTTTCTCTTTTTATACCCAAGGAAATTTTTTTTTGTTGTTGTTGAAAAAAACAAGTATAGTTTTGTTGAATTGACAGTAATGATTTTTTTTTCTTGAACGTTTAACAAAAACAAAAAAGGCACTAAAACTAAATATCAGTGCAGTAGATCACAAAAGCAAAGTCACCTAGAGCGTAACCTTTTGCTCAGTTTTAGAGTTTGTGCGATGTGTCAGAGTTTAAAGTCAGAGACGTCTGGATTAATGGTGATGTGCCTTGGAGAGATTTTCTAAAAATGTGTTTTTGTCCTGGGAAGTGAATGAAAGAATGTGTTCAGCGTGAGTCATGAAGGTGGTAAAAAAAACGAACAAACAGGAGATAATGTGTGCTGATGCATGCTGTAAAGGAAAGATCCATGCAAACAATAGGTCCAGGTGCACTTTTCTCATTCACGGCAGGTGCTGAAAAAATATTACTTGAAAACACTGTGCTGTAACTTGACACGAATTGAAAGAGAGGCAGAAAAGGACACCAAGCTATAGGAAGCTCACAGTGCAGACAAAGATCAATTTATTTGCTTGAAGGCATAACGGTAGTGGTCAGATGAGAGACCTTGAGTAGGCTTTGATCCAGCAATCTTCTTTATAGCACTGAGATTCCTTCTTCTCTGTAAACCCCCAACACACAGACAGACAAACACACACACACACACACTCCAACAAACATATTACTCCCCTTCAGGTTGTTTTGAAAAATGAGTGACTTAATGTCTCTTGTCTTTCTGCAGAGTGACCAGTGATGCATGAGAGGCCAATCAGAGTCAAAGAGCAGACAGTCAATCCGAAGAGCCGTCATGGAAGACACTGAGGTATCAGAGAAAGGTAAAACTACACTAATAAGTATTCATGAATTATTTATGATAAACACATTTTCCATCCAATTTTTATATTACTGTAATGCAGTGAAAATTAGGAATTTAAGGAATTAGGAATAATTTTGATTATTATTATAATTATTTTTTTAATTAAACTAATTTATAATTTATGTAATATATACACTACTTTTCAAAAGTTAGGGTTCAGTGAGAATATTTATTGTGACAGTGACAGGAAAATGTATATTTAAAAACATTTTATTTAACCTAAAAACAACCTGTTTTCAACATTGATAAAAATAAATGTTCCTTGAGCATTTGAGCATCAAATCATCATATGTAAAATCAACTGTCGATTTCTGAAAGATCATGTGACACTGAAGACTGTAATGATGCTGGAAATTCAGTTTTGTCATCACAGGAATAAAGTACATTTCAAAATATATTAAAATAGAAAATTGTTATTTCAAATTATAGTATTTCACAATTTTACTGTTTTTACTGTATTTTTTATCAAATAAATTCAGCCTAGGTGAGCAAATAATATATTTTTTTACCTACCCCAAAATGTTGAATAGTAGTGTATCTTTTAGGTTTATATTTGCAGTAAGCTAGTTAGATTTAGCTGCTTAGATTTTATGATATTCATGCATTTACTTCTACAGATTGTGTCATGTCAGTTTCTTACTTTTACAATGACAAGCCTCGCCATAACATTATGTGTGTTGTATGAGAAAATACATTTTCCATCCAACTGCACCCACTTGACATTTATGAATTATATTTTCCACATGAAGAAACCACTGTGTATGGCCTTCAGTGAGATGCTGGACTGATTTGCACAACAGTTTCATAGTACCCCATAAAACATACCAATTTAGAGCTGCACTTGAAAGCACAGACCATTAATTACAAAGAAGAGGGTGAATAATTCATTATGCTCTGGTCACTACAGGAGCAGCCCGAGGTTGGAATTGTACTGATGGACAAAAGGGCTGGAAAAGAAGCTTTTAGCAAATGTTTCAGCCTTTGCTGAGAAGAAATGTGCAGAATAGAGCCTATTGGACATGTATGGGGAAACTCTTAAGTGTTCTGTTTTGAATAGTAGCATATCTGTGCCGTTGAAAAAAAAGGCTGCTGAGGTGCAGTTTGTAAAGGCATGTAGTACTTACTGTGGTGAGTGCTTTCAGGATAAAGATCTTAAATTGAGACCTCAATTTCAGTGCATGTTTACCACAGAGATTAGACCTTCATGATGGACATGCCACTCTTCTGTACATCAATAAAGCGTTGTGGTTTATACATATAGAGTCGGACGGATGGATGGACGGATGGATGGATGGATGGATGGATGGATGGATGGATGGATGGATGGATGGATGGATGGATGGATGGATGGATGGATGGATGGATGGATCGATGGATGGATGGATGGATGGATGGATGGATGGATAGACTGAAATTTGAGTAACTGTCATTTGAATTGTAGCTAGTGAGAAATTACATATTGGATATTTCATATGAAATCAATGAGTCCTGGCATTCGATCTGTACTGGTCACACAGATTGCTTTTCAGATTGCACACATATTCAGTGACATTATGCCGTGACCTCACCACCTCTTTTTTTATTCCCCGATACATATGGAAGCAGAAATACAATACAAGTTTAACAGCTTTTATGCTTTTCTGTTTTACATTTATCAGATCATCTCATCCAATCTCTCTGCTCTCTGTCTGTTTCTCAGTGTCTAGTGTTGTTATTTTCTTTGTCCACCAGATGCCAGCATCACAAAGAATACATTCTTCCAGTTCATATCTTCATGAAGCACTAATTTAGGCTCTGTGTCTGAGAAGTGCCATTCCCTGGGAAGTTCTCATTTTGTGCAGTTTGATATTTTTATGACGATATGTAGCAGTGCTCCCTTTTCTAGTCAATTGAAGAATATTAGCATAGCAAATCTAGCACACATACATCACCGGGATGGCTTTGGAACAGCATGTTATCTGGAGAGCGGTGTGGTTTATTTTTAAACATCATGTACAATTACAGGAAGAATTTACCCCAAAAAATCAATAATCATTTACTTTCATTTGACCCTCATTTTCCAAACCTGTATGACTTGCTTCTTCTATGGAACACAAAAGGAGACATCAAACAAGTCTGTTGTGAATGGTATGTCAGTAAAATATAGATGCTAGTGTTAAAAGGGATAGTTCGCCCAGAAATGTAATTTACAAGAAGATATTTCAAGAAAAGGTGTTTTGTCCGTACAGTGGATGTCAATGGTAGCCAAACCCATTTGGTAACCAACCCTTTTGGAAATGGTAACCATTTCTTTAAAATGTCTTCATTTGAGTTCCACAGAAGAAAAAAACTATTTTTCTCGATTTGGAACGACATGAGGGAGAGTAAATTATGAAAAAATTGTCCATTTTGGAAGGACCTTCTGTAACACTTGATGTTGCATTGTCCTTGTTACACTTTACATGTATTTAGTGGTGATAGTAAATTAAGAATTTGAATTTATTGAAAGGATAGCCCCTTGAGATCTTTTTTCTAGGGGACCTAAAATGAGCACATAGCAACCTTACTAAACCCTAACTCCATTATTAAGTACATGTTGCTAACTTTTATTACACTGTAACAGGACACCTTAAAATAAAGTGTAATTGTCTGAATACACAATATTCCTGAAATGTAATGAAAAGCGAATGTAGTTGCTGAAGTGCACATGTCGTTCTCACATCCGTCAGGGAATGTTTAAGTGGGATACCATTTAAAAATGAAGAAAATGCTCACATTATGCAAATAGTCTTGTTTAGTCCATGTTATTTTTCCATGAGATGACAAACATTTTACAAACCAGATTCCCAAAAAGTTGGGATACTGTAAAAATTGTGAATAAAAACAGAATGCAATGATGTGGAAGATTTAAATTTCAATATTTTATTCAGAATACCATATAGATGACATATCGAATGTTTAAACTGAGAAAATTCATCACTTTAAGGGAAAAATAAGTTGATTTTAAATTTCATGGCATTAGCACATCTCAAAAAAGTTGGGACAAGGCGATGTTTACTGTGTGGCATTCCCTCTTCTATGTGTAACAGTCTTCAAACGTCTGGGGATTGGGGAGACAAGTTGCTCAAGTTAAGGACTAGGAATGTTGTCTCATTCTTGTCTAATACAGGCTTCTTTGTCGCATCTTCCTCTTTATGATGCGCCAAATGTTTTCTATGGGCCAAAGATCTGGACTGCAGGCTTGTCATTTCAGTACCTGGATCCTCCTTCTACACAGCCATGATGTTGTAATTGGTCTGGCATTGTCATGTTGGAAAATGCAAGGTCTTCCCTGAAAGAGATGACGTCTGGATTGCAGCATATGTTGTTCTAGAAATTGAACATACCATGGAGCGCTGATAACATCTCGGGTTGTCCTTGTCCTCTTTAGTCCGGATGACATGGCGTCCCAGTTTTCCAAAAAGAACTTAAAGTTTGGGTTCTTCTGACCACAGAACTGTTTTCCACTTTGCCACAGTCCATTTTAAATGAGCCTTGGCCCAGAGAAAAACACCTGCGCTTTTGGATCATGTTTAGACATGGCTTCTTTTTTGACCTAGAGAGTTTTAGCAGTCAACGGCGATTGGCACGGTGGATTGTGTTTTCTGGTAGTATTCCTGAGCCCATGTTGTGTTTTCAATTACAGTAGCATTCCTGTATGTGAAGCAGTGCCGTTTAAGGGCCCGAAGTTCACAGGAATCCAGTATGGTTTTCCGGCCTTGACTCTTACGCACAGAAATTGTTCCAGGTTCTCTGAATCTTTGGATGATATTATGCACTGTAGATGATGATAACTTCAAACTCTTTGCTTTTGTTCTCTGAGAAACTCTTTTCTGATATTGCTCCACTATGTTTCGCCGCAGCTTTGGGGGAATTGGTGATCCTCTGCCCATCTTGACTTCTGAGAGACACTGCCACTCTAAAAGGCTGTTTTTATACCCAGTTATGTTGCCAGTTGACCTAATAATTTGCGAATTGGTCCTCCAGCTGTTCCTTATATGTACATTTAACTTTTCCGGCCTCTTATTGCTACTGGTCCCAACTTTTTTGGAATGTGTAGTTCTCATGAAATCCAAAATGAGCCAATATATGGCATGACATTTAAAAATGTCTTGCTTTAAACGTTTGATATGTTGATCTATATTCTACTGTTAAAAAAAAATAAGTTTATGAGATTTGTAAATTATTTGCATTCCTTTTTTATTCATAATTTGTACAGTGTCCCAACCTTTTTGGAATCGGGTTTGTATTTCAAAACTTTTTCAGGGAAAAAATAGTCTCCCCACCATTACCAACTGAAGTAACCTTTGAACAAACTTTCAACTGTGTAAACGTCAGTGTGGAATTGTGTGGCATGTTGACGGCTAGCTCATTAAGGCCTAAATGAAAGTGATGAGATGTGATTTTAGACCGCATCTGGAACAAATGGCAAAGGCGTTCCCTTTTCAGTCTGGCCAATTTCGGAGGCCTGTACCAACCCGCAACCCCCACCTCCACCCACCGACAAGGCCAGCACACACAGAGGTTTAGATCTGATATTTATTTCATCTAGCTTGTGTACGCAGTTGGTCTGATATGAATGTGATTCCACGCTTTGATGCAGAGACAGATTGTAAAGTGTGATTTTATTAAATCCTTCATTAGGATTCATCAGTGAGATTGGATCAGAAAAAGGTCACTGTGCAAATTCGGCCCACTCACCCCCCAACAGCACCCCTCGCTCTTGCCCTCCCTCTCGTTTGCATTCGCTCTCTCATTTCTCTCTCATTTGCTCTAGTTGGGGGGTTGGCCGCCGCTACTGAAACGAATTTGCTGTGAAAATGGGGAAAAATGAGCATTATGGGCTGGTGGAGGAATACAAGGTGAAAGTGACATTATCTCCCCCTCCACTTTTCCTCCCTCTCTCCTCTTTCCCCTCCTCCTCTCCTTCCCTGTTTCCGTTCTCCGGTGCCTTTGCGGGACGATGGTGCCACAAATCATTTGTACGCTCTCATTTGGGTCTACAAGCCGCGATGGTGCTTACTGCTCACGGAGCAGATGACTTTCAGAAAGGGGGGAGTAAAGGGGGGACGGCTATTTTCTGGCACATGAAAACATCAGTTGGAGTTGGAGCTGAAATTGAGAGGGAAATTGCTCACGCCATATGTCATCTTTCGCTGAGGGCTTTTTTTTTCCAGTGGGTGCATGTTATGTATGCGCCTGAGTGAGGCAGTTTGTTTGGTGTTAATTGTTGTCATCGAAGTGTAATGTGTGCTCTAATGGGAATGCCAGTTTATCTATATCTGTAGACCTGCTGGAGTTTAGTGTACGAAGGCGCAGGATTAAGCGATCTCTCCTCACATTTACTGGAAATAGTGGGTTTGGTATGCGTTAAATATCAGTTGTCATGGAAAAAAAATAACTATCAATATTATTTTTGCCCTGTTGATCCTGTTCTGCCACTCAATCTTACAAGGATCAGATGCTTGTACAGTATGGTAGACTGCCTCTGCTTTCTGTCGATCGATTGCCTAGTAAAGTCATTTGATGCAAACAGCTGATATAGTCAGCAGTGCGTCTTATACACCAACAGACAATAACAGTTTTTGGTAAAAAAATAAAATAAAAAAAAGTGTTTGCTGCAGTTAGTTAGTTACAATGATACCGTTCCTCTGTGTTGTTATTGTTATAACTGTGTTTTGGACTTTTCTCACATAATTAGAACAATTATGTGCCTTACGATTACGAGGGAGTTATTATTTCCTAGCATGACCTATTCAAAATACTTTATTTATGCATTTATCGTTCCAGTGGTAGCACTGCCCTGCCAGTTAAAAATGTTAACGAAGTGAATATTATGTTTTCTGGCCCTGCATGCAGCTTTCAGGCACTCTGTTATGCACACTTTTAATTGGTTCATTTTTGAAAAAAATTGACAGACAGGCAAGATTTGGGCCACAGTATCTCATATGAGTCATTGGCCCTTCACTTTTGGTTTAATGTGAAGTTTGGTTTAAGCCTTTGCAACAAAAGGGGAAGTGTGAGTGTATAATCCCTCATGAATCTTTGAATGTCTACTTTCTATTTTCCAAGAATCCCCTTCTTCTCCCCTCGTGCAGACACAATTCTTCCACTACACTGGCTGTATTGCCACTTGTGCCTGAACTGATCAACCTATTCCTATGAATGACATTACAGACGGGGATTATCACCTCTCTTTCACACACACATAGTGTATGCACATGGACACATTGCTTGAATACTCGGCTGTAGTTCTCAGATAGAAATACACCTGACCACTCATGCGTGATTCATCGGTTACAGTCACAACGCAGACATATGCGACCGCATGAACACACATGTATGGATCATTCACACTCTGTCGCTCGGCCTTGCCCTGGAAAGCGTGCATATACACACACACACACACACATACACAGCGAGTGTGAAATAAGAATCATGCCCTAAAGCAGTCTTCTGCACTCTCCATGACGGTTCCAAAGGGACCTCCATCTGTGAGATTCAAATGCAATATTTATTGCCAAATGAGACAACCGTTATTAAAAACCACATTTGCGTGTGTGTGTGTGTGTGTGTGTGTGTGTGTGTGTGTGTGTGTGTGTGTGTGTGTGTGTGTGTGTGTGTGTGTGTGTGTGTGTGTGTGTGTGTGTGTGTGTGTGTGTGTGTGTGTACACAGGTATGAATGCACATGTACATGTCCATATGTATGTTTTACATTCTCTGCGTTCTGTTCCCTTAAAAAAGAGAATTACAAAGTAAAGTATAGTATAAATGTAAAGTTGCAATAGTGATATATATATATATATATATATATATATATATATATATATATATATATATATATATATATATATATATATATATATATATATATATATATATATATATAGATATAGATATATATATATATATAGATATATATAGATATATATATATATATATAGATAGATATAGATATATATACACACACACAGATTAGGCATAACATTATGACTGCTGACAGTTGAAGTGAATAACACTGATTATCTCTTCACCACGGAACCTGTAAGTAGGTGAGATATATTAGGCAGCAAGTGAACATTTTGTCCTCAAAGTTGATGTGTTAGAAGCTGGAAAATTGTGCAAGCGTAACGATTTGACAAGAGCTAAATTGTGATGGCTAGACGACTGGGTCAGAGCATTTCCAAATCCAACACAATCTCATGAAAGTGCTTATCTATAGCACAAATTGTATTTATTGTGCAACTTATATGCAAAAATTGCACACACAAAAACTATTTTGGTAACACGTTATTTTAGGGTTCAGTTATTTACTATTAACTAGTTGCTTATTAGCATGCATATTACTAGGATATTGGCTGTTTATTAGTACTTATAAAGCACATATTAATGCCTTATTCTTCATAGCATTATTCTACATCCCTTAATCCTACCTAATACCAAAACTTAAATGCTACAAAAACGACCTTACTAACTATTAATAAGCAGTAAATTAGGAGTTTATTGAGGCAAAAGTCGTCAATAGTGAACTTGTGTTCCCCATACTAAAATGTTACCACAATTTTTTGCATATACAAAACAGCAGCTTTTGAGTGAAGTGGGCAGTATCTATCAAAAATGCTCAAAGAAAGGAACGGTGGTGAACCGGTGACAGGGTGATTGGCGGCCAAGGCTCATTGATGCACGTGGGGAGCGAAGGCTGGCGTGTGAGGTCGGATCAAACAGACGAGCTACTGTAGCTCAAATTTCTCAAGAAGTTAATGCTGGGTCTGATAGAAAGGTATCCGAATACACAGTGCATCGCAGTTTACAACATTTGTTTTTACCAAAGTGCCACAGCATTCTGGTCATGGGCTGCGTCCAAAATTGTATATACTCTCTTAAGTTGGTACTTATTTTTATTAATTGCTTCACGACCGCTAAAAAAGTATGTTCTATACAGTATGAGTGTGTAGTACTACCTATTGCATTTGCCATGTCTGTTATATACACACTGTGCCAGAAGAAGTGGTTCATCCCTGTACTTTTTGGCTACTCTTTTATGACTACTGTGAATTCGGACATACTTCTTTTGTCAAATTCTGTTTTTTGCCTACTATATAGTATGTGGTTTCAGATGGTTTTTATATTGGATGGGAGGATTTAAAATAAGAAATGTAATGTTCACCAATATTTTGTTTATAATACCAAGAATGTCTATTATTATTATTATTATTATTATTTTTTCATATTGACTTGAAAGTCTGTTACAATAAAACTGAGTAGCCCAGTTACTTTCTTAAACTTGGAGAGCTTCACTAGCTGTGAAAACTTTTATTAAAAACCAATTTGGCAAAGCCTAGATATGGCCATAAACCATTCCGCCTCTCCCTTTCGATGAGCGAGAACTGAATAAAAACTGCTGATGGTCCATGAAGTTCCACTTCAGTTTAGCCAGTTTAGAAGATTTATCTAAACTCAATTTAAAAAATGTAATTCGCCAATATATATTTTAAAAGCATTTACTGTATTGAATTTATGAAATTCCTAATAATAGCTTGGCTGTTTTAAAACCTCTCCTAACCCTACTTGTTGTTATGTCTTCATTTTTCACCCATTCTTGGCTTGACAGGTAACAGCACTGCACCTTTTTCTTCTGTATGGAGCCTAGCATGTCTTTATATAGTCTGAGAGCCTCAGTCTTATCTGCTGATTATAGGACCGAACAGCTTTAAGGACTGATGGCTGAATGTTTAAGGTTTAAAAAGATAAATTGAAGGCTGCAAGGTGTGAAAGAAGTGTGAGTTTTTAGTTTCCTGCATCTTTGCACAGATAATGGACTGAAAGGTTGAATCTGAAAGGTGAATCAGAATGGTTTGCTGAAGAGAAAAGTAAATAGCTGAAGTGTTACATGTATCTGCCCATTGCACTCAACATCTACTCTCATTTCTTTCCTTTCCCATTTCATTCATTTTTCCCTCAGCTGATTTTGAAAAGAAATATCTAATGTGTGGGCAAAAAAAACATGCTGTTCAAATATGCTCTGGAGTGTTGCAACAGCGAAAGCAAAAATTATACTAATCAACTTTGCAGAGCTAAAATAAATCCCAGTAGTCTGTAAGTACACATGCGGTGGTCCGCAATTTAACAACTATTGAATATATGAACTTGTCAAGTCGACCACATCAAAATAAACCCATTGCAAAGCCTGTTGCTTTCACAGCAACCTTATTCGGAAACTGATTAATGGCAGACCACAGTAACTCTGGGGACACTTGTGTTTTAAAGGGACGGTTCAAGCAAATATGAAAATTCTGTCATTATTTAGCCCCCATCAAGTTGTTCCAAACCTGTATGAATGTCTTTAATCTGTTGAACACAATAGAAGATATTTTGAAGAATATGGGAAACTAAACAGTTGATGTTAGGGAAAAACATAGAAAGTCAAAGGCGTCCATCAACTGTTTGGTTATCGACATTCTTTCAAATATTTTATAAAATAGGTTTGGAACAACTTGAGGGTGAGTGGATGACATAATTTCATTTTTGGGTGGACAATTCCTTTAAAGGGTTACTTCAGCGATTAGCAAATGGCCTTGTAACAGTAGAAACCCTGAAGTATATTCAAATGATTGTGCTTTCCCCCCTCATATTCCCCTGAGACACGAGATTTATGCATTTTATTTCTGGAAAAATTCCTCCTATGATGGAAATTGACGATATTTGCATCATAGGAGGAATGTTTGGCCAAAGGCTAAAGACTACAGCCAGCAGAGGGAGCCATTTCCGCATGTTTTGAACTTGCGCATGGGGGACGGGAGATCACACACTCAGAGCTCAGCTCGCAGCTACAGGCACTCATTTAAACGGAGCTATGGTGAGCAATGTAAGTCTTTTAACTTCTCAAATTAATTTCTATTAAAGTTAAGCTTGCAAAGGCATGAACTGAAACATGCCAGACTGAACTCGCGTTGTGAATGTATGCCGCGAGTGTAGTCGTGATTACCTCAGCTCTCATCATGAGAGCTCATTCAGCTCATTTATCTCACTCCTGCAGTTAGTGCTCAGTGCTGTGATACTCGCGCGGTGACACACTCATTATTTTGAACAGACACGTTCAGTTTTTAATTGTAGTGTCTTTTACAACTTAGTCACTGTAATCAAGTTGGTGGCGTTGGGAATGGCCTCACAGGGCAGCGAAGCATTCTGGGAATTGTAGTCTTTCATCCCCATGAGACAAAAATACATTTTCTGTCTTTTCTCAGTCTAGAAAGCACCAAATTCAAAAATAATTTCACATTTCTACTACATTGATGACCCAGTTTAAATACAGATTCATCTTCCCAGCGCTGAAGTACTCCTTTAAGGACACACATTGACATTTATCTTGACCCATTTTCAGGATTATTAGAAGCCAGTTTATTCAGTCAGGTATCACTCTATAATCTCTAAACATAAGCTAAAATGATTTCAATATAATTCATTTGTTTGACAAGTTATACTGTATAATGTGATAATCAGCAGAAATTACATAACACACTTAACCAATATCTAGTCCTTTTTCTGCATCTTTAATTGTGACATAACACAAAACAAATTGAAAAAAAAAAAAAATCTGGTGCATAATTTTATAAATAGGCCTAACACAAATCAAATTAATTTATCTGCAACATGCATGCAATTTACATTTGTAATTAAAAGTTGACTAACTTCAAAATGTCAATCATTTTAACAAAATATAACAAAGCGTGACCATTAACGTCTTATTCACAAGCTCTCTCTTTCTCCATTGCATTATCATTAACATACACAGCAAATTACACAAAAATACTAATAATAAACAAACATATATAGACCATGAGCCTTTTCGTGGGTGCAGTTTATAACTGGTAAATCTGTATCTGCAAAATAACTCTGATAAACTGCATGCAAGCTCTCCCTTTCACTGCCCGTAAACTATAATACCCATCAAAATAGAAGTCCCTCAACTATAGTTAGATGGATAATTTAGACCTTAAACATATTTAAACTAAAAATATCAAAAATGTTTACAAAAACAAACTAAACGATAAAGAAGAATATGCCTTACGATCGCATATGATAACATCCAGGATCAACACTGTTCATGTAGCACAGGGTCAGGTTAAAGCCCCACTTGGCTACTTTTGCCCTGGGGGTCCCCCTACAGTTTGGAAAAAATAATATCCTCAACTAACTGTCGTAAGAGCTGTCCTCCTACAACAGGGGATGCCATCGCGCGTGCATTTGTTGACATGACAACCCTGATAGCCCTGAACAAGTGATGCGCGGGTCGTCTCATAACCCGCGGACCCCGTATGCCTATTTAATGGTCGCGGGTGCGCGGCGGGTTGTAAAAATATATACAGTGGTGCGGTGCGGGCCAAATAACTTCATATAAGCGTCCCACGGGTCGGTGCAGCACTAACAGTTCCCCTGAACACTGCAAGAGGAGTTAGAGTTCTTCTGGCGTCGCGTGTGAAATGTCTTCATCCCAGGTAACGTTACAGTCAGTGGCATATGTTTCAGCATGTCATATGAATATAATTTCATGGGTTTTATTTTTTTCAAACGCCAAATAATCACGATGCTCACGTTTTCAAGCCAGCGTCATTATAGTAGTCTATTGGTTACCGTTTTACAGAATCTATATGATACTTCAGTTCAATGTTTGAGTGGTCGGTAATCACCGTAACAAGCAGGACAGCATCGGTCGGGCACGCCTCCTTCAGCTCACGCCGATGAGCAAACACGGGTCACATGTTGATCCTCGTCCTGCCTTTAATCCCAGCACTTTTTCGTTTCCTCTTATTGCTTTCCTCCAACAAAACCTTTTCTTTCTTATTTGTCTGTGTTGCTTCGGACATGACTATATTATCCGACGAACAAAGTTGGGCTCGCACGTCCGAATGTAAGGAAGTGTGTGTGTTAGTGGAAGTGACGTATATGCCGTAAAGCAGTCGAATTATGTAGTTCTTTTTGTTCTCGGGTTACTACCCGAAACCCGAAGTTTAAAAGTACAATTAAAAACGATACAGACCACATCAGGCTATGGCAGACGTGTCATTCAACCTATTGTAAGTCGATTTATCATCACAAGAGTCTTAAAAAATATATTATGAAGGTTGAAAAGTTACCTAGTGCTGCTTTAAATTAATTTACATGTAACCATCATAATTTAGAGAAATGCACTGTAATGTAGACCATCGTTTATGTGTTTTTAATTTAACTTACACCATTACATGAAGTGAGAATAGTTAGTTACCTATCACTAACTTAAATTGTCACTTAATAAATGTATGACAACCAAAAAAAAAAACTAAAAAAAATACTGAAAGAGTGTTACAGTACCACAGTCCACAAACATCGTTTTACCATTTTTGTAGCAGAAACACCATCAAACCGATGAGAGAATCAGATTTTATAATGTGTCTCTATAGCGCTGAAACCTAAACATGTCAGAGTTCTGTTGCCCATGCAACTGATGCTGAACTGCTATTGGCTTATCTGCGTTTGAGGGGAGGGGCTTACGGACAGGTCAAATGGCAGAAAAAGCTACACTGTAAAAAAAAAAATTAAAAAATTGAAGTATTGAAAAATTGAAGAAAAAAAATGTGACTGATCACATCTAAATTTTTCAGTTTGCTTGATTAGAATTCTGTGAATTGATGCAATTTAATTCACAGAAATTAAATTCGGCCAACTGAAACATGTAGATTTTATCAGTCACTTGAACATTTTCAATTGGAGACCTGATTTTTTTTTTACAGTGTAAGACTAGTTGATAAACTTAAGTTTTTGACAAAATTGAAAATGGCGGAACCTTTTTCATGACGAAAATGAAATGGGAGATGAACGTTTTGTTCATCATGAGCCCTGTCTCATGATAAGACACTTGAGTCTGTGAAAAACAGTTTAGGATTTATGACCCATTTTGCGTTTTGATTGCTAATAAATTACTCTTTTCTTCATTTCCACCACAGGACAAACCATGCATTACAGAACAGACACTGAAACTCACTCTTGACCTTTCAGTCCTGGCTCCTGATTCAGGCCAGATTGGCCCCAACTAAGGGGTCCAGCACTCAGATTATCTCTCCATAATTACCTTGCAAAGATGAAAGGAAAGAACACGCTGTTTTGCCTGCCTGCCGATATACATGCCGACTTGTGTGTTTTCCACAGAAGGCTCAAGAGTAGGGTTTGTATGTACGTGTTAATGGCATCTCACTTGTGTAAATCTTTTCCCCTTACTAAGTCTCCTAAAAGCACTGTGTTAAAAGCCCCTTGGAGCTTCTGGATGATCAGACACTAAGAGCTTGCCTTACACACACATTTCTCCTCCTTGCGATCGCACATGTGCTGTGTATGTGTAACTCGGTCCATTACGTTATGATACTGCAGTTATACAGTATGCCATGCATGTCATTTTGTGGGACGCACAGCATGTTTTGTGCTACCGTGCTGCTTCAAATGGGCTCTTGAGAGTAAACAAAGTGCTTCACTTCACATTGTACACAATGTGTGGCGCCGCATGGAGCACAGGGTTACTTCACATGGTAAACATAATCAAACTCCTCGTGTATATACCTTTATCTGCAGTCCAGTCAGGAAACATTTTTTAAGTATTTACTGTTTAGATCACATGTTTCGTGGACTTTGAAAACTGAAAACATGTAGAGGACCTTTTTAAACATTTTTAAGAAAGCTTTCAGTTTAATAACTTTGACTTTAATGAAACGTTATGTTGTGTAACAACCAAGTAATTAGGTTATACACTTCATTTTAAGTTCGTTGTTACAGTGTAATTATACATTTAAGTAATATTAATTAACAACATTTAGTACATGTAATAGATGTAATTCTTAATATAGGGTTAGAAATAAGGTTTGTTCTATGGTTAGTAACATTTAAGTAAGTAGTATTAGGGCCATTGAATTATTAGAAAAACAATGCACACCCAAGGTGGTAATGTGGCCACAATGCAAAGCGGATACATTTTTAATAATCCAACATCCCTAAATCAGTTTTTCTGCTTGCACTGTTACCACCCCTCAAAACATTGTTTAGATGATGTATTTTAAGACATTTGTAACATTTTTGTCCTTAAAATGCTCGTGTGTATGACTAATTTCTTACACATCTAATCCTAAGCCTCCTAATTTTTTTGTATTTGTTAAAATATTTTATCGATAAAATCATCAGAGTAGCGTCGACAACACATTTGAGAGAGAGTATGTGCTTTCCGTACATAATAGAACGTAAAATTGTGGCAAAAACATGGAAATAATTTGTCGTTTTTATCGTATTGTTTACTATATTTATTTGCTATATTATTTACTATATATATTCATCATAATCTGAAAGCCACACATGGTTGCACAACCGTCTCCATTGACTTTCTATTGTGGGAAGTGGTATCCTTGTAATTTCTGACTTATTACAAAAAACCTAACAATATATAAAAGCTGATATGTGACAAGGTGTACAGCAAACAAGCTAAAAAAAAACTCAGAACCAAAAACCCAGAAGTTTTTATAAGCTGTTGACCCAAAAAAACGTGCATTTAAGGACACAAAAGTGGATACAGCCAATTGTAACAGAGCGCAACATGTTATACTACACTGAGAATTATTGCCACTGGAGGGGAATGTAGTCAGCGACAGGAAATATAATATATAAAACTGACATTTGGATATCTGACAAAATGTTTACTGCACACGTACGCATATACTGAGGCATACTGAGTGTCAGGATCCCAAAATTGACCCATTCTTCCTGCTGAAGCTTCAAGTCTTATTGCCTGTATCCACTTTTGTCTCCTTAAAGGGTTAGTTCACCCAAAAATACAATTTATTTCATTAATGACTCACCCCAATGTCGGTCCACACCCGTAAGACCTCCGTTCATCCTCGGAACACAGTTTAAGAGATTCTAGATTTTGTCCGAGGGCTTTCTGTCCTTTGAATGTAAGTGTATGCCCACTTGCTGTCCATGTCCAGAAGGTAATAAAAACATCATCAAAGTATTCTATATATGACATCAGTCGGTTAGTTAGACTCTTTTGATGCGTTGACAATAAATTTTGGTCCAAAAATAACAAAAAATACAACTTTATTCAGCATTGTATTTTTTGTTATTTTTGGACCAAAATGTATTTTCGACGCTTCAAAAGAGTCTAACTAACCAACTGATGTCACATATGGACTACTTTGATGATGTTTTCATTACCTTCTGGACGTGGACAGCAAGTGGGCATACACTTATATTCAAAGGACAGAAAGCCCTCGGACAAAATCTAAAATATCTTAAACTGTGTTCTAAAGATGAACGGAGGTCTTATGGGTGTGAAATGACATTAGGGTGAGTCATCATTGAAAGAAATTTCCTTTTTGGGTGAACCAACCCTTTAAATGCTCGTTTTTGGGGTCGACAGCTTATAAAAACTTTTTAGCTTGTTTTCTGTACACCTTGTCACATATCAGCTTCTAGACATTGTTTTGTTTTTTTGTTATAAATAAGAAAAGATAAGGTGACCACTTCACACAATACAAAGTCAATAGAGAGAGTTGGATTCTAATGATAGCATTTGAATAAAATTCATACTTTTTTTTTCAAAAGAAATAATTAAATACTTTTTTTTTTTTGCAAGCATTTCATTCTTTTCATTCTATTCATTATAATAACGGGGCAATTGTATCACCTGACCTTTGGTTTCTCTCGTGTATGAATGAGAGCGAATCCCTGCATCTGTGTTCCAACATCTAGTGAAAAACCTTCCCAGAAGGCGCATATTGATGTGATGTTCAGGTGTCCACGTACTTTTGTCCCTATAGTGTATACTTACGTAGCGTGAAGAAGACTGAATTGTCGCATTATTCAAATAATGTGCTCCCTTCCCATCAGTTCACTGGTTGGTACTTCAGTGTTCCAAGTGATTCTGGTAAAGACCGTAAAACCCATCTGCACCTTTTATAGCTGTATGCAAGACTCCTCAAGGAAAGGTTTTCGCCTACAACAGCTGTGTTTATGGCATTTTTCATGTCACACCACCAGTGTGTGTGTGTGTGGTGTGGTGTGGTGTGTGCGTGTGGTGTGTGTGTGCATGTGTGCATGTGTGCGTGCGTGCATACAAGTGCATGAGTGTTAGAAAGTACACCTGCTCTGGAATGAAAAAGTCCCTTGTCTGCAATTTACATGCAAATCAAAATACATCCACTTTCCACCACAGCAGTGCATTCTGGGATTGTCAGTTTCCCCTGGCCTGTACGGGTCAAGCAGAAGTTATTGTGCTTATTTGTCACATTAAAACACATTAAATTGCCCTCAGTTCTTTCTCCTCCCAGCAAGACCTAAAGAGATTTTGCTCATCGGTCCTAACTGTGAGCAAACTGAGGGGAGAAAATGGCCAATTCTCCTATTTACATCCGTCGTCATATTTATATAGCTATTTAACTCGCGCGGGCCTGTGGTTATGATTTGATGGTTTTTTGCGTGATCCCAGGCTCTGAATTATAGAATATCATTGAAGAGTCAAGTTGTTTTTCATCTTTGTTGTGAGGCACTATTTGTTCCCCCTACAGTTCCACATCGCTGCCTCTGATTGAACAGAAGGGAAGAAAACTGTCAAACTATCATGGATCTCTCTCTCCCGCCCTTCATTTTTTCCCTCTTTTACTCTGCCGTGCTTTAATATACAGTAGTATCTCTCTCATCCACACACCCTCTCATTCTTCTTCTTGTCGATTTCCCCAGTGTGCTCTTAAACTGCTAGTGTAATTTAAATACGGAGCTCCGCGTTAGCAGGAGGCACTTTGCCTCTATGATGGGGGAGAGGATAGCAGAACAATAAGGCGAATGAAATGGGGAGGGTGGAATGGGAATTGGCTTACATTATCACACAGCATCTAAAACCAGAGTGCATAGGGCTTCAAACACAATGCGCACTAACAGCCCTGCCCTTGAATGCTAAGCAGACCTATATAAAGCAGCACAAAGAGAGCAATTTGTGTCCCGTTTTGTTTCGTTTGGGCGTTTTTCTTGCAATTTCACTCCACGGCAGAACTTTATTGCGGAACGAAAAGAGATCCGACATCAAAATGCACCGAGCATCAGAGGCCGAACATCAACGGGGCCGCTCAGAGCAGGGACTGGCTGGGAGATTAGAAACGTACAGCTCTCTCGGCCCGCAGTGGCACCTGCGTGTGTGTTGCAGGAGGGCCAGAACCTTTCTACAAAGTGCTGCGCTGGAAAGATAACTGGAGTTTTGTGCCTGAGGGGTCTCGCTGTGATCAAGCGTTTCCTCTTGCTTCTGTCCCGCAGCTGTGTGTTTTTGGACATTTCAGGAGGACGGTAGTCCTTTTTTGTGCCTCGTCGAAACAAAGCTTGTCTGTTTTGCAGCATGAAAAAGTGTGACTGATCTGTTCTTTTCTTCTGACGGGTGTCTGGGTGGTCCTTATTTTCCCTGATAGTATCTTTACTTCTGTTTTTTTCTCTCTCTCTCTCTCTGTTCCTCCCCTCCCCTGTTCCTCTGTGGCTTGTTCGGCATTATGACTAAGAGTCACTTTGAGATGCTGACCTGCTGGCTATTGATCGGGGTCGTATCTCCTTCCCAGTTTCACTCAACTAGACCTCATCAATAACCAGGTCCTCTTTTTTTTTTTTTTTACTTAAGTATTATTGTTGTAATGTGCTTTTGATTGGATTATTTTGAGTTCTGTTCGTTTTTTTATACGAATGGGAAAAATGATCAAGACTAGTATAGTTAGAGAGGCATCCTCCTCACCATCACCACAGAATGGCTGCTTTCTTTGATTTCACTCCTATTTCTCTTGGCCATCATAATTATTGATCTGGGAAATGTATTCTCTTTCTCCCAAGCATCCTGCTTGTTTCGTTGTACTGGAGCCTATATGGCCCTTCTGTCTTGGTGACACTAATACTTCCTCTGAACGATCCAAAAGCTTAGATTTACAAATATACTGTTACCGAACACTGGTTCACTTTTCTGAAGAGCAAAACAACCTCTTTGCGACCTCCTAACCCTTGTGTTATACCCACTATTATCTTGAAGAGGATGTAATTTGCTGTGTTACTACGACATGTACATTATAGTTAATGATGGGCTTCTGGACACGACAAAAGGCCTTCTAACATTTGAAGATTTAGAACTCAAGAGAGTAGATAAGACAGGATATAGGAGATATAGGAGTCGTGATCTTGTGGTTAGCGCACTTATTTCTGACACAAATGTGCTGTGGTGCTTATTTGGACAATTGGGTTGTAGCCTTGTGTCATTTCCTGAGGGTTGCTAGGGCTAGGGTTGGGCATCGAGAACCGGATCTAACTTGGAACCATTTAAAAAATAACGATGCCATTGGAATTGTTTAGAAAATGTGCTTTCAATTCTTATCATCGGGTCCAAACGCGCAAGTTTTGGTTTCATTGGCCACCTGATTTCCGGAAGTGCTTGCCGCGGCCTCTTGTTCTTGCAGCCATGGAGCACTGCGGTGCTCTAAAGTGTGGATTTATTTCACTTTTAAAAAGCCTGGGTTGGCACAGTGCAACTAGTGTTGTCAAGAATATGTATACTGTAATGTCTGAAATGCTCAGATGCTCAGTTTCTACAGTATCGATACCAGCTGACACGCATTCTGCTGGACTTTTCCTCATGACAGCGTGTTAGTGTTAGTGTGTGATCGGTCTGAATTTCGCACGGGATTGCACATAATTCTTAGCCTGACAAGCCAGACCCACATCAAGATGTTTGGTCTGGAAACACACCATAGACAGGGCTCAATCCGAGGGGCGGGATAAATGGTTGTCTTTTAAACTCCCTCTGCACGCGATAGGATAGCGCTACATAGAAAAAGATCTCGCTGAAAGATTAAACATTCGCCGTATCCGGTCGGCTAAACTCCGAACACATCTTCCCTTTTTAAGAATGACTTCAGTTGCCCTTCTTTGTTCTTTTCTCAGAGAAAAGCTTAACTCCAAGTCTTCCAGAGTCATGGTCAAAGCTGATTCGAAAGACCGCCGCCGTTCGCCAGTTTCTGTGTTTACTAGAAGCACGCAAACGCAACTCGGCCGTCGTCATTATGGCCCCCGCCCGCTGACTCTATACACGATGTGATTGGCCCGTCCAGATTCTGAGGAACACAGCTCAGAAGGGTATTGAGAGTTCCTAGACGACACTTGTGGGCAAATTAAATTTGCTGCCGCTAGGGTGCGTCTAGATTTCTAGGCTACATAATTCTTCTAATTCCCGCAGATTTCGCGTCAGACATCTGAAGCGTACAAAAGCGCACAACCATAATAAAGACATACACGTGCAAACATTTGCTTCTTTTTCCAGCTTATTATTGTTCAAATACACTCAGTCAAAAATTATCAGTGCACATCTGGAAGAGTATTAACATAAACACAGTCGTAAACAGTTCAGGAAGAGTGAGTAACAGGAACAGTGTTTAGGATCCAGGCGTGCGTTAGGTCTTAAAGGGACAGATTTGTTATTCAAACTACAAAAAGACAAACGATCACACTGCGCTTGACTGATCAACTTGTGTAACTTTGATGGTTTCATCTGTAGGCTATTTAATTTTTTACAAAATATTATCAACAAAACAATGTTATTTTAAATTTAAAGGGATACTTCACCGCTTTTTCATATTAAACTATATTATTCCCTTAACTAAAACAGGCTGATACACACCTCTTTCATCTCAGTGCGTGCGGTGACATTCTGATAGCATTTAGCTTAGCCCACTAAGCCCAGTTCATTCACTTTGGTACCAAACAGAGATCAAGTTAGAAGCGACCAAACACCATCAAGTTTTCCCTATTTAAATACAGTTACAGGAATAGTTGAACGATCAAGTATGATGACATAAAATAAAACGTGGCGCTTTTCTAAGCGGATTAAAAAGGAGAACTATAATGTATGGCGGAATAGCACTTCTGAGAGTACTTCTACTCCCCGCAGTAAAAAGTCACGCCTGAAACATCTTCCCTCACACCTCCCCCTCCCCCATATTGACAGAAATGAGAGAGGGAGGGGGAGATGTGAGGGAGGATGTTTCAGGCGTGACTTTTTACTGCGCAGAGTCGAACCAAAGTATTTAGGGCCCTATTTTAACGGTCTGAGTGGATAGTCTGAACTTAGGGCATGTCCGAATCCGATTTTGCTAGTTAAAAGTAATGGTCGTTGTAAAAGGGTTGTACCTATAGCTTCTTAATGAGTCATGGATATGTTTTGGGCGTAAAGTGCAATAAACCAATCAGAGTCTCATCTCCCATTCCCTCATAAAGCCAGTTGTGTTTGCGTCATAGTGGATTCACTATTTACATGGCGGAATTTGTTAGTGGAAAGACTGAATGCTTCTCCAGAGAGGAATCATTTTATTTTTAATATTTAAAAATGTTTGTCTGTTGCTCCCTGTGTGTGTAACAATCAGTGTGTGCACAAGCCTATAGGCCCATATTATCACGCCCTATAAATAATACAAAAAATTCTGCACCATTGACTTTAGAGCAGGTTTTTGTTGGTCAACTGTGCTGTTGTTTTCAGTTGCTTCAAAATAAAAAAACACACCAACCAGTGTTGTAGTCAAGACCAGCTCAAGTTCAGAGAGGGTCGAGTCCGAGTCAACACCGAGTTCAGAGAGGGTCGAGTCCGAGTTGAGACCAATATGATTGCGCCGGGATTTACACCTTCTTTGACAGAAGTAATAACGCTCGGGAATACTAAATAAAATTAGTCTGATATGAGGTAAAAAAAAATAAAAATAAAAAATACTGTAGGGTTACTCGCGGAAACCGATCGTTTCGTGTCTTAAGACATCAATATGTTGCCACGAGCCACAGGGTTTAATATGGAGTCATATGTCTATGTGTTTGAGGAAGAGAGGGTGGGCAGACGGCCTTCTGTTAGACATTTTTGGGGGAGATGCTTTTTTTATTAATAATTAAACAAGGTTTGGATTTCTTTGTGACAATTTTGTCCTTCTTTGTAAACAGTTAATATATTAAAATAAGAGTTGAGACACATAATGTAGCATCAAAGTCTTACTACATATATACTCTTTATGGCTCTTATATGCAAACTGAATAACAGATGTAGCAGACATTTTCACACATAGTTAAGAGCTAGAGGCTCGCTCTACTTGACATCCTTTCTGACCTGTCCTGCTACCTTTGCACTAACGGTAGTCGTGCGCAGGTGCGCTTAAGAAAATCACACATTATTGGACGTATCATACGTCAATTTACAGGAATATTAACATAGAGTAATAATCATTAATACTTTGATTGGGACTTGAGTGGACTCAAAAAAGAGTCCTAATATGTTCAAGTACGAGTCAATACCGAGTCCAAATGCACACGGGACCATGACGAGACCGAGACCATTAAAAAATATGGTCTCGAGACCGAGTCTCGAGTACAAATCAATGACACCAACAATGCCTGAACACACCTAGTTTTCAGACCAGCACGCCCATGGGTGACGTGAAAATGATAACTAGGGTTGCAATGGTATACCGGTATGACGGTATGTAACTGAAATTATTACAATATTAAAATATGAAAAACTTCAAAAATATTAAAGTTTGGTTTATTATTTTCTAATCTAAATATAAATAGCTCTCCTTATTTTGTTCAAATGAAGGATTTTTTTAATTTCTTGTATTTCCCCCCCAAAAAAGGTAGACTCATACTTTCATAAGTTATTTTTTTTCATAAAAAAGTTTGATATAAACCATATGTTAAATAAAATAAAAAAGTATCTATTTTCATATATTGATGGGTCATTGTAGCTGATGATTATAATAATAACGAACAGAATAAACAATAAAGAATATATATTTTTTTTTTTATACCGTGAAACCGTGATATTTTCTGAGATGATTATCATACAGTGAAAATCTCATATCGTTACAACCCTAATGATAACTGCATCAGACTAAAACTAGCAAAAAACATTTATCTGGGTGTATGAAAAAAGAAAAACAGATTGCAGATTGCTAGTTTCCTAACTGAACTATATATTATTGAGGTAGTAAAAGCCAAAGCAAACTATTTAATAACAAATAATAATTTTACAAAAGAAATTCAAGAGTTATCATCTGTGTTTCAGTGGTCTGCTTCCTTGTAGCAGGTATAAATGGACACTCTCAGAAGAGTTTTTTGTTTGCATCCGATCTCTGAACAGGATGTGGACTAGATAAGGTCACTTCCCACACTTCCAATCTGTGCATGATTGCATTTCTCAGTATATGATATATAAGGGATATGATCTCACTGACTCACCAGATGGTGGGGAAGTAATCTCTCTCCCTGCTGATTGGACAAGAGAGTGACTTCTGTAATTAGATAAGATTAGAAGAGGGATGCGGGTTTTGCCTTTGATTTTTATTGACTATCAACACTAATTAACTAAATAATAAACACATTCTCTTACTTCAAAGAACAAATGATCAATCATGAATATGCAGTTCATACATAAAAAACATCTGTAGCCATGGCCATTAGGTGACTGGTTAACCTCCTTCTGACATGGAATTCGACCTCTCCTTGTCAACCCAAAGGTACTAGAGGACAGGGGGTCATGATTTTCGCCACTGCATCACATAGTCACTGTTCTGCAGAGTAAATTGCTATTTAAACTATGTAAGTACTGTTTACACTTGACACGGGTTCCCTTGCCATGACCATGTTACATCTTTTACATTTAATTTGTTAAACTTTCCATGAAGATGTATATGCTATCATGAAATAATGAACAGTATTTTACAGCATTTATCAATCTAGGTCAATGTTAATTTCTACATACGTCCAGTGTTGGGGGTATCACATTACAAGTAACTTGAGTTACACAGATTACTTTTTCAAACCTCAAAAATAAAGATTCAAACAGTTGTGAATCAGCGAATCGATCAATGATTCGGATCGTATGCCAAACAGCCAACATTCTGAAATCACGTGACACTGGCGATCTGAATCATTGATCGATTCACTGATTCATAACCGTTTGAATCTTTATTTGAGGATTGAACACAAACAAGGAAGAGAAGACAATGCTGAATAAAGTCGTAGCTTTTGTTATCTTTGGACAAAAATGTATTTTCGATGCTTTAAGAGATTCTAATTAACTAACTGATGTCACATATGGACTACTTTGATGATTGATGTTTTTATTCGCTTTCTGGACATGGACAGTATAGTGTGCATACACTTGGATATGCTCTCTGACTAAATATAAAATATCTTAAACTGTTCTGAAGATGAACGGAGGTCTTATGGGTGTGGAACTACATTAGGGACATTAGGGTCATTAATGATATAAATTTCATTTTTGGGTGAACTAACCCTTTAAGACGTTTTTTTATTTGCACAAAAATATAACTTTTTTGTTATAAAAAAACAAAAACAAAAAAACAAGCCCGGCCCAGGTGAGATAAAGTAACGCAAATGTAACGCAAAAGTAGCGCAAAACACATTACTTTTCTTAAAAGGTAACTCAATTAGTTACTTTTGAAGGGAGTAACACAATATTGTAATCCATTACTTTTCAAAGTAACTTTCCCCAACACTGCATATGTCTAATAAAATGTAACATTTTTTTTTGTATAATGAACATTATTTAATGTATTATGAATTAGCAATAATACATTAATATTAATCTAGATGAATAGATACTGTAAAAATATTTGTTTATTGTTAGGTCATGATACCTATAACGCATTAAGTGTAGAATTTAAATTCATTGCAACTCATGTATGTATATATGAATTATATATGTGCATGTTGCTAAGCCCATGTGGATTTTCCCACCTGCATTTTCTGCATTGATTTTGTGGGGGAATCATGTCAAATTAGAGGATTGTGTTTTTAGAGAGCCTACTCATTTTTAACTACTTTAAAATTTAAAGTTGGCCAAGAATTTAATGTGATGAGCAAATTCTTTATATTTCTACTTTTTTCTCTCCCTCTGTCTGTCTCTCTCTGGAGCATATGTCAGGGGAACAGCTGAGCTAATTAGTGTCTTGTATTGTATTAGTCTTACACTGCTGTTCGGCCTGACTGTTGTCTGATGCAGGAGATCTTTCATTGATCTTAATAGGGTTTACCTCTCTATCTCTCTCTCTGTTTCATTCATCAAATCTACCGTAGGGGAGACCGGGGTTGGTTGTTACACTTTTAGTTTGAGCATCAGTAACTCAGTGGTTGTTTATGCTAGATGTCTCAAATGTTGAGACATGGTAGCCACATGTGTCTGTTACATATATAACTCACTTGCACATGTACAACTCAATCACAAATTATAAGAGTTCATTTCAAATAGAGTAGTGCAAAACAATTGCTGTTTGAGTGTTTGCGTATTCCTCTTACATAAGGGTTCAGTCACTAGCTATGTTTCCGTGATTCACCTATTTTTATGTAAATGTTTGTATATTTTGCATAAAAAATGCTGGATGGAAGCATCAAGATGCGCATAAATTCTAATAATATTCACAAAAAACTTGTGAGTTCAATTGAGGCGGATCATTTTCATCTGGTAATAAGACATGCGCATTAACTATGATGGAAACAAGTTTACTGAATAAATCCCTCCATACGCAACAAAAAAAAACTGATTGATAACTAGACTCATTGGAATCATCATAGGGGGTTGCTTGTAATATTTTTAATAAACCATTACAATTATCCCCACCCCCTAACAGCCATAATTTACCTAATTGTTTTAGCGTGTGGGTTTGAAGTTAGCATAAATTCAAAGCATCAAAATAAACTAGAGAAATCGCTATACTTCAGGTCATGTAAGTTAAATAACTGTACCTACATTTCAATGATTGCTAGGCACAAACATAATCTTGATGAAAATGTTTACTTTCTTACCTGAAAATCACTTTTGGCCATAAAATCTACAAATTTGCTCACAGTCCCATGCAATTTCTCATGCAAGTTCAAAAAGAAAATGGGACCGTGCATTGTTAATGAGGTTACCACAGCTCTTTTCTGACCTGTCAAACTTCCAGGGTTACAACTGACCCCATGCTACCCAGTCTCCCCTACTACTCCCATCCACACCTCAGACAGTCCTCACTCACCTCCATTAACACTCACGTCCATTCAAAATTAAATTACCTGAAAAAATTCAGTACTATACTTATTCTGTAGCTACTGGAAAAGGTGACAACGGCAGTTGGTGTGTGTGAGAGAATAGAATAAAGAAGTGACATTTGAAAAGTGTGATGATTAAGATTGATGTAGAGATTGATGTCATCTCCCTTTATATTTAAATTGGACTAACTTACAGAAATTTGGAATTGGGTGACAGGAAGAGGATTTTACTGAAATGCAATTCAACAATTATAATGCATTCTGGGAAATGAAGTGTTTTTCCACCCTAATCCACATCTATTAATCCACTGTATAACTGTATATCTTGACGGAATTCGTTTTTCTATATATTCTATATTTTGTGATAAAGTTCATTATTTTCCATATTGTAATGATAAAAATTAAACTTTATTTTAGATTCATTGCACACCAACTGAAATATTTCAGGTCTTTTATTGTTTTAATACTGATGATTTTGGCATACATATCATGAAAAGGATCTCTAAAGGGGCTATTAACCTAATCATCTGAATCAACATATTAACTCTAAACACCTGCAAAAGATTCCTGAGGCTTTTAAAAACTCCCAGCCTGGTTCATTACTCAAAACCGCAATCATGGGTAAGACTGCCGACCTGACTGCTGTCCAGAAGGCCATCATTGACACCCTCAAGCGAGAGGGTAAGACACAGAAAGAAATTTCTGAACGAATAGGCTGTTCCCAGAGTGCTGTATCAAGGCACCTCAGTGGGAAGTCTATGGGAAGGAAAAAGGGTGGCAAAAAACGCTGCACAACGAGAAGAGGTGACCGGACCCTGAGGAAGATTGTGGAGAAGGACCGATTCCAGATCTTGGGTGACCTGCGGAAGCAGTGGACTGAGTCTGGAGTAGAAACATCCAGAGCCACCGTGCACAGGCGTGTGCAGGAAATGGGCTACAGGTGCCGCATTCCCCAGGTCAAGCCACTTTTGGGTTGAAGAGAAGCAGCACTGGACTGTTGCTCAGTGGTCCAAAGTACTTTTTTCAGATGAAAGCAAATTTTGCATGTCATTCGGAAATCAAGGTGCCAGAGTCTGGAGGAAGACTGGGGAGAAGGAAATGCCAAAATGCCTGAAGTCCAGTGTCAAGTACTCACAGTCAGTGATGGTCTGGGGTGCCATGTCAGCTGCTGGTGTTGGTCCACTGTGTTTTATCAAGGGCAGGGTCAATGCAGCTAGCTATCAGGAGATTTTGGAGCACTTCATGCTTCCATCTGCTGAAAAGCTTTATGGAGATGAAGATTTGGTTTTTCAGCACGACCTGGCACCTGCTCACAGTGCCAAAACCACTGGTAAATGGTTTACTGACCATGGTATTACTGTGCTCAATTGGCCTGCCAACTCTCCTGACCTGAACCCCATAGAGAATCTGTGGGATATTGTGAAGGAAAGTTGAGAGACGCAAGACCCAACACTCTGGATGAGCTTAAGGCCGCTAGCGAAGCATCCTGGGCCTCCATAACACCTCAGCAGTGCCACAGGCTGATCGCCTCCATGCCACGCCGCATTGAAGCAGTCATTTCTGCAAAAGGATTCCCGACCAAGTATTGAGTGCATAACTGAACATAATTATTTGAAGGTTGACTTTTTTGTATTAAAAACACTTCTTTTTTTGGGGGTCGGATGTAATATGCTAATTTTTTGAGAAGGACCTGTATAGGCTAGTACCGTTTTTTCTACCAAATTTTTTTTGCAGGAATGAATTTGGTTGTAGAATGTAGTTGTCATTCCTGTAAATAGGCAAATGGTGTGTGTGTACAGAACAAAATTAAGCATGATTTCTTTAACTTTTTTTTATAATAATGGCCCACTCCTCAGATTCCACTCAGATGAGAGAGAGAAGCCACCCCCGAAAGGAGAATAGAAAAGCAGCAGTTGTCGTGTCGGCAGTCTGTTTCCCTCTGGATTCAAACTCTGTCTGAGCCCGGGGGAAGATATGTGAGTGCACATGTCAAAAGTCACTTCACCCGAGGGGCCACACTTCTCCAAGCCAAGCTGTGTCTCCTTTTTTGACAAAGGCAATGACGATTGTCCTTTCAGTGCTGCATTAATTGCATTTGAGCTTAACGCCGTGCTCATACAAAGACACAAAAGCACAAGTTTGTATCTTTGTCTCAATCTGTTGAGACTGTTGTCTCGTGGAGGATTTCCCTCCGTATCATTCTGTCATTTTCTTCACATTTATATTCTTCTCCAGTCTTGTGTGTTTAACCCTCTGGGGTTCTTCATTTATGGGTCACACTCAGGACCTTCGGGTCTAAAAGGACCCGGAGGTCGGGAATAAAAAAAAAAAAAAATTGAGTAAAATCAATGAAATATATTTTTGTTCAATAATATTTTTTCTTTTCTTTTTTGGTGTTTTGAGATAATTTTATGATTTATAAATAATATTTATGCAATAATTATGACCCATTTTTTCCCATTGAATATAATATAATTTTATTTTATTTATTTTTTCCTTTTTTTATTAAAGCTGTATTTCATTTTAGAGTCAAGCCTAGGCCTCATGAAAGCATTTTTTTTATTTGATTGGTGCCATCTGGTGGACACAGTGAGCATTTTTATCACGCAATAGCACATTTTTACCACTAGAGTGCATTACAGAACCTGTGTGTGTGTGTGTGTGTGTGACTTTTTGTTTGTCTGTTTTGCACTCTTGATGTTTTAGAGATTCACCCCTTCACTGTTGAGTCCTTTTTTTCTGCATCCTGGCTGATTTGTAGATTATATGCACAAAAAACTCTGTATTTTCATATTTTTGCCAATTTCCCATTCATTTCCTATGGGGGTCTTTTTTGACCCGAAGGCCCCGAGTGTGACTATTTTTTTTACGACCACTTAGACTTTTCCAATCCTGTCCCCAATTTTTTTTTCTGTCCATATACCAAGTACCAATACCCTCACCAAGTTTCGTACCATTCAGATGATGCTACGATTTTTAACATTTCTTTCAAAAAAAAATTCGGGTCAGAAATGACCGAAGAACCCCAGAGGGTTAATACAGGTTTGGTCACCACAGCAACTGAACTATAACCTGCCTCTACACATATGAGCACATCCTGTCCTTCGTTTTTCATCTCCATGACCTCACATAATCTGAAACGTCTCATTTTCCCCGCTTCCTGCAGGGAGTATTGTGGTCTTGTAAGTGTGTTTTATCCGGTAAATAAATGGCAAGTAGACCAGCTGAAAGCTGAATGCGTATTAATATTGATTTCGTTGTTGAAGACGTATCTAACTCCTTCCTCATCACAGATGAAATATAATATGTCCAGGCAAAGCTTTTTTAATGTGGGCCGCCTAATATAGTATTCAACTTTAATCTTTATGAATTATGAATTTTGCTCTGTGGTCGAAAACACTGAAATTTACATAACCCCGCTGACCAGCTCATGTTTTTTTAAAAAGATCAGGCTTTATTTTGCTCTTCTCTATCTCTTCCACTTTGACAATCAAAACCGTCGTTATAATATTAAACAAGGTCATTTACATTTCGCTGCTGAATTTAATGGCGTTGTATTGATCCGAGAGTATCACACTCTCCTCATTAAATCACTAAAGGAGACGAGGTACTCGCACACACACACACACACACACTTTCCTCGGCTCCTCTGATCTGTGCTTTATTTATGATGCGCTTGTAAAGGTATTTACAGATTCCTGGGAAGACGTTTTTTAAATTGAAATGAGACACTCTGAAGGCGTGAAAGAGTGAAAAGCACTGATGCCGAGCTCCCATGCGCTCACACGCGCACCTATCATGTCAACCTTTTCAAACAGCAACAGACTCTTTCCGCAGCTTGGTAGGCATGTTGTCATGTTGCTATGCTACCTGAATGTCAATATGCAAGCGGAACGGAAGAGTGATGGACATCTGTGGAGTGTGAGGATGAGAGAATTCCCCTTTGCTTTCTTCATTTTCCTCTATTTTTCCTTAAAGGAATAGTTTCAACCCAAAATTTTCAGTGGGTGTTCTGCGCAACAAACTTCCATATACTGTGTAAAACCGGTTGCATCAGGTCTTTTGTATGAGCTTTGTTAAATATAGAGCTGTTGTACTCAAGATACAGGAGTGTGCAAAGATGAGCAGAACACTTTTGAGCACTGCATTTTTGTTTCTGCTTCTCACTCACATTTAAATTGAATAATACATCTATAGTTAGGTTAGCTTATTGTCTTAAAGGTCCATTATATCTTTAACACTTTCTCTGCAAGCAGATGCAATGACACCTCTTTTCCTATTTGTTCATCACCTTTATTTATTTATTTGTGTGAGTATGTATGTATGTATGTATATATAATGTAAAATATATCATGTATAATATATATATATATATATATATATATATATATATATATATATATATATATATATATATATATATATATATATATATATATATATATATATATATTATACATACTGCTTTTTATACAATACAGCTTGTTTTAAAGTAAAAAACAAAAAAATGGTCCATTTCGGCAGTTGTTCGACTGAAGTCTGTTAAGTCTTGATTCAATCCCGTTGTAAAGATCATGAATTAATTATTAAAAAGGTGATGAATTAAGAAATTAACTTTCCTTGAGCCCTTATATATATATATATATATATATATATATATATATATATATATATATATATATATATATATATATATATATATATATATATATATATATATATATATATATATATATCCTGTAAGTTTCAGAGCTGAAAACTTCCTTATTAGTCAAAGAAAAGCTTTCATAGACACCAGGCCCAGAAAACGAGGCTCTCAAATATATATTGATCAATGACATAATAGAACAGGGAAACGCCTCCTCAACAAATAAATATGTACACCCGTTTCTGTAGCCCCGCCCACAGACTCGGGGAGCTAAACGGATCGAGTTACCGAGCAATAAACATGCCGAAGATAGCAAGATATTGCGCTGTGCCTTGTTTGCTTCATATCACTGCGGAATCTTTTGTAAATAAAACACAGGTCCATACTGGATTTGTAGACATATTGAGAATAAAACACAATGCTATTCTTCTATATTGGATCCGACTGGAATGGTGCAGCACACTTATGTTAGTAAAATATGTTGTTCTTATATGTGATAGTATTGCATTGTTACAGATCATTTTGATTACATATCAAACTTACCTTAGCACGCTGTCACAGGCTGGAGAATCCTTTATTTGTTGGTTCATTGCGATTTGCGATTTTGGTGTTTGTGTGTGTGTGTGTGGCCTGGTAATCCCTACATTATGGGGACAAAATGTCCCCACAAAGATGGCAATATCCAAAATCCTTGTCCTTGTGGGGACATTTTTAGGTCCCCATGAGGAAAACATCTTATAAATCACACAGAAGGAGTTTTTTTGAGAAAGTAAAAATGCAGAATGTTTCCTGGCAGGGGCAGTGTAGGGGGATAGGATGTACAGTTTGTACAGTATGAAATCCATTACGCCTATGGAAAGTCCCCATAAAACATGGAAACACGACGTGTGTGTGTGTGTGTGTGTGTGTGTGTGTGTGTGTGTGTGTGTGTGTGTGTGTGTGTGTGTGTGCGCGTGCGTGCGTGCGTGCGTGCTTTGCTCTTATATCCAGCGATTGGGCAGGCCAAGTAATAAAACAATTATATTCTAATCAATCGCGGATGGTAAATCATTGTGTTTGTTTGAAAAAGATATTTTGCAAGCCCTTTGAGAGAATCATTCCAGTTGCCGCTTTCAAAACAAACCATGCAAATGTCATTAGTTGACTTCAGACAACAGTAAAAAAAAAAAAAAAAAACATTTTATAACACCTTTAAATTTGTTCATTTTATCTATAAAGCAGTTCTGTCGAAAAAAATGCATTTCTCAAAAGCATTGTAGAGAAAGTTGATTGTAAAGACCATTGGTGCCATCTACGATTTACTAGACTTCCGATGCTTTTGGGAAGCGCAGCTCAGTTCTCATCCAATAGTGTCAGTGCAGTCAAATTGATAGCATTGAATATTCCCAAACCATCAAGTGAAAGAACAGAGAGAAAAAAGAAAAGAAAAAACCTTGGGAGAAACCATGCTCTTGTGATGTTTGACATAAAGTCTATTTATCAACATTTTTATACTGTTCAAACCATGTATTTAAAGGGTTGGCTCACCCAAAAATCCGTTCATCTTAAGAACACAGTTTAAGATATTTTATATTTAGTCTGAGAGCGGATGCAAGTGTATGCAAACTTTTGATTGGTAGTGTGTCTGTGATGAGAGTAGATGTTCATTCTGTAATAACGAAAGTGGTCACTACAGTGCTATCAGGTACCATAATGCTGTGGGTGTAGTTGCTGTGCTTGGGAACTTTGATTTAGATGATAAAATGTGGTTGTGATCACGGTCGTGATCTACGGTATGAGATTCTTGGTTAAGCATAGCCTAATGATGGACCATGTCATGTATGTGCACTTAACCAAGCCCTGTGTCAGATCCACTTATTTGGATTAATTAAAAAATTAACATAAGCAGAGTGTCATTAAAGTCATTATAGCTCATCGGGATGTGAAAATCGACCAGCACCGTCAGAGGAGAGGAAAGGATGATTTACTGGGGAAACAGAGGGTTAAGTTTACTGTAGACAAAGACTGACAAGCTTCAATTAATCATGAAAGACAAGATATGATATGCACAATAAGTGTGAGAAATGAGAGCTGCAAACGCTGAAATACAAAATGAAATCGTCTTTTATTAAATGTAAGCAAAGATAGGGGAAATGTGAAAGAACACATAAATATGCATCAGATACAGTCCTCTTTTCCAGACCTCAGCGAAAGAATATAGTCCAGTTTTATAAACCATCAGAAATGCATGCATGCAATGCTCAAACTAAGAAAGTACATTTATTGGTATTTCTTGGGCACACAGGGGTTGATTTTTTTAATAACTTAGCATTATTGAATACCGTGCCTTCATAATGTTACCTACTTTTCAAATGAGTTTATGTTTAGATTTTATTTAGTGCTTGGCAATCAATGAATCGTGATTAATCGCACCCAAAATAAACGTTTGTGTTTACATAATATATGTGTGTGCACTGTGCATATATATATATATATATATATATATATATATATATATATATATATATATTTCTTAAATATAGGCCTATATATGAAGGAGTGTGTATTTACGTAATAATTATACAGTACACACTCATATATTATGTAAACACAAACTTTTATTTGCGATTAATCACAATTAATCAATTGCCCAGCACTAATTTGATTGTTTTAACCTTGTCCCAGTGTCTGTGACCCCTTGTTTCGTGAGTATAACTCTCTGACACCAGTATTTTAAGCGTGGCTAAACACCCACTAACTTTAGTGCATATGAGAAAAATATTTATGCCAAACCGAAAAAAAAGAAAGAAAAAAACGCAATTCACAAGCGTGTACTGAACCTTGAATTCCATACCGAACGATTCAATATTATGTAAGCATCCCTAGTAAAGACATTTTTAAAATAGTCTATGTAAATCCAGTGGTTCAACCTTAATTTTATGAAGCGACAAGAATACTTTTTGTGCACAAAAATCTAACAAATATAACAACTTTATTCAACAATCTCTTCAGTTGTGTTGAAGAGGAACAAAGGTGTTAGAGGTTGGGGACAACATGAGTGTGAGAAGTCAATGGCAGAATCTTTGGGTTAAGTAACCCTTTTAAATGAAATATTAGATGTGTTATGTTATGTGTGAAGAAATGAAAGATAAATCTAGGTAAACATCAGTTGTGAATGGAATATGTTTATTGTTTGTCATCAAACTGTCATTTTATCAAATGACGTGTAAAAAAGTGTGCGGATATTATACAATTTTGCATATTTATAGGAAGCACCTTAGAAAGGCAAAAGAGTCTGTCATTTTATTCTAATGACATTTTATTCTATCATTGCCAGAATAATATTAAACATAATCTTTTGAAATCTGCTGGAAATGGTGACTTTCAGGGAAATTGACAAATGCATGTGACATACAGTACATGTACACTTGTTATCAGACAAATAAGCAATGTCAAAATGACATATTTTACACAGAGTGGATATGACTAAAGGTTTTTAAATACATGTTTGTGTATGCTCCTACTTTTCTTTTTAGTCATCATGTTGCTTTCTGAGTTGGTTGTTTTGCATCATGGATTTCAATCTCATTTTATGCTCTAAATTATCACTTAATGAATTTATGGCTTGGTTTTTGAGAACATTGGCTCCCTAATAAGATTGTTAGTCTGTCGAAAAGCATGCCACACTCATTATGTTTTCCAATGGCGTGATTAAGTTGATTTGCAGAGCAAATCCATCAAAAGGGACAGGAGCATATACAAACCAATACACATAACACGCTATAACATGATTATATGATTTAATAAGTTATTAATGTAGTGCACTGCGAAGGTAAAGTCATAAAGTCGAGCAAAAGGAACACTAATGCAGGAGAGCCGATTGGCGGGCAACCGTGCAGAATGAATTTTATCATTTGGATACTTGCTTAATTCAATTCATAAGCTTTTTGTACGTTAATATGAACAAAATAAGCAAATAATTGAAAAGTGAAATTGTTCAGTGGCGCTGCACCTAAACGTAAACTAGCTCAGAGATGTGGAAGCATAAATCAGCCAGCATAACACATCCTGTGAACCATAGACATGGTACGGCAGCATTTTTGTTCTGATAATTAATGCCATTTTTTTATTTTTTTTATTTTCGAAGAAATGTTTTACTTCGCATTCTGTGTTTTTGTGCAGGTGTTGGTAAAAGTGCATCTATAAAAGTTGCCTTATCTTTTACTCTTCAAAAGATAGTCATATTATTCACGCTTGGCTTTGTTTCAGAGTTTGTTTTGATGTGAAACCAATTATTGTGCTGAACCTATGGCCCTATGATTTTGTGTTTTGGATTCTAACAATATTACCATGTAACAGAGCCAAACACTCAATCTATCTGTGCATAAATAATTCATGGCCATCGCGGAGGAAGAGGGGGAGGAGGAGGAGGAGGGGGAGGAGGGGGGGAGGGTTCGATGGATGGCATGTTGCTTTCTGTCACCCATCCAGAAGTTAACTAAAATGGCAGCTTAAAAGAATGATGAAAAGAGATGTCATTTCAAGCCAAAATGCACTCACTTCACTCTCTATTTATGTCCCTCCCTTTCTCCTTTTTCCTTTCCCTTTCGCTCTCCTAGATATATGTCACAGGAAACAACCCAAACAACATCTTAATGGTGTCAGTGTTGGCGTTATTGACCGCTGCCACCTCCTCTTAGCGTCGAGTCTGTCACAAAAAAATGTCACTGGCTTCAACTGTCACTACCGGACTTAGAAATGAGCGAGGGAGAAGGGGGGAAAAAAGAAATTGCACATCTGTGGAGCAGCAGGGGATCTTTTATGTCACAGAGACTTATGCTTTAATCCATAGCTATGTGGTACTCACCAATAAATGGCTTCAAAGATGACAGCGGTGTTTACTGAACAGCTGCTTGCCCTTACATCTCTGCAAAACATTTTAGTGACCAAGTGTCAATGACGAGGTTTAAAAATCACTTATGGATCACCCTCGATTTAAAGGGGTCGAAAGTTATTTGAATTTTGAAAAGTGGGTCTTGAAAACATACCTTGAGTGGTGGATTTTGGGTTCCAAGTTTGCCTAATTATATATAGTATAGTGTATGTATCGCGCCCCAGTTTTTTTGTTTTTTTGTTTTTTTTTGAGCAGACAAGTTCTCAAATAAAAGGCATGTTAGTCTAATGGTCTTGCTTTTTGTAAAGAGTACGTGGAGACAAAGGTTCAAAATTGTTCGAAAATTGGGTTCAAAATTGTTGTATAGCACTAGAAACAAATACACTATTGTTAAAAGTTCTCCTTTTGAGTGTGTTTTCAGTGAGGAGTTTGTAATTATATCTTTGCTCTTCCAATTTAGTGTTCCCTCTTGAATGTGAAGGTCAGAAGAGTGTTTGGTGGAAGGAAAGTCCTTGCTGTCTACCTCATTCACACACACGCACACACACACAGTAACACACAAATGAAAGTTAAATCTGCGTGGTTCGCTGTGGCTCTTTTCACCTGTCATCTCCCATTAGACTGTGCAGCGAGTGACCTTGGGCCGTCTCCCCCTGCATTAGGGCCGGAGGGGAGTGAACATTGTCTCAGTGTTGAGTTAACGTAATGATAACTCTGTGAAATCATGCCCGCGCCCTGCACCGGCTCCTATTACGCCTCCCCAAATTAATTTGCAAGGTTGATTCTGCCTAGCTAATGCGTATGGCGCATGCTGACCTGCCCACTCGCTGCTATTGAGCGCTCTTGCCTCTACACGTGCATTATTAAGACGTCCGAGGTTTGAAGCAAATTGATCATAAAAGGTAAAAGCACGGCATGCTTTACGCACATTTCATGTTACATGAAACTTTGAAACAGCCATTGATATGTAAAAGTCTCTGAGCTAAAAATCGCCTGAAACTGACAACAAGAGAAGAATCATGATTTGATGAAGGCCTAATAGTTTTCTTAAAAATGAGCAGGCTTTTAGTCATAGTTGTCATTTTATTGATTGAGCGTTGGATGGATTTTTAATACTAAAGTGGTAACGGAAGAAGGGACAGAAGAATAGAGCCGGTGCGGGATTCACGTCAGCACTAATGCAAGCTGACAGCTAGTAGCCTTTTCCTCTGTGTGCTTTCTTCTCTTTCATACTAATCCAAATAAGTCACCAATCAGCACGTATTAGACTTGTTTAGAGTTACGTGCCTCTCTGACGGGCGGGCCGGTCAGCTTAATGATTGATTCGGTGGTTACGGGAGAAATGAGAATGAGAGAGAATTCGTGTGGTTGGGGGGGCGGAGGAGGGAAGGACGAAGGAAAGGAGGGAACGGTCATATTAAAGTCTTATTTACTCTGTCTTTTTGACAAAGAGGCTGATGGGACACGACATGGCGCTTTGCGAGTGTAACGAGGACGTCTGCATCTCGGGTGTGGACAGAATCTTTTAGTGTTTGGTTATCATCTTGTCTTGCAGGGGCAAAATGTTGACTAGTGGCATAAACTCCGGTGTAGCTTAGCAATTAGGGTTCACACCATGGAAGAAAACTATTAATGTACAGTTTTTATCATTCTATTTCTGTGAGAATAGTGAAGTCCAGATCACAGCTGTAACGATAACAACACAGAGAAACAATATTAGGCCATAAGGTGAACTAGGAAAAAGTCTCTAAAAGGTGATTTTTGTTCCCACACCTGGGCACTACTTTTTAAATGCATTTTTGCATAGACAACACCCTTTTAGACCTTATGTTAAAAGTTCTCCACAAAATATCCTGCAGTTTTCGGTCACAATCCATAAATGTATATAATTGTGAATTGAAAAAAAAACGAAATTCTTATACTGCTGGTTTTGCTTGTAACTTTATTTTATTCATTTTAGCAACACAAAATATCTATCAAACTGAGATTTATATATGTACCTTAACATTTGAGACAGACATTAGTGCATTACTATACTCAAGTGTGAATGTAGACCATGACATATGGCAAATTTGTAGAAAATACTCTTAAATTTAACAGATTGGCACTAAGAAAAATTAAACATAAACATTGTAAATGTAGCAACACTGTGAAGTTTTATACATAAAAATTTTCAGTAGGCACTGTGTATTCACAGAAAGATAGAAGATAGATAGAAAGTTAGAAGATAAAAAAAGAAGTACACTTTGCCCCAGGTTTGCTAAATGACTCAAAATGCTTCCCTGCCCCCTTAATTAAAAAAAAAAATCCACAATAGATTAATTACAGCTCAAAATCAGCCTAAAATTTGACAGCACGTCTTTATTCATCAGTATCATCCCTATCACTATCATCAAAGCCATCACCCCATGTAGCGCTTTCCTCTGTTTCCTGGGAAACATTTGCACAATTTTGGCACCGACATAAATCGGTACAAGACAGTCTTGCAGACATACAGGAACATCTTCCGGTCTCACATTTGCCGTGCTTGCAACTGCAGTGGACTACCTGCAACATACTTTCAGGGGCAGGATTTCTAGTCATCCAGGTCACTGTTAACTCCCCATCCTCAAGGTGCCATCCATTGCCAACGGGTGAAGGGGCACACATTACACTTCTCAGAGACTGTCTCATTATGGCTGCTTGGTAGTTTGCCCTTTTGCAGTGTTGGTACAGGGCGTCACTTGTTGGGGGCATGGATAGTTCTGGCAAAGCTGACGATGCCATGCAGAATGCTTTGTATCTTGCATCGTTCAGATTTTCAGCAGATGACTGGCCATACAGGTGGCACACATATTTGCAAAGTAGTTCAAATGTAGACTGGTCCAGGTTAAAACTGCTTCCCAAATTTGTAAATGCAGCCAGGTATTCCTCTTTCTCGCAAGCAACAGAAAATGCCTTTCTTTTGCCTTTGCCATAAAAGGCGCTAGTAGAGTCACAGCCTGAGAAGGTATGGATCCCAATAAGTGCCAAACACACACTGGTGCCAAGAGCATATGACACCTTAGCTAAATCAATGATCCTGGTTTTGTTGCCAACCCCCGTGAAAAAATACACCCTACATGGTAAGTCTGGCTGCAGACTTAAAGCAATCACTGCCACATCAGTATCAGGGCTCTTGATGACTACGGTCCGATGTTCCTGTGCAGCATGTTGTACATGTAAAAACACTCTAGTGTCACATTCCTCATGATCACACGTCAGATCTTCAACAGCACTGAGAGTTTGTAAACCCTCCTTTACAGTCACGCAGTGACACAGGTCTCCATGTGCTATGTACAAGCTGAAGTCCTTGCCCACAGTGGTGAAATCAGCATCTTTCCACGCAACATAGAGGAATTCTGCCAGTGCCTCTTTGTTTGTTCCATTTGATAGAAACTTCTTCCATTGTGTTGGTGTCTTCTGATCCACTCCATAAATTTTCACCAGTTGTGTACCACCAGCAGCTCTATGTGACCGTTCTAGATTCTTAATACTCATTTCCGGATACTGGTCAATCACAAAGTCTATCCGTGTACAGTTGTGCTTCAGAGCAAGCTTGACTATGTACAGCAGTATGGTGTCGGCGAGCTCTCCGAAGGTACTTGGTATGGATCGAATGGCTTGAATGACTGCCATGCCATCGAAGAGAATGGCTCCATCTGCCGGAACCTTGTCAACTAAACAGTCTCCACCTTTGGTTTCCAATAAATCCATTAGAGCTGATTTGTTTGTTTTAGCAAGTGAGCCATCAGCACTGGCTAAAGGATACGACACAGTTCCCAAGGAGTAGGACAGAATTTCCCGTAGGTCTATCTTTCTACTTTGACCTATGACGAGTAGTCTGGAAAATAGCTTCTTGTCGGCACGCAGAATCACTTCCTTGCCTGCTGCGGATTTCTTCTTTGTCTTTGCTTGATCACTAAAGGTCTTTAGTTTTTGTGTTTTGATGGGAGCAAATATGTCAACTGATGGTGATAACAGTCTATGGTCCATAAACTCTTTGACAGCGTTTTCCCCCTTTTCCGAAGCTGCAAGCAAATCTCTCATGATTTCTTCAGCTGCGACTGTCCCAGAGCTAAGACACACAATGCCATCTTGGTGTGTGTCAAAAGGATTCAGCATGGAATCTAGGGTGGAAATTATTCTGGTCACATCTTTTTCATCAGCATGAATTCGTGTACTGTCAAGGTCTTTTCGTTTCCTTATATCGGGAGATTTACCTGCCATTGCCTCACATTGTCTTGCTATGGCTGCTCTTTCATGTTGCGACAATATCCAGCGATATACTGCAGCTCGATTCTGTGTAATCCCTGTCCAACCACCCTTTGTCTTGGAATCTCTGTTGCATGTTTGCTCAATGGCCTGGTCACAAGCAATCGAGGCAAATCCATGGACACTTTGGCGTTGGACAGTCCACTGGCCTTTAACACAGAGCTCACTGTGGCAAGAAGGATGTGTGAGGGGCAAATTGACCATTTCCAGCCAGTATGAAGGTAAATATCTAGCATAATTGACACGGTCATATGCAAAAAACCATCCCATCATCAAGCGCACTGTTGACAGGTGAAGCTGCCAGTCTGATTCTCGTGTTGCTCTCACAAAAAGGAGGAGTATCTGTACCATGTCAATGTATGAACTCCAGAAGGCAAACGTTGGGTTTTCTGCACTTCTTCTTTTCACAAAGTCTTCATATTTTGAACACATTTTGGCAAATTTCTCATTTGTACACAAAACATCCATTGTTCTGTCCTGGAATGCACATTTGAGCTCACTGATTACATCCATACACTCATCTCTCTCCTCTGGTGTCAAAGAGTCTAAGAAGGTGAGAAGTCTAATACGTTGCAGACTCTCATAGAGAAGTTTGTGTGCCCTCATGCTGCGGTTGTAGTGATGACCACTGAGCACTCCATTGATGGATCCTGGGGCAACAACTTCGGACTCAATGAGTATGTCTTGAAGTCCTGCATCTCCAAACCTTTTTCCTAGAATGCCCAGGTAGGACATGCATGTGTGAAATTCACCTAGTCGAATCACTACACGCTGAGTAAAATCATCATCTTTCCAGCGGATTTGCTGAGCTTTGGCATATATAGCTTGGTCAAAAACTAAGACTATATGGTCCAGTTCTAGCTGATCTGCAATTTGGACACTTCGCTTCAGAATTGTGTTGACTGTTGACATCTCTGTCGGTGAAGCCTCAATGACTGGAAGATAATATAGTGCTGACTTTTGCAGAGTGCCATCACCTTGAAGCAATGTATGGAAACCTGTCCAGCTTGGGATAGTGCATCTTTCAGCATCTATGGACTTTATAAAAACGTATGCCAGTTCAGTTTGTGCGGCAGATGCGGTGTTCAATTTGTATGTCTCTCTCTCTAATGGAACCTTTTCATGATGAAACAAGTTCTGTGGTCCTTGTCTTTTAGACTGATGGTACTGTTCTATAGGGATGCTAGGGGGTGCTTTGAATGAGGAAACTCCCTTCTGTAGTGGTTGCCTGTTTGTTGTTGACTCAGTTTCAACTACAGAACTTTGCAGCATAATCCCATTTGTGTGGTGGGTAGTTCCACGACCTGACAGTGTCTCCTCCCCAAAGTCAATATTGTCCCACACAAGTATTGTAGGAACCTTCTTTGAGAAACCCTTTGGTATTTTGTCACTGCCCTCTACTAGTTGTAGTTGGGCAAGGCTAGTGTCTAGACTAACAACTGTGTCCCATGAAGCACAATGCCCTAGTCTATTTAGAAGTGATACAATTTGTGATGAACCTGTTAAATGGCGAACAGTTAGACCAAGACACAATGATTTAGGGGTCTGCCTCCGTCCCTTAGATGCAAGATACACAATGTCTTGACAAATAGATAGTACTTTAAGGTTCAAATCATCTGGAATATCAACATAATGGGCCAATGTTGGCTCCTCAGTTGCACCAATAATCCAGGAAATCAGATTGTACAGTTCAAGTGGCACAACAGATTTTGCTTCACTCACATTTAAATCATCTGACGTGGGTGGCCACGGGCATGTCATACTGGGAGAGTCACATAAAAGCATCTTTAATATTAATGCTGCACTATAAAGTGTCCTTGTGTCCTCTGTAGCATTGACAGAGGCCATTGAAATTGGTCTTTGCGGACCGGCTGTTGTGTTTTCATCATCACTTTGGCTACTAGTTTCCTCAGTTGACTCTGTTGTTTCTGTACCTGATGGATGAGGTAGCCTATCTATTAGCTTATCTGCAGACAGTGTCTCAACAAAAACCAGCTCACTGATGTTGCGCTTGCTGGGGGAGTGAAACACCAGCTGGGGGAAATCACGGGTCAACCTCCTCTTCAATTTATCCTGCCTGAAACAAAGATACAGTGAAGAATTATCACAACATAAAGATATATTAACACTGAAAACAAATAAGTTAAAATTCATCCCCCATTACTAGCAGCAAACTATATTAACGTTAACATTAGTGACGTGCCATTATGCTAATACTTCATGTCACTGTTTAAGTTCAGAGATAAGAACACTGTGATCTAGCGGTCGGGATATAAACAGACAAAATGATCCAACTTTCATGAATCTGTATGATTATGTATATTTTTTTGTATATCGATTTTGCGTTTTTGAAATACATTATCACCACAAAAAAATATTGCGATACTCAGGTGTATCGCTATTTTCTTACACCCCTAATAAATATATATATATATATATTGCATAAAAGCTGCCAAAGAAACTCATGGTAATTAAATTACCTGTAGTGTGAAGCATCAAGATCTTCATGGTTTTTCACAAGATTTAAAAAGATCCTTCTTAGCTGCGTCATTGTCAGCACCTCTTGGTTTACAATTATTCTATGGCGGATGATCCTCTCACAGAAGATCTTGTAGCTGGCTTCGAAGGTTGGATCATTTCTGAAAAGAAAACATTAAAAATGGAAAATATATATTATTTTGTGTGGCATATGCCATAACCATTTCACCATGAATTCTATTTAAAATAGTGTAAATAGTAGAAAATCCAAAACAATTGACCAAGCGAATTGTGAAGATTTTTTTTAAATTTATTCTTCAGATCCAGAGGAAGTTAATGCTCATCAATTGACAGACTCAAACTAAATGTACGAGAGTCTGTTAGGACTAGGCTACACATTTATGCCATGTAATTGTTTATAAACTAATGCAGATGAATAATGACAATGTTTATTTTACAAAGTTTACATTGTAATATAGTTTAGACGGTTGTAACAATGCATATATTTTATCTCCCTCATCTGAACTTGAAAGAGCAGCTGAAACTGCATTAGTAAGGCATTTCAAAATAAGAGTCAAATAAGAGTCAATGTGTACTTTGAGCTTGTTTATAATTACGTCATGTGTATATATATATATATAGCCTCCGGGGAACTAGGAAAAAAAACAGTTTTTTGAATTTTCTATTTATCCATGTCATTACATTTTCATAATATATGTAATATTTCATAGGAATATTGATATATAATTTCTTGGCTACTCATTTGTTGTGTCTCCAACATGCCTGATAAACATGATTTAAGTCCTGGTGTCTCTACAGTGGACATTTATGAAATCAATGCCCTGCTTTGTAAGAAAAAGTCATATTTTGATTAGAAACCCCATTACATTTTCCTGAGATGTTGATTTATAACAAACAATTTGAAAATTCATCAGATTTAAATTATAATTACAAAATACTATCATATTTTTTTATAAGAGTGCTAAAAATTAATGTCAGCCATTTTTAAAGACCAAGATGTTGTTGTTGTCCTGGTGAAACCTCCAAACATTTGGTATCTGTGCAAAGCCCCGAATGTGCTCTTTACAGGACATCCTGTGGACTAAAATATAATGTCCACTACAGTGGACACAAGTTTATTACTGGGTCCCAGGAGGATAGATGACTTTGGTTACACAAACACCATTTAATTTCATTCCCATTTAATTCATAGTAAGGAGGAAAGACTAAGAACATTATTCAATAAAGTATTGAGGTTATAACAGGTAACTAAAACTAAAATAAACAAACTTGACTAAAACTAAATCAAAATTTGCTATCAAAATTAACACTGCAATGTTTGTGTGTGTGTGTGTGTGTGGGGGGGGGGGGGGGGGTCAATGCTTTACTTTTGAAATGTGCAATAATGAGAGTAAGGGAATAATTAATTATTATCTGATAATGCAATGTAACAACTCACTGTTCTTCTGAGGTCCCAGTAACTGTTGCAGTAGACTTTGTCAAGAACCTGGTGTACTGTCTGTAACAGGACTTGTGGTATCGCACCTCCAGAGACACACAGTCTTTGTCTCGAATATGCACAAGAATGCTAGTGTCTTCTTTCATCTCAGCAGCTTTCAACAATTGGCCTGTAATTAATATTATACTCTCATTTTTATATATACATTTGTAAATAAAAACTGTATTAACATTTGAACACTATTAACATCTGACTGTACAATAAATATTAAATAAATAATGTAACGTTAATACCCAGCATATGACAAAACTTTGTGTGTGTGAGTGAGAGTGAGAGAGAGAGTGTCTTACCTGCTGACAACGTTTCTGCCTGTGAAAGACGGTCCTTCTGGCGTTTGCCTGCAACAGTAATGTACTTGTCCGTTTTCTTACAAATTATGCACAAGGCAGGAAGTACGGGACCTGCACAAGCTGCTGGCAGGCCCGTCCTGGACCGTAGTGTCTTTTTTGACGGACATTCAATTGAGGTACTACTACCCGATGACACAGACTGGCCTTGATCTTGAGCTTCAGGACGCTGCGTGACCCGTTTCTCAGCCGCATCCAAACGCTTTTTGTCAATGAAACGCCTGTAGCAAGTGGAGTGAAACCCAGCGTCTTCCGGAACATTATCAAACTCGATTTCTAGGCAATGTTTGTATGTTTCTGCAATTCTCTGATTCTCACCCTGCAAGCCAAGCCACCGTTTGACGCTGTTTCTGAATGTATCCCAACGTGTGTGTGTAAAATCCGTTGTGTCTTCTTTCTTTATGGACGTGAGATGCATATAGCATTGTTTATAATCCTTTTTACGGACTTTTGAAGGAGGTTTGGCCGTAATTTCGTCTTCTTCGCTGCTCGATATTGACGACATTCTGGACTTATGTTTAAACGTCGTTCCAAAAAGCAGCCACCTTATTGGTCTAGCGGTAAGCACGTGACGATTGTTCCGCGAAGCCTCATCACTCATGAGCAAAATATGATTACGCGAGGAAGGAACTATTGCCGATTTTAAACACTGATAAAAAAATAAACTGCAGGATTACATATGGAGAACTTTTATTTTCTTGCTCAAAGCCAATAGATATTTTTTTTAGAATGAAAATAATTTAGTGCCCCATATATGGGAACGGGATAATACGAAAAACGGCTTCACCTTACGGTCTATATCGCTGGAGGCACTTTCATAACATTTTTTTTTCCAGCTGATGAACAGTAAAACATTAACCGCTAATCAGAATCAACCTTAGGCGTCATATAATGGAACATGCACTTTTACAAGCTGATTTTATGGAACTGTGTGTTGGCAGTGCCTGTACACAAACCATCCTATAATGGTAAAAAATCCATCCAGTGTTTTTTTTTAATCTCCTTATATGTTTTTTCCTGTCTCACATCAAGCCGTTTGACCGTGTGACACCACACAATCGGACGCCCCTCGATTGTTGATTGACAGCAGTGTTTCAACTCAGATCTGCCCTGAGCGAGCTTTCATCATAGTCCGCCATTGTTGATACGCTGGAGCAGAATGGTGTCTAATCGATTGTGGGGTTCTTTTCTTGGATGTAATAACGAACACAGCAGTCATTTTTATATTCCTAAATCTGAACCGCTGAAGACGCAGTGGCTGAGTTTTGTTTTCGAAAGGAATATTCCCCCCGAACAACGTCAATGCCTTTATGTTTGCGCGAACCGCGAAGCATTTCTCACCAGACTGCTTTATAAACAAGGGTCAGTATAAAGCAGGTTTGGCTAAGAAGCTGCTCCTGAAAAAAAGATTGGTACAAACTATTCGTGTTCCTGCTGCACCTCCAGAAGAAGTGAGTGTAGTGTCTGAAACGCTTCACAATAAATGCGGCTAAAGTTTACAGGGTAAGTTAAATTACATTCCGGCATGCTTTCTATGTATGACGTTCTCAATATGATTCATAATCCCACGTTTATAATGAACAACGCCTTATGGTTATTGTGTTATTACAAACTGTGTACGCTGTTGATAAAGTTAACGTGGATGTGATAACACTAAGCTTACTTTTGTAGATGGTTTAAAATGGTGTCTGTTACTGTCAACAACAAAAATCGTGTTGTAAACGTTATTAAAATGCATAGATAACATTACGCATCACTGACAAACCGACATTAACAGAAAAAAAAGTTTTTATTGGCATTAGGTGTAACATCAATCTGTCAATAAATGAACGTATACATCAGTAAACATGTAGCATTCGTATCTCACTACACTAACGTTACCCTGCTAGTACATACAAAGATAGATCAAAGTGACATTATGTTTACCAACCTTTCAGAAACGTCCTGTTCAAACCTTAATTGTCGAATCTCATTGGAGCTGTCATCTTTTTCCGGGTCTGACTCCGGTACAAATTTGTACGGTTGCACAGATGTGTGCTCAGAGACTCACGTTGCCATTCTTTCCCCTTCACTGTTGTCTAGGCAACAACTCCATGTGTGTGTGTGTGTGTCAAACAACCAAACTGAACAGAGGGGCGGGGTAAGCAAAGCTCATTATCATTTAAAGCCGTATTCACTGAAATGGCTTGGTGAAAACAGAGCTGTTTTTGACCAGGTAAAATTAGTGTTTTCTTACAATACTAATGAGAATTTTTTATTAAAGTATATTACAAAGTTTTCATTTAGACACTAAAGAATCATATTAATGTGTACAAAAATGGCATTTTATGACCCCTTAAACGAGCTTTAGCATTTTAACCCTCATCCCTCCATCACACTTTGTAACAAAATCTTCCCTCCCGGGTCAAAATGACCCGAAGGCCTAAAATGATACTTCGTTTTTTGTGTTGTTGCATCTCATGTTGGCATAGAGGTATGAGGACGACGTACATAATATCATGTAAACACTCATGTAAACATTCATGTAATATCATGTAAACACTAATGTAATATCATGTAAACATTTTTGGTCTCTGGGGAGTATTGGAATGACCCAAGGACAACCAGGGTAGCGTTAACAACTGGTTCGCTTTATTTACAAAGAAAGATAATTCACAACAAGGAAAACATCTAATAAAAAAATATATTTACAGCTATATACAACCAAGTAAAAAGAAACAAGAAACAAACAATATAATGCGTTAAGCTAGGCCGCAGCAGCTAGGAAAACGAGCAGTGGTAACTAAATGAAAATAACCCAGAAAATCCCCACCCTCTAAACTAACTGAAAACAAACCCAGAAAGAAATCTTCAGAGTTCAACACGTGCTAACTAAAGCTTCACTAACTACAACAAAACTTACAAGAAGTTGCACCCGCTCCTTACCTAATGTGTCTAACAGAGACAGTCCTACGTGTATGTAAAATGTAAGTCACGTGACAAAACATTTAAATAACAAAGGGGAAACACAGCAACCAATAACAAAAGGGGGAGAGAAACATTCAAATAATGTAACATGTCAAGAAAGTTTATTTCGTTTAATTAATGTTTGAAAAAAAAATGTTAAGCTTTTAAATTACTAGATTTGACCAATTAATAAATAATAACTTTGTGGTGTGGCAAGCAGCGGGGCGAGGGACCGCGAGAGCGGGCCGGTGATTAACGTTCACGAGTGCCAGCTGCGTGGCACACCGGTCTCGTCTCGCGGCCATGTGACGGGAGCATATAAGGAGGAGCAAGAGCTGCGGAAGACGAGAGAGGACCAGGCCTGGAATTTTATGTTACGTTTTGTTTATGTGTTTGTGGGCAGTCGTCCGTGAGGGGCTGCCCACGTTTTATTTTGTGTGTGTTTGCGGGCAGTCGTCCGTGAGGGGCTGTCCGCGGTTTTACTTTCATTTTGTTTATTTATTTTGAATAAATGCTGTTAAACGTTCGCCGGTTCCCGCCTCCTTCCTTCCCATGAACGAACTTCTTTACATTGGTGCCGAAGCCCGGGAGGAAGGAGGACGCGCTGTCGGAGAGCCCTCGCTGCTGAGGGGGATCGCGGTGCTGAGGAGTTCGGGCAGCGCGGATGAGGAAAGACCGCGAGGGCTGCCCGAGGCGATGGTGCTGGAGCGGGAAAGGTGGGACAGAGACCTCGCTGCCGTGCCCCTGGGTCGAGGTGGGGTGGCTGCCGTCCGAGAGGGAGCGGAGGAGTCGCCGCGCTTGCCGGGGGCCGGAGCCTGCTGCCATCCGCCTGATAGGGGAGGAGCAGGGAGCGCGGGGCTCGCTGCCGGGTCCCTCGAAAGGAGGAGTCACCGCCGGCCGCCAGGGGGCGGAGGAGGATCGAGCGGCCCACCAGGCGTCCAGTGCCATCGCACAGCACCGCGAGGAAGAGCCTCTCGGCGGGCGGAGGGCCGAACGGCAGTGTGTCTGGGAACCGGACCAGAAATTTTTTTTTTCCCCTTCTTTCTTTTTTCCCTCTCTCCCCTCTCTCGTCCGCGGGCTCCGTGGGCTCCTCGTGCTCCAGTCTACATTTCTCTCGCCTCTCTGTCCTTACCCCCAGGTGCCGCGGCCGCCGTGATCGGCCCCCCCGGGAGAGGGGGGGAGGGGGAGTAGAGCGCCGTCTCGGGAGTGCCCCCCGGCCTGCGAGGGGCGATGGGGGTATGTGGTGTGGCAAGCAGCGGGGCGAGGGACCGCGAGAGCGGGCCGGTGATTAACGTTCACGAGTGCCAGCTGCGTGGCACACCGGTCTCGTCTCGCGGCCATGTGACGGGAGCATATAAGGAGGAGCAAGAGCTGCGGAAGACGAGAGAGGACCAGGCCTGGAATTTTATGTTACGTTTTGTTTATGTGTTTGTGGGCAGTCGTCCGTGAGGGGCTGCCCACGTTTTATTTTGTGTGTGTTTGCGGGCAGTCGTCCGTGAGGGGCTGTCCGCGGTTTTACTTTCATTTTGTTTATTTATTTTGAATAAATGCTGTTAAACGTTCGCCGGTTCCCGCCTCCTTCCTTCCCATGAACGAACTTCTTTACAAACTTATTTCTTTCTTTCAACTTAAAGCTGAGGGTCAAATTGAACGACAGGGGAAGGATTTGTTTAAAACTCCTCGAATCCAGTAATTTTTTGTGTATTCATGGTTCAAGTGCGACAAAAGTCCTAGGGTCTTAGACCACTCTGACGAACGCTCAATTAAAAAAATAATAATAATAATTTATGAATTCGGGTCAAAATGACCCAAGTGAAGGATGAGTGTCAAAAAGGCGTACGTCAAAACTGCAGCGCAAACTATAAGAAACAGAACGTTACACTGCACAGGACATCTGACTAACACTTAAGTCATCAAGTGCATCTGTGTTTTGGCGTGACCTTTTGAGTCAGGAAAATCTGAAATTGAGCCTGCCACAGCAGTAGACTGGTGTCATGCAAGAACCAAACAACAAAGCCATTATATTGACTGAGACAACTGCAATCTATTTAGTGCCTGAGATTAAGTGATAATAAATCGCTTCCTGTGTATTTACTCATGAAAATATTTTCATTTAAAATACATATCCCATTACATTATTGAAGCTAAAAGGATCAAATGAAACATTTCCCTTTCTCTTTCTCAGTTACTAGCGCTTAAGAACTGTTAAATGCAGCAGAACACACTGTTGCCCTTGAGGATATCTTGTTCACCTGCTAGTACTGACAGCCTCAAACAAACAAATTCTCAAATAATGTATGTGTAGAATAGGAAATCTCAATAATAGCTCTGTTTTTGATCAGGCATTATGGTGGGCTAGGATTATGCAACAGTGATAGCTCATCATTCAAATAATGTAAAGACTTTTCCATGGAAGGTTTTATAAACACCATTGAAGAAATTAGATTAGTGATGTTTCACCATAAAGGTTTCCATTTATATGAAAGTAATGAGTACATAAGCTTATCTCTGTAAATAAAACAGTGTTGTCCTTGAGGATATCTTGTTTTCTTGCAACTGGCTGCCTCAAAGAAACTCTTGAATATTTTTCAAATGATAAAGGGGTAATCCACGGCTAGCTGTGCATTAAGCGATTTTAGACAGTTGTTGCCTCCGCGGAGGGCATTAAAATAATTTAATGCACAGCTAGCCGTGGATTATTCTGGTTATACCACGGTCATTTGCCAGCATTGATGTTTGCAGCTCTAAATTTGACTGGAATCATTTAAACTGTGTTTTCTCTCTTTTTTCAACAGCTACCAGTCATTAGATATTGCTTTCCACTTTTTTAATGTTATATTACTCTTAATGAGTAATACAATGTAGCGATTCAGTAGCAATTTAAAGTCAGGGGCAGCATTGACAACACATTTCTGTGCTCCCGTTTATGTGTGTGCAGCGCGATTACTAATATCTGTGCTGTGCTTGTGTGTGTGTGTGTGTGCTTGTTTTTATGAAATATTAGGACAAAAATATGTATAATGGCATGGGTATCACAAAGAGAGGGGGAAATACGAGGACATTACCCATGTCCCCTTTTGTCAAAATGCTTATAAATCATACAGAATGAGTTTTTTTTTTTTGAGAAAGTAAAAATGCAGAATGTTTCCTGTGATGGGTAGGTTTAGGGGTCGGGGCAGTGTAGGGGGATAGAAAATACAGTGTGTACAGTATAAAGACCATTACACCCATGGAATGTCCCCACATTTCACAAAAACAAACAAACATGTGTGTGTGTGTGTGTGTGTGTGTGTGTGTGTGTGTGTGTGTGTGTGTGTGTGTGTGTGTGTGTGTGTGTGTGTGTGTGTGTGTGTGTGTGTGTGTGTGTGTTTTAACGAAACCAGCGCATTAATATTGAGTGGTGATTAAACTGACTTGGAACCTGTGCATTAAATAGTTTTATCACACACCCTCCAGCCAATCAGAATCAAGTATTCAGACAGACAACTGTATAAGTACGTTTGTACATTCAAACCACATAGCAAGCTATACAGTGCATCGTTATGCACAATAAGGGGTGAAATTTAATTTTGTACATAGTTGCATCTCTCTATTTACAGTATATCACTTTTTTGCTGTTTTTCTTTTCTCTTTCATCAGTTGTCGTCTTTCCTCCCAGAGACATTTAAGCCAAGAACATCAGTATTCTGATCTCATCTTTGCCCCTCTCATGCACTCTCTCTCTCTGCTTACACATAGAAATAGTTTATGATTCTGACAAGAAAATGCTTCTAATCCTGGGGTTTGTTAGGGAGCAAACACGCGCAATTGGCCAGTTATTATTCAGTGTGGAATTTTCTTTGCGGGGTGTTTGTTGTCTCCATGACGACTAAGTATAGAGCACAAACGCGAGCGACAGTCACTTCCCCTCACGGTGCCACGCAGGGTAGTGGAAGATGGTGAAGATAAGACTCAAAGGCTTGCACTTACTCGGGCTAGCTCTAACCTGCCACTCACACAGATAAAGACAGTGTGTTTTATTCATGCGATTCAGTATGCAGATGTTTGTATTGCGTACAAGGGATTTGTATGTGTGCGTTTTATTTATGCATACTTTTATCTGAGTGGGGGATATTCATGGAATTTGAATGTTTTTCGGGCCATTCACTGCGAGATGGCTGTTATTTAATGCCTTACATTTATTTGCTGAAGAGTGTGTGCCTGTGGTTTATGTTTGTGTTATAATAAAAGCACAGCTATGAAATCATCCACTCCAACTGAGCTGTGTACAATGGAGATGGGTTTCATTTTATTCTGATGTTTTCATTTCGTTTTTGTTTTTTACTGTTATTATTTTAATTTCCAGGTGTTTCTTCAGTGGGCACTTTTGATCCTGTGGACTTTCAGAAACGAAACTCTCAACAAAAAAAAAACATAGGCCTACTTTTCATACTCTAACTAGTTCTTTTTTTCTGTCATTGTCATTTATAGCACATACCAAATTATTTATTCTATTTAATACTATTTTAAAGATGCAGTACAAGTGTATTTTAAGGCTAATTTCATAGCTAGCATTTAATGTACTAAATACACAGTTAAAGGTGCACTGTGTAAATTTCAGAGGCAGTGGTGAATTGCAACCACCCACTGCTCCTTCAAAGCACATAGAGAAGCTATGGTGGCCAACACAGGACAAAGATGTTGTCGCCTAAGACAGCAGAGAGCAGCTAGCGCTCTGTAGGGTAACTTTTGTCCGTTTAGGGCTACTGTAGAAACATGACGACGCAAAATGGCAACTTCACTGTAAGGGTGTGTGTGTATGTAGATATAAATGGCTCATTCTAAGGTAATGAAAATATAACGGTTCATTATGCAAAGTCTTTATAACCCCACTCAAAACATAATTATTTACAGGTGCTGGTCATATAATTAAAATATCATCAAAAAGTTGATTTATTTCACTAATTCCATTCAAAAAGTGAAACTTGTATATTATATTCATTCATTACACACAGACTAATATATATTTCAAATGTTTATTTATTTTAATTTTGATAATTATAACTGACAACTAAGGAAAATCCCAAATTCAATATCTCAGAAAATTTGAATATTACTTAAGACCAATACAAATAAATGATCTTTAAGAAATCTTGGCCAACTGAAAAGTATGAAAATGAAAAGTATGAGCATGAACAGCACTCAATACTTAGTTGGGGCTCATTTTTCCTGAATTACTGCAGCAGTGTGGCATGGCATGGAGCCGATCAGTCTGTAGCACTGCTCAGGTGTTATGAAAGCTCAGGTTGATCTGATAGTGGCCTCCGGCTCTTATGCATTGTTGGGTCTGGCATATCGCATCTTTCTTTTCACAATAGTCCATAGATTTTCTATGGGGTAAGGTCAGGCAAGTTTGCTGGCAAATTAAGAACAGGGATACCTGATATATGGTCCTTAAACCAGATACTGGTTGCTTTGGCACTGTGTGCAGGTGCCAAGTCCTGTTGGAAAATGAAATCTGCATCTCCATAAAGTTGGTCAGCAGCAGGAAGCATGAAGTGCTCTAAAACTTCCTGGTATACAGCTGCATAGACCTTGGACCTCAGAAAACACACCAACGCCAGCAGATGACATGGCACCTCAAACCATCACTGACTGTGGAAACTTTACACTGGTCCTCAAGCAACATGGATTGTGTGCCTCTCCTCTCTTCCTTCAGACTCTGGGACCCTGATTTCCAAAGGAAAAGCAAAATGTACTTTCATCAGAGAAAATAACTTTGGACCTCTCAGCAGCAGTCCAGTCCTTTTTTATCTTTAGCCCAGGCAAGGTGCTTCTGATGCTGTCTGTTGTTCAAGAGTGGCTTGACACAAGGAATATGACAGTTGAAACCCATGTCTTGCATACGTCTGTGCGTATTGGTTCTTGAAGCACGGACTCCAGCTGCAGTCCACTCTTTGTGAATCTCCCCCACATTTTTGAATGGTTTTGTTTCACAGTCCTCTCCAGGGTGCGGTTATCCCTATTGCTTGTAAACTTTTTTCTATCACATCTTTTCCTTTCCTTCCCTTCGCCTCTCTATTAATGTGCTTGGGCACAGAAATCTGTGAACAGCCAGCCTCTTTTGCAATGACCTTTTGTGTATTGCCCTCCTTGTGCAAGGTGTCAATGGTTGTCTTTTGGACAACTGTCAAGTCAGCAGTTTTCCCCATGATTGTGTAGCCCACAGAACTACTAAGAGATCATTTAAAGGCCCACTGAAGTGCCTTGAAATGCGCCGCATTATTCAATGTGTTGACATGATTTCCCCTGAAACGGCTTCAGCTGTTAGCAGCTCCTCCCCTTTTTTGAAACAGCCAATAGCGTTTCGTTAATATACAGTTTGACTAGAGCGCAAGAGCGGACCTTTCTCTGTTTGGTAAAGCCAGTTTCCTCTAACACTGTTTACCATCATAATCTCCTCCATATCGCTTTGAAATGCAGCATTCTGTGCAGAATTCAAATGGGTCGGTATGTTTGTTGTCTTATGATCCGCGCTGCGCTCTTGTGTCTGTAATCTAAATTTAGACCAGAGCCGTTGTGGTGTGTGCGCTGCTGCGTTGCGTGAAACTAACGTGAAAACAGACTTTATTTGCCTCAAATGAAAGCATATTTACACTGAATCGTTTCCTATCACATATATAGTGTGCTATGTGCCTTTCACCATGTAGAAATTACTAAATGTGTGTTAACAGCTCATGACCGATTTCAGCCTTAGTTTCGGCAGTGTAGGGGGCGGGCTTTAGATTCTAGAGAGCATTTTGATTGGACAGAAGATTTGACGAGAAAGTGAAGTCTGTGATTATGTCACCACAAACTCAGATTTGTTTTAACGGAATTAGGAGACTGTAAATTTTGAATGCTTATATCTCCTAAAGGCAAGTTTTGTCATAGTTTTGGAACATACCAGCTTATTCATTACTTTAAGTCTAACACAGTCATACTAAAAGCTAAAAAACGTACATTTTGATTTCAGTGGACCTTTAAAGGCTATTTTGAGTGAATTATCTGATTAGAGTTGGGTTGGGGGGTTGTATAATTTGACAAATGTGCCAATTAATTTAATATATTCAATTTACAATATATTTACTTTGATTTTGCTCGCACATCACATCTCATAATTAATTTACTGATATTGTTGTCTCCTTGGAAAACAAATGCACTAACTTTTGGGAAAATTGCAAAATTACATTGTTGTGGAAATTACTTTTTTATGGATATAAATAAATTTCATACTGAATATGTTGCTTAGATCTGGGGTTTTCAAATGTGGGTCTGTTGACCCCTGAGGGGCCGCAAAGGAGTGTTTGAGGAAAAGTTTAGAGGACAAACAGTGTAATTCATGTATATAACCATAGTTATTACCAAAAGCCTAGGACAAAGGTAAAACTATCAAAGCTAAACATGAAAGGCATTTTGAAAAGTAGCAAAAATATGAATGCCATGGTAAACATTCCATTTAATGTGACCTTGTGGCAAAAATAACTAGTTTAAATTTGTTAGTTTTAGTTAGAAAAAGAATCCCCTATATGTTCTGCTCGCTATTGTCTCTTTTTAATTTAAAGTGAAATAAAAAGGTGAGTTGTCACGGTTGGTGACCTTTCAGAGGTCAGAGGTCAGGATGATGGGGGCGACCCCTCTTTACTCATCAGATTGTGACCTGTCAGATGACCACTTTTCTTTCTGCGTTCTCCATTTTAAACATCTCCTTAACTGCTTGCGCTGCGTGTGTGCGTGTTTGTGCATGTATTATCTTATATAATGCCTTCTAGAGACGCCAGAGGGGAAATCGTTCAAAGCCCCTAGTCGTCTACTTATTGAGGGAACCCCCTTTCATTTCTCCACGCTTTCCCTTCTCAGTTTCACCTCAGACGGATAGAACAGAGGATGTCTCCCTTTTAACCTGCTCCCTTGTGTAACTCCGCTCAGCAGACCTGTAACAAGAGAGCAGCCGATGAGAGCATACAGCTAGTGACATTTTCCCTGAATTCCCAGCAGATTTCTTCTCTGTTCCTGTTTCTTTTGGAGATATTGGAAGCCTCTGCTTGTTTGTTTGTTTGTTAGCTAGCGTGCTCGTGTGGTCGATGAACAGCATTTGTGCAGAGATGAGTCTGTTTTCCATCTGGAGGGGCATGTTTGCCCTACACACTCAGCAGGGGTGTGATGTCATATTAGAGTGTGCGCTTGTCTGACTCAGTGGTTTTGATATGTGACTAGCGTGAGGGAGGATTGTGGGGCAGAATAAAGGATTCTCATTGGGCTAAATTGACACAACTTCGCACAAATTTACAACACATTGATTTTCCATTGGTGCACCATCGACACATTGCCCACTCCGCTGCCTTGTCAATAATATCTTTCTCTTGTTCAAAGCTGTTAGCTCCAGCGTGTTTGAACAGTGTTCTTGTATCTTTCTGGTTGTATGTTTCTTGCTTTTAACATCCGTTGACAGTTTCTCTTTGAAGGAAAGAAACATTAGGAGAGATCTCTTTTCAGCTCAAAATAGGTCTAAAGAGTTCATGTAAATGGACTGTCTTGACTCTAAATGGGTATGTGGTTTATTTAGCTTTTCATATTAGCAGCTTTTTCAATTTTTTCTTCCAAAGTGTTTCATTTAGCTTTCTTTCAACAATTATACTAACACACACACACACACACACACACACACACACACACACACACACACACACACACACACACACACACACACACACACACACACACACACACACACACACAGAATCTTTGTGATACATTTGGTACCCAAATGGATAGGATTTTAAGACATTATAGATGCTTTTGAATAGGTGTGTGTGTGTGTGTGTGTGTGTGTGTGTGTGTGTGTGTGTGTGTGTGTGTGTGTGTGTGTGTGTGTGTGTGTGTGTGTGTGTGTGTGTGTGTGTGTGTGTGTGTGTGTGTGTGTGTGTGTGTGTGTGTGTGTGTGTGTGTGTGTGTGTGTGTGTGTGTGTGTGTGTGTGTGTGTGTGTGTGTGACCAAATGTCCCCATAAGGATAATAAAAACCCCACTTTTCAAAAGGCTTATAAATCATACAGGACAGGTTTTTTTTTGAGAAAGTAAAATGCAGGATGTTTCCTGTGATGGGTAGGTTTAGGGGTAGGGGCAGTGTAGGGGGATAGGATGTACAGTTTGTACAGTATACAAACCATTATGTCTATGGAGAGTCCCCACAAAAATAGTTAACCAGACCAGTGAACCATATATATATGAACCATATATATATACATATATATGTATATGACACGGTGTACCATATATATATATATATATATATATATATATATATATATATATATATATATATATATATATATATATATATATATATATATATATATATATATATATATATATATATATATATATATATATATACATACATATATTAGGGGTGGCACGGTTCACAAAACCCACGGTTCGGTTCGTATCGCGCTTTTAGGGTCACGGTTTTCGGTTCGGTATGGTTCTTGTTGTTTTTTCTTTTAATTGTTAACACTCCACTTTTATTTCAGCATATGATATATAGTTTAATTATCCACAAATTAAGATACAGTATTCAAAAAAAGTTATATCAGGTAGAAGTTGTTTCCCAACTGGTTGTCTCCTGCTTACTCTGTCTAACACATTGGCGTAACATTTTTTATAAAATCATCTCAATTTTGATCAGATCAATGCACTGTGGCTTTAATTCACCGTGAACAGCTTTTTGCCCAAGCTTCAAAGGCCTGTTTACATTATTAAAACTAGAAGCTTATCTGAACTTTAAAGGGTTAGTTCACCCAAAAATGAAATTGATGTCATTAATGACTCACCCTAATGTCGTTCCACACCTGTAAGACCTCTGTTCATCTTCGGAACACAGTTTAAGATATTTTATATTTTAGTCCCAGAGCATATGCAGTCTATACACACTTTACTGTCCATGTCCAGAAAGGGAATAAAAACATTATCAAAGTAGTCCATATGTGACATCAGTTGGTTGATTAGAATGTCTTGAAACATCGAAAATACATTTTGGTCCAAAAATAACGAAAACTACGACTTTATTCACCATTGTCTTCTATTCCGTGTTCCTCAAATAAAGATTCAAACGGTCATGAATCAGTGAATCGATCAATGATTCGGATCGCCAATGTCACGTGATTTCAGCAGTTTGAATCGCGTGTCAAACTGCCAAACTGCTGAAATCCGAATTTTTGGGTGAACTAACCCTTTAATGTTACATTTATCATGTGTGAACTATACTTATATACAACATGTTATATGCATGTGTGTTTGGGAGGGGAACACGGTCACATTTGCAGCAGATATATGCTGCGCATCATAAATCAAAGCAGGAGAATGGCAGGTGTCAGAGGAGAACACCGGAAAAGGTGACAGAATGGACGAAATTCGTCTGTATTTGCAAAACACGAGCCGCGGTTCAGCTGCGCGAGACAAACACTGGCATTGTGAAGGCACTCAACGAGCATGCGCGGCTCCCGCTCTCTATACACACTTATTCTGCCCTGCTTGCGCGTGTGGTGCAAAGCCGGCCTTATACGATGCTGGCGCACCCTCCAACTCCGGCCAGTCTTCCTTATCTCTCCCACCTGCCATTTCTACACGTGGTGTGATCTGCAGCACTCCACTTTTACTGTCTTTTACTGTATGTCCACACACGGCTCTTATTTGCGCGAAAAGGATACCCACTGTCTGAGGTAACAACATACGCGCATGAGGCTACATTGCGCACGCTCCGAACCACGACAAGCGGACCGAACGTTTTTTTCATGTACCGTGCCACCTCTAATATATATATATATATATATATATATATATATATATATATATATATATATATATATATATATATATATATAGAATGCTATCAAAGTATTGTGTTACCAATTAGCAAGTTATCATTTAATGAATTAGCTAGTTAAAGCAGCCAAGATTCCACTAAATATTTTAATTGAGATTACATGATAACTTTAAATGTATGAATTCACAATATACTCAAATATTTCAAGTTAAGATTAAATCAATTGTATGAGTACAGTACAAAATCTTTTGTCAACTGAATAAGCACTACAGCACAGTGCGGACAATGCGCATAGATGTGTATATGTTACGGCGAAATGGAAAAGCCATAGAAAGAGGGACGAAATGAAAAAAAATAATGTCACTTCCTGCATTTTTATTCCAAGCTTTTGTCCTCATGTTCAGAGCCCGAAGTGTGTACCTGACCATCACGAATCACTCCGTGACCACACACATGCATGTTTGCATTACACACACTCACAGGCACTTACAAATTTCCATATTAAACATTTATAAATATAACTCAGCCCAAGCTTACACATATACACCCCGATACATGCATGAACCCACTCTCCTATTCCAGCGTTCCCTGTAGCATTCCATAGTTTTACATTAGCATTCATATAGATTCATCGCCTCAATCCCACATCGGCACACACATAATCACGCACACACACCAACAACAACAAATCAGCCCTCAATCATCCTTAAGAACATAATAACACCAAATACAAAAACACTCACAAACGCATGTAGACACACAAGCCACGGCTAAGCATACACAAACAGCTATAGAGAACAATTTAGCATTTAAAATCTGATTCATATTCAAAATCTACTCACATGCTCGCAGGAGGTCCATGGGAAAAATATCATATGAATGATTCATCCATGCACACATATAGGCTCAGATACACATTCACACTCATGTAAATTATACCTTCCTGTATCTGTTTCATAAATTATATAGACGTCTCAGAGGTTAGGAGTAAGAATTTAAATTGAAACTCTATTATTCATGGCCACACCTCTTTCTCCTTACAGCGTAATGTGTAAAACACATGTCACAGCTGGACACTCATAAATACACCTAGAGATGCTGTAACATCTGACATGAAAACTTCCACTCTTTCTATCTCTAACCAATGTTGGGAAAGTGGCGTTCCCTTCATAGTTTAATTTACAGATCTCATACAGCTAATGAAAGTAGAGGCTGAAACCTGACTAAAATCACTCAGAACAGTCATACTATTGAAATTGGCGAGTCACGTATCAAGTATATTTTGAATCAAGTATACTTTGAATGCGACTTCCAAAAAAATATATATTGCCGTATAAAAGGGTTATTCTAAATTGCTGTTGCTCAAATCACACATTGAAAATATGGTCTGTTCAACTGAGTTGCCGCTTCTATCAATTAATTTACAGTTAAAGTATGTCTCATAGTCATGTCTCATGTTCCATTATGGACAGCAATTCAATTCTGTTTACTATTCACTCTCTGTGATTATATGAACATGTGAAACGGTCAACTTATTCATTAATTATATCATTCTGTTTTCATAGTGCTAAACTACAGTTTAAAAGTTTGCCGTCTGTAAGATTTTGTTTGTAATTTTTTTTTTTATCTCTTATGATTGCAATGGCTCCATTAAAACACAGTAAAACAGTAATATTGTCAAATATTACCATTTAAAATAAGTATATTTGAATATTTGGTAACTTTATAATAACAACATGCTATGATTCATTAGTTAAGCTAATTAATAAGTTAATTCATTATTTATAAAGCATTAGTAGACATTATTAAGTTCATAAATACAGCTGTACATGATTTATTTTAGATTTATTTTAGATTTTATTAACCAGTTAAGAGTTGTCATAAGATCATTTGGAAGGTGTAAGTAAATGTTTAATAATACATTTAAATGTAGAAGATTTAGATTATGTTAAGAAGATAGCTGGGTCTTTAAATCTCATTTGTAAAAGCTTTACAAGGCATAAATAGTCCTTACTTTAGACAAGCTCACTAGGTTTATAACTTGCTGGATTCATTATTAAAATTGTAAATGTATTTTGTAAATGCATGCACACTTTATACATGATCTTATGAACCACTGACAACTAAATAACTGTTTCTTTTTTTTTAATAACGCAATACTTAATTTAGAAGTGATAAATCAATCATTAATAAAGTATGAAAATACAATTATTAAACACATTGTAGATATGCTTCTAAATCAATAATAAAGCATTTATAGCTGTATTTACAAACTGTTTATTAATGTTCACTGATGCTTTAGTGTTTCAGATGCTTTAGATGCTGAAGTATATATACAGTGAGGAAAATAAGTATTTGAACACCCTTCTATTTTGCAAGTTCTCCCACTTAGAAATCATGGAGGGGTCTGAAATTGTCATGTTAGGGGCATAATCCAAAAAAACAAAAACATCCAGAAATTACAATATATGATTTTTTTAACTATTTATTTGTATGATACAGCTGCAAATAAGTTTTTGAACACCTGTCTATCAGCTAGAATTCTGACCCTCAAAGACCTTTTAGTCTGCCTTTAAAATGTCCACCTCCACTCCATTTATTATCCTAAATTAGATGCACCTGTTTGAGGTTGTTAGCCGCATAAGGACACCTGTCCACCCCATACAGTCAATAAGAATCCAACTACTAACATGACCAAGACCAAAGAGCTGTCCAAAGACACTAGAGACAAAATTGTACACCTCTACAAGGCTGGAAATGGCTACAGGGAAATTGCCAAGCAGCTTGGTAAAAAAAAAAGAGCCACTGTTGGAGCAATCATTAGAAAATGGAAGAAGCTAAACATGACTGTCAATCTCCCTCGGACTAGGGCTCCATGCAAGATCTCGCCTCCTGTGGACTTAATGATCCCAAGAAAGGTGAGAAATCAGCCCAGAACTACACGGGAGGATCTGGTCAATGACCTGAAAAGAGCTAGGACCACGCACACGTAACTATTGGTAATACATAAGACGCCATGGTTTGAAATCATGCATGCATGCCCCTGCTTAAACAAGCACATGTCAAGGCCCGTCTTAAGTTTGCCAGTGACCATTTTGGTGATCCAGAGGAGTCATGGGAGAAAGTCATGTGGTCAGATGAGACAGAATATAACTTTTTGGTTATAATTCGACTAAACGTGTTTGGAGTAAGAAGAATGATGAGTACCATACCAAGAACACCATCCCTATTGTGAAGCATGGGGGTGGTAGCATCATGCTTTGTTGATATTTTTCTGCACATGGGACAGGGCGACTGCATTAAGGAGACGATGACCTTTGGCCATGTATTGTGAGATTTTGGGGAACAACCTCCTTCCCTCAGTTAGAGCATTGAAGATGGGTCTGGGTCTTCCAACATGACAATGACCCGAAGCACACAGCCAGGATAACCAAGGAGTGGCTCTGTAAAGGCTGCAACATACTTTGCAAGAACAGAACAAAAGTTCTCGCTCCCAAGGCTGCGAGAACAAAATTACGTCATTTTGTTCTCACAGCCCTGGTTCGGGAGTTCACATCGCCTAAGCAGAAGTTTTTTCTTGCACGTGTCCGAGAACTACTGTGTGATTGGTCATGCATTTAAAGTGGGCGTGTTTAATGCAGGCACCTGCATTTCTCTTGAAGTATGGCATGTACTGGCAAGAACGAATTTTGTTCTTGTTCTTGCCACCTCGAGAAAATTAACACATTTCTTTGTTTTTGCAGAGTATGTTCCAAGCTTAAGAAGCATATTAAGGTTCTGGCGTGGCCTCCAGACCTAAACCCAATAGAGAATCTTTGGAGGGAGCTCAAACTCTGTGTTTCTCAGCGACAGGCCAGAAACCTGACTGATCTAGAGAAGATCTGTGTGGAGGAGTGGACCAAAATCCCTCCTGCAGTGTGTGGTCAAAAACTACAGGAAACGTTTGGCCTCTGTAATTGCAAACAAAGGCTACAGTACCAAATATTAACATTGATTTTCTCAGGTGTTTTGGCAGGTGTATTAATGGATTTTTTTTTTTAGATTATGTCTTTCACAGTGGGCATGCACATACGATGACAATTTCAGACCCCTCCATAATTTCTAAGTGGGAGAACTTGCAAAAGAGCAGGGTGTTCAAATAGAAATGTTTTGTAACAGTCTAAAATGTATTCACTGTCACTTTTGATTATCCTTGCTGAATGGAAATTTACATTTCTTTAAATAAAAATAAAGTCAATTGAATCATTGCGCTTTGGGAAGAAACATTGCCAACAACAACAGTGACAAAACCAAAATAATGTGTTGTAATATTGAGCAATAGAAGCAATCACACTAACAGTTATTACGCCTATAATATTTATATGAGTAGCCTACGGTGTAGTGATATTCAGAATCATTTGACAGCACTTCCTTTGACTTGGTAATTTCATCCTTGAAATCACACATGACAAGGAGCTGTACTGTTATGGGTTATATATCTCAGTGGTCAATAAATTCACACACATTTAAGATAGTTTTAAAGAATCCTGAGAGATGTCTGTGTCTAAAGTTAAAGTCAATTTCACCAAATGTTTCAAGCCTCAAAACGTTCATAAGAACAAAGACACATGATCACGTTTTATATGATGAACAGATTCAATTTAGACTTTAAAGGTATAGTGCACCCAAAAATAAAAATTCTGTCATCATTTACTCACCTGTTTTAAACATGTATGAGTTTCTTTCTTCTGATAAACACAAAAGAATATTTTTTTTAAATAATGTTTGTAATTACACAGTTAACGGTAGCCATTACTTCCATGGTATTTTTTTCCTTTTATGGAAGTGAGTGGCTAGAAAAAAAAATCTTCTTTTGTGTTAACAGAAGAAAGAAATACATACATGTTTAAAACAACTTGAGGGTTAGTCAAAGATGGGGGGAAAAATCATGGTTGTGTGAACTATCCCTTTAACTCACATGTAAACTTTGATCAATGCACATCAAATAAGGTGAACCGAACCTCGAATGTGCTTGCTTGAATGAATTTTGTTCTCGCACTTCAAGCAAGTAACTGAGCCGCCGTGTTTCCATTCAACAATTATCTTTGACTTTGATGCAGAACCTAATTTCATTAAGTGAAACATGTTCCTGAAGCACCATCATTGTTGATCTTGGAACTAAATTCCAATCAACCAATCAGATTTGAGGGAAGTTTACAGTTTATGTCAAGTTTAGACTTACAATGCTTCTACGTCAATGTTATTCACCAATCGTTTTTCTCTGAATTTAGGGATAACTTATGGATAGGTTTAGGTATAGGGTTAGAACCCACTTTTTGGACAGAAATGTTGTTCCAGGTTCAACAAAATATGTTGATCCTGAAACGAGACTTACTTGGCAAAATCACAGTGACCTAAAGGCTAACCCTTTTAGGTTTTGAAGCAAAAATTGAGAATACTCTGAGTTAATGGAAAGGGAATGGAAAGCTCACGTTAATTGTACTACTGTTCTGCTTGGAGTCCTGCAGTGTGTGGAAAGTGAAAAAGAGAAAAGAGGTACAAAGAGGTGAGCAAGGGTTAATGGTTTTTAAAAGAGGACTGAATTCTCTTCTGTAAACTCAATGCGGCAGGTGCAGGTTGAAGTCTTTGTCTCCTCCACGCGAACGCTATTTACTTACTCTCAACTCGTCTGCACAAAAGACCGGAGAGAGAACACAAACTTTCCCGCTCACAAAAGGAAGTTATAGCCTCAAATTACAGGTGCTCCACGCTTATACACACACACACAGCACTCAAATCTTGCACGCTCACCTGGCAAATTGAATTGGGGGGGGGGGTAAAGTTCACGTTTTTTTTCTCATAATGAACTCTACAGCCAGCTAAAAACAAGTTACGTGTGTGTGTGTGTGTGTGTGTGTGTGTGTGTGTGTGTGTGTGTGTGTGTGTGTGTGTGTGTGTGTGTGTGTGTGTGTGTGTGTGTGTGTGTTTTGAAGTGTTCATTGCTATAAAAGGCCTTTAAATCATATTCAGCTTTAAATCTATTGATATCAATGGTTTCTGTGAGGTATATCGGTATAATAAGGTATGGTAAATATCATTATCTTAGTGTGAAAACCATTCTGTCTGTGAGTGGTCTTCAAAACGGTGTGTATGTGTGTGAAAAGACAGGAAGAGCGATCCATGATGGTTTGATAGTCTCTGTTCAATCAGACGCAGTCATGTGGAACTTTACAGGAGGGACAAATAGGCAGCAAAAGATGAAAAACAACCTGGCTTGTCAATAAAATAGAGAGAAAAGTGAGAGAGATGAAGGGAAAATACTTTGATCATTATTCTGTACAATAATGAAAGTCTTAAATTCCTAAAATAAATGGAAAAAAAATACTGCTGAATTCCCTTTTTTCTGATTTAAAATGTATACCTGGCCTTTTAGAGAGATGAGAGCGGTGGGGCATTTTAATGATCCTTTGTTTTTGTACTTTGCTGTGGTCACACCGGCAGCATCAATAGAGCAAATATTAGCCTTCGGAGGTGTGTGTGTGTGGTTTGGTGTTGACCACAGCACCAGAACAGCTGTTCGGTGTTCTGGGAAGGGATTCGTTTAGTTTAGAAGTCTCCACACAATCTGCTGCCCCCTTCACTGACCAAACAAAGCTGTTATTTCAACCGGGAGGGTCATGCTGGGGGATTTACAGCCCTGGATTTCCCTGATGCTGATTTTTAGATACAAGAGACCTGTAGTTTAAAGTCAACATTAAATCAAAATCGAACCTATTTACTTTGTTAATGCACATTCCTTTTCTTCTTGTGCATTATTCAATGGTGCATGTTTTTTTAAAGGTTTCTATCTGGGTCAGTGACATAAGAGTGTCCGTGATAGAAAAAAAAGGTTTTACAAATTATTTTAATGTGTCCTCGTTACATATTAAGAAAGGCAAAATATGCAATACAATTAAACTAAAATAAACTGGTAACATTTTATTTTACTGTGTCCTTGTTACGTACACTATATTGCCAAAAGTTTTGGAACGCCTGCCTTTACATGCACATGAACTTTAATGACATCCCATTCTTAATCTGTAGGGTTTAATATGGAGTTGGTTCACACTTTGCAGCTATAACAGCTTCAACTCTTCTGGGTAGGCTTTCCACAAGATTTAGGAGTGTGTTCATGGGAATTTTTAACCATTCTTCTAGGAATGCATATGTGAGGGTAGGCAGTGATGTTGGACGAGAAGGCTTGGCTCGCAGTCTCCGCTCGAATTCATCCCAAAGATTTTCTGTCGGGTTGAGTTCAGGACTTTGTGAAGGCCAGTCAAGTTCCTCCTTGCTTTGTGCACTGATGTGCAGTCATGTTGGAACAGGAAGGGACATTCCCCAGACTGTTCCCACAATGTTGGTAGCATGAAATTCTCCAAAATGTTTTGGTATGCTGAAGCATTAAGAATTCCTTTCACTAAAACTAAGGGGCCAAGCCCAATCCCTTAAAAACAACTCCACACCATAACCCCCCTGCACCAAACTTTACACTTGGCACAATGCAGTCTGGGATGTACCATTCTCCTGTCATCCGCCAAGCCTAGACTCGTCCATCGGATTTCCAGTCAGAGAAGCGTGATTCATCACCCCAGAAAACACGCCTCCACTGATCTAAAGTCCAGTGGCGGCGTACTTTACACCGCTGCATCTGATGCTTTGCATTGCACTTGGTGATATAAGGCTTGAATGCAGCTGCTCGAACATGGAAACCCATTCCATGAAGCTCTCTATACACTGTTCTTGAGCTAATCTGAAGGCCACAAGGAGTTTAGAGGTCTGTAGCTATTGACTCTAATTGAAATTTGGCGACTGCTATGCATTATGCGCCTATGCGCTGACCCCGCTCTGTGATTTTACGTGGCCTGCCACTTCATAGCTGAGTTTGCATGTGTGGAAAATAGCAATCAATGTCATTCACGCACAAAGAAGAAAGGGACACAGTAAACAACAATGGAGGAAAAACAGCAGATAGCCAATTTAAGTTTGGAAACAATATGTTGCATACTACTTGCTATTTACTGTATCTAACGGTTTAAATGTCATACATAAAATATATAGATGGGTTTTAGGAAGGGGGTCCCTCATATATGTTTATAATATTTGGGGGTCCTTGGCATCATAAAGTTTGAAAACTGCTGCTGTACTGTACCGCCCGGTGGAGTTCGAGCCATATGATATAATTTAATATTACATGACTTTGTTTTGGTGTATAATGAACAATGAATACGATTTAATTGTCCAAGAAAATAGTACAAATTAAGTTTAATAAAAAACGAATTCCCTATTAGTACAGTGAATGCCATTCATTGTACTGTACCATACCACTCGGTGGAAACGAGCCAGTAGGGATAGTATATATAAGTATATACTAAATAAATACTATTAAAAAATTAAAAAAAAGATTTATTTTAATTCAGAAATTGTTTTGGAATATCCTCTTGCATTCAGAAACGTCACATCACAGAAGTAAAATGGGTTGCTAACACCATTTCGTGTTGACTATAAAGCAGTGGGAAGTATAATTATTCCATGTTGCTGTCACACATGGACCGAACACGTAGCTACATGGCGAATGAATCACAGAGATACGAACACCGAGCAGCTTGTGCACAGGATGCAGTCAACTTCAGGCCAGATGTGAACATCTACACACTCAACCTGGAGTTCTCCTAATGAACCCCCCGCTACGCGCGCTTACTGACTCGTCCTGAATTACAATGGCCGACATTACCTTCTCTCCCTCAAACTCCTCGGTTCTCACCCCCCACCATCCGCTCTTCTCTTTAAACACGCTGCTGTGTTTGTTGTTTAAATGGCATTGAGAAAATTGCCCACTTTGGCCACTTCGAAACTCCAGCAGCTGTCGGTAATCGCCTTTGCTGGTGTGTGCGTGCACGTGTGTGTGTATGTGCGGAGAGGGTCACAGCAAGCAGCCCAGAAAGCGCCATTAAGAGAAAATGATAGCTGTGTGTCTGAAACTCCATTACACACCAAACACTTTAAAGAGTGGACCGCGCTTCATTATAGGCCACCATGAATTATTCAAAAGTCTCTCTCTCTCTCTTTCTGACTGTCTTAAGACCTTAACCTGGACAAAAGCTTTGATGAGAAGGATGCAAAAAGAGAGAGAGGGCAAATCCGTCTGTGCAATACCTGCATCCGGTGTCCGGTGTCGAGATTTTGTCAAAAGAAGCGAGAGGGGATTTTTTTGGAGGAAGAACCGAACAAAGGGTAAATGTGAGGAGAAATACAAATATAAAGAGTCAGACTATGTTAATGGAGGGCAGGAAGAGGACGAGATGTGTTTTCCAAGTGTAGATTTTAATGATGTTGCCCGTTTGTTACGGGGAAATAGGCATTCAGGAGTGTGTCATCGCTTATTCATCTGGCCGACGTGCTTAAGGCCATGGTGACACATGCCCCCCATCTGTGTTGTGACTATTGTAATTACCCATCAGGCACTGCTACTGAGTACATTAAGTGAGAGCAGCACATAAAAAAAAAACACTGCTGTCTTTCTCTTTCCCTTCATTCTCTGTGGAGATACATCTCACTAAAGGATTTCATTAAAAGTGTGTGTAAAACTATTTACGTCAGCGCTTTTATTGCATGCAGCTACTTTCTTTTCCTCGTAAGGAGCAAAAAAGCCTCTTTCGGCTACCTGTCATTAAATAGCTATCGCGGATGAAAAAAGCTGTTAGGTAATGACTCGCTCTATACAAATCTTCCTTGTATTAAGAGTTATTAAAAGCTGCTACACGTTATTAGCATTTGTAGCTGCACTGGAGAAAATATCATTGCTTCAATTAGTGGCAAAGGTATTGGTTGCATATGGTTTTTATCTATTGCGCGTAGGAACATCAAATGAATTTGGCAGAGATTAGCGGAGTCATAAAAGGACAATGTTTATTTAATTTCGCCGTTTACTTCCATAGGTGGGATAAATGGAAAAAAAAATACACAATAGCAACTAAAACAGGCCTTGTTCATGAAACACAAGCATACTTTTAATTAACTAAAAAGAACTGATTCATTAAATGCATTTGTTCAGGATTCAACTACACTAATCATGATTTATGTTTTTGATTCACTAAAAAGAACTGATTAATTTGTTCAGGATTTGACGATGATGGTCATTGTTTGATTCTGATTCACTAAAAGGAACTGATTCATTAGCCATATGTGTTTAGGATTCAACTACACTAATCAACCTTTATGTTTTGATTCACTAAAAAAATGATTAATTTGGCATTTGTTCAGGATTTGACTAGTTATCACATTGTTTGATTCTGATTCACTAAAAAGAACTGATTCATTTGTTCAGAATTTAACGACAATGATCATTTAGTTTGATTCAGATTTACTAAAAAAACTGATTCATTAGATTCATTAGTTCAGAATTTGACTACAATGATCACGCTGTTTGATTCTGATACACTAAAAAGAAATGATTCATTAGATGCTTTTGTTCAGAATACAACTACACTAATCACGCTTTGTTTTTGATTCACTAAAAATGATTCATTAGGCATTTGTTGAGGATTTGACTAGTTCTCATGTTGTTTGATTCTGATTCACTAAAAAGAACTTATTCATTTGTTCAGATTTTAACGACAATGATCATTTAGTTTGATTCAGATTCACTAAAAATAACTGATTCATTAGATTAATTAGTTCAAAATTCGACTACAATGATCACGTTGTTTGATTCTGATTCACTAAAAAGAATTGATCCATTAGATGCATTTGTTCAGAATACAACTACACGAATCATGCTTTATGTTTTTGATTCACTAAAAAAAAATTATTAATTTGTTCAGGATTTGATGACAATGATCACATTGTTTGATTCTGATTGAATAAAAGGAACTGATTTTTTAGGCATTCGTTTAGGATTTAACTACACTAATCATGCTTTATGTTTTTGATTCACTAAAAAAAACTGATTCATTAGGCATTTGTTCAGGATTTGACTACAGTTATAACATTGTTTGATTCTGATTCACTAAAAAGAACTGATTGATTTGTTCAGAATTGTTTGACGACAATGATCATTTAGTTTGATTCTCATTCATTTAAAATAACTGATTTATTAGATGCATTTGCCCTGCATCCCAATGTGCATAATATCCACCCTAAATAGTATCTAATATGTGATCCTGGACCACAAAACCAGTCATAAGTTGCACAGGTATATTTGTGCCAATAGCCAACAATACATTGTATGGGCCAAAATTATCAATTGGTCTTTTATGCCAAAAATCATTAGGATATTATGTAAAGTAAATAAAATATGTGTTGCTATAAGGACTTCATTTTAAAGGTGATTTTTTTCAATATTTTGATTTTTCCCCCCCACATATTTAGATTTAGATATTAGATTTTCTTAGCCTGACAAGCCAGACCCACATCAAGATGTTTGGTCTGGAAACTCACCATAGACAGGGCTCAATCCGAGGGGCGGGATAAACAGTTGTCTTTCAAACTCCCTCTGCACGTGATAGGATAGCGCTACAACCAACTAGAGCAACGAAGGTAAAGCAGAGTTCTTTGACAGATTAAACATTCGCCGTATCCGGTCGGCAAAACTCTGAACACATCTTCCCTTTTTAAGAATGACTTCAGTCGCCGTTCTTTGTTCTTTTCTCAGAGAAAAGCTTAACTCCAAGTCTTCCAGAGTCGCGGTCAAAGCTGATTCGAAAGACCGCCGCCGTTCGCCAGTTTCTGTGTTCACTAGAAGCACGCAAACGCAACTCGGCCGTCATTATGTTAAGCCCCGCCCACTGACTCTATACACGATGTGATTGGCCCAACCAGAGTTTGGCGTGTACAGCTCAGAAGTGTATTGAGAGTTGCTAGACGACACTCGCGGCAGATTAAATTTGCTGCCACTAGGGTGCGTCTAGATTTCTAGGCTAAGATTTTCTAATAGTTGTATCTCAGCCTAATATTATCCTAACAAACCCTACATCAATGGAAAGCTTATTTATGTATTGCTAGATGATGTATAAATCTCTGATGTATAAATCTCTATCAGAAAGTGGACCCTTATGACTGATTTTTTGGTCCATGGTCACATATTACTAATGTCACATACTATATAGGATGCACACTATAGGATGCACAAAATTCGACTACACTAATAATGCTTTATGTTTTTGATTCACTAAAAATAACTGATTTATTAGATGCATTTGATGGCATTAATAAATGTCTCTGACTTGAGAAGGTGGACTCGGAACCAACTCTAGGTCTTATGCCTGATATAACATTCAGTTACTCTTTATGAGGCAGTGCCTCATAGATAAATGGAGCTTCATAATGCAAGATTCAGATATTGTTATAATATCTTTTCAGATGTCTGCTAATATGATGCTGTATGAGGCCTTTTAAGTGAAGTGTCTTATTTTCTTGATGGGATTAGATTGCAACCAGCAGCAACCGTCAGTGGAGATTTTCTGTAGATACTATCCGTCCATCGGTCCTTCCATCCATTCATCTCTCTGTCCCCCTTTCTTCTCTCGGTGGCCTCTCCAAACATCTCTATACCATAATGACATTTGCATACAGATGCTTTCCAAACAAGTACCCCCTCCACAACCCATAACCCTACAATCAGCTGAGTCCCGTTACCTAGGCAACCACACACTTACACACGCGCACTGCGGCCCTGTTATTAGTCTACAATACCCCTCACTGTAGAGCTCTACAGGGTCCTGCTCCAGGTGTCCCCCTTTCATTCACACTTTCACTCACTCTTGTCTTAATTCTTCCTCTGTTCTGTCTGGAGTAGTGCGGCGGAAGGAGGTGGAGGAGCAATGGGGGGTTTAGGGGGTCATGGTGATACAGAGTGTGTTGTATTTCATGGGATATACAACTTTAGAGTTTGAGAACGTTTTCTTAACCATTCATATCCATTCCAATCCGCTGTGCTTTATGGGCATGACAAAAAAAGTGTACATATATATATATATATATATATATATATATATATATATATATATATATATATATATATATATATATATATATTTTTTTTTTTTTTTTTTTTTTGTTGAATATCAAAACCAACAAAAGAAAATTATCAAATCATTATGGAAGTAAAATAAAAACATTAAAAATCATTAAAATATATATATATATAAATAAATAATCAAGTAAAATACAATTAAACAGTTAAAAAACACAGTTACTCAACAAAGATCTAAAAGATAAAAAGTTATTTATTTATTGGTTTATTTTTCTTTTTTTCTTTTTTAAATAAATATAAACTATTAAATTATTTTTTTTATCTTTTTGATCTTTATTGAGTAAACTTTTTTTCACTAAATAACAAAACCAACAAAAGAAAATTATGGAAGTAAAATAAAAACATATATAATTATAAATCATTAAAAATATATAAATAATCAACAAAGTAAAGTACAATTAAACAGGTAAAAAAACACAAATTTTTATTTATTGTATTTTAAAATAAAATATAAAATAAATATCAACCTTTAAATACATGATTTTTATCTTTTTGATCTGTGTTGAGTGAACTGTTTTTACTAAATAACAGAAACAACTAAAATATTAAATCTTTAAATATAAGTATTAAATATGTTACATAATTTAAAATGTAATTGAATTTCTTTAATTTAAAAAAAAAATCACCCAAGTCTTAAATTCGAAGACTTAAAGTGGCATTCTTGCTTTTTATAAACCTCAAAGATCAACCCCTCTTATGAAATAATAAGAAATTAATAATTAATACATTTTCATGTAAATTATGGATGTAACTTCAAGTAAGAAAGAAAAAGATATGACTAAATCAGTATCTATGTATGCCTACAAATATATCTGTCTTTTTCTTTATAATTCCATGTCGGTACACAAAAACGCACACATACACCTCATTTGTGTGTGACTCTGTCTGGCCATATGAGCAGCTTTGGGAGTCCTCTGAGATGTGAGGAGTGCCATCCACAGAGAATAATCTTTGATTCAGTGTCTGGACTCCTCTCTCGTGCTCCTAAAGGACGGGCCGTTTGGGAGGGGGGTCTTTAAAACAAGCCTCCTCCGCGGCAGGACATGTGCTAAGCTGATTTAGCAGGGCTTAACAGCAGCCCACCACAATCACACAGATTATACAAACAACAGCACACATTTCTGGGTTTCACCACCTGCTTTGAGCAGCAGCTCGCAAGCGCAAGCTATTGTGCCCCGGCATATGTACACATAAATATGGGTTCGCTCTGTCTGAGTGTCTGTCGTTCTGGGAATTAAAAATAACCTTTATATCCCCTGATCTTTGTTGGGATGTGTGTGTCAATTTTTAGGCTATTTGAACTTTTTTTTTAATTAAATACTTTTTAATACAACATTTTTAATTAAATATTAAATAGGTGATGACTTTTAAAAATAATAATTATATTAATTTAGAAATATTAAAAAAAAAAAAAACCTTTGTAGAATAAACTATTTAGTTAAATAATAAATCAGCAAAAGAAAAGTATTAAATAATTATATTTAGTATTACATTTCTTTAATTGAAACAAAATTAGTCATTCCAATAACTTTTTTTTTTAAATCAACATCAAGTTTTTAGTTTAAAATACATGAATATATAATATGAATCATATGACTGACCTTTTTGGCCAAGTTTTTGACCATATTTTATCACTTTTTGGCTTTCGTTATTAATTTGAGTTGGTCCTGTGTGTAAAATTATTAATTTATAATTATAATTATATTTAAAATTAAACTGCAGGCAAAATAATTAGCAATAACAAATAAGAAAAAATGCAGTTCAAAATAGTTTTTGGTGGAGTAGAGCATGTCACATCACAAAACGTCAACTTCCCTAAAGGATTTCATGTCAGCTACTCACTTTCAGAAACTTTGATATCCAGATTTTTATCCAAAGATTGATGTCTCTGAACATAAAACTTTATGTTTGAGCTTTTTAATGCTGTTTTATTCCTTTATAGTCATGACTGAATGAGAAAGTTGTTCTTCGGGGAGATGTTTTGTTCAGCATTTTCTGCCAGAGAGTTCAGTCTCTAATGTGTAACGTAACAGAATGTAGAACATTCAGCCGGAAAGGCATTATTTGATCCATATACTGCCCACACAGCTCTTTTGTGTGTGTGTGTGTGTGTGTGTGTGTGTGTGTGTGTGTGTGTGTGTGTGTGTGTGTGTGTGTGTGTGTGTGTGTGTGTGTGTGTGTGTGTGTGTGTGTGTGTGTGTGTGTGTGTGTGTGTGTGTGTGTGTGTGTGTGTGTGTGTGTGTGTGTGTGTGTGTGTGTGTGTGTGTGGGGCATGGGGGGAGCACATATGTGTTCATGTCTTTTCTTTTTTTCCCTTCAGACGCTCGGTTTCCTGTGCTTCTAAAACCTTACCTCAGCAAAAGAAAAAAAAAAGGGAGGGGTAAAAAGTGGAAGAGTGCTTCTGTGGCAGACTGATATCTAGTGTGCCGTGACAGCTGGGCCTGCTCTCTTTCTCTCCCCTTTCACTCTCTTTTCTTCTCCTACACAAAGCCTATTAAGTATGCCACTCACTTAAAGGCCCCAGAGCCTCCCGCGGCCACAGGCTCCACCCAAAAGTGTGGCAGCTCTTTGTGATTGTAATGAGGCAGCAAGCCGGGCCGTGCTTGCGGAGCTCTGTCTGTGTTTACTCATCACCCAGCCATTCGGCTTGCTGCGGACAGGGGAGGGAAGGGAGGGGAGGGGCGAGAGAGGAGGAAAAGTGGTTTTGGGGGTGGTGGAGAAATACATGTCCTAGCGAGAGAGAGAGTGCGGGTGGGGGGGGGGGGGCAGACAGACTGTGGCTCTGTGCCCTCTGGCACCTCTGACCCTTCTCTGACTGGCGCTGGGGTTCCAAACCCGATGCTGTGAGATTGGGGATGACGATCATGTAGGCTGGCACCCAGACCACACTGGGTTGTGTGAGTGTGAATGAATGCGCCTGTGAAGGAGGAGGGATTCTGCAAAGGTTGGGGCAAATAAAGGCATTTTACGCTGTAAGCATTTCGGGGGAAATGAATTGACAGTGATGGACATGGGACTGAAACAAAAGCTAAACTTGTTTTTTTTAGCATGTATTTGCGTATGAAGGGGGAAGGACTTTTATTTATTTATCTTGTCCTGTAGGCATCTTGAGAAAAATAAATCATAATTGTAATATTGTATGTTAATGATACATTTAAAAAATGGACAACAATAATGATTACCTGTCATCCATCCATCTATCTATCTATCTATCTATCTATCTATCTATCTATCTATCTATCTATCTATCTATCTATCTATCTATCTATCTATCTATCTATCTATCTATCTATCTATCTATCTATCTATCTATCTATCTATCTATCTACCTGTCTGTCTGTCTGTCATCTGTCTGTCTGTTGTCTGTCTGTCATCTATTTATCTGTCTGTCTATCTGTCTGTCATTTATCTGTCTGTCTGTCATTTATATGTCTGTCTGTCATCTATCTATCTGTCTGTCATCTATCTGACTGTCATTTATCTGTCTGACTGTCATCTGTCTGTCTGTCTGTCATCTGTCTGTCTGCCATCTGTCTGTCTGTCATGTATCTATCTGTCTGTCATCTGTCTGTCTGTCATCTGTCTGTCATCTATTTATCTGTCTGTCTATCTGTCTGTCTGTCTGTCATTTATCTGTCTGTCTGTCATCTGTCTGTCTGTCTGTATGTCTGTCTGTCTGTATGTCTGTCATCTGTCTGTCTGTCTGTCTGTCTGTCTGTCATCTGTCTGTCTGTCTGTCTGTCTGTCTGTCATCTGTCTGTCTGTCTGTCTGTCTGTCTGTCATCTGTCTGTCTGTCTGTCATTTGTCTGTCTGTCTGTATGTCTGTCATCTGTCTGTCATTTGTCTGTCTGTCTGTCATCTGTCTGTCATTTGTCTGTCTGTCTGTCAACTGTCTGTCTGTCATCTGTCTGTCTGTCTGTCATGTGTCTGTCTGTCTGTCTGTCTGTCTGTCTGTCAGTTGTCTGTCTGTCATCTATTTATCTGTCTGTCTGTCATCTATTTATCTGCCTGTCTGTCTATCTGTTGTCTGTCTGTCATCTATTTATCTGTCTGTCTGTCTGTCATCTATTTATCTGTCTGTCTATCTGTCTGTCTGTCATCTATTTATCTGTCTGTCTGTCTGTCTGTCTGTCTGTCATCTATCTGTCTGTCATCTATTTATCTATCTGTCTGTTTGTCTGTCTGTCTGTTTGTGTCATCTTTCTGTCTGTCTGTCTATTTGCAATATGTCTGTCTGTCTGTCAACTGTCTGTATGTAATCTATTTATCTGTATGTCTGCCATCTGTTTGTCTGTCTGTCATCTATTTATCCATCTTTCTGTATGTCATCTATTTATCTGTCTGTCTGTCTGTCTGTCAGCTGTCTGTCTGTCTGTCTATCTATCTGTCTGTAAACGGTCTGTCTGTCTGTCATCTGTCTGTCTGTCATCTATTTATCTTTCTGTCTGTCTGTCTGTCATCTGTCTGTCTGTCATCTATTTATCTGTCTGTCTGTCTGTCTGTCTGTCATCTATTTATTTATCTGTCTGTCTGTCTGTCTGTCTGTCTGTCTGTCTGTCTGTCTGTCTGTCTGTCATCTATTTATCTGTCTGTCTTTCTGTCATCCATCTATCTGTCATCTATGCATCTGTCTGTCTGTCTGTCTGTGTATGTATGTCTGTCTTTCTGTCTGTCATCTATTTATCTTTCTGTCTGTCATCTATTTATCTGTCTGTCGTCTGTCTGTCTGTCTGTCAACTATCTGTCTCTGTCATCTATTTATCTATCTGTATGTCATCTGTCTGTATGTCATCTGTCTGTCTGTCATCTATCTGTCTGTCATCTATTTATCTGTCTGTCTTTCTCTCATCTATCTGTCTGTCATCTATGTATCTGACTGTCTGTCTGTCTGTGTATGTATGTCTGTCTGTCTGTCATCTATTTATCTTTCTGTCTGTCATCTATTTATCTGTCTGTCGTCTGTCTGTCTGTCTGTCTGTCAACTATCTGTCTTTGTCATCTATTTATCTATCTGTATGTCATCTGTCTGTCTGTCAACTGTCTGTCTGTCTGTCTGTCATTTATCTGTCTGTCTTCCTGTCTATTTATTTTAATTTGGAGTCTCAACTATAAGTTTTATTTAAAAGTTTTTGATTTCCATCTGAATTATCAAAATCACACACAAAAAAAAAGTTATTGCGTCATATTTGGTGTGGTTTTATATGGGCCTGTTTCAAATGTTCTAACCATCAGAAATGTTAGTCTAGTTTAATTGATCAGTGCTCTCACTTCCCCTCTGTGTATCCACACGTTCAGCGTCACGCTTCTTAGACAGCAGTTAATCAGCATTATTCCCGTTCTCAGCCTCAGCGACTCTGAGTCATCTGTACAGCCCTGCTTTTCACGTTTGGCTCCCCATCACTCGCTCATACTCGTGCACTTTCCAGGCTGTTTGTGCATGCGTTCACTTCTTTCTTGTCTTTTTCTTTTCTTTTTGTGCTGCGCAGACAGCTGTAGGGCACATCACGGTTCAGCGGCGGCCTCTCCAACTCTCTCTCATGCGCAGCAATGATGTCGACAGGTCGGGGGGGTCACAGGCAAAGGGGTGCACAGACCCTCACTCCCCAGAAGCCCGAAAGGGGGGGGCGCGCAGACCTTCATAAGCGAGGGGGGAGGAGGCAGCCGCAAAGTTAATAGGTCAATGAGTGTATGCCGTAGTGGAAGAATACAGCAGGGCGTCTGGCAGTCTATGATAAAGAGAATCGGGCCTGCTCTTTTCTCTGCCCGGGCCTGCACTCATTTTTAAGTGAGAGCCTCTCTTTGTCAGAAGGCAAATTTAATAAGCAGCAAATGCATTACATGTTCTCTGCCGGCCCCCTCGCCATGGCAACGCGGAGTCGGGGCATGGAGATGGGCCTAGAGAGGACACGATTATCAGAGGAGCCATCTGCTAAAGAAGAGCCCAGACCCTGCCAAACCCACTGGGGGACTTCCACACCCTTCACTTATGCTGCTCATTTCCCTCTCACTCGATTCAGACATCTATTTGCTGGACTTTGTTTGTTTTGGGTGCGCGGGTGCTTCACATTTGAAGGAGAGGTATGTGTCAATGATGTAACAGAGTGCAAGAAACGAATGAGCGAATTAGGAAGGGAGAATTTTTGGCCCCAAGGAGGAGTCGTAATTCCATTGAAAAACAGACGATCCTCGCTCTTGGGCTGCTTTATGTTTCCCACAGTTTTGTTGCGGTTTAAATCTTGACTGTGAACTAATACACAGGTTTTCTCTTAATGCCCCATAAAGATGAAATTCAAAGGGCCACAGAATAGGCTTTTTCTAAATGCCTCACTTACACACATTTAGGCTCACACATGTGGGTGTTTCTGCAGGCTTAAATGACTCCTCTAACAATCTGGCTGCTAACAGTGCTAATACACACATCACAGGAGAATAGTCTTTTTTGTAAGTCACTCATTTCGACCACAGTGTCATTTCCAGCACATCTGGCCTGTTGTGTTTAATATCATTCTGTAATGGAAAGTGATTTTAAACATCAATTGGCCTCCTTTTTTCCCACTATATATTATTATATACTATAATAATAATAATTGCATAGCTAATATTGTATCCTGAATACACACAATTATATAGAATGTTTTATATAATTATATGTATATTTGTAAAAAAAAATTATGGTTTGTTTACAAATTATGCACATATTTACCTTGATAAATTAATTGTTTTCTTAACCGCTTGTGTCATATTTCATGTTGTCTTCTTAGTAAACAAGCACACTAGTTTTTGAAGTTTTAACGTGACTTTCTTATATATATATATATATATATATATATATATATATATATATATATATATATATATATATATATATATATACCTATATATATATATACCTTAATTGATTTTAATTTCAACATTTATTAATCCATTATTAAGTTCAAAAGTTGTATTTGTTAATGCACCACAAACAATGAACATTTGCATTTTTATTAATTAATATTAAGAAAGATTAATAAATACTGTATTGCTCGTTAGTTAATGTGAGTTATTCATTAACTAACGTTAACAAATGGGACCTTATTGTAAAGTGTTGCCATTGTTAAAGTGTTGGTATTGGTAAATGCCAGAATAAATGTCATCCATATCCAGAGGATAGGAAAAAACTTACCTATGAATATTATGAGGAAGACGAGTAGCCTATGTTTGAGTGTGATGTGTGATTATGTTTCTGAAAATGAACTTAAATAGACATATTAATATTTCAATATAGGCTGTAACAAATTACAATATGCAGGTTTTTAATATGAACAGAGTTTCACTGTCAGTACTGTCAAATTCACCAAAACTTTTCTGAAGTGTGTTATAGCTAGTTTGTTAGTTAGTTTTTCTTCCCCCCATAGCATTGTTGAGAAACTTCCTGAGCTGAAAGCGCACAGCTGCCGGTAGTCCCTTCTGTTGGCATTCTACAGGCTTTTGTTGTTGAGAACTGAAGACAATTGTTTTCATTGGCTTAGAGTTTCGCGGAGGTAGGATACAAATACCCGCATGCTGGTCTCTGATTGGCTGTGCGGGACTCTGACGTCAACCGGCACCCTCCCTCGCGCCTTTCAAAGAGAAGTTGTAGTAATTTTGTCCTCAACTTTTCCGCTCAAGTTTACTTTCTCAGGACTTGCCAGACGCTTATGGGAAACTCGGAGCCGCAACAATGAAGCTGTGTGGGACTTTCTTAGGTCAGTTAAACTTCGCTGTCTCCTATTTGGGTGTTTTAACTGTACACGTCGAGAATGATTGACTAACAGGTGTCTAAAAACTTGTCTAGACTGCTAGTATACGAGATTTAGCAGTGTATAAGCATTTATTTGATCTTATTAGCCTTAATATGAACCGTGTTTTATCTCAGGAAATATGCGTTTAATTATCTATGTATTTCTTGTGACCATAAGCGCACATAATAGTGTTTATCGGAGAATACTAGCTTAACTCTCTATTATGAGGCGTTATAGTTTAGCATTCTCCTTTCTGTCGCTTTGAGCATGTGCTGAAAGCTTGTCGCATTGAGGTCTATATATAGAACATCTATACAAATCATAACTTCCAGGAACCTCGTCTAGACCTTTTTTAAGCTCCAGAGCTGTTGAAGTGTTTAGACAAAGGGCGGTTTGTTTCCCGGGGGACTGTGGCGGACACAATACCAGCCCAGAGGCGCATTCAAACTTTCTTTCTGTTGTTGTCTGTCAGCTTGTTCCATCTGTCAAGGCCATTCGCGGAGTTTGGGGCCCCTCCGGCTCCCTCTCTCAGCTGACTCCCTTATGCAATATTTATACAGACATCCTAAATGCGCTCCAGAGACACAGCGCTATAAAGAATGGGTATTGTTTTCAGTGGAGGCGCAACGCGATTGGACAGTTTTGGATGCATTGAGGTTTTAAAACAATGCTGTGTAATGACACCGAACAGCTTTAATTTAGTTTTTACCTTTTAAATTTACAAAATATAATTTGTAGATGCGTTATAGGCCTAAACACTCTGGTGTCACACTGCAAGTGTGTCAACGGTACAACCTGCAAAAAAAATAGAGTAATACTTTTTTGACCACTTAAAAAACACGAAGCTCTTAACACTGAAAAAGTAAATGAGTTCAATGAATGTAAACAGACGTTGTGATGCATAATACTGAAAACATGTTACAGGTGTCCTTACATATTTGATATAAGATTTTAACCAGTTTTAACCATAGCACAGGCGAAAAGTAGGCATAAAGTTAGAAAAGTAGGCAGCGTTGACATTATAAGTAGGCCTGTACTGTCGTTATCTATCACGTCAGCACATTTTTTTTCTTTTGCTTATTAAGTATATAGCACAAATGTTTGTTTAAACAGTATTTTAAATAAATGTTTCACTTTTGGAAGTTAGAGCCGCGGAAACCGAATTTGGAACCGCATATTCCGCACAAAAACTGTTGAAAGAATTCCCTTAAAATGTCGTCCTTACTGGACGTTAACGACGCTAATCAGTTTCTGTTCATCTTATTTTCCGCGTGATTGCACATTGCCACGGATCTTATTATTTCCTTTCACTTTTCAACATTTCTGTTAAAACACATCACAGCCGTAATGTTTCTGACAAAAAGTCTCGGAGAGGAAAGCAGCCGGGTGGGTGTTTTTTTTCCTCCGGGTCGCTGTCCATGGTACTGGGCCAAAGCGCTGTCTGGGGTCCTGAAGGCCGGCCGAGCGCAGATGTTTTACGTGTTTACTCCTACCATTTATTCTCAAAGTTTTCAATAAGACTGCTGGAGAGACATTCTCGCTGCTGCGAATCTCATTCTGAGTACTTATGGCAGGGGGGTGTAACTTATTTTATTATTATTTTAAGGTGCGTATGGTTTCTATTCTGTCTTTTGTTTATTGGATTGTGTCTCGGTTAGTGAGGCAACTCAAATCATATTGATGCAGCGTGGACACTTCGTGATTGATTTCAGCTCCAATGCATAACAATGGGACAGCAAAAAAAGAGCCTGCCGCAAAGAGATAAGAACTTAATAGAATTTCTGAAAGGCGAAGGTTGGCTTTTTGAAAATTCCCCCCGTGTGCAGCATGGAGACAGAAGATAAAGAGTGGCATTTGTGGAGAATATTCTCAAATGGCTTGTAATGAATGGTTGTCATTTTCACTAATGGTTACAAAACAACAAAGCACAACAGCGGTGTGTGCAACATTTAGGAGTCATTCCAAGTTACATTCTTGCCTCCCACTCTTTTGGAAGCAGTCATGTGTGTGTGTGTGTGTGTGTGTGTGTGTGTGTGTGTGTGTGTGTATATATATATATATATATATATATATATATATATATATATATATATATATATATATATATATATATATATATATATATACACACACACATACATACATACATACACGCGCGCGCACACACACACACACACACACACACACACACACACACACACACACACTAAGTGGCAGTAGTCTGATATTCCGCTAACTTTACCAGTGGAGCATTGCCCATGAAATGTGTGTTGTGTGAATCACTGCACTGGACAGTACCATTCGGAAAGAGTCGAGGGAGGGTTCAGATAACACCAGCGACATATGCATGCTTTTGTGCAATATTAAAGATTAATCACTGGGCGTAAAATAAGCAGCTTACGCTATTAGAATTTAAAGTAACAGCGACCCGGCGCGCACTCTGAACTATAAGAGGCATTTGATGTTTTAAACACGCGTTTGCTCCATTACTTATCCGCCAGCGCTTTTCTCTCACTCTCAAAAATAAAGCTTGCATATGCGATAGAGGAACCTTTTTCAGAACTTTTTACTCTCGAGTTCTTTTGATAACCACACGGTGCTTCAGGGATTGGGAAGCAAATATAGGCTACTGATCTGCATATATTGTAATATCAAAAAAAAAAAAATAATCTCAAAAGAACCATATAACCGACCCAATAACCATAGAGAGCTATCATGGTCTTTGATAATAAGATGGCTCTTTGCTGGACCACTAAAGAACCTTTACGATTATCTTGTTTCTGACACAAAGGAGAACTTGTATAAATCCCTTGTAGTAGGTGCGGGGGTGTGGGTGTTCGAGAGAGCGGTGTGTGTGTGTGTGTGTGTGTGTGCGTGTGCGTGTACGCGCGCGCTGAGAGTATGAAATAGAGTGTGCATGGCTGTACACATGCCCGTTAAGTTATTGCGGGGGGATATTCAAAGCCCAGCCCATCGATGTTGTAGGTTTTACTACAGCTTTCGTGATGTCATGGCAAAGGGCGGAGGGAGGAGGTGGGGGACAATGGCTCATGAGGGAAAGGTAAGTCAATATTACGTTTTCTCGCTGACAAAGGCAAATGAAGCCATGTTTTTGCTTACAAACAAGTAGCGTTCATACCGCCCCGTTCTGGATCCTCGCTCGTCCGTAGCAGCACCAGCGAAGAGCCGAACCTCTTCCCGCTGTCACTGAATCTATCGGGATACTACTGAAGTAGAGTTTAGTTTTCTTTTAGAAAAAATCTATAAATGGGATATTTTACCCCAAACTGTCTCGCATCGTACTGAACACACGACGAAGACGAGAGACGCGTCTGTCAGAGCAGCTTTCGGGATTATTATTTTCTCCCACTCAGGTAATCACGATCACGCCATTTGGCTTCATATATGAGATATAAATAGTTGTTTTTGTTAATTATCAATAAACATCTTTCAGGGGGATCTTTGAGATATGCAGCTGACCTCATGGTTTGGAGTCATGGGTTGAGTTGTTAAAATATGATATAAATGTTTCTCCTGTATTATTGTATCATTTGTTAGCCAATGTTGTAGACTACATATCTAGATCATCCCATTCAGAGATGCCCTACAGATCAAGGTTAATGGCTTTTGCGTTAAAGGGTGCCGCTTTATTTTCATATTTTGTCCTCATCGCACTTGTATGATCGATGATTGTATAACCTTTAAAGTAAGATGTTTGCTGGCTTATAGTTGGTACAAGCGGATATGTTTTGGAGAGATAGTGTGAGTGTGTCCATGCTGTTAGAAGAAGCTCCGGCGGAGTGTGTGAGTGTGTGTGTGGAGTTGACATGGAAAAAAGTGATGGAGAAACAGTCAGATATGGCGCTCTTGTACAAACGCAGCGATGCCTGTTTGTTTGCCCACTTTGGCACGGGAATCGTGTGTGCGTTTGATCCGCGAGATCAATCGGAGATCTGCCTTCTCATCCTCGCGCATAAATACTGATTAATGCGCGCGGCGTGCGTTAGTTGTTCGTTTCTTAATCCACTTCATCGCGTTTATGTGCTTGTGTGTTCATAATGCATCCGGTTGATAGCTTCGCCGTGTTCGCACTGTAAGTGCTCACTGTCATGTAGTTGTATAAAATCTCCATCTTTTGGCACACATACGGAGTTGCATCCATATGGCTCTGTGTAATTAAGGTCGAACAATGGGCGTAGCGCAGGACTCCCGGCCGAGTGCACGAATGGCGTGGAAGAAGAAGAAGGAGGGGTGGCCATTTGATTTTCTGCTGCAGAAAACAGAGTGGAGAGATGCTCTCTTTAAATGTCAACCGCCCCTGGTGAGATGCGCAGAAGAAAAGTCATGAGAGTTGAAGCAATAACGCCCATTCTCTGCATCCATCCCCGCCCCTGTTCATTCCTAATAAGTGATTAATGCGTACGTGTCTCGTGTTGCTCAGCATTCCGGGGCTAATGTGGTAGTCATTCACTATTGTATTAAGTATAATATCAAAGCACCTGCAACCAAGATGGTGGACGAAGTGAACGTGAATGTGTTTTATCTGAGAGTCAGTTGAGATCATGTCATCACCGTGAACCTATGCGCGCGCGCGTGTGTGTGCGTGCAATACAAATTATAGGATTGCATTGTTTTTGTTTTTGTTGTACATGTTGTATATGGCTGTCCTGGAGCCAGACGCCTCATGCAGAGAGAAAAGTAACTGGAGTTAGTGAGGTTTAAGTGTGTCGAACTTCTCATAGTCTGATGCTTTTGGCTCAATGTCAGAGAGCAGTTTTGTGTAGAGGAGAACGGGGAGTGTTGTACAACAGTGTGAGGTGTAACGCCATCAGTTTAACCAATTAAACATGAGCTACAGGGGTGAAATAACCATGTACATGAGCACTGCCCTCATGAGGTGATGATAGAAGTTGTAAGTCACTATATTAAAGAAGTTAAATGATCAAAAATCTCTGGTTTATAATTTGTGTGCGTTAAATGATATCACTTTCAGATATCACCCTAATCAACAGGTTCTCCGTATTAATTGTATAAACATCTGCTGTTAAAAATAACACGGCAGAGCAAACTTTGAGGCTTGTAACACTTTCCATCATACTTCAAATTAACCAGCAGGCAAAGATTTCTCAAGGTGACACTATATGTCTGTTAACACTATATGTGCACAGGTACATTTATGGCAATAGCAAACAATACATTATATATTGGTCAAAATGATCGATTTTTCTTTTATGTCAAAAATCGTTAGGATATTAAGTAAAGATCATGTTCCGTGAAGATATTTTGTAAAATGTCTACTGTAAATATATAGAAAATGCATTATTAGTAGTATCATGCATTGCTAAAGACTTTATTTGGACAACTTTAAAGGTGATTTTCTCAATATTTAGATTTTTTTGCACCCTCAGATTCCAGATTTTCAAATAGTTGTATCTCAGACAAATATTATCCTATCATAACATAAAAAAGGAACGCTTTTAGATGAAAGTAAAAAAAAAAAAAAAAAAAAAAAAAATAGACCCTTATTTTGTGGTCCAGACTCACATATTTGCTGATTTTAATTAAAATGTTTTCCACTGTGAATTAACATATTCATAATCATACGAGAGTGAAGTGTGATACATATATGATTTTTTATTATTATTATTTTTATCATGTGATTACTTGCACAATAAATGCATGCACAAAATGTAAATATCCTTGTTTTCTGTTACCGGTATACACCCTGCTCTGAGATGAGATAAGATTCCTCGACTCATTTTTTATGAAAACATCTCAAAGTGAGATACATAGCGAAAAAGGGTTACAACTCCTTTATCTCCCAACGTTGCTGCTAATGTTGTGTTGGTAGCCCTACCGCATTTTAGCGACATCCACTTGTCATGATATTCAGTGCTGTGTACAATAAAGGTCACCTGATTCATGGAGTCCTTTATTTTATCGCCCTCGCCTAGAAACTGGTTTTGTAATAACTTTCACCAGATCCTATCTATCTGTTTGCGGAAATTGCGCAGAATTGCGCGGTCGTCGGGAACCTCCAGAGTTTAATGAAATTGGAGGCTGCTGTCTGTGCGGTGGGGGGAATCCTTGCAAGTTTTCTCTTATTTCAGTCAGCCATGTTAATACATAACCAAACAATGTGCTCAGGTCTTATATGCAAATGATACTATAGCGGATCATCTGGTGCATGCAGACGCTCTTTTCACTCGCATCATGAAATCTGGGTCTTCACAGATTGCCGTTTAATCTTATCCGCGGATTAATTCCTATAATATTCAAGCAGGGCTGTTTGTGATATACCGACCCTAATGCTCATTTTGGTTGCCCAAAGGCGCTAAACGCTCGAAATAGACACTTGTTTTATCACTCAGTCCGTTGGACAGGAAGCTGGTGACATAAAAGTGAAAAAATAAAGATGCATGCAGTGCTGCAGCAGGTGCCGTGGATTTGCCGGAGAGGAGAGAGTAATAAACATGTGGAATGGAGCAGCTGGGCCAAATTGCGCTCTTCTCATTCAGAGCACAGCAGAAAGCCACGCCACCAGGGCCGAGGGTCAGGGTCGCCCCTATCATTAGTGAAGAAAGGTGCCATTTAGAGCAGCCTTTAAGCCTTGAAACACTGAATTGCATGCAGCTGAATTGATCGGTGATTTAAAATGCATGTTTGTGCTGTTTGAGTCTCGCGCGACAAGCGCGCCATTGTTTTGCTCGGTGTTTTCTTCTTTTAAGAATCATTCTCGTTCACTCACGTGTGCTGATTTACATTTATTTAACTCAAGTAGGCCTAACTGAATTCCTGCTTTTAACGTTCAATGCTTAGAACAACTCTTTTAAGGTCCTCGTTGTTTTGTTTGGAAGATTTTCCTTGCCTTTAAAATTTGACTGGCACGAGCAATATCGTTTTAAGTGTGAACGTTCACATTTATGATGTTTAAAAAAAAAATTCTCAGCAGACATGGATGCAGATTGAATTTTAAGAAAATATTTTATTATAAGACTCATTTTGGTCGTGAATGACCTGTGATGCAATAGAAGACATGTCTCTTGAGTAGGCTACTTATACTACTTAAGTAATTCCTCTTAAAAAAAGATATGTTCTTTATAGTATGTATGTGCGTAGTATGCGATTTCAGATGCAGGCACTGAACATGTCTGAAAGAATACTTTTAGAATCAGAATCGAGTTTGGCATCACGGCGGCTGGAAGCACACCTAAGCAGAATCTTTAAAGAACACTGACATTGAAGAAGCCCAAACAAAGCCGAATTCTGCCATTGCTCCTTTAACGCAGAGTCACTCTCTGAGTTGGCCTCTTTCTGCCGCTCGTGGTTGTCATGGTGTTTTCCGTGGTGTGTCATAAAGGGGAAAAAAACGAGAGCCGGTAGCTCTCAAAGGCACTTTGACTCGTTTTGACATGAAGGAGAATCTAATTTTATTACTTGCTGTTGACTTTCAGGCACAAGTCGATTTTTTTAATCTTCTGAAAAGAATAATACGATGAATGCACCACAAATGTTAAACAGGTCTCTATTTTGATGGTATTGTTGTTTCTTTTGTAATTAGGTTTGAGTGCGTCTCGCGGGCTAACGGTATTCTTCCACCTAAGAGCTTTCTGTTTGTTCTCTAATCACAAAGTTGAAGTTAAATCCTGCTTAACTGGAGCAGAGAGTGCAGATGTGTCACCCGTGGATTACCGTGAAGGCATCCATTCCTGTTTAATCTAAACTATGGATTTATGTCTGTCTCAGGCAACTCCGCATCACTATGATGGATTTCAGCTGCACGACATGATTTTCTTGATTTGTTTACACTCGTCTCTGTCTCCTTTGACTGTATCGCGGATCATTTATTAATCTCTTGGTCCTCGTGTAGTGTAATTCTTTAAAGTGAACATTCACAGGGGCCAATCAGATAATAGTCTCTCTAACCCGTCTGTAAACGATGAACCGTTTCGCTTTATTAACGTCGCCTTTAGAATGAGTGGCACCTGAGCCATCAAGGTTATAGAGGGGGTGGATTATTGGGGCTGTGCCATTTCAGAAGGCCGGAAAGTGTGGAGTCGGCTATACGGCCTGGGTTTATGGTGAGATTTTAAAGAGCCTTTTGCGCCTCGCGGTTCTGTTTATTTGGCTTGAAATTTGTAGAACGAGAAAAAGCGAGAGAGCGTTTGGGGGGGTGGATGCACAGTAGTGCTGTTGTAGTCACTTTTTAGAAGAGGGCTGAAAGTTGATAAATAAGCGTTTTGTTCCGTGCCGGCGTGGGAGTGTGTGTGTAAGGGGCATTGGAAATGCTTTTACTGACAATGCCCTACAGCTTTCTAACTCTGATGACTGGCATCCTGCCTGTCTTTTTTCTGGGTTGTTGCTGCTGCACAGAGTTTTAGGAGGCAAATCAGATCTGCCTGCTTTGTTTATTTTGTGCTTGCTAAGAGAGAAGGGCAGATGTTAGAGGGGGAAGTGAGAGAGACAGAGTCAGAAGCTCTCTATGTTTAAAGGCTCTTCTTTTACTGACAGCAAACTCTTTCTCTTTGGCTCTCCTGCTCTTTGGCTCTCTCTCTGAGAGGGTGAGGTGAGTTTTAGTGCCCTTTAAGAAACAGATGGAAGCCTCCTTTAAAGGAAGAAAACAGCAGATTGAGATAAAGGAAAATAGAGGAAATTAAAAGAAAGGACACAGGCGAGAGCAGAAGAGGCAAAAGGAGAATGGCAGATGTTTCTTACCTCTTACTACAATATGCCAAAATGAATCTTATAGGGATGAGGATTCTTATGATAAAAGAACTCAAATTCCATAAGACGGCTATTTGCAAATGGAAGGAACAATAGCTTCAAAATGTGTTTTGATAAGACAAATTTTAATTAAATTAAAAGTGTGCACATATACTTCTTTATATGTAAGAATAACGGTAAATTATGCATAATTGCATGCGACTAACCCTCAACCAAACCTTATTCCAACCCTAACCCTATAGTCAGTTAATTATAGTTGCTCAGTACTTAAATATATAATTACACTGTAACAAAGACACATTAAAATAAAGTGTAACTGAATTCTTTCTATATAAAGAAAAGCACTTTGCCAGATTTTTGCAATTTAAAGTAAAAATATGTGTGTATATGTATGTATATATATATATATATATATATATATATATATATATATATATATATATATATATATATATATATATATATATATATATATATTATGTGTGTTTATAAATACACACTCCTTTATGTAAATATAAAATATAAACATGCATGTGTGTATTTATATATAGATAATAATTATACACAGTACACACACTTATATTATGTAAACATTTATCCTGGATGTGATCAATCGCGATGAAATGTTTGCCCAGAACTCATTTTTATATATTATTTTTTGAACATGCTTTATATAAAGACCTTTTACTTAAATATTTTTTACTTAACAAGCACAAAAAATGTGACATGGACTTGTTATGCTTGCTTGACAGAGAGAATCAAGCTCTTCATGATGTAACACAAAGTTCTCCGATGTCCTCTGATCATCTCGAAGGCAAAGCTTGACGGGTTAGAATACGTTTTTATGCGTTTCGAACGTTGGAAATCCACAGAAGATTTTCTCACGTAACTTTTAAGAGTTTGCTGCCTGTGGTATTTTTGAAGGCTAAACAAAGTGAGTTATGAACTGGGGTCTCATCTGTGAGATTTCATGAACAATGGCTGATCCGTGATCGTTGATGAATATAATGATTATTTTAATACGGCCTGCATTTGAAAGCACGTTTGCGCTTGAGCTGAGGGGATTTTTTGCATCAGATTTTATTGGGACATTCTTTTATCTTTTTATCACGCGTGTCTATCATGTGTGTGTCAGTGGTTTATGGAGAGATAGACTATTACCCTGATGAAAAAAAAAAGAAAGGAGGAAGGGAAAAAATCCTGATTTATGGTTGATTCATTATTTACTGACCAAATTCCCTCCCCCAGTCTTTGTGACCCCTCCCTTCTCTTACACTCCTGCCTGCTAAAAGCTCAATAAAAATGCACAAAAGTGATTGATTCTAATAGCAGACTGACAGAGCTTCCAGCTGGGGTGTTTTAGCATGCATATGTATGCGCGTATGTGCGAGTGTGAGTTTTTTTGAGTTCTCGCCTCTCTTTAATTAGAAGTGCATAGGTCACATGTGTAAAAGGCCCAGCCCCCATCATGACCTGTCAAACTGTCACTTCACACATATGACATTGAGCACCTTTCAGTTAACACATAAATGCACTGTATATGCGCTGTCAATATATTATATTAGTTAATGCATTTACACCCAAAGACAAATATCGCTTTTTTTATAGCCTAGGATGAGTGACAGAGCTACTCAGGTTGTTTTATATTAACACAAATATATATAAAAAGCAATTTATAGTTTAATTTATAACAGTTTTTAATTTCTGGATTACAAATATTATTATTATTTTTTTTGGTGAGCCATGAAGTCTATATATATATATATATATATATATATATATATATGTGACCCTGTCATAAGTCGCATGGGTAATTTATGGCAAATAGCCAACAATACACTGTATGGGTCAAAATTATAGTTTTTTCTTTTATGTCAGAAATCATTGGGATATTAAAGGAACACTCCACCGTTTTTTTTTAGAAATAGGGCTTATTCAGCTTCTTTCCTACATTTAGTTTTTTTGGAAAATGCATTTTTGTGTCAGTGCATGCAGTTTTAGGTTGGCAGGGTCGCCGCTAGCTTAGCTTAGCATAATAAATGGAATCCTATGTTGCCAGCTAGCATGTCCCGAGTAAAAGTGATCCAAAAAAAAAAAACACCTAATTACTTGTTGCCTGCATATTCACAACGAGTACATTTCCTAGGTACATATTTACCTATACATATATGTGATTTCCTAGGCAGATATTGATATGGGACTATATTATGGAGAAGCACAGGCGAAGCACTGCTACTTGGGCGCAGAGATATCACGCAACACATTACGATCGCTCAAACGCCGGAGGACATGAGGATGAGAGCCATGATATCTCTTAAGTAATTAGGTGTTTAGTTAGGAGGTTTTTTTTGGATCACTTTTACTCGGGACATGCTAGCTGCCAACATAGGATTCCATTCATTATGGTAAGCTAAGCTAGCGGCGATCCTGCCAAACTAAAACAATGCATGCACTGAGACAAAAATGCACTTGCCCACATATCTAAATGTAGGAAAGAAGTTGAATAAGCCCTCTTTCTAAAAACGGTGGAGTGTTCCTTTAAGTAAAAATCATGTTACGTGAAGATATTTTGTCAATTTCCTACCGTAAATATAGCAAAAAATGCATTGTAAAGTACTTACTTTGGACAACTTTAAAGGCGATTTTCTCAATATTTCAATTTTTTTGCTCCCTCAGATTCCAGATTTTCTAATAGTTGTATCTCAGACAAATATTGTCATATCCTAACAAACCATGCTTTGAACTTTATAAAATGACTGGTTTTGTGGTCCAGGGTCAATATATACTTGTGAGCGTGTGTCTTGCTGTCTGGATGCAGGGGGTTGTGTTTCCTGTGCTGAGGCTGCTGGTTTCAGATGCAGGTGGACAGGTGATGAGATGATCTGGCCTTTTCGCTGCTGAATCAGTCCGTTACAGCATTCGAACCGAAAGCTCCTTTGGCCTCGCTCCGCAAAACTCTTCCAACTGCCAGCGCAGATGCTGACATGACTGTCTTTTCCCTTCATATTCATTTTTTTTTTCATTTTCATTTATTGCTTTCTCTCTCTCCCTCTCTTCTCAAACAGAAAATGAGTACCGGGGGAAACTCCTGAACCAGCGCTGGACGCGAGGAGACAAGATCAGCCGCTGCCGGCCCTCTCTCAGACTGCAGAGCCGACCAATCAAAGTGAGTTGCACAAGCCCGTCAGCCAATTGCCACGTGGAAACGTGGGCTTCCTGCCAAGTTGGCACAATTAGAGGCGAAAGAGGGCTATACATTTATGACATTCATCAGTTCTGTCTGTCAGCACACTATGAAAGGAAGTCAGCGTTGTATTACCGCGATGTGCGCAGTTCATGCCAGCTTGACCTAGAATGAGTTTTGGCAGAGCAACCAAACCCCCCCCTCTGAATGAGCTGAGATTTTAAAGTGTCCCGCGCCCCGTAATTATAAAGAATCGGGCTGTTCGACTCAACCTAATTTCATTTTTAGAGCTTTCTTGCATTATTTAGGAAAACTGGAGAGGTTTGAAAGCAGGGATGTCCTTGAGCTGCTTTTGTTTGCTATCTTTCATCAACATAAAAGAAAGTCTCTCTCTCTCTCTCTCTCTCTCTCTCTCTCTCTCTTACCCCCCACCCCCACCCCCTTCCACTTTCTGCTTTCTGCTTAGGTGTGTGTTTTTGGCTTTAAGTGGATGCATCCCTTTTCCTCCTCTTTCACTCTTTCTTCATGCTTTTTATATGGAACAGACCAAATTTTCAACCGTCTATCTCTTTCACTTCTGCATTGGCAAATTCACTGGAAGAGATTTCTAATAGGGGGGAGAGGGAAAAAACGAGAGTAAGAGAGTCTTCGCTCTCTCCCATGGGCCCATAAATGTTTTTTCTTTCACTCTGATGGAAAGAGTTCATCTGAAGCGATTGATTTATCGATCTAATTTGAAATGTTTAAAGGGTTGCAGTTGCAGGCAGCGCTTTTAAGAGCATCCAATTAGATAATACCAAACTCCGACTGATCAGCGTCATCCAACTGTGTGCAAAGGAATCAGAGCCGAGCTTATTCTCGCGCTACCACAAGCTCTTTAAAGAAAACACACGAGAGAGAGACGAGCGAACGCGAGTGTGCGTTTATACAAACGGGCACAAACATAAACCTCTCTCGGTTTGTCAATCAGGCTGTGAGAGTGCATGTTAACTCCGCTCCCTTGATGGATGGCTCAGATCTCCTTGGTGACCGCATCGGCCTTCTTTAATTGGCCAATGCTTTCCGCAGGTAATTTTGGAGATGTCAGTGGTCCTGTCACTCTAGCATTGGTTGCCACGCCGGGCCTGGTTTGCGTCCTCTGCTTGTAAATGCGAAAATGAATAAAAGGCTCATTTATGCGCACCGGAGGAGGAGGGGTGACCTTCTTTGTGAAGTCATTGCCCCCAGCCAGCAATTTACATAGAGCTGTCAGAAGAGCACGAAGGAGCGACTCCGTCCGCTTGTATGGAGAAGACGGGGGACACAGTTAATAATGTAGCACACGGCCCGAAGGGATGCAGGGACGTTATCCCACTCTGACTGGTAAAAAAAAAAAAAATTAAAAACAAATGTTGGCTTTATCTTAGCGTTCGCATTTTTCTGCCAAATTTTTCCGCTCATGTCATCGTCCCCATGCTCCTTTTCAAGTTCTCCCTCCTTCTCACAATCACTCGCTCATTTCTCTGCCAACAGTCGTAATTAAAAAACGCAGGGGAAGGACAGGTTTTGAAAACATTAAAAGGCCTTTGAAATATATTACGAAAGAAAGATGACACTGTCTCGCTCGTCACAAACAACTTCGCACGAGCGTGCAGATTTAATGAGCCGGAATTTGAAATAAAAAAGGAATGCGAGCTCTGATGCGCTCACCTATTCGAAAGGGATGCGTAGCTATGGTTACGCAAACATGAAAGCCGCGCGGGCTCCCTCACGGCCTGTTTGATTCATGTGTTGACACTGAAGAGATAGAAGGAGACGGCAGTGAAAGACTAGAGGAAGCTACAGTGGGTAAAGAACAAAACGGCACGCATCTGCCCCTGGCTTTTGTGCTCGGGGGTCAGAAAGTCACAAAGCTTGTTTCGAGAGATACAGAGAGGGCATAGAAGACTCGCAGATGGGCGAGCCCGTGCAAACACAACGCTCAGTGTTCGTGTCCGCCGTCTCTATTTGATCCTCCATGTGGGAAAACTTTCCTCCCAGGCTGGCAAGTCGAGCTCAGAGTGTGCGAAGCGAGTATCGGCGCACAAAAAGCCGGCTTGTTGCTCGAGCACGTGCGTGCTTGTGATCAAAACACCCCTGAGAGAGGAAGAGAGACTCCGTGCACCTGTCTGCCCGGATACACGCACACACACACACAGCCAACTTTCATCGGCCCGTACGCAAAACTCCCTCAAATGCAACACAACACACTCATTATCCGCCCGTGCTGAAAAGTCGGCAATCAACAGGAAGTGGCACTGCCAGAGTGAGTGCGCAGGGATAAAAAAGAAAGAGAAAGGGAGCGTGTGAAAGAGAAACTCCTCTGTGGAAGTGCAGTGTGCCCTTGCCAGCACCAGCACTGTATTAAAGGCGGCAGCTGGGAGCGGGGTGAGCAGCGCTCGCGGAGGGTCAAAAGGAGAGAGTTTCGTGGATTTTCAAGGATTCCGTTCCATTTAAATCGCAGTAAAGTAATCAAAGCTAATGGCGCCATTGTGCCGCCAGAAAAGATCCAATGGCTTTACAGTGAGCAGACTTCCCTGCGTCTGTGTGTGTGTGAGCGCGACTGAGAGGGATTGACACCTGCTCCTTTTGTGCCAGAAAGCGCAGCGAGTGTAGCGATCGGGGACTCTGTGCGGGAGGAATTACAGTGATTTGGAGTGCCTGTGTTTGTATTATTTCTATCACTGCGGTTAATATTGCTATTGTAATTACCACTCCAGCTTGCCATGGGGCCGTGAACGCAAATGGGCTCCTCTGGCAGATGCCATGCACTGCTGTGTCTCTCTGTGTCCGTCCAATCAGATTTATTGTTCAGGGCCAGTCATTTATAAGCTGATGAGGGGAGCATAAAGGTTCGGAGGGGGAACACTGCAAAATGTACTGCAATTTAATGGTTTAATCTTTCTTTTTGTTTGCCATTTTGTCTATCCATCCATCTATCTATCTATCTATCTATCTATCTATCTATCTATCTATCTATCTATCTATCTATCTATCTATCTATCTATCTATCTATCTATCTATCTATCTATCTATCTATCTATCTATCTATCTATCTATCTATCTATCTACCTGTCTGTCTGTCTGTCTGTCTGTCTGTCTGTCTGTCTGTCTGTCTGTCTGTCTGTCTTTCTATCTGTCTGTCTGTCCATCTGTCATTCTTTGTCTGTTTATCCAGCTCTCTGTTGATCTATCTTTCTGTCTTAGTGTTTGCAGTATAAAAGAGAAATAGCGCTCCCAGTGAGTATTTACTCTGTGAAAGTGTGTTTCGTATACATTATTCATGACTTCATTAACCTGAATGTATGGTGTGTGTGTGTGTGCCCCATAGTGTGTGTGTGTTAGCTTGTCTCTGTCTGTTTCTCCTCTATCTACCGTTGTAGTCTTGACTCTCTCCTTTTCTCTCTGACAGATGAGTTTGGATACTGATGACAAGCGCACTCGCACGCGGTCCAAGGCAGGAAGAGGTCAGTGAACCCTCTCTCTCTCTCTCTCTCTCTCTCTCTCTCTCTCTCTCTCTCTCTCTCTCTCTCTCTCTCTCTCTCTCTCTCTCTCTCTCTCTCTCTCTCTCTCTCTCTCTCTCTCTCTCTCTCTCTCACCTATAAAACTCATTTCTTTCACTGGTCAGCTGAGCATATCTTATATGTTGGCTCTAGGCATATCTAATATTTCAGCTTCTCTCCAATAATCCCGCTCTTGGAGTCTCTAGAGGTTGCTTTTGCAAGAAAATCCTATTCACTATGCAGCATTCAGTAAGTTCAAACGGAGCTTTGCGCGAGAGAATAGCATTTAACCAAACGCAATGTCGAAAGTTGTAGAAATGCTTTGAGATATTACAATTTTATAGGCATGACCAGATTATCCAACTGTTTGTTTTTAGAAGAATGATCTGGGTTCAGTAAAAGTTCAGCTCAATGGAGAGTGTCTGTGAATACTGTCAAGTACAACCATCAGTAATTCTGACTCATCTCTCATTTTGTAAAGAAAAGGGGAAAAAAGTGTTTAATAATACACATGCAATGAAAAAATGTGTGTTATTTGAGCTTTAAATCATCCTTTTAGCAGAATGAATGTCAGATGAACTTCTGGCTATGAATGAATTCATTTCTGTAGGTGAAGTTTCAATACAAAATGCAAAAGTTCCATATTATAACGTACCTTGTGAAACGGTGATGTCGCCTGCATTTCTAGTATCTTAGTGCACATAATGTGAATGTAGCCACGTTACACGGTCAAGGCTAGAGTTTATTATTTGGAATGTATTTAACAAAATACATTCCAAATAATAAACTCTAGTAATTTGATTATTTCTGTTTGTTTTTTACACTTTAGACCCAAAAATTCCTTTAAAGCCAACATACTTACAATAAGTTCTTCTTTGGATGACGTTTCTTTGACAGGTTTAATTGTCTTAAAATAAATTGATTAGAGAGAGGCTGTTTTGTTTTTTAACCGTCTGCAGTTTTGCTCTGATTTCACCACTAAACTGAACTGGGATAATTAATCATATTTTCGTGCTGATTCGTGCATATCGTACATTTTTTCCATCATCAAGGCTCGATGTTCCGGCTGACTCAGGTGTTTGTGTATATGTATGTATATGTACTGCGCGTGTGTGTGTGTGTGTGTGTGTGTGTGTGTGTGTGTGTGTGTGTGTGTGTGTGTGTGTGTGTGTGTGTGTGTGTGTGTGTGTGTGTGTGTGTGTGTGTGTGTGTGTGTGTGTGTGTTTCTTCCTAGTAATGCAGTCATGAATGTTACTGCTTATGGCCTCCTGGGGTCTGTATATATTTGTGATTTATTGATTGTGGTTCTATGCAATTATTTTGCAGCTTTAGAATTTTCTGCTTATTTTTCTGTTCCTGGTTGTTTCTCCCTCTGCAGTTCCCTCTGAGATTGTTGGACAGGAGCTGAGGTAAGACAGATTAGTTCTGTTAAGTTAAATATGCCTTTTTTTCTTCTTCTGCAGCTTTTTTTTCTTTGTTTTAAATCCATGTTGATTCATGTTTTGGCATTATTTGGCTCACAATGCACGCTGCTTTACAATCAAAAACCATTTTAATGTTACAAACTCATTTTCAACAATAATTACCATCAACAAAATGACTGACAGCAATATAAATTGAATAAATGCGAGGAGTCCACGTGTTATTTATGGTCCTTTTTTTTGCCTGATCAAGCATTTGTTTCAAATGGCCAGGGTCTGCTAGTTTGTACCTATAGACCCAACAATACCAAGATTGTGTGTGAGGGATATGAAAGTCTCATATTCTCAGCTCATCTCACTGTCAAGTGCACTATGAATTTTACAAGAGTGGAATTTATAACGGCATCAAACACACTCGCTATCCGCCAGGGTCACTGAAGCTGCTCACGGCCGTTTTTTTGTCACAGATCTTAAATAGAGCTCTCCTCAAAAGATAACCAAAAGATGCTTTCATGCTGCAGTAGAACAGAATTATACAGTAATTGCTTATGACATGATATGTCATGTATCTGGCTAGTTATATATATATATATATATATATATATATATATATATATATATATATATATATATATATATATATATATATATATATATATGTATTATGTTGAGTATTGTGAGAGAGAGGGATCGACTAAGCGTGTGAATTACCTGCATCTAATAAAGCATTAATTTTTCAGGTCAATCTTATATCTAAAAAGAAAATAGGATTTCCCATGTCAGGACTAGTCAATGCATTTGTCGGTTGCATCTTATACGGTGTTGTTTAAAAGTAAAAAATAACATTCTTGTTTACAACCTTGTTTCAGTCTCTTTCAATATAAAATCTTTGTTAGTGATTCACTCATAAAGACAGTGTTTTCTGCCATCTAATGGCATAATAATGTAACTTTTACTGAAGTTGAAATCACAATCACTAACGGACCCTTTCTCAATACCATATAATACGGCAAATTATTGTATATATAAAAAAAATATTATTTATTGGGCAATAATATTTAAATGAACAATAATAGCCATTATGAAAGTATAAGAAGTTTGACCATAAAAAAATAAACACAGGCAAACATTTCATTGAAAAATACAAAGGCAGAACTCTATTAGTCCAAGATCCAGGTTAATAAATATATAATAAAAAAATATAATGTAATTATATCGTGCTCCAGCAACAACTTAACTTAGCCCTTAACCAAATGGATTTGCTCTGGAAGAAGTAACAGATTAATAAAGCCAAAGATTGTCCGTTTGATATACCCAAAATTAATTATATCTCACTATCTACATAAGAGCCAGCTGCTAATTCCTGAAGGAATGGCCGAGGTAAAGCTGTTCTTGACGGGTGCATGAGTGCTGAACAACCACTGACTGTCTGAAACAGTCATGTCTGACTGTCTGAAGCAAATGTTTATATATAAATTGCATATTAGAGGTTTAAAAAACTACATTTTAACCTAAAAACTCACAATAACAGCCATCATTTTTAAAATCATAGTGGATTTGCTCTTCCGCCATTAATGCACGCTTTGAGAAATGCTGCCAGTATCTGGAAGAAACGAGTGGAGTGATACAAAGTGGGAAACGGTTACCGTGTGCTATTAGTGGAATATCGCATGGCTGGAAATGCTCTCCGCCAATCAGATTTGAGAACCAGAACTAACTGTCATATAAATACACTGTTTATAACAATATTCAAAAAGTCACATTTATTGGTCGATACCAGTTTGACCACAACTATATTGTGCGTCCCTACTTTACTAATTCAAGTTGGAAATCTGTCAACTTTTTTAAAAGCATTTTCTGGCATAAAAACTCCTCCTAGTCAAAATGATCATATTTTAAACATGTTGAAATGGTAAACAGACTTATTGGTAGCTAAAAGCTAATGAAATTAGCCAAATGTTAAGTTTATGAATGATAGGCCAGACTACACACACACACAGACAGAGATCCTGAACACCTGTGAGCGTATTTGAGTTTAAAACTTAACACTGTTTGCTAGTAATAAATGAAAATGCCAATGAAACAATTTGACAAAATACTAGGGATTTCTGTGAAAGACAGAAGGGATTTCATGAAACGAAAGAAGGGTAGCCACAGGAAACGGAAATCGATCACAGCTCCATCGTATTGACGAAGCAATTATTTAGCTAAATTTGAAAATCTATGTTTGTTTGTGTTATGCTGGCCGTGGAAAACGTCTCCTGATGAACTATTTAGCACAACGAAATAACAAAAGCTTTAAAGCATCTCTAATTTGACCCCCCTCTATCTACTCAGCTGCCCTACTCCAGGATGCAATGGCTCAGGCCATATCAGTGGCAAATATGCCCGACACAGAAGGTACGACAGATGACATGCCTGTGTGGTGCTCCCTAGCCCCCGATTCACCTCCCTCTGCGGCCACATAGCCTTTTCTGATCACAAATGCTGTTCAGCCTGTAGACTAGATCATCTTAATCTTCATCTCTTCCTCTAATAATGACAATCTCTCTCTCTCTCTCTCTCTCTCTCTCTCTCTCTCTCTCTCTCTCTCTCTCTCTCTCTCTCTCTCTCTCTCTCTCTCTCTCTCTCTCTCTCTCTCTCTCTCTCTCTCTCTCTCTCTCTCACTCTTACTCCCGCTTTCCCTAATAGAGGTCTTTAGGCAGGGTATTGATTATTGGAAAGATATTATAGTTATGTTTATTTACACATGTATACATTCAGGAAGCCATCTGAGACGCTTCATGTTTATAGATCTATCTCCGCTGCCCGTCCGATAGCAAGGTTTTCTAGGTGAGGGCTTTATTGAATTCCAGCTTCCACCTCTCTCATCTGTCTCTCTCTCTCTCTCTCTCTCTCTCTCTCTCTCTCTCTCTCTCTCTCTCTCTCTCTCTCTCTCTCTCTCTCTCTCTCTCTCTCTCTCTCTCTCTCTCTCTCTCTCTCTCAATTTTATTGTGGTATAATTAAGTGTTCCAGTCAACTGGCTTTGATTTATAAAGGCTTATAGCCAGCACACTGCCCCCTACAGGTCAAATTCCAGCATCGTTCCATTCCTCATCTGAGTTTTCTGACCATTTAACATGGCATGCTTGGCTTGCATGTGTGTAGTTTGCACGCTTCCATTGTTTTTCCACTTGCACTGTAAATGTCCATCTTGCATTTACCGTCAGATTTTCTCACTAATTCTTCTTCTCCCAAAGTGCTTTGAGTTGCCCGTTGGCCAGAAAAAGGCGCCTACAGGAAGCAGAGTCAGAGCAGCCGGCCTCCAAGAGGAAGTCCCACCCGCTGAAGCTGGCAATGGACGAAGGCTTCAACGTGGAGAGCGAGGGGAGCGGAGAAGAGACGGAGTTGAGGGAGGAAGAGGAGGAGGATGAAGAACGGGGACAGCTGGCTCAAGAGCGTGAAGAGGACCAAGCGAAACAGAACACACAGAGCGTTAATACCGAAGAAGAGGGTGGTGATGAAGGTGAGGGATGAAAACTCAATTTGGAATATGTTTGTCAGTTTTGTTTTGGACGATAAATTCAATTATGTTCATGCACAGAGAATGAAAAATGCACTCTGTAAAGAAAAAGTGACTCCAAGTCACAACCAGTGTTTTGAGAGTGAATGCTGTTGATTTGTGCGGCATTAAACAGAATGACACTTAACAACTAGTTGACTGTCACATCATTGGCATGCGAATGACAAACGCAGCACACTTTCTGGGTTATTCTTTGCCGTCAATGTTGGAGCTCCAAACTCTCCCAGGTGACAATAAACGGCAGCCAAAAAAGCTGTTGTGCGGTAAGAAAGCAAGACAGCATTCCTGTTCAGTTTTGAAGATTTTACTTATTACTGGAGAGTATAAAGCCTGCAGGAGTTGTCAAAAACAGTTTAGAATAAAAAATATTCTAGTATACACTTTTCTACTACTACTAGGCGTAGTATTTGCCTGCTTATACTACGACCTTAAAGTATGTACTCTTTTTGTGAAGAAAAAGTAAATAGTTTTGAGTGTGTAGCAGAAGAGTGTGCTAGCTTTGGGACATACTACTTCTGTCCTGTCTATGATCGTCACAGTTCAAATCCTCCACATTTAGTTTCATTTCCTACCGTATCGTAGAGAAATGTAGCCACACGTTGATCTGCCATGTCTGAGTCTTTAATGTAGAGATTCTCCTCATGTGTTTGCAGTTTAAATATAATGAGTGTTTAAAAGGTAATGGCCAAAGGTATCATTACAAAAGTTCACAATGCTGCTGCATGTGAAATATAATGTGGACAACACTGAATAAATATCTTTTTGTGGACAACACTGAATAAATATCTTTTTGTCAGGTTAAATACTGAAAACTGATCGCTCAAAACCCTTTATCTAAACCTCTACTTAACCGTCGGACTCACACATCATGTTTGTAGTTTTGTAACACTTTTTGTCCATGTTTGAAGTTCTAATCGAATCCTTGTCTAACTTGCAATGGGTTGTGGGTAATATCAGCCGTTAGAGTGTGCATCGATCCGCACTTCGAATTCCGACCGGAAATAGTAAACCATCCGGGTATCTTTGGAATACTCTTTTCAACATACTACGATTTGGGACATACTAATTCTATTTTCAAATACTATTTAAGACGTATAGTATGCAAATTGGGGCGCAGCATCTGTGTTTTTTTGTCCACACAATGAAAGACAACATTGGACCCTAACTGACTTTCATTATATGGACAAAACAAAATCATTTTCATGATTACAATCATGAGACATTTTTCAAAATATATATTATGTTCCACAGAATAAATAATGTCTTTTATTTATTTTTCAGGATTACTTTTTTTTGGGTGGACTATCAATCTACTTCTGCTTCTATAATATGTACTGGACAATTTGAGAGTCAAAGTGACTCATATCAAAGTGTTCTTTAAAAAAATTCCACATTTTAACATTTACTTCCTGCTTTCTGTCTCAAACAGAGGAGTGTATCATCATTGAGGCATCCAGCACAGACAAGCCCAAGCTCTCATCCTCTGAGGATCTCTCCAACTATCAGCACATAGTGGCCAACTCAATGACCCACCTCAACAACCACAACAATGGTCCCATGTCGCCACAACAACAGCCCATCACAGTGGAAACACAAGATAAAAGCCCTTTTAGGGAAGAAGAAGAAGAAGAAGAAGAAGAAGAAGAAGAAGAAGAAGAAGAGAAAGAAGAATATGAAACTGAGGACACAGAGGAAACAAGGAACAAAGTAGGAGTTCTGGTGACTAGGGAGAATGGAGCAATGGGAGATACAGGTGAGATGGAAGATAAAGAAGAGGACATGTGCACTGAGACCCAGTCCGACCACCAGTATTTTACTGAGGAGATGCAAACACAACAGGCTGAAGAAGAAGAGGACGATGACGATGACGAAGATGACGACGATGATGATGATGATGATGATGAGGGGCTGAGGTCTGAGATGGAAAAATGTGCAGCATACAGGGAGGAGTACAATGAAGTTAAGTCTGAAGAGGAAGGGGAGAGAGAAACCCCTTCGGTTATCACTGCCACTCAGGGATCCCACATAAGGGAAGACTATGTGTCCCACAAACTCACTTTACCAGAAAGTTACAGCTCTAGTAAGGCTGCCACAGCATCTCCTGCTGTTATCGAAGTGCAGTCTGAGGAGTCGGAGAGGGATGCCGACGTGGACGGAAATGATGATGATGATGATGACGATGATGATGATGGGGACGACGACAGCTTGTCTCAACGCTCAACGGTGGCGGACGAGTCCGAGATGTTCGATATAATGCGGGGGAACCTGGGGTTGTTGGAGCAGGCCATTGCTTTGAAAGCCCAACAGGTCAAAGCTCATCGTGAGCTCAGCCGCATTCCTGAACACCACCGTTTTTTCTCTCTTGACGACCGGCCGGGCAAACACATGGAACATATCCGCAAGAGCTGCTTTGGAAAAGGTCAGATTTTTATCATTTTACCTACCAACCCTAAACCCTTCTGAAATTGTTCAGAAATGAATGATGTGCGACTATTTTTGTAATAATGTGTGTACAAAGTCAGTACATGGTCTTCACAAAAGTTTCGTGTAAAACCATTCTTACATAAATGTCAGATCTATGTGACTATTTACGCTTGCATGATTGAATGAAGTCTTTAAAGTCTTTATATAAAATAATTTTTGCATAAATTGTTGAATAAAATTACATGAAAATGTTTTTTACGTAAAAATTTGCATAATTTATCAATTTAATTGAAGTTTACAAACTATCTGCCTTGAAATTTGTTCTTACATAAATGGATTCATTGGAACTATGTAAAAACTTGTGTATATTGTACATAATCTTATGCAATTTATATAAGAATCCTTATGCAAAGTCTTTACATTGTATCTTGATAGTGTTTTATGGAAAACCATGTTAATTGTGTCAATACGACTATTTCACAAGCATGGTTATATCAAGTCTTTATGTAAAAGATAAATGGATGCAATGTAAATATGCTTTTACATAAAAACAAAGTAAAGACTTTTCAGAACCGTTCTTGCATACATTTTTACAGTGATGCGATCATTTACATATAGATATATTTGTTTTACATAAAAACCATGTCAAGATGTTGCACAACCACTTGTGCTTTGAAGTTGACTTGATGTCTACGAACAATTTGCACTGAAATTCATTCTTCCATAAATGGATTCAAATTCTCTCTGCTTGTGCTTGAGGAACGGATATATAGTATACACCGTCTAATGCGAGAAACCATTTCACTCAGAGTGCACTCAGGGTGCTATTTAAACATCGCGCATATGCATTTTTCAACACACCCTACACAAGCGCTCAAATATCAACAAATTCTCATAAATAAACACCCACACATGATTAATCAGAAAGAAGATTAAAATGGCAAGCTCTCGCTCAGGCAAAAAACTGCAAGATTAATAATGGGGGAAGCAATCTGGAGAGTATAAATGGGTCAAATGAATTGGTTTCCATAGATAAACTCCAGCCTTAGTCTATAATTACTGAAGCACTTAGAAAGAGAGAGAGAGTTGAAGGGGAGAGAGGGTGTGTGTAATTAGATTGGTTTGGCACGTGTTTATTTGTTTATTGGTTTTGTTTGTGGTGTTGTTCTGCTCTCGGTTGGCACCGCGCCCGGTCCGTGTGGCGCTGGATTCAGCTGAGCGCTCGGTAGGGCTCCACACCCCCTCCATAACTGGCCTCCTCACGCTCCGACCAGTTTTAATTAGGAGGTGCATGTCTCGTTAACATTTCAACATTTAATTAAGGAGCCACTGGAGCGCACATGCAAGCTCTTTCTCTCTCAGTCTCTCTCACTAACTCTCCGTTTCCCTTCCTTTCTCTCTTTCTCTGCCACCCTGTTTTTCATGTTTTCCGGTTTTGCCGTTGTCCTTGCATCTTCGTTTATTTACCTTAGACCACGCACACTCTTTCTCACTCTCTCCTCCTGTATAATATGGGGGTGTGCTTTGCCAATGGTAAAGTCTTTTTAATGAGCTCCATTTTTTCAGTAGATAGTCCAATAAACCCCAGCGCACCCTCACCGAAGATAATAATCCTGAATGGAAACATCCACCTGCCTGCACGCATAATGACCGTAATTATCACCGTAAATGTGCCCTCTCGTGGGTCCAAAGGCAACTTTACAACTTCCAGAGAGCATGAAACTGGAGAGCGCGCTTGTGCGTAATGTGTGCGGTAATATTCACGTCCTTTGTGCGTTCCTGTCCTGACAGAAGCGATAATGTCTTCAGATAAGGTTTGACTGACAGGTGTTTTGCTGCCCACAGAGAGTTCAAGATCAGAGAAGCGAGAGATCAAATGCCCAACCCCCGGGTGTGATGGAACGGGTCACGTGACCGGACTCTATCCCCACCACCGCAGTCTGTCAGGCTGCCCACACAAAGATCGGATCCCTCCAGAGAGTGAGTCAACATCAAACTACTTTTGAAACCACTTTTGATTGAATCTGCAGGCAAAAAGACAAAGCATCACTTTAACCTGTATTTTAGACATCTAGTATTGTGTATGTCCTTTCCTAAACCTGTCACTTCTTTCTTCGATGCTGGTAGAACTTTTTTTTTTTTTTTTTTTTTTTTGTAAAGAAGGCCTTTCATTGGCTGACTCGTTATTTTTCTGCATTCTGATTGGTTGTTCTCAGTTTTGGCCATGCATGAGAATGTCTTGAAGTGTCCAACACCAGGATGCACTGGTCAGGGTCATGTCAACAGCAACCGCAACACACACCGCAGGTACAGAGTCTCCTATTTTAGAATCAGGGATCCCCAAATGTACTTTTACTATCTTTATGGGTTCATATGATCCACATAATGACAGGTTTTAAAGGAATAAAAGAACCATTTTGGGTTCCCCAAAGAACCTTTCAACCAACAGTTCTAAAAATAACCATTTTTGTGTTAGCATTAAAGGGTTAGTTCACCCAAAAATGTAAATTATGTCATTAATGACTCACCCTAATGTCGTTCCACACCCGTAAGACCTCCGTTCATCTTCGGAACACAGTTTAAGATACTTTTTAGTCCGAGAGTGTATGCAAGTGTATGCACACTATACTGTTCATGTCAGAAAGTAGTTCATATGTGACATCAGTTAGTTAATTAGAATCTCTTGAAGCATCGAAAATACATTTTGGTCCAAAAATATCAAAAACTACAACTTTATTCAGCATTGTTTATTTTCAATCCTCAAATAAAGATTTGAACGGTTATGAATCTGCATATTGATTCAGAATTCAGATCGCCAATGTCACGTTATTTCAGCAGTTTGGAAGTTTGACACGCGATCCGAATCATGAATCAATATGCTGATTTATGACCGTTCGAATCTTTGTTGGCGGATTGAAAACAAACGAAAGAGAAGACAATGCTGAATAAAGTCGTAGTTTTTGTTATTTTTGGACCAAAATGTATTTTCGATGCTTCAAGAGATTCTATTTAACTAACTGATGTCACATATGGACTACTTTGATTATGTTTCTATTCCCTTTCTGCACAGTAGTGTGCATACATTCAATGGAGGAACAGAAAGCGTTCAGTCTAAATATAAAATATCTTAAACTGTGTTCCAAAGATGAACGGAGGTCTTACGGGTGTGGAACGATATTAGGGTGAGTCATTAATGACATCTTTGTCATTTTTTTGTGTATTAACCCTTTAAAAATATTTTGATAATCTGAAGAAGCTTTTCTCACTATAAAGAATCTTTTGTGCAGTGAAAATATTCCATTGATCTTAAACCACTAATAAGTATCCTTTATTCTTAAGTATTTTCCTCTCTCATTCTTTCACACCTTATCTTCTATCAGTTTGTCCGGATGTCCCATCGCCGCTGCCGAAAAGCTCTCGAAGGGTCATGACAAGCAACACCTGCCCCAGCCCATGGGCGAGCACATCAAGGGCAGCCCGAACTCTGACCGTGTACTCAGGTGAGCCCTAAACCCCAACGAAACAAACCCAGGAACTGAAACATCAGCGTTTATTCCTGTTTTTCCCAGCAACAGCAAACTTGCTCCTATGTTCGGTCTCCTCCTGTCCTTCAGCTTCTATGTCAGCAGAATGTTTCCGTCAAACAAACCTGCTGTGGTTGGTTAGCACAGCTGTCAGTCACTGCAGGACTGAACTCACTTACCACAGCACGATTGGTCAGGCGTTTCGGAAAATCGGTTCTCCCTTTCCTTTGCCCTTCTAATAGAGCACAGCCTGCCATTTCATGCTGGGATCGGGCCTCAAACCTGCTAGTCTAATTACGCCACTGATAAGCTAATTATGGGACTTACAGGGCATGGAGTATTGGAAAAATAATTACTTTCCTTCAGGAAGCATGTCTGTGGTCAGACAAAGCAATGCGGATTATGAAAATAATAAGCAGTCCTCTCTTATTAGTGTTATTCTGATTTAAATGAGCGTCAGTTCACTGAGAAAGCCCATTAAGGGAAGATGTCGACAATGAGAAGTCACCAGAGAGACCTCTGACGGCTCCGCATGCCACCCCTGCTAATGGGATGCACCGACTAATGAAGAGACAGGAAGCAGAGGCTAATATATTTTACATGCCATTGTCACGCAGATCATAACACACGTTGGTGTTTGCGAGCGTGTTTTCCTTCAAATCTGCTAATGATGTTAAATGCGGAACACAGCCTCATAGTCCACAATGAAATGCACAGCCACATGCTAGCATTCTTTTGCTCGTTCCCAAAGCCTAGTCTACCGCCTACTTTTAAAACAACATCTTAACCAGCATGGAAGCAGCACTCAGGACTGCATATTTGATTTAAATGGAGATTCACCAAAGTCTCTTTCAAGTCAGTTTGGTTAGCAGCCATATTCGAAGCAGCTATTGTGTGTGTGTGAAACCAATTCATACCTACTTGAATAAGGGAAATGCAGAAATCACATTTCAATACCATATTTCAACTCAGCAACAAAATCGGACATGGACTATACCATAAATATTGTTTTTTTTACATTAAAAAAGCACATTTCAGGTTGATCCAACCAATAAGCAAACGCGAGTGTCGGGACACTGATTGTTTATATGAGAACCAGTAGAGCTGCAGTGATGTAATAACTTTACCAATTGGCATTTGATTTGACGACTGGCTCTTTTATTTAGAAGACTGGACTTTTTTCACCATTTTGCATGTTTCTCCCATACATAGTAAAATAAGTGAACCATCTTAGTTTATATATAGTCTTTGCTATGATATTAGCATGTTGCTTAGCTAATATCTTGAATATAAATAAGCTACAATGCTCGCACAAATATTAAATATAACATGAAGGACATGCAATGCTGCTAGAAATGTGATGTATTTGGAAGCTGCATGATGAAGTAGATCTTTTTGAACAGTCTTTGTATCAGGATCATCCGTGATGCCTTAAAATCCCCCCTCAGTTGGCAAATCGCTAGGTTTTGGAACATGTCTTTACAGAGTTTTTCTTCAGAACAGAGAAAGGGCCGCAAGGGCTCATGGTTCTTCAGGAAAAGAAGTCGGTTTTAGGGCTTCAATTCCATGCTATATGATATGCTAATGTGCTCAGTGCTGATAAGACACTATTTAATCCTCTTCTCCTTCAGTCACCCTGCTTTCAAACCTCTCTCTCTCTCTCTCTCTCTCTCTCTCTCTCTCTCTCTCTCTCTCTCTCATTTACTCTTTTACCGGCTATTTATCTGTGGAACTTTTCCTTCCTTTTTCTTTTTTCGCTGTATCTCTGGCTCATTGTCAGTCTTTCAATTCCGCTTCTCTTCTGCTGTCTAATTCCAGCCCACTCTTTCACTCTTGATCTTTTATGCTCACTTACACTTATCCTTTTATGCTTCTTTTTTTTCTTCACTGCAGGGATATTGATTCTTTTGTAGAGGAAGAAAATGACGGAACTCTCTCTCTCTCTCTCTCTCTCTCTCTCTCTCTCTCTCTCTCTCTCTCTCTCTCTCTCTCTCTCTCTCTCTCTCTCTCACTCGCTGCCCATTTTTTTCAGGCCCATGTGTTTTGTGAAGCAGTTGGAGATTCCTCCGCACGGCAGCTACAGGCCCAGCCTCGTCCCCGCCACGCCACGCGCTAATCTGGCCAAGGAGCTGGAGAAGTACTCCAAGGTGTCCTTCGATTATGCAAGCTTCGACGTGCAGGTGTTTGGCAAGCGCATGCTCGCCCCAAAGATGCACACCAGCGAAACTTCACCCAAAGCCTTCAAATGTGAGCAGGATTAGTCACGCTTTATGAACGCTATATATAATATACTTCTTGCCATGCAGAGATGTGTGTAAATGGTGTGCTTTGTGAATAGTACAGCTAATCTTCAAGTTTCTTTATTGGCATACAGCAAGGTCAACGGTAAGGGTAACACTTTAGAATAATGGTTTGTTATTAATATGTAACTATGCACGAAGTAAGGCAGGACAAATGAATAATACTACATTAAGATTTCAGCTACTACTACAATTAAATAATACGGAAGCAAGATTAATTTATCAGAATATCAAAATTAGGACTGAGATAGTTCTGTATTAGGTAATCAATAATTAGTTAATGAGATTAGCCTCGATATCTCTTTCCCCGCTACTGATGGAATTTTCTGCCATTTATAAGACAAAGCATTCCCAGCATTGGCAGAAATGTCTAGCTTTCTGTGTTTTCACTGTTATACAGTAGGGGGCGCTATTACGCATCTTCTATAAGAGTACTGAATCTCCAGTTTAAAACACAGGTAAAAAGGAACAGAAACAAGTGATAAAACCATTGCTTTGTGTTCAAAATGTTGCTTTTTTTTAATTTACCCACATTCAAATGTTGATTAAAAAAATCGAAGCAGAGGCTCTGTTCTTTCTTTTTATAAATGAATGTTCAGATATGCATACAACAAATTCAACAATTCTGGGGGCAATACTTTTTTCAGAAAACTATCAAAAACACATCTGGCAACTTAAAAAAAAATACTGGCAGGGAAAGAGTTAAGAACTATCAACTTACTATGGCAAATTATAAATGACCAGTTAATTACTATCACAACATTAACGTATGCCTGAGAGTAATTTTATGAGTATTGTCATAAAATGCATCACGATTGTTCAAGTGTTTCCTAGTCAAGAATTAGCAGTGATTTGGACAATCATTGGACCATCGTCATGGAAAAACTCTTCTTTCCTTTTTAAAATAGTTATTGAAGATTTCCTTTTTGTGTATATTTTTTACCCGAGTGTACCTAAGACACACATTAACGATGTGATTAGTAATTAATTGGTAATTTATAATTTGTTAATAGTTATGATTGATGCTAATCTCATTTAGTAATCATTGAATACCTATTAAGGAACTATCTCAGTCCTAAATTTGCTATTACTTACTGATTAGTTAATCTTGTTTCCATATTAGTTAATAGTAGTAGATTAAGTGTTAATGTAGTATTTGTCATGTATTACTTCCTGCATGGATACCTATTTAATGACAGACCATTGTTACCATGGTAAATGAGTTTGATAGAGTGCTCTTCAATGGAAGGATCAAGTCTTTGCTATTATTAACTAGTTTAATATTCTCTTTTGCCCACAGCCAAACCTCCATTCCCCAGAGCCTCCCCCCCAAGTCCCAGCTTGCATGGTGGTTATGTAAAAAGCTCCTCCAGTGGCTATGATTATTCCCATGATGCCGAAGCTGCCCACATGGCTGCCACTGCAATCCTCAACCTGTCCACACGCTGCTGGGAGAGACCAGAGAACCTCAGCATCAGAAACCAAGATAAGGTACAGAACAATCTTATAGAACGCAGACTTTTAACTATCATTAAGTTCTTTTCTTTTTTTTACATCACCTTTACAGAGAAGTCATTAAATGGTTTCTAGTGGGAAAATCATGCAACAAAATGCACACACATTTTTAGTTCAACTGGTTTGCAGATAACTAGTTTATTTACTAGAGACCACACTTAGCTTAAACAGTTGACAAACATTAGCCAGACATTGCCAATACAACGAGTATAGTGTTGGGTAGTAATTAGAGTTGTAGTACTCGAGACTGTCTTGGTCTTGAGACCAGTCTTAAAATTTTCATTTTTTTGGTGAATTATCCCTTTAAGAGCATTTTTTGAAGGTATTGGTCTTGTCTTGGTCTCGACCACATTTGTACTCGTTCTGAGACTTTGAGGACTCAGGATTTTGTCACAAGACCGATAAAGACCGATATCCCAGCTGCTGGGATATTACTAAATTGCCAATGCATTGTTTGATTTAATTATTAATATCATTAATGTGATTGGATGTAAAAAAAAAATACAGCTTCAGATGCAATCAATAACTTATTTCTACTTTGATTTATTTATTGTGCCGGTTCAGTAATGAAGTATTGTGTCAAAAATTACACCAAAATTAAAATAAATGCTCACAAAATTCAAGATATTGTTGCACAAAAGTATTTGTATGAGATCTGGATTTGTATATCATAACGTGATATAATTGAGCAATATCACAAGTGCAAGAGAGCTGTTTTCACAAATTGGAGCATGACTGCAAACAGTATATTGCTTTTATACATCAAATAAATAAAAAAAAGTAAACATTATTTTATGCATCTGTAATTTACCAATTCAGATGTGTATACTGTACCACCACCAGTGCAAAGATGAATTTTGTTGTTAATGATTTCATTTGATTGGTAACAGCTATATACAGTGTCTTATTCTAAATATGTTTATTGGTTAAAATAAGTGATTTCTTAGGCAGTAGTGCGAATCTTTATGAATTTAAGGACTTGACTTAATCTGGACTTGGTCTTGACTCTGTCTCGCCTTACCTTGGTCTTGTCTTGGTCTCAACCCCTCAAAGTCTTGGTCTCAACACACATTGGTTTTGGTCTCGACACTGTCTCGGATTCGGTGGTCTTGACTACAACACTAGTAGTAACCAACTAAAATTGAAAACAGTTTTGATCATAAAGAAGCTATTAGCTAACAAGATAATTTTTTCTGACTAGTAATGAATAGCTTAACAAAATGTACGTATGTGCCTTGCTACCCACATTTCCTCTGAAGTGGTGTTAGGAAGTCATTTTAGCAATTTGTTTGGGTGTTTTGTTGCAGTGGACTGACTCAAAAAACAATTCACAAATTCATCTTTGATCTGAGTCTTTGATCAGCAGTTTTCTCAGAAGTCTGTTTTGTAGTGAAATAAAATGTAGTTTAATACTGCTGTTTTTAATCAATTTATTTAAATGAGGGTGTTTCTAGTCTTATTAGCTGCATTTAGTTTAGTGTGTGTTCAAGTGTGATTCTGTCACTCCAATTAAGATCCTCATTGTTTCTGTTATACTTTAGATAGCTTAACTTATTTAAACTATGAGTAGTCTGTAGCTTAGCAAGCTACGGTTTCAAACTAGCTTCCACAACATTGCTAACCACACATGTCATGTGCAGATGTTTAGTAGTTAATAAGAGTGGTTTGTAATAGTAAGCATCCATTAACTGAATAAAGTCTGTCTCTGCGTGAGATTGATCTTCAGTAGAGGTAGTATCAAATGAATGTAGCGTTAGCATGAATGCGTTTGCTTGCTGTTGAGATCTTATTGCGTCACCTTCCCTCCCTTTCATCTGTCCCTCCGTTCGTTTCATCCTTGTCTCTTCTTCATGTTGTTATTGCATTAGGTTGATAGTGAGCTCCCTAGTTAGGGGAGAACCAGGTGCTCTATGTTCTTTTATTCAATATTTCCATGGTTAATGCTAATGAGGGCATCTCTCTCTCATTCCCTCAATTTCCTCTGCCTTTTTTTTTCTTTTCTTTCCTTTTCCCTTTTCACAGCCAAAGATATAATCTATCAGTCTTATCTCCCCCTCCTACATTGGAGAACTCTGGGATCTATACTGTAATTGGAGAAGCTCTGTCCTCGATATTGTGATTTTTTTTTTAAAAAGGGAAAAAAGAAAGAAAGCTTTCTCCTCGGCCCAGGGAGTGACTACTTCATCATTTTTCGATTTCCTGACATGTTTTTAGCAGGAGGGGATAAAAGGGGAAGATTAATGGGCAGAAAGGCCCAGTGGCTCAACGCTAATCAGACTGGGACTGCTCTGGGATCAGTGCCTACTGTGTGTGCCCATCTCCAACTTCATATGCACTCACATAAATATGTAAACATGCCCATTTTAATACTAATCCATCCATCATCTGTCTACATCTGCACACATTGTGTGTTATAATAGGAATGCACGTAATATTGGTGTTACTTTGTTGTTAGGCTTAATCCTTAGATTCATTTTACTCAGATTGTATTGCATAATTTTACTTTGCATTGCAATGCCTTGGCAATACCCACAACATTCCAGTACTCGACATAGCAATGTGTTAAACCACATACAACACATTAGCAACAGCATAGCAACACCCTAGCAACCACACAGAATACATTTTCAGCTGCATAGCAACACCCCAGCAACCAAATAACAATGTGCTTAAAGAAAAACACAGAACACCCTTGTATCTGCAATGTAATGACAATCCCCCACAATACATCGAACACGACACTTTGCACCATTTTTTTAAATGTAAAAAGTTATTTTCTGTAATCATTTGCATTTTTATCACATCTTCACTCATAACATCTTAGCAACCACATAGCTTGGCAAAAACCCACAAAACCCTAGCAGCCACATAGAAATTTGCTTTAAAAAAAACATTACAGAACACCATAGCAACACCTTAGCAACCACCCACAACATCCTATCATTGTGAAAGCATGTTTTGCACCACTCACTTTTTTTTGTAACGTAAAAAACATTTATGTTCTCTGTAATCATATGCATTTTTATCGCATCTTCACCCACAACGCCCTAGCAACCGTGCTGCAATGCAAAAAAACCTAGCAAGCACATAGCAATGTGCCAAAACAAAAGAAACTCACAGAACAACATAACAATATCCCAGCATGGTGAAAGTGAGTTTTGTACCCCTTATATTTTGGTTTTGGTTTTAATTCTGTAATAATATGCATTTTTATCACACTATCACAAGCCCAGTTATTAATTATAAATGCAACACATATTATTTTTTCCTGTTGTAGAGTATGGAAATTGAGGTGGATGAGAATGGCACCTTGGACTTAAGCATGAAGAAGCCCATAAAGAGAGAAGTGGGCATGCCTTGCGCCAGCCCTGAAGTGCGTTCCCCTGATTTGTCTTCATCATCTTCATCATCATCCACATCTCTTCACCATGGCAACAGCAGCATTTCGCCCCACTCTTTACACACCTACAAACAAGAGGAGTGGGAGGGACCTCTGGACTACACCAAACCCAATCGGCAGAGAGAGGAGGAGCTAGAAGAGGTACTCTTCCTGTCATTTAAATTAGTGCAGAAAAGATCTGTTATTTGTTGCGCAAACTGGTGTAATGCACATCATATCTTTGCACAGATGGACCACAGCGCTCAGTCATTTGCTTCTTCTGACCCTGAGGATTGCGACATGATGCAGGACGGCCTGGAGGACAGGAAGTACCCCGGAGAGGTCACAACCCCCAGCTTTAAGGTCAGGTTCCAGCCCAAGGACACCAAGAAAGAGCTCCTGCTGTAAGTCACTTCTAGTTTGCATGCGTTTCTGTGCACATATTGATATTCAGCACAATGGAATCGTTTCACTCAGTCAGGCTTTTGTGTTTGACCGTCGCAGGTGCCCCACTCCTGGCTGTGACGGCAGCGGACACATCACCGGAAACTATGCATCCCATCGCAGGTACATAGCGTTCGGGGTTCACCTTTCTGTCCTTCTTTTCCCGTCAGAAGGGAAATATCAAAAAAAAGACATCACATAGATGCTATCTTTCTCTTGCTTAACTCTCGCCTGCTCTTTGCTTTTTACACTGACTTGGGACGTTCTGGGCTCTTTCACTTTATCTTCTCCACTCTCTTTTTTCCCCCTTGTTTCTTTTCAACATTTTTAGCCTGTCTGGGTGTCCTCTCGCTGATAAGAGTCTTCGGTCCCTCATGGCAGCACACACAGCTGAACTTAAGTATGTCTGCGCTACTTCTGCTCTTTTTCTTTGTTCTTGTTCACTTGGGTCTGCTCAGCTAAATGCTGCTTTTACTCTTTTCTTTGTCACTGTCTTTTAAAAAAAGGCAGTACAGTATTCAACTTAAGGTTGTTATATGAGTACAGTATTAAATGAACACTCCACTTTTTTCCTAGAACATTTTCCAACTCCTTTAGAGTTTAAACATAACCATTTTTCAATCCATTTAGCCGATCTATGGGTCTGGCGGTAGCACTATTGCGCTGCTTCACCCATAGTATGGCCGCAAAGTTCCGTGATTATTATGCAGAAATTAGAAAATTAGAAGAGTCACGTTTTTTTCCAAGTCGGAAAAATATCTAGTCTTTGTTCCTTTTTGAGAACGATGCTAACGGTCTAATCAGGTTCATTGGCCTGAGCTAAGCTATGTTTAAAGTGCTACCACCAGGCCTGGAGATCGGCTCAATGGGTTTAAAAATGGTCAACTGTTTAACTCTAGGGGAGTTGGAAAATTAGCCTATTTTCCAAAACAGTTGAGTGTTCCTTTAAAGGTGGTGTGTGTTTCCTATATACCCCCTTCCTTGTATGTTATTGTTCAGTCAAGCAAATATATACTGACGTTCAAAAGTATGAGGTTGGTGTGATTTTTGTAAAAATATTTTTTATAGTCTTTTCAGTTCAAAGGTTGCTTTTTTTTGTTTAAAGATACAGTAAAAACAGTAATACTGTATAATGAATTTTTTTATAATTTAAAATAACTGTTTTGTATTTAATATTTTAAAATGTACTTTTGTGTCCAAGACACATTTTGCATTGTTAGTTAAAAAAGTTAAGCTGCAATATATTTGTAGAAACACTATTTGAAAATTCTTTGACGATTAGATTAGAACAGCGTTTATTTGAAATATTAATATTGTAACATTACAAATGTCTTTAATGAAAGTTTAATCAGTCTAGAATAAAATTATTAACTCTTACTGACCCCAAAATTCTGTGCAAGGTGGGCAGTGTTGTGCCTGGAAGCCTGTAAAGCCAATGTATATCATAACAATGTAATTTAACAATAGCAAATAAGTCATGCAAATTTATTTGTTAAAAGCAATTGATTAAATACAAATGTAATGTAAATGTAAAAATAAAAAAAACCCTGCTTCTGTCCTATAATACTATTACATAAAAATCCAATTTGAATTGAAGTGACACATTGCACCTGTTTTTGGATAAGTTTATTACAGGTATTATAACCCATCCCATTTTAAGTTTAATTTCACTTTCCCAGATGTCCAACTCTAGGATGTGATGGTTCAGGTCATATCACTGGAAACTACGCATCTCACAGAAGGTATGGCCCAATGAACAAGCCCTCCATTTCATACATATCAATACATACACAGGACAGAGAAGTTTAGTGACAGTTGTATAATAGACACACACGTGTATTCCACACTTCATATATTACCCGTCCCCATTATTGAGTATTTTTTTAGATAGGAAACTCACCCCAGATCTTGTGCAGTTTTCTTAATGCACTCACTGGCAGCATCTGTTTATCTAAAAGCTTGCTGAGGTCACTGTTTCCTAACCAGGTGCGATACGTCAATAAATCACGTTTTCCATGTTAATAAGTGCGAAAAGACATTTTGTAGCCCCTGTGCTGTATATTTGTCACGTTGCGCTCAGTAGCTCCGCCCAAATTACATTTTCATTGGTCCAGATTCCTACTCCTCATAGCTGTTGAGAGATTCAGGTAAATTGGGCCACTTTTTACCATCTGAATGATGTAAAATGTTCCAGTTTACCTAAAACCACCTTATATTAGATATCACATATTTTCAGATTGGCTGTGATTTTGTAGCATTTCACTTTCAGTGAGATAAAATTGCTGTAAATTGCATTGCGCCTGGTTAGGATATGGTGTGTGCTTGCATCTTTATTAATAGTATTTGAGTTTGGTTTCTCCTACATTGCTTTGGGTCAATAGTGCTGGATCCTTATTGTTCTGAGTTTCTGGCTCCTCTGATCATGAGCTGCATACTCTCTATTTTCAGTTTGTCTGGGTGTCCACGGGCCAAGAAAGGTGGAATAAAAACAACTCCCATCAAGGACGACAAGGAGGACTCCGAGCTCTTAAAGTTCGTACTGCATAGAAAGCCAAAGGCTTTTCCCCATTTCTTTTACGCTACTGTACGGTAAAAAAAGGACACATTTTAGGCGGGAATATTGTAAGGGAATGATCAAATGTTGGATAATAGGCTTGTCCAACCACACAGTCATTTAACAACAGTGTAAAGCAGTTTAGAAAATCCCTCTTCATTCAGACAGAAGTGATTTAATCAAGCATTTACAGCTAGAACCACTTGTGATCCCAAAATACTGTGTTCTACTTTGTTAAATATCACCTTGGCAACCTTCCAAATAACTCACTGTACATGAGCTTATGAGCCAGTGCATGGAGCCCCGCATGGCCAACTAGTGCTAGTAATGTTCAAATTTCTTTGGGAAAAGGCCTTGTGTGTTTTATTCTATTGTACAACTTCTAAAAGCAAGAAGACAAAGACACCCAGTTATACTGAGGAGGAAATAAAAACTGTGAACAATATATGACAGCACAGATGGCTCATGGGGTATTAAAATATTGTGCATGTTTTTCTTAGCAAGTCATCTGCAGTGCAGTGTGTGGGTTTTTGTCTTCTTGTTTTTTGCGACTGCCAAAGTGTAGGAGCTTTTTATCCACATAATTCCACTCCAGTCAATGAGCAGCCGGCATATGGCGGCAATCAAGCTCCCCAATGTGTAAAATTCTCTTTTTTTTCCCAGTTTATTTCAATGTTGTAATATTCACAGTCACTGTTGGGCAAAGTATGTAGCTAAATATTGCCCTCTTTACAAAACTGAATAGAGACTCGAGCGAGGTAGAGAGTAAAAGATGAGAACTGAAGTCACTAGCAAGGTGATATTTGTGATGGGATAAATGCTCTTACAATCTTTAACCAAACTCATCTGTTTCATCTCCTCTGTCATGTTTTTCCTTCTCTCACAGATGCCCAGTGCCAGGTTGTGACAGCCTGGGTCACATCAGCGGGAAGTATGCCACTCACCGCAGTGCATATGGATGCCCGCTGGCGGCCAGGCGGCAGAAGGAGGGTTTGTTGAACGGGTCTCCATTCTCCTGGAAGGCGTTTAAGACAGAAGGCCCCACCTGCCCCACACCAGGATGCGACGGATCGGGACATGCCAACGGCAGCTTCCTCACCCACCGCAGGTAATTAAAAGGAGAAAATATGGGTTTGGCTGCAACGTGAAATTTGTGGCAACCAGTGCATGGTAAACATGTTTGTCATTGTTTTTATAATTCAAAATAAAACTTCCAAACCAAACAGCTTTACAATGGAAAATACATTTAATTTTTGTGTTCAAAGTTAAACAAACTTGAAATGTTCCACCTCTCTTGTCCTTTGCAAAGATTTCTGATTGCTTGGATTTTCTGTTTAGATAACTGCATTCTGTCCACAGAGTTCCACTGATAGTTTACCCTCATGTCATTCCAAACCCACAAGATTTTACTTAATCTTCGAAACACAAATTAAGTTTTTTTTTTTATGAAACTTGAGAGGTTTACTGTCCATCCATTGAAAGTCCAGGTAGCCCAAATTGTAAAGATCCGAAAAGAGATTGTAAAAAGAATCCAAGTACTTTAATCCAAGTCTTGTAAAGAGACACAATCACTTCAAACAGTGATCGAAAAATACGTGAAGCACATCACATATGGTAAACACATATACGCAAGAGCCAATGAGGTTTGTTCTAGCATGTGACGCACACAAGCTTCCATATTTACCAAATGTGGTGTGTGCGTGCGTGCGTGCGTGCGTGCGTGCGTGCGTGCGTGCGTGCGTGCGTGCATGCGTGTGTGTCGTCATAGAAATCAATTGTATCTCTTCACAGGATTTGGATTAAACCGCACATTTTTGGGTGAAATATCCCTTCAATAGCACAGAAATGACACACTCTACATTCAGGTTTTAAGGGTATTGGCCAAGTCTGAGTCATTATGGGACTGGTCATAAAGCAAATGTGTTGTTTTGTGATGATTGATGATGGATCAATTGTGTTTGGCTCCAGTCTCTCAGGCTGCCCCAGAGCCTCTCTCAACAAGAAGAAAGCCAAGTTCCCTGGAGAAGAGTATCTCAGCACTAAGTTCAGAGCAAGTGATGGTGAGGCATCCCACATTTTCTCCTACATTTTACCTCCAGTATCTCTTCTGATGTCGATTTGTGTTGACACTTAAGATGACAACATTTCTCTTTCACTTTACAGTCTTAGACAATGACGAAGACATCAAGCAACTCAATAAAGAAATCAATGAGCTCAATGAATCCAACAATGAGATGGAGGCAGATATGGTCAACCTTCAAACACAGGTTAGCCATACAGCTCTTGACAATTTAAAAGAAGATAGATTATATACTAAAAATCACATATTATGTTGTGATATAATTTATGACATAGTATTACCATGCTGTTTTGGACATGTACCACAGTAAAGCCATGGCATGCTTTAGAAATATAGCTTGGATTATCATGTAAATAGCATGTCTTATGAATATGCTACAGGATGTATATACACCATTCAAAAGCTTGGGGTCAGTAAAAAAAAAATTAAAAAAATAATCAATTCTCAGCAAGGATGCGTTCATTTGATCGAAGGAGACAGTAAAGTTTTAAAATGTTTTAAAATATTTATATTTTAAATAAATGCTGTTCTACTGAACTGTCAAAAAATTCAGGAAAAAAAAAACAATGATCACGGTTTCCACTGAAATATTAATCAGCACAACTGTTTTTTACATTGATAATAATAAGAAATGTTTCTTAAGCATCAACTATTATTCTGAAGGATCATGTGACACTGAAGAGAAGCTATATTCAAATAGAAAACTTGAATTTAGAATTTAAATTGTAATGATATTTATAAAAGTAATCAAACTAGATGACTAGCAATCAATTTACAAATACATTTAAGACGTAGAAACATGCATTGCTAGAAGGAAATATCACGTATGGGATGGAAAGTCTGTATCATCTGTTTTTGTGGTGCTTTAGATCACATCTATGGAGAACAACCTGAAGAACATCGAGCAGGAGAATAAGGTGATTGAAGAACAGAACGAGGCTTTGTTTATGGAGCTGTCTGGACTCAGTCAAGCTCTTATACGGAGTCTGGCCAACATCCGCCTGCCTCACATGGTAAGTTACACACACTCCTACAGCAGCTCCCATAACTTTGCTCTCCTATGTGAATTAGATGTGCCTTTTTAAAATTGCCACTCACATTTTCCGATTTGCATTGCAGCAGGAGCCAATCACAGAGCAGAATTTCGAGAGCTACGTGAGCACCCTAACTGACATGTACACCAATAAGGACTGCTACCAGAACCCAGAGAACAAGGCCCTTCTGGAGACCATCAACAAGGCGGTGAAAGGCATCAAGGTCTGACTAGGCCAAAAGACGAGGATGACAAACAGGAGCCTGGAAGAGAAATAGAGACGTAGAGCCATGGGAAGAGCAGACAAATGACACAAAAAGGGCATTCAGGTTTTTTTGAACAACAATCTAACCCTCCATCCCAGGGAGCATTCTGTGTGTTCAAAAGAGGTATATAATATATATTAATATAAGGACCAAAATCCACAAAAGCTGCTGGATTGGAAGGCGAAGATGGAACCAAATTCTTTATTTACAAAGAAAAGGAGAGTCACAAACCTAGTTTTCTTTAGTTTTTGCTTTTGCTTTGAAACGGTGAGAGGTTTTGGAAGAAGAAGCAGGGATCAGAACCTCTGGAAGACAGCATGCTGCCCAGGTGAAAGAGAGTCTTTCACTCATTCGTGAGGACGCTGCTCCGAAGAAACAACAAATATGACGCTCCAAATTCAAGTGATCTCTACGTGAGGCCCGGCAGAACAGATATGCAGTATTTGCTCGTCTTTCCTTCTTTTCCCGAAGAAAACGGAAGTGGTTTTGGGTCATGGGAAATGAGAGGATGTTGTGCTAACACACAAAGTGAGCGAAATGCGTGTGCAACCATATCAGTGCCATGCGGTTGACTCTGTAAATCCCACCTGTTGAAACACTACTTTCTTTATCTCAGCAGCCATTTTTTGTTTATTGGTTTGTTTTGTTTTAGAGCTACACACAGGCACGTCAGCTTGCTCTCCTTTACTTGTAGTACTTACACTGTAGGAGTATTTACCCAGCGTAGTCATATTTATTACATACGAACAATGAGTTGCACTTCATTTCAGTCCATTCAACATCAGAATAGATGTTGGATTGTGACTGATCTATAAATTATACGAAATTTGTCCAGACTCTACTGTAATTTATTTATATTTTGTTATAATTTAATTTTATCTGTATTATTTATTTGAATTCGCCTATTTAAATATTCACAGCCCTCCTGTTTATAAAAGGTCATGAAAATGTGACAAGGAACTTGCCACATCAATATTTGGAAAGAGAAAAAATGTACCACTAATTTTTATAACTTCGTTTCATTTGATGATAGAGTTTTATCCATAGAGTAGATTTTTTAAGTGCAAATATTTTTAACCAACGATGTTTTGATAATTTTGTAATTTTGTTTTCTTTCTCTCTACCTGTATATCTATCTCTATCTCTAGCTGTCTCTATTTGCATTTTATTTTATTATTTTGGAATTTCTAACACAGCTGAAGGAGAAGTATAATCTCTATTTATTATTTATTTAATATTTATGATGAAATTATGAACTGTGATACGGTTGTAATGTATATTTATTTTGTAACGTCTACGTGTGTTTGTGAAGTCTTAGTAGTCTTGAAGAACCTTTGGCGATATAAAAATAAAGACAAAAAACATGTTTTGGACTACAGAATAAAACATGATGATTATCGAGGGTTTTCCTTATACCAGCATTACTTCCTATAGGAATGTAAAGAGAGAGAAAAAAGCAATTCCAGTACTGTGGAACCTACAGCTTTGACTCTTACCCCATCCGTTCAACAGGAAGAAGACGTTCTTCTGGATCTTCTTGTGCTTGTTTTTGTGTTTGTTTTTTTATACCTCCTCAAGCTCTCAGTAGTGGCCAAAAACTGTTTCCCCTGAACGATCCTAATGAATTGCAAATGGATTATTTTTGCTTTATTGCTAAACTTATCTCTATCGGACCATGGGAAGCGGGCGGGCGGGCGTTTTTGTGGCGAGGGCACAGGAGACGAAAACCAACCATCCTGACAAAACTCTTGAACCACAATGTCCTTACTCGACTAGTATCAAACAAGCATACACCCGTGTAGCCTTATACTAGATTTTTATTTCTTCGATGCACAAAGTGCCACTGACCTGTGCTTTCGTTACCAACTCCGCCCATTCAGCACCCACACTACCCTCGGGTCATGTGACTGTGGCCTAAGTGGGGATTGTTACAGATGCCTTTATTTCTTTGCCGTGATGGCCATACCTACACAATATATTCATTCTGTATTTAAAAGCAAAAAGACAAAAAAAACGATATATAGTATATAAACATACATATATTTTTACAGTGTAATTGTTAACTCTTTTTTTTCTCTTATAATAGCTAAACAGAAACAATATCTTTCCAAAAGCTGTGAGTACTACTATCCATAGAAGACTAAATAATATTGAAAAAAAGACAGACCCAGTTTACTGTGGTTGCAGGATACGGTGTGTTTTTGTTTTGTTTTTTTTGTAATATGTAAACGTACATTTGTAAAGCGAAGGATACAAGGATGTTTGTAGAGTTTCCTATTTTCTGGTCCAAACTCACTGGGCTTCTGTATGTATGTCAGCCGCATTAATGGGACAATGGTTAACAGATTAGTCTTAGGCTGTAATCGTTTAGATGCATTGTAGTGTGCTGAAAGTTCTCCTCGGTGGATCTGTCTTTAGTATTGTACGGTGTTGTGCAGTTCTGGTGGAACACGCCACACTACATACGTGTGTAAAATGCCAATCATCGCAATGACAACTGTATGACTCATAATAGCGAGTTGTGAAATGAACATTGTGCCTCTATCCAGCCGGTCGTTTCGTTAAATAGTACACAGCGGTCATGTTGTTCATTTGCTATTATGGCAGCAATATTGTGATGGACAGAACATGTGTGCACTTTTCAAAAATCTTGGAATGCCAACTAATGACCTTTCAACTAAAAGGTTTTTCTTTATGTGCGCACAAGTGCAGATTTCTTTTTTATTTTGAAAAAAAGGTACAAATGGCTAACGGGAAACTATTCGTTGCACCTAACAGAATTGGGATAAAATATGGCAAATGTCTTTTGACTTGTTTGTTGTCGTTTAATGTGAATCTGTGTCCTGTCTGAAATGTCAAATGCCCTTTGACCGAAGTTTTTCTGTTTTTGCCTAGTCACCAATAGGAAAGAAAGCCCTTATCCATCCGAATTGGCTGTACAATATCACATCTGTTAGCCTTCAGCAACAAGTCATTGGTTAAAAAGAAGGGGGGGGGGGTGAGATGTGCTGGTATGAGCGTTTGCTTGGAGATTGTCATTGGCATGCCCTCGCACACGGAGAAAACGAAGGAGATGCTAGTTGCATAAATCTTTGTCCATTTCCACAGAATGTCAGATCCTCTGCCGGCCTCATTCGCCTCGTTCCCTGTAACCTTTCCGCAGGAAAGATGTGTGCGTTGCATTTCAATACCGCTGCATTTCCTTCGCTTTAAGAGGAAACTGAAGACTTGTCTATCAGTAACGGTAGAATTTTCATTAGAGTTCTTCCTTCTATTAAACTGTGCAGAAGGGAATACTCACTACAGATGTCATATCGTCTTATTACGATGGGAGAAACATTTCTATCTGCTTATTACTACTGACATGAGATAGCCTAAAGCATGTGTGAATTCTTCTTCCTCTGTGCATGCTTCTTAAACGCCTGTTGTCGGTGATGATGAGCAGCTATGAATGTTGTGCGGTGAGGTTGAGTGTGTTGAATCTGCCTAATAATGTAGCATGTTCTCTGGAGCAGTGTAGCATCTGCAAATGCAAGTTAGCATATGTAACCCCTCTTCAGTGGACCCAAATAAGGGTTTGTACTTGTAGGGTAATGGATTGATTCTGCACCTTGTACTTGAGAGTCTAACCTTTCCAAGACGTGTGCCAATTGTAGGTCAATTTAAAAGGGTTCCCATGTAATTTCATGAGAAACGATAACAGCTAAAAAGTCAGAAGGCTTAAACCGGCACTGTTTGTCCCATTAAGCTGATATAACCAAAACGGCCCTCATTCTGTAGGTACTGTAGCTTACAGCTCTGTGGTTTTCTCATGTGTGCCTTTTCTCGCTTCTGTTTCGCTGCAGGAAAGGGTGTGTTTACATTTAAGGACTGGGTTCAAATCCCACTCAGGACGCCAACTTTTTCTCCTTTTTTTAATTTATTTATTTCCTTTTGGGGGGGTGGGGGGTAATAGCAATTCAGTAAAGTGGTGAACACCAAGAACAGATCATATTGAAATCGATTTTCAGCTTAATGTTTGACATGAAATAAATAACAATATGTAACACTATTCTTCCCAAAACTGTGATTCTAATTCAGGTATGAAATTATGTGGTTGTTCATTTCATCGAGTCTGAAATAATCATGGAACGTATCACAGATGAAGCATTTATGCACGGGCATTATTCTGACAACAATGGGATTCTGTACATTTGTAATAAAGAACAGTGTTGTTGTATTAAAAAATATTTCCAAGTAAATTACGAGAGAAAAAAAAACACTTGTATTTTAACCCACGGCCAAGGCTTGTCCTCTTGCATTCTTTTTATAGAGATCAGCTATTTTTACTGGTGATTTTGTAGCCACAAAATGATTCTCCTTTAGAAAATTGACAAAAAATGGTACTTCCAAAAAAAATAATAAACACTTCCACAGTGATAGACTACATGTTTAGTGACTTATGTAGCAGTGGTAGTTTATTTTCTGAGGTTTTATTTCTGTAGGGCAGGACAAGCTATGGCTGTGCGTGATTCGAGGTAACTTTTGGAAATGAAGTGTGTAGTTGGTTTTGGATTGTGACTGTGTTTGTGTATCCTTGTACCTGTGCTCATTGATATCAGTGTTAAAAGAGAACAGTAATGTCTGTTTTGTGGAGGTATCGTTCATTTAAGTGTTATATATGGAAAACATAAATAAAGAGTCAATAATGTGATTTCTCTTGAGTATACACTTCCTACATGATGTGTGTTTGTTTTTGCTTGTTTAAGCTGCAGTCTGTAACAGTAGTACATAAGCTTCTAAGTACAGGAGCTTCTAGCGTTTGTCTTTGGCATTATGTCACATAAAAGAGTCTGTTTAGTAGTTGGCTATATCGTTTGTGGATGCTGCAGGTGGCGGATTGTTTGTAGCCTCTTTTTACAGCAGCTGGAATGTAATTAAACGTTTCATTTTGATGGTGGCTTGTAATCCAAAAAAGTTCAAAATGACAATCATTGTTGACAACTGGTGCATTGATAGACAACCCACACATACACCTCAAAACATTCGATTATTCCGCGCTGAGGAGCCGTACTTCACAAATAACTGCAATTTCAGTCTTCAAACAGAGACACCGGCATAGAGGTAAAACTTGCGGACTTAAAGCTACACTGTGTAACTTTTTTTAGTTTATTCTTAGCTAAAAACTCTTAGTTCTTTCGAAAAATATGTATGCTAATTAATGTATATTTACTTCTTTCAAGTTACAAAGTATTCTCGTAAGCTTATAATATGTCATTGAAAATACATACGAGTGAGGGGTTCGAATGCCGGTCGCCATGTTGCCCCTCTATCTTGAAAGTACATTAGCCAAAGAGGGACATACCCATAAATTCAAGCTTCGCCTTTCGCGTTTTAACACTCGATGGCACCGTGTCGAATGTGAAGAGGGGGACTGCCATGTTAATCTTGGACTAAATCGGCCACCGTAGGAGTTAAAACGAAATCAGAATTGAGAGGAACAGAAACTATTATTCTCTGGATGGTCATATACCTTTACACCGCTAGATGGGGGAAAATATCACAGTGTGGCTTTAAAGTCAAAAGTTTGGATACAGTTTGTTTTTGTTTTTTCACTGGATTATTAAATCTGCTAATTAATTGATTTGATGACTAAAATTTGGAACAAATAACACTAGTATAAAATATATATAAAAAAGTTATGCAAACTTTTGACTTGAATTTACTTAATTAATAAAAAAAAATATCTTCGTCAGAATCACGATAGCGCTACATCTGTGATGAGTTTTTTTCTTTTTTTACTTTTTTTTTACAGTGTGTGAGGCTTGTGAATAAGTATTTTATAGTATTACTGTATTACAACAGAAAGACAGATGTGAGTGTGCTTCACTTGAAAATCTAAGCTTTTTACATTCTGACCTCTGCTGGTGACATTGTTACACTACCATGCAAAAAAAAAAAAAAAAAAAAAAACGATTTTTACTACTTGTTCAAATTGCTTAATTAAAATGAGCTAAAGCAACACAGTTGCTTTACATTTTGTCCTAACTTAATTTGATTGTGTTCAATCCACTTAAAAAAGTCAAACTGAAGTTTACTAAATCAGTTTGTGTTGAGATTACATGAATGATTTGTGTTACATTAGCTGAAACTGCACAGAGCTTGTTAGTTCCCAGCATGCTTTGCATATGGCTAAATCAAGAGAGAGCAAATGTGCAAGATGAGAAAAGGTGAGACTTGATTGTGTTTAATAGTGTTTAATATTCAATTAAATTGGAATTATAATAACAATTTTAATTACAGTGGGTTACCATCATGGAGAAGAGTGGAGCATTTGCAGGCTGATTCAACTGATGTCATAACAGTTTTGGTGAATGTTCATAGCATTTATGATCCTAATGTGTACTTTTGCTAGCTAACAGTTCCTGAAATAGCTAATGAAATATAATAAATTTGTGTAACATAACGTGTTACATTAATGAAATTTACAGTAATATATAGGCTGAATATATGAAATTGAATGCCTGGATTATGTCAGGGAGCCATAAAATTCATTTTGAGACTTAATTGGGTCGCTTAAAATGCATTAATTCCATGATGTTGAAGATACATGAACAAATTATGTAAATCCAACTTTTTTTTCAATGTTATAGCGACTTGAGTGGGATGAAATTATGTAGTCTCAGTTTTTTCAGATATATGTAGCTAGATAAGTGCTTTAGGTGAAGAGTCTGCCACATCAGACGTGAATAAATCTGCAGGTGCTTATAAATGTTTTATTTGCGCTAAAAATAAAAATAAACTCAGCTTATAAAAATTAGAAAATATCATGAGAACTGTACGTGCTTTGAGTTCTACTTACAATATTTTTCTTAAATTTAGGCATATGAGGAATTTTGAACTAACGTTCTACTTGAATTAATCTTTTTGGTCAATTCATCGTTCTCGTACGACGCTTTTCTTTCATTGTTGTGTCCTACATGGTCCTACCTTCAGCAGAGTGCGAACTGTGAACGAGTCATGTGAACTTGACCTACTGAACAAATCATGTGAGTCAATGTAACAAAATGACCGTACCTTTTAAATGCAAGGGCGCTATTGAAACTCATAGGAAGGAGAATGAGGGGGGATTATACGATGTAGATACTATCGTTTATAGTAAAAACGTGTACGCTATCTCTATTAAGATACGTTCTTCTGGGAAGGATAGGATTTTTGGTGAAAAGATTCGAGTCACTGAGAACTCCAATAATGCATTTGACGTCGTCGTGCGCGTGACGTCAGTGCGTCAGCTGGTTTGTGTTTACATCGCATCATTTTTTTTCGCAGTCAAGTTAGGCGTTATTGTGGCCGGTACCAAATATATGACATACGCGTTAAAGTAATCGATGGACATTGTTGGTTTACACGAGACAACCGCTGAGGTCCGTAATCACACGGTAAGATGTAGACTGCGCATCGAGAATGAGTGCCAGTTGTGGCCGGAGACTCTTTTGTTTATGTCGGTGTTTGTGCAGCTTCTCCTCGTGCACAGACTGCAGTTAACTGTTGTTGTTAAATGCATGATACAGACGTGACCTACATATGACGGTTACTGGGACGCGAATCGAGACGCGAATCAATGTAGCTTGAACCCGTTCACTTTTTTATTTGAGCTTTACTGATGTAATTTCCAGCGTCGTGCAACAGCTCGATCGGTTTGCTACTGTTTTGCTGAATATGATGTTCGCTCCCGAGTGTCAGACAGTGTTGTGGTGTCACGCTGCGCGGTTCTTCGTTATAAATATAACAACCTCAATAATTCATCTGTCAGACAAACATTGTGTCAATGTACATTGTATTGCCTGTTCGATTTTACAGCAACACATTATTTGCCAAGGAAAATAAATGACCAGACCACCATTTTCGCATGGGCGATTTCAGTCTGCGCGGTGCTTTTGTTGTTACCTAAGTTGACCTATAATAAGTCTGACATTATGTGGTAGTTGACATGTCCTGCTGAAATATCGAAATAAACAAAACAATGCTTATATTATTATTATTATTATGCATTTATGCATGTATCTTTTGAGCTCATATTTCCCCAGCACATATTTTACTCATGTGAAACAAATAGCATAATCTTCTTATTCTGGTCACTAATGACGAAATATAAGGACATGTTTTAATATATATATATATATATATATATATATATATATATATATATATATATATATATATATATATATATATATATATATATATATACAAATCTAGAAATCACAATGTATGATTTCTTTGTATGATACAGCTTAAAATATTTGAACTGAGAAAAACAATGTTAATATTTGGTATAGCTGCCTTTGTTTGCAATTACAGAGGTCAAACGTGTCCTGTAGTTTTTCACCAGGTTTGCACACACTGCAGGAGAGATTTAGGCCCACTCCTTCACACAGATCTTCTCTAGATCAGTCAGGTTTCTGGCCTGTCGCTGAGAAACACAGAGATTGAGCTCCCTCCAAAGATTCTCTATTGGGTTTAGGTCTGGAGACTGGCTAGGCCATGCCAGAACCTTGATATGCCTTGATAAGAGCCACTCCTTGGTTATCCTGACTGTGTGCTTCGAGTCATTGTCATGTTGGAAGACCCAGACCCATCTTCAATGTCGCTAACTGAGGGAAGGAACAAACTTTAAGACGGCCTGGACATATGCTGTTTTAAGCAGGGGAACCTTCCGCGCCATGCATGATTTCAAACCATGACGTCTTAGTGTATTACCAACAGTAACCTTGGAAACGGTGGTCCTAGCTCTTTTCAGGTCATTGACCAGCTCCTCCCATGTAGTTCTGGGCTGATTTCTCACCTTTCTTAGGATCATTAAGTCCCCACGAGGTGAGATCTTGCATGGAGCCCCAGTCCGATGGAGATTGACAGTCATGTTTAGCTTCCTCCATTTTCTAATGATTGCTCCAGCAGTGGACCCTTTTTCAACAAGCTGCTTGGCAATTTCCCCATAGCCCTTTCCAGCCTTGTGGAGGTGTACAATTTTGTCTCTAGTGTCTTTGGACAGCTCTTTGGTCTTGGTCATGTTAGTAGTTTGATTCTTACTGACTGTATGGGATGGACAGGTGTCTTTATGCAGCTAATGACCTCAAACAGGTGCATCTAATTTAGGATAATAAATGGAGTGGAGGTGGACATTTTAAAGGCAGGCTAACAGGTCTTTGAGGGTCAGAATTCTAGCTGATAGACAGGTGTTCAAATACTTATTTGCAGCTGTATCATACAAATAAATAGTTAACAAATCATATATTGTGATTTCTGATTTTTTTTAATTGAGATTATGTCTCTCACAGTGGACATCCACCTATGATGAAAATTTCAGACCCCTCCATGATTTCCAAGTGGGAGAACTTGCAAATTAGCAGGGTGTTCAAATACTTATTTTCCTCACTGTATATACACCATAGGGTCATTTTAGGGTGAAAGTTATCCAAGGAAATGTACATGCTTAATGGTTTTTACTGTTGCTTTGTTTCATTTAATGTAACAATACTTTTAAATTGTTATAATCTCAGTCAGTCTGTTATTTAGTAAACATTTAGTTTTCTTACAGTTTACAAACATGTCCAAAATGTAAATGTGCTGTGATTAATCTCAATAACACATTTGTGTTTTATCTTAATAACACATTAATAATAGTACCTTTATTATATATTAACACATATGGTTGTAACTTGTATCTGTATTATTATGACACGATAGCCATTCCGAAATTTCGGGTAATTGTTTTTTTTATGCTTTTATTCTGCAATCATGTGTTAAAGTGACAGTAAAGACATTAAAAATGTTAGAATATATTTGTATTTACAATGCTGTTCTTTTGAACTTTCATTAAAGAATCCAGAAAAATGTCATGTGACACTCAAGACTGGAGTAATGATTCTGAAAATTCAGCTTTGCATCACAGGAATACATAGCCTACTGTTTAAACTCAAAATCAACTAGAAAAGTAATTCGAAATTATAAAAAAAAAAATAAAAAAAATAGTATTGACGTTTCCTCAATTGAATGGAGCCTTTATGAGTATGAGACTCTTGTAATACCCCAACCACCTCTGTGAGTATATCAGTGCTGTGCGGTGGTGTTTTAAAATGAGGAATTTTTTCATATATCAAATATAAATGTATGTCTGTTGCACTTAATATTTCTGGTTAAATAAACATTACATAAAAACAGATACCAAATACAATTATATTTTGTATTTTTTACACCAACTATGTAATGTTCTGTTTATCAAAGTATAATTTAAATCAATTTAGAGTTTTTATGCAGTTTTACATTAATTATAAAAAAATATATATTTCATGTTTTACTTTATATATTATTAAATATTATAATATATAAAGCTCAAGCTGAACGCTCACTAAAAAACCCACAGTCATCATGCTTTCAGGCCATTTCAAGTTTGATTTTAATGTGACAAAGTAAAAACACTGATAAAGTGTGTATATATATATATATATATATATATATATATATATATATATTGGCCATTTAAAATATCCGTAAGTTTAATATAATATAAAATCCTAATTTATTGGTTACTTGTCCCTGTTTTTTTGTTTGGTTTCATGTTTACCTCTTGTTTCGTGTGTGTGTGTGTCTGTGTGTGTGTGTCTGTGTGTGTGTGTCTGTGTGTGTGTGTCTGTGTGTCTGTGTGTGTGCGCGCGCGTGCGTGCGTGCGTGTGTGTGAGTACAACTGTTCAGAGCAGTGCTCGCTAACTATGTGCTGATCAGTCATGTTTCAGTTGTGACAAAAGGGAACACATAATCCTTTATTTGTGGGGAAATAAACAATTTTAGTACAGTTATGTGAATCATTCGTATTTTAGTACATTTTAGTAGCGTTTTAGTATGTGAATTAAAAATTCTGTGATGTGATCCATCGCTACCAAAACATGACTGTCTCTACCAAAAATGTGCCGTCACAACCGAAACATGGAAGGTTTTGTCAAAAATAAAGTATATTGAATTATCAACTGTGATGTTATGATAGTGTATGGTTCAATGTATATTTAAACTAATGAATCCTTAACTTTGAAATCAGTATGATAATCTTGCTTATGACTTTACAAAGAAAGATTGGATTCAAATTACGCTTAAAATATTGTTGAAATTTTATAAATGAATAGACTATTTAATAAAATAGCAAAACACACATTTACAAGGTCCGTATGCATCGATAACTTTTAGACCTTTTTGAAATTTTGTAAAACTTAAGAGAAAGGATGACTACTTACAGCACCAAAAATATAGGCGGCAATGCTCTCTTTATGAATTCATATAAATTAGAACCTAAATCTGGATTTTAAAGACATGTTATGCCTCAGCTACCCACATGTGCTTTGTGTATGCCCTCCAAAATTAACAAACAAATCTGCTCTAAATGTAGCCGCTGCCAAGAGTTTGAGTCTGGCCACATTTTATTTGGCATTGTCTGACCTCTAAAAATAGAGAGCAAGAGGTTGGATGTGAATGCGGGTCTTATTGTCAAGCTTGTTGAAATGTCAGCTTAGCTCAGATCTCTGACATGCTGTGGCTCATTAAAGATTTAGCTGTCTTAATTATCGTTCTTTGCTTTCATTCCACCTGCTAGACAACAGTCTGTTGGAGGTGTAATGTATGACTAAACATGCCCTTAAAGGGACAGTTCACCAAAAATGAAAATTTGATGTTTATCTGCTTACCCCCAGTGCATCCAAGATGTAGGTGTCTTTGTTTCCTCAGTAGAACACAAATTAAGATTTTTTTAATTCCAACTGTTGCAGTATGCCAGTCATAATGCATGTGAATGGGTAACAACTCTATGAGAGTAAAAATAAAAACATGCTTAGACAACATGCACAAAAACCCTGCTGCTCGTGACGACACACTGATGTCTTAAGACACGAACCGATCAGTGTCTCTGAGAAACCGAATAGTAGTTATGTATTTTTTTTTTAACCTCATATCCAGACGATTCTCATCTAGTGTTCCCATCCGTCATTACTTCCGTCTGGTAAGGTCAAACTGGCACGATCATAGATATACTGTGTGTGTGTGTGTGTGTGTGTGTGTGTGTGTGTGTGTGTGTGTGTGTGTGTGTGTGTGTGTGTGTGTGTGTGTGTGTGTGTGTGTGTGTGTGTGTGTGTGTGTGTGTGTGTGTGTGTGTGTGTGTGTGTGTGTGTGCGCGCGTGTGCGTGTGTGTGTGTGGATGCCTCATTCCGGCCGATCCGCACAGGCTGAGGAATTTTTTACTCTCATAGAGTTGTTACCCATTCACATGCATTATGACTGGCAGACTGCAACGGTATAGTGTCAGTTATGTACAGTTATGTTGCTTCGAGTTTAAATGCTTGAGCTCTTATACAGCAGGATGGATTCTGATTGGCTGTCAATGTTTTTATTGTTCATCAGGTGGTAAAAGTGATTCAAACAATATATTTCTTTATCCTTAATAGTTGTGGTGTTGACTCTGCTATATTCTTTTAAATTTGGAACAATTTTCACAACTAAATCTAATCTTTATTGTTTAGATCATCCTTAGTGTGAATAAGCCTTCTATGTTAAATCTGAAAGAGGTGATTTGTTTTTCTCTCCAGACAGTGATAGGCACACCTCAGGTCTGTCCTTAGAAGCTCTTCTGCTTTCATCATGGGTGGAGCTGTGAGTGCGGGTGAGGACAATGACGAGCTGATTGACAACCTTAAAGAGGCACACTACATCCGCTCAGATCTGGTCGAGAAGGCCTTTAGAGCCATTGACAGAGCGGACTATTACTTGGAGGACTACCGTGACAGTGCTTACAAAGACCTGGCCTGGAGGCATGGGAACCTCCATCTGTCTGCTCCATGTATCTACTCGGAGGTGATGGAGGCTTTGGACCTGCTGCCTGGCCTGTCTTTTCTCAACCTGGGCAGTGGGACTGGTTATCTCAGCACAATGGTGGGCCTTATACTGGGTGAGTTTACTTACACGGCAAAAAAAAGAAAATTCTGTCTTATTTTCCAGTACAAAGATCTAAGCATACTTACATTTAGTTGAGAAGCAAAATTGTGTAGCATATTAAGTATTGTATAAGAATATGATCTGCCATTTTTTTGTATGATTTTTAAAATGCTTTAAATTGAGTCGCTCACCAAGGCTGCATTTATTTGATCGAAAATAGTTATATAATAATAATTAGCAGTACTATTGTGACATTTTATTACAATTTACAATAAATGTTTTGTATTTAAAGGGTCATGAAACCCCCCTGCTGCAGCGGTGTTTTTTCACACCTTCGATTTGAAAAAGCTTGTTAAAAGGGGAGTGGTCGACTGTGAAAAGGTGGGATGGTATTGTGTGGAAAGAGGGAATGTTTGCATAAATAGGGGAGTGTCTGTCAGTAGGTGCTGAGCGGTTCTGAGACATGTTCTTGGTTCACGTTGGCATTGTTTACCACAGAGAGATTAAATGAGGGATGAGTACAGCGAATGAGAGAGCTATGAGTGGCGTGCAGCAGAGATCGCAAATCATTCAGCTCTTCAAAGTTCAAACCAGCATAATTCAGTGAGAAATGAAAATAAATGTTATTCTGCATGACGAAATATTTTGCAAACGTGATAAAACTATATTTGTCCAAATATGCACGCTGTTTGGCAAGATGAACAACGCGCCGACGTGATAAGAGAACGTGAACCACCCAACATGCGATGTGATAAGAGATGTGTAATTCTAGATCGGGGTAAAAGCGAAGAGGTTTGAGGCTAGTCTCGACCGCGCATCTGAAGCACAGAGCGACGCGCGCTGGGTTGCCGTGACGATCCGCGCTGTCTATCACTCGGCAGCTAAATCTAAATTTGTCCAAATATGCATCACACTGTTTCACTAAGAGCCCGAGCACATGCGGTTTAGGGCATGGCTGTGACGACAAATAAAACGGAGAGGACGTGGCTTTTGTTCATTGGCCTACAGATTACAGATTGGTTATTTTGCACTCCTGACATAGATAGTCAACGCTTGCAGGTTCGGCGTGCGATTCCTCAGGTGAATTTTACTTTACCGAGCCTTTGTAGCAAAGGCTTCCACAGACGGCGCCGGTTACAGCTCGCTCGGCGCCCTTTACGTTACTTCGTATCAGCACAACGCCTAGCTTTCCTCCGTGACTTTTACGCACGCTACCTCCAAAACTTCCCCACCATATCTCTACAATAATGATGTAAGACGAGCCTGACAGAAGTGACTGTCTCATGCATATTAACTAAATTATCTTGTATGCATACTACAGCGCAGGGATTGGACTGAATGAGCTTCATGTCATGAATATATATCGAGAATTGCTCAGAGCGGTCGACGTCAGCATGTGCCCAGCTGCCCATACTTGGGCCGAAAAGGCCGTGCCGACGTCAGCATTTGTGACGTTGCTCCGACTAAAGTTTTCAAACCGGAAGACAGAAATCGCTCTGAAAAATGCAAAAATAACTATTTTCACATATGCATACCATTAATGAGTACCCTTAGTGTTTTCAATGATGTGCAGCCTATACATATCTGTTTACATCTCAAAAAAAGTGTTTTGGGGTTTCATGACCCTTTAAAGGCACAATGTTATTTTTTGCCACTAGAGGTCGCTTATTCTAAACAAAGATGTAGCTTGATGATGCCTTGTGAGCGTTGATGATGCCTTAGGCGACCTCTTCCACTTCTCCCGCTCATGCGTGTGTGGGGTAACAGAGCGCTGTTTTATCATATTAAATACATGAGTGTATTGAAATTTATGTTATAATGCTACTCTTTGCATTCACTCGGCAGTTAATGTGAGACACTTGTTGCACATTTCAGTTGCTAGATCAGTCTTGGAGAAACATGGTACTCAATGAGAGACAAACAATAAGAGTAACTGTGTTCAACTATTTAAAAATGATTTGTTTTCTGTCGATTAATGTATCCAAACAGTTGCTCACCTGTCTAATAAATCATATTGGTGTTTCCATCGTTTCTACAAAATAAACCGGAAATCAAGGGTAATACGGGTATGATGTCATTGATAGGCGACACACGGATAAGTTCGTTGTCCAGGTCAAAATTGTGTATTTCTCTGGATTTAAACATTCTTTGAAACACTTGGGATAATGTAAGTAACAAGTCAACAAAATATATAACATTGATCTAGTGGTTTTTGGATATTTTAATCCAAAAATCTTACATACTGTACCTTTAATATATTTTAAAATGTACTTTATTCCTGTGATGTCAAAGCTGAATTTTCAGCATCGTTACTTTTCAGTTTTCAGTGGCATGCGATCCTTCAGGAATCATTCTAATGCTGCTCAAGAAACATTTATTATCAATTCTGAAAACAGTTGTGCTACTTAATATTTTGGTAGGAACAGTGATACATTTTTTTTTTAAATCATTATTTGATGCATAGAAAGTAAAGAAATGGAAAGAAATAGAAATCTTTTCTAACATTATATGTCTCTTTTGATCAATTTTATATGTCCTGCTGAATAAAAGTATACATTTCTTTAAAAAAACAGACATAAAAAAAATGTACTGATCTGTTAGGGGATAACCCAAACAAGACCAGTTGTGAAGAATGAAGACCAAGAGTCAGTAGTGCAATTAATTAAAGAAAGATTTACTGAAGAATAGTTTGCAGTTTCATCGGCAAAAGCCAGCTTTAAGTTTCACAAGGAGTTCATAGGTCAAGCTCCCTCTCTACCAGATCTCATACATACTGTTTCTCAACAGTTATACTGTTTTCAAGGTCTATCCACGTCATTCCTGCAGGTGGAATTATTCTGCTTAGCTAGGAGAAAATAAACAGGCATGGTAAATTTATATACATTGTCAGTTTATCAGATGCATGTGTCCATAGATGTGTCACTTGTTGACGTTTTCACCCCGGAATTAGGCACGAAGTGACCTTCCAGGTCTGGAGCAGGCGCCAGCTTGTCCAGAACAACATCCTGTCACTCTCCCTAGGATGCCCGTTGTACACATTCAACACTGATCTGTAACACAGAATACTGTGCACATACACAGATACACAGTTTTTCCAAGGTTGGAGTTGGTTGAGCTCCAGCTCTGACCAGCAAGTTTCCCAAAACATGTTGATAACATGTGCTTTCTCGCAGTGAAAGGGACAGACAGTATTCACTGATTCAATGATACCTCCAAGATACACACACACGACAACAAGTTATACTATCAAGCATTTAGCGACACATCACCCATCCCTAGGCCAGACCCTCAGTCACTCCTTAGAGACCAAATACACACTTCAGAAAACATGTATGAAGAAACAAAACAATCATAATCATAAATGGAAAGAATCATTAAAAATCATTATAATAATATAGGAGGATATTGAAGTGGTATTGGATTTCAGAATCCGCCCCCTTCAGAAGTTTTTGAAGTAGTTTATTTTGAAATATGTTTATATATTTTTTTACCCCATTAACACATTTTTTTCTTGTTTTAAGCCTAAACCATTATTATACTTTGTTAGATTTATGTTTAAAGGGATAGTTCACCTAACATTTGTATTTAATAAAATATACCATCCATATATTTACCTGTCATTCTTGTCATCAGGTCCGTTTGGTGTGAATCACGGTGTGGAACTGCACGCGGATGTGGTTGATTATGCATATCAGAAACTCGACTACTTTATCAAAACCAGCGACAGCTTTGACAAGTGAGTCATTTCCTGTGTGACTGTTTTGACTTGGCTTTTTAATTGCCAAATTGTCCATGAATTGGTTTTGTTGAATGGTCGCAGGTTCGAGTTCTGTGAGCCTACCTTTGTGGTGGGGAACTGTCTGGAGATCCCTCCAGAGAGTCGGCAGTATGACCGGGTTTACTGCGGAGCAGGAGTTCAGAAGGATTACGAGAACTACATGAAGAACCTGCTAAAGGTTGGCGGGATCTTAGTCCTCCCCCTGGAGGAGAAGGTGAGTATATGTTTATTTATGAAGTTAATAAGGGGGTTCTTGTTCTACAGCAGTTTTTAAAGGCCTTTTGATATGTCTAAAAATGCTTTGATGAGTGTAGTAGTTTTCTTTCTTGTGTTGAGACACTCCCTGTTGTAACAGGAAGTAGCGGCAAGACATAGAATGTCTTTAGTCCCAGACCTTATTCAGAGCAGTGCCATGGCAGGTGAAACTGAAGCTGTGAGGGATAGACTTACCGTGTTTTCAATGGCTTCCGCTTTAAAATGCTGTATAAAGCTCCTAGATTACTTATAATTTTTCACAGCTCATCATTCGTGATGACCTCAGTCCCCTTTATAACTCAATTGCAGCAGGCTTCGGCTCCTCCCCGTATTTTAATCTGATAAATCGGAGATAAAAATTAAGACTCTTCGGAGATATGAAGAATTCAGTACTACTCTACAGATACTCAAGATTATCATGAGACTGGCTGAAACTGCTATGCATGTCCCCTTTAAATGTCCTAAATGGAATGAGACTTTGTAATGTTTCCTACCATCTGTGAATATTCCTTATAGAATTGCTCAAATTTGTCATATATTGGTTATTTTTATGTTAAAACTGTTTTTGTTTTCCACCAGGTCACAGAAATCCTCCACTAAAGCCATGTTATCTCCATGAATGAAAATGAGAAATGTAGATCTTTTTTAAAGTTAAAATTTTACTGCACAAATGTAGAGTTTTTAAAAATAGTGTTTAAAACATTACATGTGTCGGTTATGTGTACATATGTTTACCAACATATTGCAAGTTCAGACAATTACAGTAAAATAAGGTTTTTCTATATTCTTAATGAATATAAGCTGGTTATTTCAACTGGTTAGAAAATAGAAATTAAACAATGGGATTGACCTGACAGATAGTTTAGAAACTGCCTACCTTAGCATACAAATAATAGATTCAAATATTTTTTTAACTAATACCCCTAGTGGGTGCCAAGCACCCCTAATATTAAAGATCATAGAATCGCCCCTGCAGTCCACTGAAAAGATGAATGTCGATCTCGCACAGCCTTGCTTTCATTCCTGTTAAAAATCCAAGATGGTACTGCTGTCAATAAAGTCTATTGGGGAATATTTGGATAAAGTCATGTGTGCAAGATAAGGGGGTGGGAGAAAAAAATGGCTTTTGAGTAAAGTTTTTTTAACTGCAGATGCATCACTGTATTCTAGAAAAAATATTCTGTTTGCTTCCAATTCCAGTGTGCTTCCAAAACAAAACACAAAAAATAAAAACACTCAAACCTTCCAAAAAATACTCTTCCATGAAAATTGAAACGCTTGCAGTGAATTACTAGGGACATCTCAGGCTTCACTGCACTGGAAATGCTCTTTGCTTGAATTTGCGTACAATGTTCAGTTGGCATTTCTGTGTTCTACCTTCCAAATGCTCTAAGAAGGCATCGTTTATGCCGTTTGGAATGGAGAAAGTAGCCCCATATATATTCAAAACACGAAACTCACTTACTGCCAGACGGCTGCTTTCAAATGCTCACGTGTGCACTGTGAAAAGTGTCGTCAGCGGCTCGGCTCTCGCGGCATGTGGCTGTTAAATACACTTGAATCTCCAGAGGCTTTTATTATGCAAAATGAATGTACACATAGTTATGTCTTAAGGGATTAGACTGACAGGACAAAACATCTTATATGTCAGAATCATTTTGTGCAGTTGTTGTGAATGCAGCCTATTAGATCTTTTTCTTTTTACTCTGAGTACATTTTACATTTGTATATTTTCTAAAAAAAATTAAATACACTGGCATTTAGATGACTTCAAAGGGTGGGTATAGCTAAATAAAAATCAAAAATTATATTGTTGATGTAAATGTATTTGAATTTTACTCACAAAAAAATGGATGTACACACACACATGTAATGAGTATTCACATGGGATGATGTAATTGGTTTAGTAATTACTGACTTGAGGGCTTATTATCTAAGAAACTCTTTTGCAGTTGACCAAGATCACTCGCACAGGTCAGAGTTCCTGGGAGACCAAGAAAATCATCGCTGTGACCTTTGCCCCGCTCGTCCAACCTAAACAGAATGTCAATGGCAGACCTAGGAGTGTGCCTTTACGTGAGTACACTGAGGAATCATCCGTCTGAAGTCCAATACAAATGAACAAGGACACTGATCGCAAATTCTTTTTTACACCAAAACTATTCACACCAAGTACAATGAGAATGTTAATCATTCTCTGAAAGTATTTTTATACCTAAATTAAAGCAAATCTTACTCTGACCATTTATAATACAAAATACAGCCCATTACTACACTGTAAAGGCCTGTTAACACCAAGGACAACAACAATGAAGTTTTAAGAATTACAATTCTGTGAGAATAGCTGTCTACAGCTATAACAATAACGGCACAAAGGAACAATACCCTTGGAATCACTTTCAGGAAAAAAAAAATGCTGATGAACAATAAAAACAGTGACAGCCAATCAGAATCAACCTGACTTTAGATCTTGAGCATATTTGAAGTGGCAGACGACAGACCTGCAGTGTGCACTAATAATAAACACAATGTTACCGTCCATTGTTGTGGATGCTTATGTTGTTAAAGGTATAGGTATTTTTCTTGGCATGACCAGGCCTTAAATGCAAAATTTGTTTGTTTGTTGTTTTTCCTTTGAGTCTTAAAAAGAAAATGTCTATTCTATAAATCTATTTAACTCTTGTTGTGCCAAACATTCTTGATGTGAACAGGCTTTCAGTTAGTAATTCATATTAATCGTTTTTAGTATTAGTTATTTATGTTAACTAGTCCTTTCAGTAATTGACTATTTCATAAAAAATGTGATGATTTATTTATATATACACCAATTAGGCATAACATTATGACCGCCTCCCTAATATTGTGTTGGTCCCAATTTTGCTGCCAAAACAGCTCTGACCCATCAAGGCATGGACTCCACTAGACCTCTGAGGGTGTGCTGTGGTATCAGGCACCAAGTTGATAGCAGCAGATCCTTTAAGTCCTGTAAGTTGCAAGGTGTGGCCTCCAGAGATCAGACTTGTTTGTTCAGCACATCCCACAGATGCTCTAAATGCATTGAGATCTTGGGAATTTAAAAGGCCAAGTCAACACCTCAATCTCATTGTTTTGGTGTTCAAACCATTTTTGCTTTGTGGCAGGGCGCATTATCCTGCTGAAAGAGGCCACAGCCCCCAGGGAATACCGTTTCCATGAAAGGGTGAACATGGTCGGCAACAATGCTTTGGTAGGTGGTACGTGTCAAATGTGCGTGTCACATTGCACAAAGCATCGCACTGCCTCCACCAGCTTGATTTCTTCCCATAGTGCATCATGGTCCCGTAAGTGACGCACACACACTGACCATCAACGTGATGTAAAACAAAATGTGAATTATCAGACTAGGCAACCTTCTTCCATTGCTCGATGGTCCAGTTCTGATGCTCATTGTTGGCTGCTTTCGGCACTGGACATGGTTCAGAATGGGCACCCTGACTGGTCTGCAGCTATGCAGGCCCATACGCAACTAACTACGATGCACTGTGTATTCGGACAACTTTCTATTAGAACCAGCATTAACTTCTTGAGCAATTTGAGCTACAGTAGCTCGTCTGTTTGATAGGAACTCACGGGCCAGCCTTCGCTCCCAACGTGCATCAATGAGCCTTGGTCACCCATCACCCTGTCACCGGTTCACCAATGTCGCTTCCTTTGAGCACTTTGGTTGATACTGACAACTGCAGACCGGGAACTCCCCACAAGAGCAGCAGTTTTGGAGATGTTCTGACCCAAGCGCCTAGCCATCACAATTTGGCCCTTGTCTAAAATCGCTGAAAATCTTATGCTTGCCCATTTTTCCTGCTTCTAACACATCAGCTTTGAGGACAAAATGTTCACTTGCTGCCTAATATATCTCACCCAATAACATGTGCCGTGATGAAGAGATAATCAGTGTTATTCACTTCAACTGTCATAATGTTATGCCTATTATATATTAAACCAGATACAGTGCAATACACTGATATAAAAGCTAAATAGGAAACTGTTATTTGATAGGGGTAAAAATAACATTATCTTTTCCTTCCAATGTTTTCCAAATTTCCAGCCATTTTTGAGGTACGGACATTGCAGGACCTGTGTCGGATTGCTATTCGCCACACTCTCCGGCAGCCCATAGCTATGGCGGAAGGACGCACGAAGAGGCGGGTGTCTTTCCCAGGGGCCCGGGCCATGCACCGCTACGGGCCCCGCTTCGAACGCCGCCGCTTCTGTCGCCGCTTCTACCGCCAGTGCGTCAACTCCATGGTTCTCCATGACTCCATGATTCCCACAGCCATGGACGACTGCAACTACCCCGGGGGAGTTGAAGAGGAAGAAGAGGAAGTGGAGGAGGAAGAGGAAAGGGCTTGCCGTCGAGTGAGAGAAGACCTGCCCGAGGAGGACGAGGAGGAGTCCTCCGGCACGGAAGAGGAGAAAATCAAAGGCGGCTGCGCCCGCATGGAGCCTCCCGTTAATATTCTGAGGGAGAAGATCCTAAGACTCCCATTACCTGAACCCCTGAAGATGTATCTGCTGTATTACAGGGAGAAATGAGATCTGTGTGGTGTAGCGCTAAGACGATTAGACGCAAATAAAAGCCTTTCTCTTCTTTCCTCCTCCTCTCAATCTGGATTAGCATGACAATTAAGTCCTCAATTAATGACATCACAATATCCATATCCCTTTGAGAAGCAAAGCTCCTTTATGTGGGATGTACAGAGATGGAACCGAAGGACTGAGCTTATTTCCTGAATAATCAATGTCGCCTGAGCTCACACAGCTCTTTTTGTAATTCAGTATTCCCCTCGTTTGAGATGATCAAACATTGTCCCTGTGGGAATTGCTTGTTGCTGTGAGCTCTTTTAGAGTAGCATCACTTTGAGATGTGGTGTAGTTTGACATGGTGGATTGAATATTTTTCTATAGCTTTAAGGTGCGGTCACATTTACCGTTGCTTGGCGAAATTCATTTCAATAAGAATCAGCACGATCTGCAGTTTCGCGGAAAAGGAGGACGGAAAAGGACGGAAAAGTTAAATTGGTCACGTGGATCTGCTCCGTCGACCAAAAGAAAGCTGCTCCTCGGTTTGACCGTGGCTTTTGTGCGAGCTGCGCTTCAGGCGTCTCTATTGACATTTGGCTAATGTGACCGCACCTTCACACAAGTTGGCCCTCCACTGTTGACCTCTTTTCCTTGCCTTTACTGTGTTCTCCAAATATTCTCTTGAATAACGCCTGCATGTGTACTGCCGTAGTGCACCCACATTTTGTCAGTTTTGGAGTTTGTGGTTATGTACATTTGATTACCATCGCCAGAATTGTAACCCATGTGCGTATTAAATAGTTTCTGCACCCAGTTACCAAGGAATCATCATCCTTCAAGATAATACACACAGCGATTTACATTTTCATTGCGTCACGTTGCACGCTTTACAATTATATTGTAAAGATCGTGAGAAACATTGTTAGTGAAAATCTATTTATTGGTAATCACCAAATTTTGTTTTCGTCAGGTAAATGAAGCACTTTGGTATTTTTACATAAATTCCAGTCAGTGCTCAGAATCGTTGGCCCTACTCAGGAATACATTAGGAAAATGTTTTATTTGATTTTTTTTTTAACTCCTTCATGATGCTCAAAGAACAACAAAGACCAAAATGGTAGGACCTTTCTATTTTTTGACCAAAAGTATAGATCTTTTGCTTTTTGTATGTGACAGTGGCGGCCAAACAATGATTGGCTCTGGCGATTCTATGATCCCAGTTCTGATGTCTAGACATTTCACCAGCGCTGGAGCTTTTATCTTTAGTTCTCACTGTTGATTGTGCTTGTAGGTAACAGAAACTTCAATAAAGTTTGAGTTTGCACACTCGAAAGACATTTTATTGGTGTATTGTTCTTGATATATTAAATTGAAATTCCAACATTTTTAAGTGTTTTTATTAAGTGTAAATATGACAACTTAGAACACATGTTTATTGTAGAGGTTGTAGATTATAATGATTGAGAATCCAGATTTGGGACGTTTAACTAAAAAGCTAATCACAAACCGTTTCACCTTTAGTGATCCTTATTCTTCAGCTCTAGTAATAACTTAAAAGATGTAACATGCCATATTACTTGTATGCGCATATTAAACAATAAAAAAAAAATCAAGACTTGTTTTTGAATTTTCTGTCAAGGCTAATCTTTATTTGGGCATAGGTAAAAAAAATTACATTTTAAAAATGAAAACCATATTATGCCCTTTTACAAAGTCTTGATTTAGTTTTTGAGGTCTACTAGAATAGAGTTTCATGCGAAAACTTTATTTATTTTGCAGATTTCATTGTCTTTCAGTTTTCACGGTGGCTTAGTGGTTAGTGCTGTTGCCTCACAGCAAGAAGGTCTGAGTCCCGGCTGAGCTAGGAGGTCTTTCTGTGAGTCTGTAAGGAGTTTGTATGCTCTCCACGTGTGGGTGTCCGTCGAGTATTCCAGTTTCCCCCACAGTCCAAAGACATGCGGGTTGGGTAAATCGGAGAGTCAAAAAAAAAAAACTTCCTTTTGTGTGTCCTGTGCTAAACTGACCATCATGCTTTTCCCCTGCCTCCAGCCCTGTGACCCTAGAAGGTCATATAGGATCAATGAATGAATTTTATTGTTGCAGCACCTCTCTTCCTAGTCTGTCTGTAGCTCTGTTTAGTTTAAGTCTATAAGAAGCCCCTCCTCCTAGAAAGAGCAATGTGCTGATTGGTTGGCTAAAACCGCGTGTGGTGATTGGTCTACTCCTTTGAGAGTGTTTCGGAAATGTCACACCCCTTTCCATAACTGCACGTTTCAACCATAGACTGTAAAAAATATGGACGTATTGTCCGTGATGTAAACTGTAGGATTCTGAAAAGCATTTTTTAAGCCTTACATTGTTAGTTCACCCAAAAATAAAAATTCTTTCATTAATGACTCACCCTAATGTCGCTCCACACCCGTAAGAGCTCCGTTCATCCTCGGAACACAGTTTAAGATATATTTTATATTTAGACAGAGAGCTTTCTATTCCTCCATTGAATGTATGCACACTACTGTCCATGTCCAGAGAGGGAATAGAAACATAATCAAAGTAGTCCATATGTGACATCAGTGGGTTAATTAGAATCTCTTATAGAATCTCTTAAAGGTTATGAGTCAGCGTATTGATTCATGATTCGAATCGCGTGTCAAACTTCCAAACTGCTGAAATAACGTGACATTAGCGATCTAAATCATGAATCAATACGCTGATTCATAACCATTCAAATCTTTATTTGAGGATTGAAAATAAACCCGGAAGAGAAGACAATGCTGAATAAAGTCGTCGTTTTTGTTATTTTTGGACCAAAATGTATTTTCGATGCTTCAAGAGATTCTAATTAACCGGACTACTTTGATTATGTTTTTATTCCCTCTCTGGACATGGACAGTAGTGTGCATAAATTCAATGGGGGAACAGAAAGCTCTCTGTCTAAATATAAAATATCTTAAACTGTGTTCTGAAGAGGAACGGAGGTCTTACGGGTGTGGAAAGACATTAGGGTGAGTCATTAATGACAAAATTCATTTTTTGGGGAACTAACCCTTTGAAGCTGTGGAGCTGTCGCCATCTTGGCAGCACTCCCGGATAACTGAAAATGGCCAAAGAGCAGGGATGTGGGTGGAGCTGAGGTGCCTGGTTGCTGAAACCACGCTCTTTTAGATCGTCTATAGTGCAGAACTTAATTATGCAGAACTTTAAGACTTAATATAATTTAAACGGCCAAAATCATCAGTATTAAAACAATAAAAGACCTGAAATATTTCAGTTGGTGTGCAATAAATCTAAAATTTATGAAAGTTTAATTTTTATCATTACATTATGGGAAATAATGAACTTTATATCACAATATGCTAATTTTTTGAGAAGGAATGTAGGCCTAATTGGTTTAAAAGGCCAATCCGAATGAAAATGCTCCATATAAACACCTGAACCGGAATAAAAATGCTCAAACCGAATGAAATTGTAATCGGTTTGAGAGGGGTGGGATAAACCTTTTCATGAACCGATCAAACAAAAAAATGTAACCATGTAAACGACCTGACCTTTGCAGTGTGCGTCCTTATATGACGTGTTACACAGCGCCACGCTCACACCAGACTATAACGTTGAGAGGAAAGTTAATTTTTCTGAGAGGTACTTTTTATTTCGTAAGAAATTATGAAGATAATGTTGGCATAATGACAGACATAGCCTGGCTACTTCCTCTCATCTTGACAGCGTATGTGCAGGCACTTTTTACTTCAACTGCACCTGGCGGAAGATTTTTTTCTTCTTCTGAGATTACACTTTACAATAAACAAATAGCTTTTATAAAACCGTATAAGTCCTGGTGGCCGTCAAGAGTTGCTAGGTCATCTGTGAACGCAGCTTCTGGAGAGGAGAGAGTCGACATGATGCGGCAGACAAACTGCTCTGTGAGTGATTGAAAGTCAGCACATGTAAACCCCAGATTGGTTTTCAATCGGAATTATTTTAATCGGAATGACAAAAAAGTGTGCATTTAAATGTGGCTAATGAAAAGTTTGGATTATTTATATTAAGTCAGTTTCACTTTCATTGGAATAAGAAATTAAGAATGACATTGAATAAAAGGAGGGCTGAGGGAATCAGCGCTTGCACAGTCAAACATTAATAATCATTTAATTAAAAGATTATTAAGACATCGAGGACATCAGCATTCTAAACTCAAATATAAATTCAAAAACAATAACAGAAAAAAAAATCTGTGAACATTAAAAATATTTTTTGTAGTTGTTCATCTGCACTGAACTCATGCATCACATGGAAGAAGGTGAAAGTGGAGTATTAGAATGCAGGGTTTTTTTTTTTTTTGTAAGTCTATAATGCTTTAGATGTTCTTATGCCATGCTAAAACCTTAAAAATAATATCAACGTATGCAGTAATACAGCCATGATGGAACAAACAGTGGTAATATGAATTAGATTATGCACATTTAAATGAAGAAATCCACACATTTCAATGGGAATACCAGCATCAGGATTTACAGTACACATTCTGATAATCCAAAAACTGTATGTTTACTATTTGATGATGTCATTTGCTTAACACAGAACTTGGTGAACCCCATGAAAATTACACTTAAATCTCATATGCAAAAATAAATTTGTACAGAACTTTAAATAACACATATTCAAAAATAAATCATATAAATCTAAGCAAAGAAAAAACTATACAATTGCTTGAATATAAAACCAACTCGGTCAGAAGTTAGCCTGTTACTCCAAGTCTGCATTTATTATTTGTTTTATTTAAACTACAATGATAATGCAGCTTTATTTACTAAAATGTCTTAATATACATAAACCGTATGCTATGACACAAGGGGTAAAAGAACCCTACAGTAGCAGCAGGCAATGGTATTACCTTCACTAGTTCAAGGAGGGGTAGTCAAGGTTTGACAGTTCAACAGACAGAAATAAGACTTGCTCGTGTCAAACGCGTGTTTACAGATCTCTGTGTGTAACATTTGACCATTAAATACAAGCCCGCCCAACACAACAGACTTCAAGTGTAATTCAAAGCATTCAGGAAACATCCACTGGGGTTTACGTGTGGATTACAGGTTCTACTATCCAGCTATCAGGTCAAGGAACTCTCAGACCACCAGGAGACCTCCTTCTTTACTCAATGAGAATCTAAGGCACCTTGGAACCCTGATAATCTTAGTGTGTGATGACCTCCCCTTCCCCCCAACTCCCTTCCTTACTGGATACAGCGCTGACTGCGACGACAGCCCGGCCCTTCCTCCAGCCAAACAGACTCAAAGAGTCCTCGAGAAAGGCTTAGAGGTCACAAAATGGCCTCAATACAGAGCTTCTGTGTCCCAAATCATTTGTTATTCCTACAGTGGGAAAAGGTAGACATGAAATACACAAAAACATCCCCACAATGACGAATCTAAGACGCATGGACACAATGCTAAGACCATCTGCTGTCTCAATGACCTATCCCACACACACAAAACATGTAACATCTTGTTCGAGTGCAAACTAAATCAGTGGAAGTCATCTTGTGGTGAGCTGTAAGACTACGAAGTTTGCCAAATGTAACTTTTTTTTGTGCTATAAACACGATGTCAAAGGGACATCTACAAAACAAGGTAGTATGAAAGCTCAAGCATTAACCGATTGATCTGTTTGAATGCCACACCAGGAGGAGCTCGATGAGACGTTCCACCATCTTTAATGCGACTGATTTTGCTTAAAACCATCCCATGCCTGGCAATTAAGAACATTGATGCCAAAGCTGGTTAGTTCACGTGGAGCAGTGAAGGCCGTTGTCACTTGGGAACAAGGCCTCGGGATTGTGGGTAAAGAGGAGACCCTGAGCCGGATAAAGGGCTGCGAGCTGAAGTTGGAGTGCTCACCTTCTTGCCAGTTTTTGGGCGGCTGTGAGAGGATTATGGGGGAAAACAAAAAAGGTATATTAAGGTAGGATACAAAAAAAAAGAGGAGAACAAAGGGAAGAGGTTGAAGGTAGGGCTGCACGATATTGGCAAAACATTTACATTGCAACATTTACTTTCTCTGTTATAAACTGTAAATTGTGATATGAAGAAATACAGGAATGTTCACCAGACAACTAAAATAGATACATCAGGAACAAAGCAATCATTCTAGAATAAGTGGAGTGATTCTGTTGGGGAGTCCAAAATAAAAACAAAATCATTTTAAAAGCTGAAAAGTTTTTTTTTTTTAAACTCATGAATACTTTTTAATGGGAACCATAAAGTATAAAAAAATCTCTCCAATTGAGATTGAATGAGGTACATTCCCACTGTTTTTGACCAATTTTTTAAAATGAATAATTAATAAAATTATTAATAATAATAATAATAATTGGCGAACACGCAACAAAGTGGGCGAGGCCACGTCGCAGTCATTACAGGAGAGAGCTGTTGCAGTAGGCTAGAGTGTTGCAGACATGCCATCAAAACGATGTTATTTTCACCACAAGTGCACGACTTCTGTGTTCGGCCTTTCTCGGGACGCTGGACAGTTCTTCTGTTTACAATGCAAATTTAGCCATCTGTGCTGCACATTTCACAGAAGACAGCTTCAAGAATCTTCACGAGTTCAATACTGGATTTGCTCAAAGGCTCAAACTAAAAGATGAAGCAGTTCCCCCTTTAAAGGCAGACGCTGTTTATGGGCCTAAACCTGTAAGTAAATGTATTTTAATGTGTAGTGTCTGTGTGTGTTTTGGTTGCATCAAGACCAACGCTGTTTGGCTACGCTAGGCAGTTAACTAAATTGTTTCATACTTCTCCAACAAATGGCTAAAAACACCAACAAACTTGTATGTAATCACATCTGCGAACATCGTTTCTTTCTTTATTTTTGACGTTTCTGTTATTATTGTTCAATGTTTATTGTGCCAACCTGTGCTTGGCACTTCAACCAATAAAAATACATGAAACTACATTTGGCCATCTAGCCAATCTAAGAGCATTGCGTTTTTTGGAGGGATGGGATTCATAGAAGCAGGAAGCAAACGAGCCGTTCAAAGGACAGTGGAGACAGCGGTGTGGAAAAAAGGTCAAATATAAGAAAAATACAGCGGAAAAAAAAGAAGTATTAAGACTGCTATAATGTTATAATGTTATACTGCGCCCCATAAACACAACCAAGCCTAAAAAGAACACCACGGAACCACCCCTTTAAGACCTGCACGGATCTAATTACCACTAAAGACACATCTGACTGTGTTTACCTAAATACTCACCAGAGCGTGCATTTTTACATATTTTTTACCATTCTAACCCAAACAATAATCCACAAAAGTTCGTCCCGCGACATGCGCACATATTTCTGTTGCTTTCTTTCTCATGTGCTGCGTGTATATATTTAAATCTTCTACTTCCAATGTTTAGTGAACGGTGGAAGCAGAGCTCTGCACACACGTCCTGACACCTGCTGTCACTCATCGACACAAATTCAGAACACAGCTCACAGGCGCAGTCCTCCTTAAATTACCAGTACTAATAAAGTTCCATATCGTACCGTTTGTAATAGCAGGGTATCGCAATACTTTTCTAGTACCGGTATACCCTGCAACACTACATTAATTACTTACCCTCATGTCGTTCGACACCCTTAAGACCTCCGTTCATCTTTGGAACACAAATGAAGATATTTTTGATGAAATCCGATGGCTCACAAAGGCCTTCATTGACACCAATGTCATTTCCTCTCTCAAGACCCCTAAAAGGCACTAAAGACGTCGTTACAAAGCCCATCTCACTACAGCGGCTCTACAATTAATGTATGAAGCCACGAGAATAGTTTTTGTGCGCAAAATGTCAGTTCATCATTATATAAGTCGTTATTTAGGTTTTTTTGCCCACAAAAACTTCTCGTCGCTTCATAAAATGATGTAAATGACTTTGTAACGACGTCTTTAGTGCCTTTTATGGGTCTTGAGAGAGGAAATGACATTGGAGTCAACAAAGGCCTTTCTGAGCCATCGGATATCTTCATTTGTGTTCCCAAGATGAACGGAGGTCTTATGGGTGTCGACCGACATTAGGGTATGTAATTAATGATAGAATTTTTGGGTGAACTAACCCTTTAATTACTCATTTAAACATTAAACCATGAAGCTTTTGATGCGTTGCCTGTTTCAGAGTGAAACGCTGCATGTGAGAAGCTTGTGGTAAGCACTTTACCATGGGCTGCACACGTGTGGACGAGCAGTGTCACATATTTTGATTAAATTGCAGTCTGCAGGATTTGACAAATCGCACTTAGCCATATTGCAATATCAATTTTATTTCGATATACCGTGCAGCCCTAGTTGGAAGCATCATTTCTCACCCTGACTTTGGTTTTTTGGAAAACCCAGCAGCGGAGGCGGCGAGGCCTGGACTGCAGCCCAGGCTGGCACGGAGGCCAGAGGCGTCCACCTGGATCTCATCCTCCTCTCTCAGAGCATCCTCCAGAGCCGCAGCCACTTTAGGTGCGATCACCGGCCCCTCGTAGTCTTTTGTGGTCCGTGTGGGCAAATCCAACTCCAGCAGCAAGATATTCTCCGCCTAAAAGAGGGACGGGGAGAATAAAAGAGGAAGGATATGACGCGCGTTTGATTCTCTTGTGGCATCTGTGGAAAGAGCTGTCTAAAGGCTTTGTGTGGTGCCATGTGGAGGATTATGGGAACGGTGTCAGCATACCTTGTATCTGACATCAGGCCGCATCAACATGGCCATACGGGCATGCTGACTCAGAGGCCGTCTGTAGCCGACTGCCGAAACAGGCCTTTTCATCATCTGCTGATCACTGAGAAAAACAGAAAGAAAAAACATTAGTGAAAAAAAAGCAATGGATGTTGATAGCCATAAAAATATACTTTCCAGATCAGTTTCAAATTTCAGCCTACATACTTTTGTTTGTAACGCCATGTTAGCATTGACTATTTACATGGCAAACACAAGGTCAATACCACAATCCATAAAATATATAATCATTATATAAAGCATTCAACTTTACATACATGGAAAAGCTAAAATGCATTCATGTGACATTCCAAAATATTCCATGTAAAATATTCCATTATTCATATTGCTGAATAAAAAAAAAAATTTTCCAGCAATAACATAAAAAGTATAGTCAAACAGAATATGTTTAACTGTCAAAGGAACTTAAGGAGGAGACATAAAGGAGGAACTTCGCCCATCAATAGAAACCCATGTCCTGCATACTTTTGAATACGGGTGATGGGGGTCATTTTCCAGAGGTCATCTTCCTCGTCAAAAGTGGCTCTAGTCACGATCTTGTTCTTCTCCTCCATTGGGATGAAGTTCTCTATGATCAGATGTCTGGTGGGTACAACGCATATGTTAACAATCAGCTTCAAAGAAACAGTAACTAACTTACTAATGTAAATGGGCATAACATGGCCTCTTTAAAATGCATTTATAGCAAAATATTGGTACCATGTTTATTTTTCTATACAACAGTTCTTGCTGGTTTTTGAATCTGATTGGCTGAGTCTTTTCCAGCCGTCCGATATCCACCTAGTATCGGCACTTAAACCGTTTATATCGAGCAAATTATAAATTATATTATAAATCCCAAAATACTACAGCTGTTGTGTACATGTGAAATGTAGTTTGAATTTTTTTTATGTGAGAATGTAGTTAACTGGTCCTCAAATATGCGACTCGTATAAAAACATACTGCCTATTTTACAATTAGTTCAGATGCTTTTGCAGATGCAAGATCCAGGCCATCAGCAGCCGTTCAGCGCTCGTGTACCCTCTGAGACCAGCTTCATCACGGATGAATTTGGATATTTAATTGTTCATGCTCATTTAAAGATTTTTACATTTAGATTTATTTTCCGTATAATAATGCTCACATAATTTATCAACACTGTAAATGTAATCTTTAGCAAACCTCAAAATGAATACCCATTCTTCATTTAGCACATTATAATGTTGTGATGCCTAAAGTCTGATAATGCTGATGATGAGGGTTGGCGGGTTTACATACTTGAGTTTGAGTTCTCTGGTCAGCTCGTTCTGAGTCTGCTCCAGCTCCTGCCTGTATTTGACATGTTCATCCTGGGCATCCTGAATCTCCGCCTTCACTGACTGTAGCTTGGAAAACAGCTACATGAAACAGACAAGACTGTTAGGCAAAAATTAGGCTCTTTATAGAAATAGCTAAGGCATATATATTCTAAACACTCCAGCAAAAGGAGGTCACATTCAGTCATATATGGATGTCCAGTCATAGGATGGAGATCTGCCATGAGAGCTGTCCTACTACTAATGACTCCAGAGAATCCAGCTAGATCCTAAAAATACATCTGATCACGTGCACAAGCAGCTTTTCTAATGCTACTATTACTTTTGACATTGCAAGTTATAGTGTTTCCTCCAACACTATTTAGAATAAACAAGAAATGTTCAATTAACAAAGATTTTTATTTAGAAAAATATTATTTCACTCATTAACTAGAACCAATCCAATGCATAGAAGCGAATATGAGTATGAATATATATTATGTACGCTTAAATATATATAAACATACGCTTGTCCTTTTTTGGACACGTAAATCGGTCATTCACTCAAAAGTTAGATTTGTGTGTTTGTGTGTGTTTTGTAACTATAACTTATTCTGAAGCAATATTCTCACCAGTGTTTAATCAGCTTTGATATTTTTAAATCTGCATATTTGTGATATTTTTACAAAGGGAATTTTTTTCTCTAATCTTATTATATATAGGCTATGCTTCAGGTTTCATTTTATACTTTTTTGATCTAAACATTTGATCTATACATTAAATTAAAATAAGAAACTATAAAGGCTATTACCACTCAAATTAAATAAAACTGACACTGCATTAAATAATGTTTTGAGATTTGTAGTTTTGAATAGACGAATAAGAAATGTTGGAAAGTATTTTTAAACATGAAAATAATCCTCCAGTAGGTGGCAGCAGGTGACCGTCTTAATGAGTGAGTCATTGAGTCGTTCATTCAAACGAATCATTCAAACTCTGAATCGTTCAGTAAAACACTTGTTGCTGTGAGACGCGTTACGGTTCTGCTGTGAACGATTTTCGCTGCTGAAATGGAACAAAAACACTATTGCATCTCAAATGTAAGTGACTTTAAGTGAATGTTAATGGAAGTGAATGTTAATTAATTGTTTATGGAACAGTTATATGAAATCCGTGTCATTTTCAGTCATGATGGTATTCAGGAAAACAGCACTGGTTGTGTGATGATGTTTAACTGTATGTTATTAATATAAAAACTTCACATTTTGAATGTTTACCGCAGTTTCACTGTGTGAGCGGCGCTCAAGTGTTGTAATTTCTCCTCGATAGGTTGCGCGAGCGTCAACAGCGCGAACTTGTTATCATAAGTTCATTATTATCCACTATCGATCGCCACTTACACTAAATTAATGCACAATCATTCTTGCATTTTGGTGATTTGCATGTTATTTTTTATCATCATCTTCATCAGGCTCTTGTCCGTCGGGCAAGTAAAATTATCTTTCATTTGTCCCTTCAAAAAATCCACTTGTCCCGGACAAGCGTTAATGACTACTATACCTTTTTCAGTTTCTTGGTCTTGATGTCAACTTCCTGCTGCAGTGAGCTGTATGTCTCTTTCAACTCCAGTGTATCTTCATCACGACACTCTATTTCCTGCTGCATCTCCCTTTCCCGCCTTTTCTGCTCACCCACACACATCATAAATGCTTTAAACATCTTTGCATTCTACATGCCCAAGTGAAAGTGCTCATATAAAGTTAATCACATCACAACAGCAAGATAATCCCCATGCATGTTTCTAGCCAACCGCCGTTTAGATGAAAATGAGTTGTTGAATACGGCAGGCTACATATTGCAATTTCTATGTAAGGTATGTAAAGGCAGCTCCAACTAAACGCTGGACTGCTAGGTAGAAAATAGGGCTGGACAATAATTCAATATCAATATATATCGCGATATAATTTTTTTCAATAACGGTGATATGATTTTTAAACACATTTCCGATATTTCGATATGACTGACGTTCAGGGCGCATGCCATCAGAAAGAGCAGAACACGATTGGCTTCTTGCGTGATGACGTACACCACGGACACGCAGCCAGTGCTCAGCAGTAGGCTGATAGATCCAACGCGGCACGTTTTAGCTACAAAGAGAGTTTCCCTGACCGCAACACAAATGTGACTGAACGAGCTTCCACAAGTAAGGAGAAATAAATAGTTGATAAGAGAAGAAAGACTAACTTTCTTTAGTGGCGTGGAAGTGGTTCGTCTATCTAAAGCACTATTCGCACGGGATTAGTATTATCTAGAGACCTCTGTGATTTAGAAATGACTCCTCCACATCTGAGTTTTGCGTGGCGCATTCGCACGGGATAAGCAAAGCCTGTGATTTTACTCGAATTTACTGACTTCTCCCGGATATGATGTTCGTTATAGATAGCTGTATGAAATCATAAACAGGCATCGATATCGTTTTGATTATTTTACAGTAGCCTAATAAATAAATATAATTTCGTTCAGTTAGCGAACAGACGCCATGAACTGAGCTCAGACCAGCGGCAGGAATCAGATTTCATTTATCACGAGTAGGAAGCTGACAATATAGCCTGGCTACGGCGGAAGATTCAGTTTCAAAACTAAATGTAAAAGCGCCTATTTAAACAAGATTGTCATTGTACTATACTGTTCTGTTATGTTTTTCATTCAGAACAGTATTGATGTTAATATTAAACACACCATTCAATCAGATTACTCTCAAATTGATACTCATTCTAAAGTGAAAGTATAATCCGTGTGGGCGCGGCTGCACGGGAATTAACGGTGCGCATTATGAATGCAGACTTTATTCTTCGTGAAAGATAAAGATAGAAATGCTCACAGGGAGAAAAAATGTATATACAATCCGCCTAATCCTGGCCAAATCACAGAGATGTAGATTCGCACAGGACTAATGTTATCACAGGACCTCGGTGTTCGCCGAAATATGGTAGGTAGGCTAATTTGCGGGGGAATTTTTACTTTACAAATTACAGACATGGCCGATTCGCACGGGATTAAGATCACAGACATTCTCTGCAATTATTACAAATCACCAGAGGTCCCCAGATAATACGAATCCCGTGCGAATGGGGCTGATATTAAACTTGTGCCGGAGAGGTGCCGACTAGGGGTGTAACAATACATCGACATAGATGCATCAATCTAATGTCTAACAATAACGATGCCAAGCGTTACAAATAATCCATGTAGACTATGTAAGAGGCAAGTGGCACATTTGTTTTAATACTTTCCACATTTGCACACAATGACATGTATTAACACCAATGCGTTCATTCTCGTTTAAATTACATTTCAAAGCTTGTGAAAGACGGTCAGACATGGCTTCACGAAAATGTATCATTTTCTCCTGTTTAAAGCCTTGCAAAAAGCAGCGTGCACTCATCTCAAACAGAGCACAAATAGGCCACTGAATTGAGTCTTCTTTTATTTATTTTTTGTGCATCAGTAGATAAAGGTATAGTTTTGCATAAAAGGAGAATATAGCGCTATGAATCGTTCTTCACTGAAATTTAAAACTTAAAAGAAAATGCTCAATAAACTGCGTCTGCGAAGTGAGAGTCTTGTTTATTTGATGGTGATTTCACATTTCTTGTTCGTATAAAGGCTAAATACAAATAAAAGGTGAACATTAATTTATTTGTACCGTGTTTATTTTTTAAAATATTATATAGTTTTATAGGAGGAGGTTTCATAGACTTGGCAAATTAATTTGTCAGAAGTTTGTAGGTACAGAAATCCCTTGTGGCAGTTCTTGGTAGTTTTTCTAAAGCTTTTATATAGTTCATATCGATATCGAAATTATATCGTATCGACCAAAATTAAGAAATATATCGTGATATAAATTTTGGCCATATCGTCCAGCCCTAGTAGAAAATAATTAATTAATGCTTAAATCAGCATTTTTTTCAGCTTCCCAAAATATCCACATCACAAACTAGAAGGAGACTGAAATAACCTGTCTCCTTGAGGATTGAAACACAGTCCAGCTCAATCCCTATATTGTGTTATCGGTAACTGTACCTGTTCCGCTATCTCCTGTCTCTTCAGCTCCAGAATCCTCTGCTGCTCATTGGTGTGGTCCACAATGTTCTTCCCTCCTACCAGCAGCTTACTCTCCATGGCCTGAGAACAATTAACTAATTAGCACATAAGCCAGATGTGTGTAAAACAAATGCTATTGAATATTTGTAATATTATTTATGCTACAAGTTTGCAGACTGAATTGAACGCAAGGAGACAAAATAAATAAATGTTGTTTATTGATAAAGTTTTGTAAATGTTGTGAGTTGTAATATGAACGAATTACTTTTTTATGAATAATAATCTCCATTGTAATAAACAATATCTCCATTGCCTCAATAAAAATAAACAAAATCATTATTTAAATTTCTATATTTTTTACATATCTACATTTATAAATATAATTTTTCAAGTTTAAAATGTTCCCTCTATAATTTGTAAAATATTTTTTTAAATGTTTTTTTTTCATGCATTAAATGTTAGGGTTTTTTTTTATCATCAAATGTTACGTTTCCCACAAATAATAATTACACTACGTTTATTTAAGGAAATAATAATATATGCATAACCATTTAAAAGTTTGGGGTCATAAGGATTTTTAAAAAGAAATTATTAAATTTTTTCAGCAAGGACACAATAAATTAATCAAAACTTATAGTAAAAATATTTATAATGTTGCAAAAAAATTATGTTTAAAATAAATTCTGTTCAGCTGATATTTTTATTTATCAAAGAAAGAATGAATTATGGTTTCCGCAAAAATAAATTCAGCAGCACTTAAGCAGAACAGAATTATAAGAAATGTTTCTTGAGCAGCAAATCAGCATATTAGTATTAATTCTGAAGAACGATGTGACACTGAAGACTGATGCTACATTAAAAATAGAAAACATTTATAATACTTCACAATGTTACTTTTTTTACTGTATTTTTTTAATCAAATAAATGCAGCTTTGCCTTAGTGAGCATAAGAGACTTTTTTCAAAAACATCAAACTCAAACTTTTAGAGTGGTCTAGATTGTCTAACCTTAACTTTGGCCGCCAACATCTCTGAAGCCTCCTTCTCTTTGCGAAGATCGTCCATCTTCCTCTCCTTCTCTTTCAGCAGCCGCTGTTTATCCTCTGCCACCAGGCTGTGGTCCTCCATGATGGCCCTCCTCTCCTTTTCCAGCTTCTCCTGTTGCTCACGCCAATAATCTGTGTTTTTATCCGCACCCATTTCTTCCTCTTCGTCGTCATCCTCCTCCTCATCATAATCTTCATCGTCCTCGTCCCCATCCTCTAACTCCTCTCCTCCTTCTCCAACCCTTCTCCTCCTCCTTTTTTTCCTCTTCTTGCCAGACCTTTTCTCTAACTGTTCTTTCAAGCGGGCAATCTCCTCCTGAAACTCCCGGAGCAGGGCATCCTTGGGATCTTCATTGACACGGGGTTTGTTCTTGATGTTTTTGGCACGGTTTGCATACCGTAGCGTGGTCAGAGTCTCCTCTAAATTGTAGGAAGCAGGTCCAACATTGGCCACCATAACCGTTCTGGCATTACCGCCCAAAGAATCCTGCAGCAGTCTCGTGAGCTTAGAGTCACGGTACGGGATGTGGGTGCTTCTTCCGTCCACCAGCGCTGAGATGACGTTGCCCAAAGCTGACAAGGAGAGGTTGATTTTGGTGGCTTCTTTCAAGCGCTCACCCTGAGCCCCAGTTTTGGTCTGTCTTTCACTTCCTGCCAGGTCAACAAGGTTGAGTTTCCCGACGCGAATGTGGTTCTCTCCGTCGGGACCCAACTCGCTGCACTCGATGGTGATTACGAAGATCGCGTGAGAGCGAGAGCTGTGCTCGTTCATGTTAGTTGCACCAACTGAGCGGTTCTGGTTCCCCACGTTCATCACATGCTCAATCTCACGAACGCTTTTAGTGACGAACGAAGAGAGGTCTTTAACATAGACGCCCGTATCAGGCCTCTCTTTGAGCTCCAATCGGCGCATCTGGTCCTTCGACAAGAGGTCCCTGATTTCTTCTTGATAAATCTCCAAGTATGAAGCCCTGACCAAGTACTGCTGGTTCTGAGAGCGGGAGATGTGCGTGAAAATGTGTTCAAAGGAGTTCGGTATTACACCCCTTCTGTCGGGGTCATTTCGCACCCCTTCCATCGTGTAAGTCTTTCCCGTGCCCGTCTGGCCGTATGCAAAGATGGTCCCATTGAAGCCAAACAGTACAGAGTCCACCAATGGGCGGAAAGTCTCATCGTAGAGCTCCATCTGCTTTGAATTCGAGTCGTAAACGGAATCAAAGGTGAACACTTTGGGGTGCTCATGGGAGGACGCAGCTCGAGGGTTGCGGACGGCCACTTGCCCTAACTTTACATCCACAGAGACCACCCTATCGAAGTTGGCGACCCGCTCCTTCTCATTCATGGGGCGACAACGCACCACTACCTTAACGGACTCAGAGCTCTTGCTTTTGGACATTTTGTTGCCTTCTGGAGTGCTTTGGTATATCTGCTGGCTTCTCTTAATGAGTTTGTAGTTTATTTCACAGTGATAGTGCTGCCAGCATCAGAGTCTGCAAGACATGACGCAACTCAGTGAAATGACAGAAACATATAAAGCCTAGAGAAAACGATAAATAAACCATTTTTCACAAAAAGACTGAATGATAAGAGCATTTGGTAAGCATATTTAAATCAAGCTTACATCATACTCATATTTTTGACTTTTTATATCCAATTCCAATCAATATCTACTATTTATGTATTGACTAAATAACAAAAAGCTTTTCATCATAGGTCAAAAATAATGTCAACCAAGAAATAATTACCAACCAAGTGGTTGACCAAATGAACAAAACTAACAGATTGACTGGGACATTGTAATTTTATGTTTTTGTTTTTAAAAAAATTGTTTTTTGGAAACTTAAGCTGCAATTGACTTTTCTTCCCTATTGCGACGTATATCCAAGTGAAATGGCTTGGCAAACAAGAAAAAAAAATGTAGGACAGGGATTTTGTCTATCAAGAATTTATTGGATCATTGTTGTTTGCTATAGCTGTGATGTCACGTGAGTGACAGGTTGTCCCGCCCTCGCACTGAAAAACAATCATAAGAGAGATGTCGCTGCAAGATGGAGAAGTTATTTGTATTTAAGAATTTATTTTTTTATTTTATTTTTTATGATAAATAATAACATTATAAACAGTGTTGGGTGTAGCGAAGTAAAAAGTTACTGTAATTTACTGTAAGTTACTATAATACAATAGTGGAATTAACATCAAAATTCTAACTCTAATTCTAACTTGTATTTATCCTTTTTTTTACATTTGTACAATTTTGGTTAGTTAATAAGAATAATTTATGTAGTTTTATATTATGTACATTTGAATGAGTAAAAGAGCCATTTCATGTCTATCCTTAAAGCTACACTGTGTAACTTTTTTAGTTTATTCTTAGCTAAAATCACTTAGTTCTTTCAAAAATATGTGCTCATTAATGTATATTTACTTCTTTCAAGTAATAATACACTCTCGTAATTTTATAATATACCATTGAAAATACATACGTTTTGAGGGTTCGGATGGCGGTCGCCATGTTGCTCCTCCATCTTGAAAGTACATTTGCCAAAGAGGGACATACCCGTAAATTCAAGCTTCGCTTTTCGCGTTTTAACACTCGATGGCAACGTGTCAAATGTGAAGAGGAGGATTGCTTGAGGCTGCTATATGATGATGGAGGATCACTCTTAAGCCCCTTTCACACTGCACGTGACGTCAGACCCGCAATATTCCCGGAACATTGCCGGGTCGCCTTCTGTGTGAAAGCAACCACGTCCCGGAATTGATTACCGAATTCGACCCGGGTCGGGGACCTAGTAACATTGCGGGATATGTATCAGAGTCGCCAAGGAAGCGGAGAAGATAATTAAGACGGCAACGCGACAGGCAAATCAACAAGACAAAAGTAAATATTGGAGTGGCCTTTCCAAGATGGAAAGAGCTCATGAGGAGCAACGATTTTAAAAAGAACGCCGACGTTGCCTGCTTTCTTCTCGACAGGTAATATTAATTCAGCCTATTTGTGTATATTGGAAGTTTTATTGTTGCTTGGCTAATTATATCATGGTGTGCTGTGCATAACACTAGAACGACGTCTAGGATAGTTTTCCTCGCGTCAATAATGAAAAAGTATTGTTTACCTTATAACATAAATCCATGTTCTATGACGGATAACATGAGATTAATATTTTCATTGCATTATAATTTGTTTGCCTTACGCTAGTGATGTTGTACAATAACGATAGCACTGATAAAAGAACCTGATAGCTGATGTTAGCAATGGACTGGTTAAAAATAACGAAAACGTAAAACTATTATTCATTTTACATAAATTAATTTGATCATAGATCATTTGGTAAATTAAATAACCGCAAATTATAATAGTTTTCAAAAGTTACCTCATAAGCAAATAAGTCAAAGCAACACTCACCGAAGAGGTCGAACTGGAAGCCATGACTAAATCGGCCACCGTAGGAGTTGAAACGAAATCGAAATTGAGAGGAGCGAAACTATTATTCACTAGATGGTCATATACCTTTACACCACTAGATGGGGGAAAATATCACAGTGTAGCTTTAAATCACTTAAAGGGGGGGTGAAACACTCAGTTTCAGTCAGTGTCATGTCAATCTTGAGCACCTATAGAGTAGCATTGCATCCTGCATATCTAAGAAAAGTCTTTATTTTTTTTATAATTATATAAGAAAGATGCGCTGTTCCGAGTCTTTCCGAAAAAAGCCAAGCGGGTGGGGGCGTGTCGTGTGAGCGGAGCTAAATAATGACGTGTGCAGCAGCGCGCTGTGTGTTGAGTCGAGTGCGTCGTAAAGCTGTCTCATCCCTAACAGCGGGAAAAAAACTTTATTCAAAATAAAAATATGGCTTTTAATCAGATACAGCCATACATCTATGATCCGGAATCAGACCCAGAGGCTGCAGTTGAACAGGAGCAGCAGCAAAAACGACTAGAGCAGGACGTCTCTATGTGGTACAAGTTATACACTAACTATATAATATGCTTAGCGGCTTGTGTTATTTACATATTTATACTTGAATTATATCGTCGTATTTTTGTCTTTGAAGGTGTACATGTGGGAAGTGCAGTTGTGCACGTGTGTGTGTGTGTTTACGCGTGGTTTGTGTAGACAATTGTAACGTTAGTAAGCGGACTGGTTTTGCACAGCAGGCTAAGTTAGTGTTTACATAGAAAGACACGGAATAGTAGCGCATTTGAATGAAGAAGCGTGCTTATTTAGTTGAACATATTTCCCCCCTCTAAGTTACACAAAGTTACACATATAGTGGCCAGCTAAACAAATGTACACGCACTACACATCGCATGCTCCATTGATCAATTAGCTATACGTGATCATGTTTGGGCTACTTGATGAGCATAGGCAAAAACACAGACATTTGAATCAGTCTCACTCACAGCTTGCGGTACTAACGTTGGGACTGCTCCATCCTTCAGCATTAGGCGATCGGAAAATCCGGCGTCGAGCTGGGCCTTGTTTATGAAACAGTCGGCACCGAAATGCAGCGAACAGATATAAACATTCGCGCAACTCAGTTGCTGATCCGGAAAAGCAAATTACATCCACTGTTGCCTTAACGCGGGGTTTTTGGGGGAATCTGTGCAGGACTGTCTTGGTCTGGCAACCAAAAACGCACTTTTTTGGTGACATTCTTATGTGCACATCACCTGTTTAGCATCCTACAAGCCAGCGCTTTGATGGGCGTAGCCTGTTGCTTTCGCTCTCTCCCTCGCTCTCTCTCACGCGCTTCCGGTAGAATTGTCCGTAAGGCCCATACAAGGAAATTCCGCCCCCATTAACGTCAAAGGGGACGCATGATCTCAAAAAACTTGCCGAAACTTATGACTAACCGGAAGTAGTATTTTTGACAAAGAAATACTCCCATCAAACGTCCACCTTAACTTTTGAAACTTTGTCCATGTTTAGTATGGGATTCCAAGTCTTTAACAGTGTAAAAAGATCAGTATGCATGAAACAGCATTTCACCCCCCCTTTAACTCGAGGTTAATTATAGGATTCGGAAAGTAATTAGTAATAAGTAATTAAATACATTTTTGAGAGCGTAATCTGTCCAGTAATCTAATTACATTATTGAAGACGTATTCTCATCGCTTCATTACATGTAAGCTACACTGTGTGATATTTTCCCCCATCTAGCGGTGAAAAGGTATGACAATCCAATGAATATTAGTTTCTGTTCCTCTCAATTCCGATTTTGTTTTAACTCCTACGGTGGCCTATTTAGTCGAAGATTAACATGGCTTCCAGTTCGACCTCGTTCATGACTGCCATCGAGTGTTAAAACGTGAAAAGCGAAGCTTGAATTTACGGGTATGTCCCTCTTTGGCTAATGTACTCTCAAGATGGAGGGGCAACATGGGGACCAGCATTTGAACCCCTCACCCGTATGTATTTTCAATGGCATATTATAAGCTTACGAAAATACTTTATTACTTGAAAGAAGTATACATTAATGAGCACATATATTTTTGAAAGAACTAAGTGTTTTTAGCTAAGAATAAACAAAAAAAAGTTACACAGTGTAGCTATAAGGTTGAACCATTGTACTCACATGGACTATTTTAACAATTGTCTTTCCTACCTTTCTGGGCCTTGAAAGTTGCAATGACATTGCTGCCTATGTGTGGTTCAGAAAACTCGGATTTCATCAAAAAAATATTTTTGTTCCTTTTGTGTTCCTAAGATGAACAAAAGTCTTTGGAAGTTTGGAACAATATGACGTTTTAATGTTATTAAAATAACTAAAGTTAATTAGTGACAGAATTTTCATTTTTGGCTAAGTTTAGAGATTGAGATATTAACGTTGCAATGTTTATTACTGTTAGTTTCGGAAGCGTAATAAATAAGCCAAATAAAGTAGAGCTGAGGCTAAAGTTAAATTAAAGTGATTAATTGGTTGCTAGAACACAACAACATACTTATAATTTACAAGCCGTTAATGCCACTCATAATGTTTTACCAAACTTGCATAGTTATACAATATTTAATGCAGCACTTTACTGTAGCCTAACCAAAATATAAAACGATCTGTTTGTACGTTACTATTATCATTTATACGATAAATAACAATCCATTAGCTACTATATATTAGCTGTAGCAGCAGTGCTAATTTCCATCAGACCATCTGATCTCAAATATCTGTAACGTTAAATCTGGTTTAACGGAGTCTGTAACGTTAACGTTAAATCTCAGTTCCGGTTGTCATGCAATAAATAGCGAGAGATAACGGCGACAAACAGACTAAAGAGTCAAATACGAGACAATCATTTTTGTTATGTTAAAAATGTCATTGTTTCAACTGAAATTATGATAATTAATCACAGTTAAATAACATCAATCTTTTTTTAATTTAGCGGTCAATATGTATAAACAGGTCAATGAGGAGGACGGAGCTCCTCAGAGACTCAAATAAGCGGCCTGGCAACGGCAAACAAACCGTGTCATTTATACAGCACACATATAACGTTAGACATTCATAATGTGACTCACCTCTCCCATCCCCAACAACTCAACCTGTAAATTACGCCGAAGACAGCCGTCGCCTTCATATCCGTCAGAACCACATACCTTTCAAATCTGCCAAGCGTTCAAATATGCAAAATTACCCGTATCTCTCCTCTCGAACTCCGTCAGCCATGTCTGTCCCTGACTGTGAGGAGTGGAGAGTGGAGAGAAAGAGGGAGAGATGTGCTGTGATCCCCCTGCAGGCCGGGATGGATCCACTGCTGTTGGATCAATCCAGCCTTCAGTTGCACATTTCCAAAGCCGTTTCAAACGTGCACTGTAGATTTATATGTTTGATTTGTTATTAAAGCAATGGAATGGATTTATATGGTAATTTGTTAATAATATATAAAAAAAAGTTATTTTTGAAATAAATTATTTATAATTAATCATTCGTTCCTAATCATTTGTTACATAAAGTGCCTTTACAAAATAAAATGTGGAAATGAATGATACTTATTAATACAAAAATTACTTTTTTTTTTTATTGACAAATAAATAGACCTATTTAAAACGTAAAAAGCACCTATGCACAATCATTCAAAATACCATTCAAATATTTGTTTTTTACTGATTTTTAATACTAATTTAAAACTCAACAAGGAACTTAATCCAAATTGACAAACATTTCCTAAACGTAACCAAATCACATTAAATAATTTCTAAAGGATCATGAGACACTGAAAACTGTGATGTTCAAAGCTGTGATGGTCAGCTTTAGCATCACAGGAACAAATTACATTTTAAAATGTACTTTTTACTGTATCATCATCAAATAAATACAGCCTTGGTGTGCATAAGAGACTTCTTTAAAAACATAAATGTGTGTACTAACCCTATACTTTTTCCACTATACACTAGTTGAACTCAACTATTGCATTTGAGTAATATAAAGTAAAAATTGTAAATGAGTACTTATTTAAAGTAAATGGATCATAAAACCAAAGGACATAAATACACACAGAATACTGCTTGTTTTATTTATTGATAAACTAATTTGATTAATGTCATCTAAAGTTGTACAAAATTACCTAACAATTACAAACAGCTTAAAACCCTTTTAAAACATTTAAGCCATTTGCTTTCACAGACTTTCAAAAAAGGCAACTTGCATTACTGCAAGACACCAGAAAGATGATATGAAATGCATTAAATATTTTTATACAGTGGTGCATACATATATTCATTTTCAGAAATAACTGGAGCTTCCAAATTGGCTTCAATTGAAAAGTGCAATTTCTAACCGCTTACCCTTGACTAATTCTGACTTGCCCCTCTACCATAATTACTTGACCCTCACAGGGGTCAGTATCTATCCTTAAATTAGCCAGTCTATACAAACAGCCCAATACAAATATGGCATGCCATGATAAACACTCACATTTCTTTCTAGAAGAAATAGGAAGCAAGATGTTTGGTTGCTCACAGTTAAGGTAGTAGTGCAACATGGGAGATATGCAGAGTCCAGAGAAATTAAGGAATTAACTTCCCTTGTTCTCCCTTTATTTAAGTACTTGAAGTATATATCCAAATCTTCTTATGAGACACCTGAAACATGCAACACGTCAACCAGTCTTCACAGTTACAAAAATGTAACCTCTTAATTTCATTAGAGTTCCTCATTTCTTTTCCTTTTCCCTGGGTAGTCCATGCCAAAGAAGGATGAAGGTTTCCCGTGAACATCTCTCTCCCTTTTAACAAAAGCTGAGAAGGACGAAACACAGTTGCCGATGAAGTGATCGGACTGTCCGAGGATATACAGGTCGATCTGAGCAGTGTCCGGCTGCAAACTCACCACCTTCACCTGCACAAAATGTGTCAACACTATGATATTCTGTTTACTAAATCATGTTCACACATGTTTAATGCTAAAATATGAAACCTCACCTTGCCCTTGAAAAGTTTCTGAATCTCTGTGACATGCGATTCGGAGTCGGTGGCTATGTATACTGACCGAGCACTGGTGTTCTTCACCCAGAGTTTCACAGCACGACGGATCTCAGACAGATCCGGTAAACACATGGTCATGGTCAGCGGCAGCGCAGTTTGACGGTCGTATCCCACACACTGTGGAGACGCCATGAAGTGAGGACCAGTATCACCCGTCTTCAAAAGCTTGCAGGCATTTTGCTGTTTGGAATTATGATAACAATATTTAAGAGGATATAATGGATATCATTTTATTCAGGCTACATTATGGCTAAAATTCTGCACTTTTGCTGCTTTAGGAATCTCATAAAACCAGACGCATTATTTCAAATGTACCTGTGGAGTACAAATGTTAGGAATAGATTTACCATAATTTACCGAATTATATCATATCTAAATTGATATATCTGATAATATAAACTACACTGCCAAAAGTTTTGGGATGCCTGCCTTTACATGCACATGAACTTTAATGGCATCCCATTCTTAATCCGTAGGGTTTAATATGGATTAGGTCACGCTTTGCAGCTATAACAGCTTCAACTCTTCTGGGAAGACTTTCCACAGCTTTTGACTGAAGATGATTTTGGTGACTTCTGTTCACTGAAGTCAGAGCTGACCCCGCTCTGTGATTTTACGTGGCCTACCACTTCATGGCTGAGTTGATGCTGTTCCCAAATTCTTCTGCTTTGTTATTATACCACTAACAGTTGACCGTGGAAGATTTAGTAGAGAGGAAACTTCACGAATAAACTTATTGCACAGGCACACTTGAATTCACTGAGCACCTGAGAGCGACCCATTCTTTCACAAATGTTTGCATGCCTAGGGCTTGATTTTAAACAGCCGTGGCCTTCAGTGGAAGAGATTGGAACACTTGAATTCAATTATTTGGAGGGTTGTTCCAATACTTTTGACAATATAGAGTATATCTGAATTATAGTATCAAAAAATATCTGAGTTTTATTAGATTCCTAGAGCACCAATACCAAGTGCAGATTTTTTTTCTATATAATCAAATCATAGCCTGTTTATTTATATAATTGGTTATTTTATGACATCAGCATTTAATACTAATTAAGACAACAACAAAGTAAAACATTTTTTTTAAAAGGTAAATAAACAAAAAGAAAACTATTTAAGAATAAAGGATAGATAAACAGGATATATCATTTACATACATAAAGAAAATACTAAATACAGCGTTTAAAGGTTTGTGGTGGTCAGCAAGTTTTTTTATGTTTTTGGAAGTATCTTATGCTCATCAGGCTGCATTTATTTGATACAAAATACAGTAAAAAGCATGATTTTAAAATAAGTATCATTATTTCAGTGTTACATTATTTCAGTGTTACAATCACTCTATCACAGAAGTACTCAATCACATGATCCTTCAGAAATCATTCTACTATGCTGATTTGCTGCATTAGTCCATTTAATGCATGCCTGCTGTATAAAGGGATTCATTTCTAACAAGATGAAAATGAGCAGTATTGTAAAATTCTTAAGTGCACATGAGATGATAATTCTAGAAGCTTCCAGTTGTATCTGATCTTCTGAAAAACCTCTACTCACATAAATACACAGAGCTTACCCAATCAGATCCAATCCTCAGATGGATGCCCACATAGGGTCTATTTAGCAGGGTGTTGATGTGGCCTTCGGCTTCCTGTATCAGTTTGTCAGACCAAATTACATACTGCTGCAGACCAACGTGCTCCTCCAATAAAGGAAACTGCGCTGGGGCTCCTGGAAGAGCGAGAACTGGATGCTCCGTTGGGGGAAACCTGAAGAAAAAGACAGAGTTTGAGAGTGGGAAAAATAAAGTTAAGGAAGTCTGAGTGCAATTATTTTGATTGATGTGCGTGTTTCAGCCTAATCTTACCTCTTTACCCAGTGCGGCTGGTAGTAGGAGCTGAATGACAGACCTCCGAAAAGAATTGAACGGTCAAAGTCGACTCCAATATGGTCCCAGAACGGGCCGAAAGGATTTCCCTCCTGCATCAGAATCAACAGGCTGTCATTAAAAAATATTGTGGTATGAAACAAAATGCAGATCTGCTAAATATCCAATAGATGGCAGTGTTTCCATAGCATATGATGTCATTTCTCAACCTTAAAGGGATAGTTCACCCAAAAAAATTAAATGATCCCCCTCACCCTCAAGCCATCTAAGGTGTATATGACATTATTCAGACGAATACAATCGGAGTTACATAAAAAAAAAAATGTCCTGGCTCTTTCAAACATTATAACGGCAGTGAATGGCAGCCCAAAATAGTGCATGGATCGATGATCAAATTTTCAGCAGTCATTACACGGCTGTGTGGGATACTTGATTCTGTTTTGTTTTTTTTCAATCACGCATCCCAATGGTATGTTTTTCCCAGATAACAACCGCCAAAATAACACAAAACTCGTACTGGTACTAAGAGTTATCTTTTAGACTGGTACTATTTGTATGCTTAACATGTCACTCCGCTTTTGTTGACTGTCTGCAGCCATCTTGTGACTGAAAAACACTTAACCGCCATGGGTAACAAATCGAAGACTTCAGCATTCATTTCAACATATATGGCAAAAACAAATCTTATCAGCAATGGATAAAGGCTAAAAGCAGTTTGAAACTTTTTCTTCATGGAAGCTTTGCATAAGAGCTAATAAAAATTTCCGTGTATAACTTACTTGAGACAAGTAGCCATGTAGCAGGATAATGTACATCCAGACATTCCAGCCAGTTGTTATCCCAAAATAAACCCTTTCAGAGTGACGCAAGATCACTCTTTCTGAGTTTATTCAGCGATAACAACCAGCTCGATGTACATTATCTCTTACTAATAATACTTGGTTTAGCCAGGACATTTTAAAATAGAACTCCGATTGTATTTGTCTGAAAGAAGAATGTCATATACACCTAGGGTGGCTTGGGGGTGAGTAAATCATAGGGTATTGTCATTTATGGGTGAACTATCCCTTTAATACACTGTAAAAAAAATATTTAGAAAAAAAGTTACCTGGTTGCCTTAAAATTTTGAGTTTATTGAAATTACAATTTTGAGTTAATACAATGAACATTTTTTGAGATTCGACAACCTTTATTAAAATAGTATTAAAAGATTTTGTAAGCATATTGGGTAATTGTGTGTGTTTTATTTCTGATGACGCAGTGAAACATGCCAAATTGTGCTATGTTCATGATTTATTGAGTTTCTATTTATTAAACAAATTTCCTTCATTGTATCAACTCAACTTTTTTATTTCAATAAACTCAAAATTAAGGCAACCAGGTTAGTTACTTTTTAAAGTTAAACCAACAAAACATTTTTACAGTGTATACATGTCTACAGTGTAAAGTGCATAAACCGACAGTATTTTGCATTGCAATCGTCAACAATTGCACTCCAAGCACCTTGAGGAATGAACAGCCATGTTACCTTCATCGGACAGCTCTTTTTGTCCAGGCTCCTGGGAGAGGCCGACTCGAAGCAGTAGGCGACTCTCTGACCACGGGGCCAGTGCTTAGGAGCCAAGTGCTTCATGAAGTCCTCCAAACTCACCATACGGTGGTACTGCTTCACTGGCTCCAACTGGAAATACTCACTGTATGGGACGTGCACCTGTTGGAGAGAAACAGGAGTCTACCATATATTATCAATAAATTGTACTGTCCCCTATTGAACTATTAGTGACAGCTGGTCATTATGTGGTTCCTCATCCTCTATGTTTCTAAACCAGCTGGTAAACAGAAAGGTGTTGGTCCAAGACGTCATACCAGTTTGGAACAACTCATAATTTGAATGAACCTATGTTGTTATTGCTAACTAAAGCAGTTTTTGTTAATTTAAATAAAGTTAAAACTAAATAAAGTATTAATTGCAGCATAAAATACAAAAGAACAAATGAATATATACAAAAATAAACAGAATAAATTATATAATTGAATGTAAATTATATTAAAGTAACATTGGTTTCAAACCAGATAATGATCAACTCACACCCAGCTATAACCCAGCAACTGTGTCACTCCCAAAACCCCACCAGCTTATGCTGGACTTTCCAAAAGGGTACATGGATATTTGAAATGTGCAGTCAAAGTAGTGTGTTTTGTTTTACGTTTTTAAAAGGGGGTGAGTGATGGCGGTAAACAATCCACGGCGGAACCGCGAGTGTTCTGTTAAGCATTTTAGCAAAAGCCAGTGATCCGAGAAAATGGTCCACTTGGTTTCCAAACCGACCTAAAGACGAACATACAACATAAATATGTTTATTATTCCAACAGAAAACAGACAGATACGGCCGCTTTATATCTGTAGCTTTGCTTCTAAAGGAAGAGTGTGTGTGGATGAGCTGTAAATGTCTCCGATGTGTTATGCTCTCGTTACCCATGCACGGGCAGTACAGAATGTATCCGTTTTCATCCCACGTCACGCCTGTAGCGTCGATAAAAAAGTTCAGAGAATGGAATGTTACATGCAAATAAGTCACAATGAAAAGTTTCAGAAGCTTTGGTCTCGCCGCCATCGCTGATCATTCGCTATCCCACAATGCACTGCGATGATAATGTTAACCCTTCATATCCGTGTTCATATCCCGCCTGCAGATTTTTTGGCACAAGAGTCCGGTCAAAATTGTAAAATAAAAAAAATAAAAAATAAAAAAAAATAAATAAATTAAAAAATATATATATATATATATATATATATATATATATATATATATATATATATATATATATATATATATATATATATATATATATATATATATATATATATATATATATATATATATATATGTGTGTGTGTGTGTGTGTGTGTGTGTGTGTGTGTGTGTGTGTGTGTGTGTGTGTGTGTGTGTGGTAAACTAGCACATTGTTAATACAAATGTACACATGATTTTAGCACGTTTATTGGTACCATAGCCCAAAATAATTTAAATATGTTTAAACCAGCTTATTGAAATTGTGATAATTAAGAGTAGGCTATATGCATTTGGAGAACTTTAAAGGCACGATATGTAGACATAATGACCCACGTACACCCATTTACTGACATTTAAATGCAATTTAAAGGGGTGATTAATTGAGAAATCAACTTTCCCTTGAGCTTTTGATATATAAAAGGTCATGGGGTAATATAAAAATACCCTCTAAGTTTCAGTGCTGAAAACTTCCTTGTTAGTCAAAGAAAAGCTTTTATAGATACCAGGCTCAGCAAACGATCTTGTGCTTCATTCTTATGTCATAGCACTACAAAACACCGTCTCTACAGCGCGTCTAAACCAGTAGCCTCGCCCACTGACTCTTGGAGGTGATCGGCTAGTGCTAGATAGCCAACAATAAATAGAAGAAGATAGCAAGATATATATATATTTTTTTAAATGAAGTTCTAGCTCACGTGGGGAAGTTCACTTCAGTTCACTGCAGAATTGTTTGTAAACAAATCTCCAGTCGATGCTGGATTTGGATCCGACAGGAATGGTGCAACACAGTTTTATATGTAATAGTATTGCGTTGTTATAGATTGTTTTGCTTATGTGTACATGTCTAACAGAACATACCTGTAGTATGCTGGACGCAGACACGTATGGGCCAGGGCTCACAAAGCCCAGCAGGTTGATGAATCTCATAATATTCTGTTCTTGATCTGTGCTGTTGTCTCTCGAGTCTCGACTTGACATTTGAAGGGTGGCACGCGCACACGTGTGTTTGTTCATGCAGTTTTTTCTTGTATCGACCGATCTTGCGTACTATGTGTAATATAAAAATAATAGTAATAATTAATCGCGGGTGGATGAGAAATAAATCATTGTGTTTGTTTAAAAAAGACGTTTACGAGCCCTGTGATTGAGAAAATCCTTCTGGTTGCCGCTTCTCCCTCAATCTCTCCTCTCTCATGTGAACTGACAGGGGAGCTGAAGCTCATTAAATATGCAAATCTTATCCAATCCTAGCCGTGGGCGTTTACTTCCAAGTCTCCAGTGAGTCACGCCTATCAAAACTCAGCGTTAAGGAGAGAGCCTCAAAACCAGTGTAGAAAATAGCCTATTACTTATTAGTTATGATGTTTTTGATTATAAAAACCACACGAACATCATTAGTTGACCTCAGACAACAGTATAAAAAGTTCATGACACCTTTAATGCTGCAGTCCATAAGTTTTGCTTCTTTGTCGCCATCTCTGTTTGCAACCTGCATTTGCAGTTATTTGCAGAATTATCTTTACATGGGTCGGGCATTGGCAAGGATCGGCTCCTCAGCGTGGATTAATCTAATGTTTTTAGGAGTAATATGTGTAGTAATATGTGTAGGCTGGATACTCTTCTTCAGAAGATCCGGAAAATGCCATCTGAACAACATGTCTGCCACTTTGGTTCTGACCAACTGAGGAAAAATAATATTACAATAAATCGTGCTACCAACAGTGATTAAATCTAACAATCGCTTGGCTCATATCGCATCATACTGTGCAAATTATTGTTATTGTTATATTTTGTTCTCGGATGGTTTATGTTAAAAACATCAGCATTGGGTGACTGTGTATTTTGTGTGTATTAGCATTACCTCTAAATTTCCATTTCCATACATTCTACTCTTTTGCTTTTGACTACAGGTTAATCTCCAGTTGTCCAAGGAAAGCTACCAGTACCATCGTCACAAGCTTACCGTTGTGAATCAAGCTAAGGTAAGAGATGGTTTTAAACACTGGCTGGTTATGTACAACATTTTATTTTGGATCAATTTTATCCCCAAAAAATTACGGATGGCATCTTTAAGCACAAAATAAAATGAAACAGAAATAGTGTTTACACATAACTTTTCCCCAAGTTTTCCACAAGAGTCGGTCAGAGCGGTATTATTTTTTTGTTTGTTTGTTTGTAACAAGACAACCAACTTTTTTTCAATAGCCTTTAAATAGTTTGGATGCCAATAACTGTGTTTAAGCATTTTCTTTATTGCACCTGATTTATAAAAGTGAAAAAGAAAATACCATTCTTTGCTTTTGCTTTGTCTGATGTGTATTGTTGGATATTTTATTCAAAACTCAAAAAGTGTTGAGTTGATGAGCAATGCAATCTTTTATTAGCTTTGCAGAAGAAACTCATTACTTCTGTCAGAAGAATCTGTTATTTACTCAAAAGTGACTCATACGTGAGCCATTGATTGCACTGAATGGATGTCACATGCTGAGTGTTGTATTCTGAATTAGAACAAAAAGCCTTTACTGTAACTATGTATCTCAATAGTTTAGACTTTAGAGTCAATAAACTAGCAAATATAAAAGAACAAACATACACATCTCCCCCAAGGACAGTTTCACATATAGTACACACACTGTCAAAAGACGTTGGCTTCTCAGTTCGTTTTCTCATTCTAGAGTACGAACATTACTTTTAAAGGTATTTTTGTCACTTGCATATTATTGATGTGTTTTATGTTTATAGCTTGTAAAAAATAACTATGCTTAATTATATTGAATGTACACTTGTACTTTAAATCTTAAGCTTATTTTTGTGTTAAAAAGGTGTAAAAAATTAAATAATATGTAATATATAAAATTAAAGTACTTAATCATAATTGTAGTGTGTTATTTCATATGACTTTACTAAGTTTGTACATTTAACATGCAACTTCACCATTACAAAATCGTAATTACAAATATATTTAAATACATACTAATGATACTGAAGTATATTTTAGTCTGCCATAAATGCTTGTCAGTCCATTCGGCAGTATACTTTAATCATATTTCATATAAAGTAGAAGTAATTATGAAATTACATATAAAGATGTACTTAATTCTAAGTTAAGTGGGTCAAAAACACCCTTAAGTAATTTAATTTCATAAATGTGAAGCTCAACTGGTGAGTGCTGGTGATTGAATATGGGATATAGGATAATAATGTGATATACCATAAATGAAAAAGAGTCCATGCCTAATCCAAAGCTCTTTTATCAAAACCCGTCATTAGAAGCAACATATGTGTGCAACATGGTCACACTCCATCCCCCTCCATGGGAATTCACACACGCACTCCACATGGCTAAAAATGGACCTGCATGTACTGATTGATTTGAGTGGGTACGTACATGTGGTACTGCCATTGAATCAATGTAAAACATGTAAATTGGACACTCGCACCGTAAAGTGATGCGCTTGGTACCTATAAGTTCACTGAGTGATAATAACCATTGTCACTGATGCAACAAGCAGGAGCGACTTTTGCGGGAAATTTGATAATGTCAAACCGAACTGGGCCTGCATAGACCGATATCGCTGAGAGATCAGGGCTGCGTTTCAGTTGATCATGGAGACCATTTAATGCTTTTGGGAAACACAGTAAGGTTTTGTAAACTGTCTCAGTATATGTATTTTGTCCATACAATAAAAGCGGTCAAATGTTGACTGTTGATATTTTATAGACAAAAACAGTTGAAACAGTTGACAATTAAACAGGTTTGGAAGATACATGAAGTTAGTAGTAATTTAAAGTATCAGTACTCTATAAAGGTGAGTTAATGAAACTAGTTACTGTATGTAAGTATCTTTTTGGCTTCTTTTTAGTGTGATCATTAAGGATATTAGCAACTTTTACTCTGGATTTGACTGGATTTTTGAATAAGTAAATATGATCAAAAATGGCTGTAAAAATATAAATCTGCATTGTTTATACTTTTGATATTGTATTAAAAATAAAATAAAAAAATCCAACCTTTCATTGAAGTAAAATAATTGAAAATGGGGGGTAAATCACATCATGAATGGTTTTCTCCAAAAAACGTTGGCCACAATTGTTGGTACCCCTATAATTTGTTATGAGTAAAATATCTCTAAAGTATATTTAAATTAATATTTACATTGTTTAGCACACCAGTGTGACAAGGAACATGAACTTGTCCAGCTATGATGTCTTGTTTCACAGGAGTATAAATATAAGGAGGCACAAAAGCCAAATTCCCTTAATCATTCATCACAATGATGTTGTTTGGGAGGGTTTCAAGAAAAATTCGTCTTGCTCATCCAGAAACAAACTCAGCATATTCAGTGGTCAGACACGACTGGAAATTCAAAAGGGACTGCGTTCTGTGTTCAGATGAAACTATAAAAAGACAACAACAAATCTACCATGGGTTTGGTGCAAACAGGGATAAAAAGTACCCCCTGTCCATGGCTAAAAATACCACTGGATCTTTAATGCTGAGGGACTATTTTTTTGCTGGAGGTCCTGGACATCTTGTTCAGAGACATGGTGTATCATGGATTCTAGCAAATACCAAAAGATAAAAAAATCTAAACCTGATGGATTCTGCTAGAAATCTTATAATGGGCCATGGTTGGCTCTTCCATCAGAACAACAATCCAAAACAAACATCAAAATCAACACACAAATGTGTCACTGAACACAAAACGAAGCCTCTTACATTCAGTTTCCTGACCTGAACCCTGTAGATAATGATTGGCTGAATTAAAGAGAAGAAGTGCCAGCATGTCTCTGGGATTCTGAAGGATCTGGAGAGATTTGGAGGAATGGTCTCTGATTTCTTGTCAGGTGTTCTCCAAACTCATCAGACATTATAGAAGATGACTCAGAGCTGTTATCTTGGAAAAAGGAGGTTGCAAAAATATTTAATAAAAGTATGCCAACAATTGCGGCCGACGTGTTTTGGAGAAAAGCATTTATTTCATAATGTGATTTACCCCTTCAATTCTTTTACTTTACTGAAAGGTTAGATTTTTTTTAATAAAAGATCAAAGGGATAAACAATTCAGAATTCTTTTTTGCAGTCATATTTGATCATATTTACTAGGGGTACCAACAATTTTGACCACCACTACTCCAGTACATTTGTCATGATCAATGCAGTTACTACATGGCACCTAACTTTTGGAGTGGCTGAGAACGATGACAAAGATGTTGTGCGCTAGTTTGCGCATAACATACGTCATGACCAAAAGTTAGCTATTGTTTATGACAGATGCAGAGTGGCTCTGGGCAGATCCAATCATTTAACCTTCAACAGAGTACCACCTTCAAGGAAGTTCACGCCTGTCAATGGAGAGTGGCCTACTCTCTGTACAAATGAAATGTACAAGAGTCCGGTAGGACCAGGCTTGTAGGCTTATAGGGCAGTGATTTCGTATTATTACGATTGCATCATTTTAGCATGGTGGATTTTTGTCCATATTTTGATTAATTATGATCACTTGGGAATGTTGTCGTTGTTTGGTCAGAAGGAATCGTTCCAGATTAAAGGCCGCCACTGGACAGAAACCTCTCAGATTTCATCCAAAATATCTTCCTGAAGATGAACGAAAGTCTTAGGGGTTTGGAACGAAATGTGGGCGGTAAATGATGACATCATTTTCATTTTTGGGTGATTAATCCCTTCACTGTAAAAAATTATATAGCAAAAAAGTTACCTGGTTGCCTTAAAATTTTGAGTTCATTGAAATTAAAATTTTGAGTTAATACAATGAACATTTTTTGAGATTCAACAACCTTTATTAAAATATTATTAAAAGATTTTGTAAGCATATTGGGTAATTGTGTGTGTTTTAATTCTGATGACGCAGTGAAAGATGCAAAATTGTGCTATTTTCATGATTTATCAAATTTTTTATGTGGTTCAGATACAATAATATTTTGAGTTTCTATTTATTAAACACATTTCCTTCATTGTATCAACTCAAATTTTTAATTTCAATAAACTCACAATTTTAAGGCAACCAGGTTACTTACTTTTTTAAGTTAAACCAACAAAAACCAACAAATTTGTTTTACAGTGTTTAAGTACTCCTCAAATCAGGTACTCTCAGGAGCGTCGGACTGGGGGGGGGGGGGGGGGGTTCTATACATACATATACATTAATCAGGCTTATTTTGTTTATGTTTTAAGTGTTTTTTATGATAAAAATGCAATACCTTGGTATCACTATGGTATTTGGTACGGGGGCCCAGAGAGATGGTTTGTACCCAGGGCCCAAAATTTGCTGCTACGCCGCTGGGTACTCTAAGTACTCATTAAAATTGGTGAGTTGTAATGGATTTAGTTTCACTGTAAGGTATATCTTTTACTCAAGTATGGTTTTCAGGTACTGCATGATGGTGAGTAAATGAGAGACTTTTCATTTTTAGGTGAACTTTCCCTTTAAAAGGAAATGTGCAGTCATTACTTCTAGGGGGCTATCTGTTTTTTGAAGAAAAGAAAAAAAAACGGTTTGAAACCAGTAATTTTTCATATTAAATAACATTTTAACAAATAAAACCAGTTAAATGTATTTTATTTTTTACAATGATCATTGTTTTTGATGTACCTACCGGCAGGTTATCACCGATGCAACATGGACAAGCATATCAGGAGCGACTTCTGTAGGAAACATGATAATGTCCAACTGAACATGGTCAGGTCAGTAGATCGCTATCTCTGAATGACCAGTAGGGGTTTGGTGGGCAAACCGTTAAGACCGCAAGTTCTCGTACCACTTGTGTGTTTCTGTGTTTGTGTGTGTGTGTGTGTGTGTGTGTGTGTGGTGGGGGGGAGGGGGGGGGGGGGGTGTATAATATATATATATATATATATATATATATATATATATATATATATATATATATATATATATATATATATATATATACACACCTCCATTCTCTTGTCATATCTCTCAACATTTCCTTCTGCACTCTGTCAACATGTTTCTCTGTTTCCTGTGTCTACTGCCCTCCCTTTATCCCTGCTCTTGCTCTCTAATGACCTGGCCCATCCCCCCCTTCCATTGAAATGTTCACATGTGCACATAGCAGACACTGTTTTTCATTGTTAGAGATGACTGTGATGATAACACAGCGGAGCGAGACTGGGTTGCTCTCGCTCACTAGCTGAGCAGAGTTCTGAAACTTCTTTCAGGTGAGGAAGCGAATCACATCTTCAAAGGCCACGAGATAGAGGTTAAAACAATCGCTTCTCATTCTTATTGCGTGCTAAAGCACAGCCTGCTCTTAGTTCTTATGATGAGAGAGGGGAACAGCAACTTGGAGAGAACAAATGTTTCCTCTAAATGTGAATGCATGCGCTCATCCCTTCCCGTACATAATTTCACACTTAAAGACGTGTTAGTGATAACTTTATGGGTTTTGTAACCGCAGGGAATAAATCATAAGGCACATCAAATGCTTCATGGAGGACTGGATCAGGATCATCTTACGGACACCACGTTCTCTGTTTCTGAAGATTAATAAGTAGGAGTGTGTGATGGGTTATGTGTGCGTATGCAGAGCTCTGCTGGGTCCACCCGACGTCTCTTATCAGGGCTGAACAGAGCCACTGCAGTGACTGGCTGACGCCTGATACGGCAGGTTGTTGCTGTTACCTTAGGGTTTAGTCTAACCTACCTTCCCACACACTTCCCTCTGGCTTTCTGGTCTTGATTTTCGAACCATTAAAAACGAAACTCCCTCAACAAATGCTGACACAACAAGGGAACAGCAAAAGATCATTTGGTCACACTTTAGATTAGTGTCCAGTTCTCACTATTAACTGACTACGACCTTTGTCTCAATAAACTCTTAATTACTACTTATTAATAGCTAGTAAGGTAGTGGTTAAGTTTAGGCATTTGTGTACTTCACTTCAAATCACTTTGTTTGTTTGTCCCCGAAGGGCAATTGCTTTGCAACCAGACCAGCACAAATAGATAAAAAACTGTTTACAAACATTAAGAAACACCTAAAAAACAAACACAACCCAAGACCACAGCAGCCCAAACTCGACCTACTCCCCAAAACTCCTCCCATACCAGAATTTAACAAAGAAACTGCAGTAGGAATAAATGTATTATAGTATTACAGATAGAAGAAGGTTGTGCAGAATAAGGCATTAATATGTGCATTATAAGTACTATTAAACATCTAATATGCATGCTAGATAAAAGTGAGAACTAGACCCTAAACTAAAGTGTTACCGATCATTTAATTTTCATTGTAACGTGCACTCATGTCTTCCTCATCTGGTCCTTACATTACTTTTTTTTGCTGCAACTTAATGTATTCAGCTTTTTTATTTAATTTTATTTGTCATATTATTTTATTTATTTTGTATTTAATCATATTTATTTTACCGATGTATTTTTTGTTATTTATTTATTTTATTTTACCTTATTATTTTTATATTTTTTATTTATTTTATTTCATCTTATTCATTTTATTTATTTGTTTGTTTGTTTGTTTGTTTGTTTTATTTGTTTTGCTTTGTATAGACAGCAGCAAAATAAAAATAATACAACAATGTATTCAGCTATTTTATTTTTATTTTTTATTTGACCTTTTTTATTTCATCATATGTATTTTATTGATGTATTTAATGAATTAATTTAATTTTGTTTTTTGTTTTATTTTTTGATTGTACCCTATTCATTCATTCATTCATTTGTCTTATTTGATTTGTTTTTATTTAATTCCATCTTATTTTATTTTATTGGTGTGTTTTATTTATTTGTATTATTTTATAATAATAATAATAATAATAATAATAATAATAATAATAATAATAATAATAATAATAATAATAAAATTCTGTCATTATTTACTGACCCTCATGTCATTCCAAACCTGCATGATTTTTTCTTCTTCTACTTAATACAAAATAATATATTTTAAGAAATGTCTCAAAGAAATGTGATCTACTACTTTTGGCAAGATTCTGAAGTGTCCATCTGGTGGACTTTACCATTCCTTGAGGCCACAGAAGAGCAGTAGTAATGGCAGTGAAGAGATGTCAAGAGTCACATGACAAATTTACAAATGATGTTTATACCACACATATTCATATTAATATAAAACAAACTTTTATTAACGGTTGCAACATTAGACTGCATGTGACACACCTTTTGTCACAATATTCTGAAATTAAAAGTGTTGGATATTGTCATCACCCAAACCCAGCCTCTGAACACAGAACGCAGGCTTCCGTGATTGGTGGTTTGACAGTACGTCGAAGCTGTTTATCGCCTTCCTGAACTAACATAAACCAACCATCTGCTTTTAACCAAACACATAAAAACATGCACCCATATCCCACTACAGTCCCCAATTCAGCTGCATAGAGGGGGAGAAGGCAGCCAAAGAGCTGATTTTGTGCACCAGGGACCGTTCTGGTGAGGAAATCCACTCCAGATGTGTACAAATCACCCCTTGCTTAATTGCCATTGTTGTCAATAGATGTTTTTTTGTTGAGCTTTGGTAACTTTTGTAGGAGGTGGCAGGATCCATCGAGTAAATGTGTTATATTTGGAATAAAACAAACGATCAGAAGTGTATTGTCAAGGGGCAAAGATCAACAGAGAGAAAACGGGAGGAATTAGGATGACACCTAAACCTGTTAGAGGTTTGACTACTGGCTACTTACTCATAAACCACCACAGATGTTCCCCAATGCCCTTCAAACACTTCTGTCGGGCTTTTTTTAGGGCGCGTTTCCCCCGTTCTGTTTCCTGTCATCATGGCATTCGTATAAAGAGCCAAATATTGGCTTTGTGAGTCCCATGGTTAATCAGAGAGTAATTAGGAGCTGGTCTTGCAGGAATGGAGGGTTGACTTTGCTTTGAAACTCGCCTCCCCTCGTCTCCCCTTGTTCCTCATAATAGGTTTTTTTTTACAAGCACTTTTGAGGTGGAGAGAGAGGAGAGGTTTTACTGGGCCGGCAGTGTGGTGTGTGGCGTTTCACAGAGCACTTTAAAATCGATCTGGAGCGTCTAAATGACAGACCACCACTCCACTGTAATCAACCTGAATGGAGTCCAGCCGCAAAGTCCAGAAAAAACAAAAATAAACAAACAAGCAGATCACAAGTCCTCCGCTGGCTCCTCTTGTTATATGGGTGCACCGCCTCAGTTTGGGTTTAGAACTAAAAGACAAAGATGTCAAAACATTTAGACCAAAATGTGTGCGGATGCTGATGTCTAACAGAAGCTGTGTGTGAAGGCTTGTTTGTGTGTGTGTGTGTGTGTGTGTGTGTGTGTGTGTGAGAGAGAGAGAGAGAGAGAGAGAGAGAGAGAGAGAGAGAGAGAGAGAGAGAGAGAGAGAGAGAGAGAGAGAGAGAGAGAGAGAGAGAGAGAGAGAGAGAGAGAGCGGCCACTTCCCAAATTAAACGAACTCTTTGATTTCTAAACGACATCCTTCTGGACTTAATCAAGCTGGTCATGTTCTACGTTTGGCTTTAGCATATTTATTTAGTGTTTTCAAACTACTAGGCAAGCTTCAATTTCACCTAAATATTTGTAAATCATTGTAAATAAACTGCACTTTTGAATCATTCACCACACCATTTAGAAAACTTTTAGCTGAGTTACATTTTATCTCAATTAGAACTGTTTATGTAAGTTTATTAGGACCAGCAGAATATGATCACATAATTACCTAAACTCATATCTCAACAATTAACTTTAAACATCCTGGTCATTTCAATACCTGTACTGAGGTGAATATGCATCTATCCTTGAATAAACATTCAGAATCTCTCCAATAGCTGCACTATAAAAAACATTGTTGGTTTAACTTAAAAAAAGTAATTAAACTGGTTGCTTAAAATTTTGAGTTTATTGAAATTAAAGATTTGAGTTGATACAATGAAGGAAATTGGTTTAAAAAATAGAAACGCAAAATATTATTGCATCTGAATGTGATAAATCATGAAAATAGCACAATTTTGCATGTTTCACAGCGTAATATTGTAATAATATTTGAATAAAGGTTGTCGATTCTTAAAAATGTTCATTGTATTAACTCATTTTTTTTAATTTCAATGAACTCAAAATTTTAAGGCAATCAGGTAACTTATTATTATTATTTTATTTTTTAACAGTGTAATTATATTCATCACTGCATATCCTCCTGCATGGGACCCAGAAAAAAAAGTTTTTGCATTTAGTATTGTTTCATGTTCAGAGCATTAAAAAAAAAAACATTTTTAAGAAATTAATAAATATTGTATGTTATGCTATGTCCTCTGTAGTGCACACCAGGACTCTCAAAATAAAATTACATGAAATTGCATGTAGCCTATATGCAAAAACATAACAAACCAAACTTTGTTTAAAGAGTATTCTCAACTGCAATGTTATTACATATATAATGAAATGAATACCATTTTACTTGCAAAAAATTGCCATACATGGGGGTTTTCCCATTCAATGCAATATATCACTGTATCTAATTTGCATATTATTGTGTTCTTAGAGCAACATATAAGGAAAAAAGAAGTGTAATCATGGGATTAATAATTGACAACATTTTCAAAATGATATCTAATATTTCATAATAATATTGATATAATTTCTTTCCCTATTCACTTGTTGTGTGTCCAAAACTAATCGAAAATGAATCAGATTTAAATGATAATTACAAAATTCTATTGATCACTAAATTAATGTCAGTCATTTTAACCACTATGGAGTTGTTGTTGTCCTGCTGAAACCTCCAAACATTTGGTATCTCTGCAAATGTGCCTTGAATGTGCTCTTTACAGGACATCCAGACATAAAACTGTGACGTGTGTGGTGCCAGAAAAATTCACTAAAATATTGTCCACTGCTGTGGACAAACGTCTATTCCATATCATTCCATGATATTGGAATATTATTGTAATTTTAATATTGCAGCTTTGTACGCTTATAAATGTAAATGTGGATGTTCTTTCCACGACTTCTCTCCCTCAGGATCTTCACTGTTGCTGAGAGGAAGAGAAACACTTCTAAGGATCACTGCTTTAATATTTCTTTTTTTATTTAAGCTTTAATACTAAACGACAGGTTCATGATGCTTCACTTTACAATTGTGGCAGTTGTACATTTTGAAAGGTTATTCTTATTATGTGTTTGTTTGGATTTAGCCTGCTGTTAATAAAGGTAACTTTTATTTATTCATTCAGGAACTGTTTAGTTTGGATAAAGTACATCTGCTCCAGCTCACTCAGCAGCAGCCTCTCACCTTTACTTTACGGCGTGTGAAGTTTACCTGACCTTCTCTTCACATCCTTCTGTCGCCTCTGACCGCTGGACCGCAGTGAAGCCTGAAAACGCAATATATCTCACAGAAATATGGATATTTTGGTAGAACCATAACAATGACTGTAAGCAATGAACATCATTGATTGATGGAGTGATGTCATTTATGTTTTTTTCATTTCCTAAAAAAGGCACGATGCATTTCACCAATAACGTTAATTTAGCAGAAGAAGAAGAAACACAACCGCACAGATGGATCACATAAACTGTGTTCGGAAAATGTAGGGAAATGAATTATAAACTTTGTTGCGGCATAAACACCTGTTCAAAACCAGCTGTTTTAACCTCCTGGGGGCCACTGTCCTCGTACGAGGATGTTATATTTTAGTGATTTTCTCTGACAGCATATGTCACATGTTTACTCATTCAGGGCTTTTCAGAGATACCATTTGTTCTGAGGTTTAACCAAGGTTTAATAATCAAATGTAGCACTCGGAAAGATAATCATATTTTTATATTATCATTTAATTCAGACTTATTTTCAAATTGTTTGTTATAATTTTGTTATAAATCAACATCTTAGGAAAATGTTGTAGGAGTTCTAATCAAACTATGACTTTCTGTTTCCAAACAGGGCATTGATTTCATACATTCAGAAAATAAACATCAATGATCCTATAAAATATTAGATATTATTATAAAAATGTTGTCAACTATTACTCGCATTATTACACTTCTTTTTTCATTACATGTTGCTCAAAGAACATATTCATATGCAAATTAGATACAGTGTAGATACATTACATTGAATGGGAAAACCCATGTATGGCCATTTTACCCACATATTGCATAAAGTAAGAAGGTATATCAATTCATTCCATTATATCTTTCATAACATAGTTGAGAATCATCTTTAAACAAAGTTTGTTTAAAAAAAATCCTGAAGCCTGAAAATTGATTGGTGAATGAAAAAAAGCCTATTGTTTTTGCCTATGCTAGTCATTTGAAGTCCTGAAGTCCACTATGCAGTGGACATAGCATAACATATGAGTTAAATATAATAATAATAAAAAAATTAACGATTTCTTTCTTATGCTTTTAATGTAATGACAAGAAAAATACTAAATAAATAAAAAAGTATTTTCCCCCTGGGTCTTAGGAGGTTTAAGCAATAGGCTATAGCCTACAATTTAATAAAATGAAGTCAGTTCATTCTTAATCAAATTATTTAAAGATAATTATTTTAATGCCATTAAAATTGAAAATTCAATTCAAAAGTTAATAAGGTTATACAATATAATATTTTATCCTTTACATTATATATCTTTGGTTTTTGTTTTGTTTGATGGCTGCAATAATTGTCAATTTTTTCTTGCTATTTAAATTGTTCTTAAAAAAAAATCTGATGGTTACACAAGCATCTGATCTTCAGCAATAACAACTTTGTAGGGAAATAAAAATAGATGCTAGGAGTTAGTCCACTTGCTATTTGATCAATGAGTCATTTTGGCTCCCTTTTTTAATTGAATAAAAGCCCCAGCTCCTAACCTTTAATCATCTCATACCACATATAGTGTGCAGTCATTTGGGTTTTCCCTTTTGATCTTTGTTCCTTGACTGCATTCATGACGTCTTTTGAAATATCACTTCGTCTAATTACTCTAAATTTAATGTGGTGTACAAACTGTTACAACTTTGTTATCTTTTGCATTGTTTGTAAATGATGCTGCATAACTCACAATGTAAAAAACGTGCTTTATGTGGGGACATCTAATTAAATTAGTTTAATTTAATTTAAAGACATGATTTAATATGATTTAACCAGATTAGACAAGGTTACACCAACGGGATTATTAATGTGAGGGTCAAATTTTCACTTTTGACTGATTAATAGAATCCAAGATCTGTTGCTTTTCGTGGCCAATCTTTTTTATGCTTTTCGACAACTACAAAGTTTTCTGTTTATAGCCTATGTCGGGGAAAGGCTAGAAAAACAATGTTTCCAGACCGACATTCAAGAATCAAATAATAGGCCTACGTAATGTTATTTTATATAAATCAATGATAGGCTACGTGAAGGCTAATAAGAAATGTTAAGCAATTCAGGTATGTACATTCTTAAGCTAAACATCTCTTGATCTTAAACGCTCTCATGAACTTCCTCTTCAACTCACAAAACCCGCGACAATTCCGATTCAAAACTACCTGATATTATCACTCAAAATTATCATTCAGTATCCAAACATTTCCTGTGTATTTTTCTGAGCAATATCTCATCAATTCACATTCAGCAAAAAAAAAAAAAAAGGTCATGGAACCTTCGTGAAAACATTTAATTTCACTCAGGTGCTAGAAAGGCTCCTGGAGGATTTTCTTCCTTTTCTTTTTCAACATAAAATAAAACTCGGAAGGGTTTCGCCCCTTTGCATTGAGCATGTCGAGAGGCTTATTGAAGACCCTTCCTCCCCCACCCCCTACTCTCTCTTACACATACACACACACACACACACACACACACTCTCTCTCTCTCGTCGGAGGGGGCTGGGGTGGTGAGGAAACATGCTGGTGTGCCCTGGAAGTGATTCTTCTCCCAAAACACAAGGTGAAACGGGAGCATCGGAAACTACACGTGGGACCTGCCCGCTTCATCCTTCAATAAATCAGACATTCCCTCCAGGCAACCACTAATATTTCATTGCTCAAGCAGTATAATGTTAGGCTAGCCTACTGTTAATAATTGATTACCTCTACAAAGAGAAGTTATTTTGTTAAATAATCATTTGAGAATCGAATCTTACCAGATTTAGCTTTAGAAAACATCAACAGGACACTCCAGACGTTTTGAAGCCCGTCCAAAGTGTGTTTGCTTGTGAATGGCCATGTTTATGCCTGATTTCTATTTGAAATGTAAAATTCAATTATACAAAATCATGTTATGCCTTCCTCAAACATCATCACCCTCTTAATACTTGTTTGATAACAACTTTTTTTGTTTTGTTGCTGTTCTCCACCTGTAAATATCTGATGGTCACTGCTGATCTTTTTTTTTCTTTTTCTTTTTTTAAGAAAAATAAAAATGGATTTTAATGTCAGGACAGAAAATCTCCACAGGACTTGTTCAAAAGTTTGAGTTTGTTTCAAAGTTTGTTTACTTGTTTAAAGATTGTTTGGGCTATTTAACTGTGGTTTATTCTTTTAAATAAATAAATAAATAAATAATAATAATAATAATAATAATAATCAATAGTAGGCCCATTTTTATTATTAATTAGACTGAAAGAACTCCAATGCTCTTTTTTGTTTTATTTTACATTTTCAAACCATAAAACATAAACAACAGCCTAAATAAGAACACTACTTTAGAAAACCTCCTAAATAAAAAAATAATAATAAAAAATACTCTGTAAAATGTTTCCATCCATTTAACTTGTCACAAATAACTTCTGTCATCTCCACTAGGTTTTACAATTTTTAAGTTGTCAATCTGTAATTAAAAGGGCAATAAACGTAGCCTATCACTGCATTTTGGTGATCCTTTTACTGGTTTAATTAAATTTAAAAAATAAAATAAAAATGAAATTACAGGCCTCTACAGATTAATACAATAAAAATGTATAAAAATAAAAATAAAAAAAACCTTCATGCAAACTCATTGATACTTCCCCCATACTTCCTTATGTCAACACATCAAATGAATAATTGAATTCAGCTCTTAATGATTTAAGACTATTGCTTAAATACAGTCACGATAAAAGTTGCATTGCAAAACAGCGCGGCGTCCTGTACAAAAATAAAGAGCTTGTTGACTTAGTCACCTTGCATTAAACATGCCTGCATTAAATAATTTAAAAACGCTATCGGCTGTCTCAATCCTTTTACTTTCGATACACGGCGATCCGGCGACGAGCCTCATCAGTCCCGCCGCTATCCACCATTAATCATAACGGTGTGTAAACTACAACCATAGACAGTAAAACACACAACACACACGCGCGCGCACAACAGTTTACCAGCCCCTGTGAAAAGTTTGTGAAAGTGGCCTGACGTCACACTCCCACAATGCTCGCGCGCCCCATAACTCTGCTGCTGCAGCCTGAGGAGCGCGAGACACTCAGGCCCCGAAAAAAGAAAAATTAGAGAAAAAAATTGGAAAAAATAATAAAACAACAGATCAAGAGGAGAAAGACCGGGAACGGTGGCGTGGGGGTCCCACGGTAGGTTTGCGCTTAGTCGGTGCTGGAATGTGACGGCGGTTCCTTGTGAAATTGACTAATGCGGCGCTGGAAAGTTTTTGGTGGCAACTGGTCGTTTTTTTTTTTTTTTTTCTGCAAGTCCTCATAATGTAGCTGCACGATGTGATGTGTGCATGTTTTTTTAATGAGATCCCGATAATTAATACAACTCGTTCGGCCGCTGATCGATATGGCAGATGATACAAGAGTGCTTCGTAGTAATAACAACCTTGATATTTTCTCCCGAGCCGACGTCATTTATTTTTGGCTCATTTTTGTGAAACATTGCTCAGGCTCCGGGTATTTAATTTTTAATAGCACGTTCGCAAACTCCATCGATAAATACAGCGCGAATGCAATTTGTTTACAAGCCGATACATTTGCTTTTGATCGATCGTCGGCTCGGCTGTGTCTGTTGATGTTCAGTGTGACTTTGGAGTGAATAGTTGAATTTTGACTAATTTCTGAATATTTATGTATATGTGCTGTAGACACACGCGAGCTGAAGCGCCGTTCCTGTTGAGTTTCAAACATTACGTTTATAAAACGCGTGTCTATTAATAGTTCACTTCTTGATATGAGAAAATCTCACTGGGCTGTAAATATGCAACTATTTTTTCGTCTGGTTTGTCTTGTGCTGTTGCTCTGCCTCTCCATGCTTGCTATGGCTTATCTGCTGCTCGTCATTTGTTGGCCACAGATCGGATGTTCCTGGGCGGATTGTGACTTTTGTATAATGCCGTCTTGTGTGCAAAACTTTTTGTTTGTGTGCTCCTATCAAGAGGTACTTAACAAACAAGAGTGTCAAGCGGTGGGTTGAGGTGTGGGGCACCTCGTTATAATGGTCATTTACATGTTGCTTGGCGTAGTGGTCATATGTATGACACATTTTTAACAATCTTTCTGCTAAGAAATAATCCCAGTGTGCGTGTGAGGCATCGGTGAACTTTGTTTACACTGTAAACAAATTGAACCTACTAAATTGAAAACATAAGTTTACGTTCTGTGTTCAGTTTGTAATTAAAAAAAAAAATCAAAGCGTGTCAAAGTCATAACTTGCAGAGATGAGGTTATTAGACTTTTCTAACCTTTTGAATAAATTCAAGACAAATGGCATGCATTTTATGAAGTTCATTGATGGACACGGATATGTTGTTAGAATGATGAAAACTTGTTTACAGTGGAAGTGAGCTCCTTGAAAGGTTTTAAGGGATCAAATTAAAAGTTTTGACCTTTGATCGCAAATATTTTTTTTATAAAATCGACTAATCATCCATCCGTAAAGCACATTTCAACACTAGTCACATGCACAAAACACCTGTGGCTGTGACATCTTTCTCTCTAGCCTTAAGAAGGTTTAAATTGTGGTGGCAAAGTTTCTTTTGGCCATTTTGAACATTGTTACTAATCACAAAAACGCAACTGAAACACTGAAAACATTGGACAATAAGTACAACACTAACATTTTGCATTGCAGAGAGCTCATTAAAGTGATTTGTAAGGGACAGGAAATTGAATCAAAGTTCATTTTTTGTGTGTGAGCATAACTGCGACCAGTCTTTAATTCTCCAGTCAATATATGCTGTATCTGTGTGACATCTCTTTCTCAAATCTGTGCATTGATGGTTAAAACCTGCATTATGGAGTGAACTCTTTGGCTTTGCTTTGTTATATCTTTTGCACTTGTTTGTGTTGCGCTACATTTGTTGCTGTGCGAGTTGATGTGGTGTATCTAAATGAAACTTTTCACTTAAGCTGGGTTCATTGGACATGTGTGAAAAGAGCTTGTAAATGGCTTCCTAACAGTGATTGATAAAGAACAGGTTGTGACGAGCTCTTGTTTGGTGGTTGTGCTCCATCATGGCTCTACTTCCACTGCCTCGAGCTTCATAATAAGGAAATGGAAGTGAGATCGTCACGAGACAGTGCTTTTGTTATTGACATAGCATGTTGAAACGCATATTGTGATGAGCGAGACCGTTCAGTTTTTCAGCATCTGCTCTGGGTTGCTTCTGAGGATCTTTACAATGGTTTGACCGATTCGAGCTCATTTATTTTCATGTCTGAATTCTTCTTGCGTGAAGGAGAATTGGGAAATCAATGTAAATATTTCCTGAAAATATTTCTGGTGCTTGTTCCAAGTTGTATTACTCTTCAACGCGAGTTATTTATTTCAAACATTTTCCTCGAAATGTTCTGTCTTTTGACATGACTCTGCTTTTTTGTCTGTTGTGAGAGATGTAGATGTTGTGAGGCGTTTCAAACAAACGCTTCAGCAGTTTATTTTTCATATGGGTTCTCTGAAAAGGCGTCTTACATGCTTGATTCAGTGTGTGAGTTCGAGAGAGAGAGAGAGAGAGAGAGAGAGAGAGAGAGAGAGAGAGAGAGAGAGAGAGAGAGAGAGAGAGAGAGAGAGAGAGAGCATGTGCATCAAGGGGGGTTTCTCCTCTGAAAACATCCCACAATTCCTTGCTCCTCGGTGGGTAACAGGCTGATTATCATGAGAAAGCACATCAGAGGGGTTAATAGGTAGGACAGGCTTTGGAGAGCACAAACGCTACTTAATACCCAGTGTAGAATGGGGATCAGCCCTCATCTGAGTCCTTATATCCTCCACTTATAGCAGTGCAGAGTGAACGGGGACGATGCTGTGCCTGAAATTTGTGCCAAGTTACCGTAATATAGCTATTTATTTTGCATTATGATTTAAGTGTTGCGAGTCAATAATATGGGCTTGTGGATCAGCTGATGAGTCTGGTTGTATTTGCAGTCATGAGCATAGAATGTGTGTTTGTTATTTGGCTGGATCCAGGTCTGAAATGGGCACTGGGGATGGGGAGTGTTTATGTGGACAGAATGAACAGTAGCTGACCTGGTCACTCAGTCGCCCCATAAAAAAAAGGGAGGAGAGATAGAAAGATAAAATCAGGCCAAGTTCACGAGGCGTCTCAACACACCAGATTTGATTCTTATCAGAAAATGATTCATCTCAGAACTGTCAGAAAAAAAATATTTGTTTCAGGTTTCAGATTTGAAATATCGGTGGACCCAAATAGAATTCAAAGATAACAAAGATTATAAAATACAATCCACTCAAAATTAAAACCAGATCGCATGTTTTATACAGATATTAACACTTAGATGTAGAAATTAACTTCACTTTACACTTTATTTGAAGGTGTCCATGTTACAATGTACATATAAGTACTGAGCTTATTAAAAACACAATTTATAGTAATCACTATGGTATCTGCATGTAACGTAAAATATACACTACAAAATAAAGTTACCATGAACTCAATATGTTGGAAAATTTTACTGTTTGCTAAAACTTTGGTTACACTTTTTTTAAGGTGTCATTGTTGCTGTGTAATTATATATTTAAGTACTGAGAATATTAATTAAAAACATGTACTTACTATTGGATTAGGGTTTGGTTGAGGGTAAATTTCATGTGATTATGCATAATTTACTGTTATTACTACACTCAAAAAAATGACTTGTTGAATTTATTTAAAAAAGCAGCATCAAGTGGTTCCACACCACTATATTGAGTAATTTTTATAACTAACACTTTAGTTATATGAACAAAAGAAATTCAAGTAAAGTTGACAATTTCTTTGAGTAAATCCAACCCATTTGAATCTGTCAGTTATATAATATTTATATGTGCAGTTTACTTAATAATGTTATGTTACATGTATATTATTATGTAAGTTGAACACGTTTATTGATTTAATTTACCTTATTGAATTAACTATTTGCTGTAGAAGTGCAAGTGGAAAACTTTTAAATAACAAGCATATTTTAAGAAACAAACGGCAAAATTAACTAATTGGGCAAACTTAATTTTATTGAGGGCAGGAATTCCATCCGATGATTGTGTGCCCACAGCGTCAACACAGGCACCACTCTTCTGCATAATGGTAACCACAATACTACAGAAACTCTAGATGTGTAACATAACTGAACATTAAACACTACCGTAAACTAACAACATCTTTCCTTCTACTGAAAACCCCATAAAATAACACTTTAATCCCTAAATTCACACTCCTTATGCAGTCCCTTAGCATACTTGGAACTACAGATCCACTGTCCAGTTTGTTCGTTTTTAATCTGCAATGTTAAGTTGACCGAACAAACACTTAAGTAAAGCTGACAATACTATTTTTTTTAGTAAAACAACTCACTAAAATTTAAGTTCATGTAGTTACATGAGTTTTTTAAGTCATGTGAACAAGGATGATTTGAGTGCAAATAACAACAGTTGACGTTCATTTTTCTGGAGTGATACATGTATATGTAACAAAAACCTTGTAAAATAAAGTGTTACCTAAATCTTTTTGAAAATATTAAAAGTTGTCTTTTTTTTTCGTCACAAAAAGAAACAAGTCCAATAAAATACTCTTTTTCACATAGAATATTTTAAATTTAGCAGATATGGTTAACTTATAGTTACAGTTTTAGAATATGTCATCAAAGAACCAAAAAATTAAGATTGATAATAATAACAATAATTATGTGTGATCATTGACAAGTATTGTACTCTTACACAAAGAAATTGGGCTTAAAAAGTAAAAGATGAACAAGAAACTAATTTGAATCTGTTTAGAGTTTACTGTAAAACTGATAAAACATTTAACCTAAAAAATTGCTTCATGTGGTAAACTAATAATTTTTTACCCAAAATAGGACAAATTTTCATTTCAAGTGATTTAGAAGTCACATAGTTCCTTAAGGTAACAAAGTTAGTCACCTAGTTTTGTTTTTACAGTGTGGAAATTCATCAATCTAAATAACTTTTCAATGTATTTTGCTCAACATTTTTTGAAGTATTTTCTGTTCCCTCATCAATAAGCTTTTGATATGCATGATATAATGCAGCACAAATGTAGAAGACAAAAAAAGAAAAAAGTATAATTCTAACTAATAATCAAATCTAAAGCGTATTTTGTGAGGAGATAATGGCGTTTAGAAGGGGTATAAAAACCATTTGAGAAAGAGCAAATCCGAGCTCATTAATTGCTGGAGAAAGTGTCATGTGACCCGAACAAAGAATAATAGAAAAGAAACCCACACATAAACACTACATGTGTAAATACACACTAATGTTCTTGACAGCTTTGCAAAACAAGTCCAAACACAAAGTTCACATGTCCACACACCACAACCGAGGTGCACACGCACAAGAAAAGAGCGTCTTTTTCCCCTTCGCTGACAAGCATTCTGACTGCACTTGCAGTATGCGGCGCCTTTAGATAGTAAGAAGACGCTAGATGTTTGAAACGCATAGCACCACTGTACATGAGCAAATGTGCTTTTGAAAGCAGTCAGCCAGGTGTGGCTTTTCAAGGCCCGAGTCTATCCATCACTGAACACCACTTATGCTGCAACCCCTCCTTCTCTTCCTTCAGATCCCCCTCGTCCATTTTTCCACCCCAAAGATGGGTCTTCTTCCCCTCCGAGCTACTTTCTCACTCGTTTACTGTCTCTCTGCTATCTTTGTTGTGAATTTATGGACTTTCTTAAGGAAATGTACTGTGCAGTAAATTCTTATACCTCACTGATACACACCGTTAAGAAAGATGTTATAATGTTCTGTAGGTTTTTAAAAAATAGTGAAAATAGTGCCATTAAATCCGTAAATTATAGTGGAAGCTCACTAGAAACCAGATGAAAACGACCCCTCTCTGTTAATCTGTAATTGACACATTTAAGCAGATATTTCTACCTGATCTAATCCTAAAACTTAGTTTTGTTGGTGTAACCTAATGCATTTAGCTTCTGTAATGTTAAATACTATTTTATACTTGAGTCAAATGAGTAAAATGATTACATTAAAAACTTTTTCCCCCCGGTGCTTTCCCAGAGTTTGATCAGCCTTGGATGGAAATATCAGTCAAAATTTGAATGAGAATATGATTGAGAGGAATAGAAAGAAATACAAATACAACACGTTTTTGTTATGAGATCGAATAGTATGCAAGCACTCATTTACAGCGACGCCAGGAAAATTCAGAGATAGCCTCCCTTGAGCTTGTTGGGTTCTCATTGAGATTGTAAGAAGGGAGTAGTGAATTACAGACAACAAGAGGCTGTAATTGGCTGATCACACTGCCAATTTGATAATGCACATCAATTCATCGATGACCATCACACAGATCTCAATTCTGGGCACACAGCACACAATAATGGTAACATTCGTTGGATTATTTTTGAGTATGATTGTGTCATTTTGAGTAGAAAAGGAACTCCAGATGTCACAAAACAGCAAGTTATGAAACCTTACAACAAAAGCAATGATCAAACAGTGTAAATACAGCTGGAAAACAGAGGAAAAAAAAATCAACCTTATAAATTATTCATGCACGAATGCACGATGGGAACACCAGTATCAGAAAAGTTGAGTAGGTTTAACTTAACACCGATACTCACCCTTACATTTCTACAAGCATGAATTGAGTACTAATATCGAATTTACTTTTTTCCCCTGTAGAAATTACATTTGTTTTTTTCTGTAGTATTTACTTCACCACAGTGTGTGGGTATAAAACAGCATATTCAGTATAATTATAAATCTCATTATTTGTAGTCTTTAGCATAATGCTGCTTACTTCTTTGTGAACTGTTCTACAACTAGGGATGGGCATTTTTGTATATTTTTCATTTCGATCATTGTTAGGTCTAAAAAACAAGTAATCGATTAACCGTGGAGATACCGTCTCCGTCATGGAGATATGAAGCTATTTTAAGAACGTTACGAAAATGTATGTTGACAAAAACATGAGATGTCTATGTAAATATGAACATATGACTATAAAAAAATAACTGCTATATTATGATGCATAAATGTCTTTGAAAAAGAAACGAAATAACCGTCTCAAAAAACCCAGTCAATAATATTGGACATTGTATTTGAGCTGAAACTGAATACACCACCCCGCAGAGCTTTGCTAGCGGATTAATAAACTCAAAACGCATCCTATGTGAGATTAATCAGATATATGCCTATATATTACAATTTACATCTGCCCAAAAGGAAGCAAATGCGCACATCAACTTGGCCATGCTAGTATTTTACAGGCTTGAAAACGAAACTCATTTTGAATGCTCTGTTCCCTTAACAACAACGAAAACACACGAGCAACAAAACCACAGATCATTTACAACACTATAATCGTGTTCTCATTATAATTCTATGTAGCCTACATGACAGATTGGCGCTGCAAATAAGTGTATTTTTCATGATCAAAGTGAGTACAGCATCACTGCGCATTTTGCACAACCGTGCTCTTATTATGATGCTGTGTTGGCGCTGCGCATCTTTCACTGTATTTCACGATCATTCACAGTGCTAGTTCCAGGCATCAGCATTTCAGTTTCACTTTATTTTAAGGTTTGGAAGGTGTGCTGTCTAACGCTAACCAATCAGACCCCAGTTACCGTCCAAAATGCCGCAATAACCAATCCGATAAATATACAAATATATTTTTTAAAATCTTCGTTTTCATGATCGACCGTCGCTGTCACGCTTGAGTACTCCCACTGTTGCTCATCCCTATCTGCGACCTTAAAAAGCTGATGTGAAATGTAATTCTGTTCCATAAATTGATTGTAAAGTTTTATCAGGTACATTAGGTAAAACCATATAAAAGCTATAACACTGTGGAAGAAAACAAAGCATCAAAAACCGTCATAAGGAAAGGATATGAAATTAGATGTTAAATATTGAAAAGTTTGTGTACCTCAAATGGCTACCACATTGCTCACAGTCACATTCAGAGAATCCAGAAGACATGGCGCGTGATTATATGACTCAGAGAGGAAAAAGAAAGCTAGATGATGAGGGAAAGAGTCACTGAAGAGGGCTGGAGAAAAACTGTATGATTCATGTAGTTGTTTGAGTTGCATCACGCAGATATCTAAAGCAGTGGAAGAAACGGTTTAGTTGGTTATTGATGTACAGATAGGCCTGTTTAAGATGTGCTGGTCATTCAGTGAAATGTCAGGTGTTTTCATGGATTATTATACACTGCTAGATTCTGCAAGTGAGGAAGGGGGAAAAAAGAGTTGTGTATCCCAAGATTGATTGGTATTCTATACACGTATTAAAATGAATTGTGATGCCATAACTTGCAGTTTTTCCTCAAAGGGTTAGTTTACCCAAATATTAAAATTAGCCCATTGTTTACTCACCCTCAAGCCATCCTAGGTGTACATGACATTCTTCTTTCAGACTAATAAAATAATAGTTCTATTAAAAATGCCCTGGCTCTTCCAAGCTTTATAATGGCAGTGACTATTGGGTCATTTTTGGAAGTCCATAAAAGTGCATCTGTCCTTCATATAACTGCTCCACACGGCTCCAGGGGGGTAATAAAGGCCTTCTGAAGCAAAGTGGCGCATTTGTGTAAGAAAAATGTCCATATTTAAAACTTTCTAGAATAAAATAACTAGCTTCCGGCAGTCGGTGGTATGACTTTACGGCAAAAGAGTAACCCCTAATGCATGGCAATTTTAAAGGCTCTTGTGCATAGTGCTGGGCAACAAACTCAAGCCCCTCTAATATCGAAATCCGCCATCATTTCTCTTTAAAAATTCTAATTTTAATCTAATTCATGAACAGTGTTTTGGTTTGCTATATCCCCTGCACTTCTGCATTCATCAATCCGCATGCGGCAAGGGTCAAGGGTTACTCTTTCATCATAACATTTTACTCTGTCACTTGCGCACCGCTGACCGCCGGAAGCTAGCTATTTTAGTCTATAGTTTTAAATATGGATAATTTTCATACACAAATGTGCCACTTCATTTCAGAAGGCCTTTATTAACCCACCAGAACCGTGTGGAGCAGATATATGATGGATAGATGGACTTTTATGGACTTCCAAAATGACCCAACTGTCAATGTCAAAGAGCCAGGACTTGAATGTCATTGTGATGGGGTTCTTAGATGGGAAGGAAGGAGGCGGGAACAAGCGAACATTCAACAAACTTTAATTTCAAAATAAATAAACAAAACGAAAGTAAACCGCGGGCAGCCCCTCACAGACGACTGCCCGCATACACACAACAACATAAAATCCAGGCCTGGTCCTCTCTCGTCTTCCGCTGCCTTCGCTCCTCCTTTTATGCTCCCGTCACTCGGCCGCGAGACGAGACTGGTGTGACGTGCAGCTGGCACTCATTAGCACTCGTCACCGGCCTGCTCTCACAGTCCCTCGCCCCGCTGCTTGCCACAGTCATATACACCTAGGATGGCTTGAAGGTGAATAAATCATGGGCTAATTTTCATTTTTGGGTGAACTAACCCTTTAAAATCCGTTCACACTATAAATGATAACTATAACAATAAAGATATAGTTCTAAAAAATCATTCCAAAAATAAAAGAGTAGCAAAGTTTGCAACACAACTATAACAACAATTGTACAGAAAAACGATTCAATAGAATCACTTTGCGAACTTTTTCCAGTTGATATAATCATTGACATCCAATCAGAATCCATTCAGATAAACTAAACTTTATTGTCCTCTGGTTTTTCTGCTAATATTATGATGCTTTTAGTTATGAGTCTTGTTGTGGAGCAGCTTTTAATCATATTTACTATGCATTAGTCAGAATAGCAAAAATAAAAACGTTTTATTTACACATATATGAGCATGTTTATGAAAGAAAGAAGCTTTAAACTTGTGCCTTTCATTTTCTAGAAAGCCTACAAACTGTATACATTAGATGGTTTTACTTAATGAAGGATCTATTTAATAATATCATTAGGGGTTAAACTGATCAGCCCCATGGCACTTATATATGATTCACAGATTGATTGCAAAGTTTAACTGTCATAGAGTGAAAGTTTATCATTTGCATGTGTTTGGTCTTGCCAAGTTACATTTAAGCGATTTTACGCCATTCCAGAACAAGAAGAGGCAAAAGATAACTTCAAGTGACATCAGCCAATAAAAATGTTAATTGTTAACGTTAATCAAACAACACAACATGGCTTTAATAGAGATTAATCTATATTTGATTTATGGTGACAGGATTTTACCAAGTACATATATGTTCCTTGATCAACATCTCTGTTGATCCTGGAACGACATTCCAATCAAGCAATCAGATTTGAGAGACACGTTTACAGTTTATGTCAAGTTTAGGCTTACAACCAGGGTTAGGTGTTTCTACATCAGTGTTATTCACGTTTCCCTCTGATTTTGGGGATAACTTATAGGGTAGGGTTAGTTTAGGGTTAGGGATAGGGTTAGGATACATTTTCAGACAGGAATGCTGTTCCATGATCAACAAAATATGTTCACGGTGACCTCTATAGTGTTATTTTACATTTAGGATTACATTTCTGTACCTGAATCCTACTGTTAAGGCCTATTCACATCAAAAACAATACCTATATTAGCGTTCAAACCAATGGACAATATCGCTATGTTTATTCTAGCATGTGTCTGCTCGAGTTTGTCAGGTTGGATTCTGATTGGCTGTCAATGTTTTTAGCGTTCATCAGCTGGATAAAATCATTCTGAAAGTGATTCATACAGTATTGTTTCTTTTTGCTGTTATCGTTATTGTTGTGGTGTGATCTTTGCTATTCTTTAATATTGAGAACAATTCTTAGAACTATATCTTTATAATTATCATTCTTTAGACCTTACTTTATTTGTAACTGCTATATTGTATTTGTCTATACTTGTAATTGTTCTTAAAAACTTGCCTTTAAAACTTTATAATAAGTGTAATAAAGTATTTACAGATCATTTGTAAATAGTTAATTAATAGTTTATAAACTGTAGTTAATACATTCATAGCCTAAGATAAAATAAGTGAGTTCTTCATTCTTTGTTAACATCTCATTAACTGGGAATAGTTATCTCTTTAGATTAGGTCACAGAAACTTGGTGGAAACTTTATTGGACATTAATTGCGTTTTTATTAAAAGTATATTAATTTTTTTTTTACAAAAACATTAAGCCGATCCCCACAGCTAAACATTAAAATTAATAAATAAATAATGCTGTCAATATGAATTACAAATACTCATAAGATCATATTATTAAAATACATCCATAAGGATTATACACTGTAAAATGTAATAAGTTGACTTTACTTTTAAAAAATGAAAAAAGTAAAGCAGCGTATAATTTTTTTGTTGGCAAAATGTAACAAAATTTGTACAGAAAACTTGTTAATGAAGTATATTAACTCAAAATTATTAGTTGTGTTAAACAGTTTTTAGTGCTCACATTACTAGGAAAATATTAAAAAACCGATTGCCTTAACATTCTCAAGTAAGCTGAACTTTAAAAAATAAGTGAAGACAAAAAACAACAACTCAATTCAACACATATTTATTAATTAATCGGTTTCCACGTTTTCTTCAAGTAAAGTGAACATATTTTTAGTAGTTCATCTAGCATGAATGCACTTAATACTCAATTAAGTAAGCTTAATTGCATCAAGTTGTTCTTACTTAAACAATTTGTGTCGACATAATTCTATCTGTGAGCTGAGGAAGTGTACTCCCAGAATGCATTGCAGCACGAATAAATTAATCACAGGGCAATTGTAACTCCATTTTATAATATTGTTTTTGGCTTTATTTTACCATTTTATTTGCTGTCTTTTGTCAGTATAACCCCAATAATGACAGCAAATGAACTTGTAATGGTCTTATTAAGTGTAAAAAAAAATGTTACCATTGTTGTGTTTTGCATGCTGAAGTCTGTGTGCGACTCAAGCATGGTCAATTGTTGGATATTGTCACAAATAAAGAGGCATTATACGAACACAATTAAAAGTTTGTCATAAGTGTTAGCAATAAAATGTTAAAATATCATTAATTGGCAATATAATATATTACTATATTATTAATATTTGGTAATATATATATATTACTTCCCTTCCTTTGAAATCAGATAACTGTGATTTCGTGATGCATCGCTGCTTTAATAGGAAGAGACTTACAGTAATATCAATTAAGTTCCAACCAAAGGGAACACTGATCACCATAATGGTGAGAATTTTAATTTTAGGAAATCAGCATAAATTTATGAAGTCAGCTTATGTGATGCTTTCCCAAAGTATTTAGTTGTATTGTCAATAACATTCAAGATGACTGGAAAATGAGTGAATGCAACTAAGAAGAACGATGACGCAGAAGTGGAGGAAATGAGTGAAAAGTCTATTAAGAATTGCCCCGCTTCAACCTATTGCCCGCCCACCGTTTTTTTTTTTGTTGTGGCAAAATGGTACTCAAACCAGTCAAGTAATGTTTCCTTGGGTTTTCTGAGTAACAAATGCATTAGCATGCAAATAGTTAATACGTAATTGTAAACATTTTAAGGAACTCTGAGTCTGAATATGAATGTAATTAATATCCCATAAAGGTTGGTTTAAAGCTCTTAATTAATGACATTTTCCGTGACCTAATCTAACGTGATAACTATATACCATTAATAAGTTGCTAACAAAGCATTATCTAGCTCTTTAAATGCAAGCTAAGTAAATAATAATAATTTGTTAATTTCAGTGACGATGAAGAACTCACTAGTCTATTAATCACTGTAAAAAATCATTTAGAAAAAGTTACCTGGTTTCCTTAAAATTTTGAGTTCATTGAAATTAAAATGTTTAGTTAATACAATGAACGACAACCTTTATTAAAATATTATTAAACGATTTTGTAAGCAAATTGGGTAATTGTGTGTGTTTTATTTCTGATGACGCAGTGAAACATGCCAAATAGTGCTATTTTCATGATTTATCAAAATTTTTGTGGTTCAGATACAATAATATTTTGAGTTTCTTTTTATTAAACACATTTCCTTCATTGTATCAACTCAAATTTTTAATTTCAATAAACTCAAAATTTTAAGGCAACCAGGTTAGTTACTTTTTTAAGTTAAACCAACAAAAACCAACATTTTTTTTTTGCAGTGTACAGTTTATAAACTATTAATTAACTATAAACAAAGTTTGCAAAGGTTTGTAAATACTTTATATAATATGCTTTATCTATGAAGATTTCTGAATCGCTAATAATTATTTATATATTTTTTATATATTTATATTCTATTTAAATATAATTAGGTTTTCTTTTAGTGTATCATTGCTTGGTTTTAACATTTTGAACTGTCATGCAAATTTTGTTGTTAAATCAGTCTGATGCCAAAACCCCTTTTTCTCACTTAATTGAAGTAGAATTTTCAGCAAATTAGTATTTATTAAAGGAGATATGTTTTTTTATTAGTAAGTATCACACTTGCACAGCACTCATATACTGTTTTTATTTATTCTGGGGCTTTATGAATGCCTCTGCAGTCTGTCATTTGTGGTCTATAGGGACAAAGTCTGGCAAATATTTTCTTATTTCTCTTTCCCTCCTTCACTGTGTGAAGCTCTATAAACTTGCTTTATGGTTCTGGAGCTTTGCCCACAGCTCTTCATTAATGTGCATTTGTGCATTAGTGTTTTTACGCAAAGTTTTCATGCTGGCATAATTTGGCTTTCTTTAGTTTGTCATGGGACCCTCTTTAGTAAGCAAGTGCATAGTTTGTGAGAGAAACCCCAAATCAGATACCCTTACCGTGATTAAACGGGAGATATTTAAAGTTGTAGCTTAATTTCTGATGACTTAATGTGAGTTTGACTGAGAAATGTTTCCTGGCAGCACATGAGAGCGAGGTGGTTGCCATCTCATTGTGTGCGGTCAGGTGTGTGGTCCGCCGAATCCATTGTTACGTTTTCAGCTGCAAACCAGTGAAGAATCGCTAGAAGCTCTTGGTGTCGGTGTTCACTCCGAAAATATACGAGTGGAGGAGGAAAGACAAATAATGAAATGAAAGGAGTCATGTATCATGATGTGACTACTTTATGGTCATGCATATTACTAATGCTCCGAAACTGCTCGCACTATCTCTGTTACTCTTAAACAGACATAATTAGCAAATAAATTAAGTCCTTTGTAGATGCATGAGTCACTTCTCGCTCTCTCTTTTTCTCTAACCTCTAATGTCATTTCTAGAACTTTATTGGCATGTTTATTTATTTCATTTTTTGGGATAAAACCCCCCCCCAAAAACAACATGCAAAGTACACATTAATTCTGTAGCTATACAAACAAACAAACTGATTGATTAGGGAGAAATGAGGTGCCAGTAATGTAATAAACAGAGGTGGAAAGTAACAAATTACTCGCGTTACTGTAATGGAGTAGTTTTTTTTGTGTACTTCTACTTTTTTAAGTAGTTTTAAAAATCTGTCGTTTTACTTTTACTTAAGTATGTTTTGTTTGAAGTATTGTACTTCACTAGCCTGGATGCCAGCCGAACTTAGCCCCGCCAACAACATTTTTAGGTCTGGCAGTTCGGTCTGGCCTCGCTCCATAGAGGAGTAATTATCTCCAAACAGAAACTGTTCGGACCAATGAAATCATCAGGGCGGGCTTTAGACGATGACGGACAGATGATAAACAGTAGCGTAATCATGCACGTCATCAAAGGGGCTTGGATTATATTTGTTCAAATCTTAAATGGAGAGCTTATTTGTATATGCATTCACCTTCACAATTTCTCTCAAAAATGATGATCATGTTGGGTAAGTACTCTGTTTATCATTCAATTCTTTTATTTTTTTTATAACCACGGCAAAGATCATTTATTCCAGCGCGTGTGCAGACAGGGTTGCCAAGTTTTTACAACAAAACCCACCAACTACTAGCCCAAAACAATAGCTTCTCTGGGGGGTTCTTCGGGAAAAAAAATGGTGTTTGGAGAGTAAATTGTGTGTTATTTTGGCAAGGTTGCCAGCTAAAATTCACATTCATGGGTCTGTATATCACATAATAGTCTCTTCAACCCGCGGACATAGAAAACAACCCGCAGGAAAAAAACGCGGCCTTGGCAACACAGTGCAGTTGAACTCTGTTGACATTTGACGATGCGTCCCTTCGTTGCTCTGATTGGTTGTTGGTCTATCCAGTTGAGGTCTTTCCTGGTTCGATTGAAACGCGCCCCATAATCACAGCCCAATGGAGCGGTTTCAGACTCATATTCTAACTAGAATTGAGTATGACCACGTCGGGCTAGTACTTCACTACATCTTAAACCACATCTGTTACTGAGTAAAAATAAATAATACGAAAGTAATAAATAATAATCAGGAAAAATCGCGATACAGAAACAACTGCATTGAATTGAAGGGTGGGAGAGAAAAAGCGCACAAAAAGATGGAGACGGACACGACAGGCGTCAGTAACGCAGACCCAGCTGAAAGCGAAACGCTGTTGTGAACCTCTGTCTAGTATGAAAATACTTTGGATATAGAAAAAATTTCGTGGTGTTTTGTCCTGGAGGATATATCCAATTTGCAAAAAATGTGGATGCAAATGAGGAAACACATAGAACATGTTTGGGAACACATACCACTGTGCAGATAAAGGTATGTTTATAATTTAAGGCCAGATTATTTCTGTGATACAGAGGGGATCCCGGAATCCAGTCATGCCAATTGAATTTACTGTATAATGCAGATGTCACATGAAACGCTAACTGATGGATGAATAAATAATTCGAAAGTATAGCTGTACAATAAATCAAATCGCGACATGGTCTGTGAATATTAAAGCGCAAAACACTGCTATATAAATATATGATCTGCGTTCTGTCTCTGCGTGAATGAGCAGCGCCGTTTGGCCTACTATATACTCAAGTAGGCTACCTATGATGCTCGTGGTGTTTTAACATCTCACAATCCATATTTGGACATGAACATTTCCAGAGCTGATCTGAGAGAAACCCTAATGAGCATTTTCACCATTTTATTTGGATTTTTTTTTTTTAAACAGTCAAATATAGCCTGACAAGATGTTTGGTCTGGAAACTCACCATTGACAGGGATCAATCCGAGGGGCGGGATAAACGGTTGTCTTTCAAACTCCCTCTGCATGGCGTGCACGCGATAGGATAGCGCTAAACCAACCAGAGCAACGAAGGTGAAACAGAGCTCCTTGATAGATTAAACATTCGCCGTATCCGGTCGGCAAAACTCAGAACACATCTTCCCTTTTTAAGAATGACTTCAGTGCCGTTCTTTTCTTTTTTTGTCCTTTTCTCAGAGAAAAGCTTAACTCCAAGTCTTCCAGAGTCGCGGTCAGAGCTGTTTCGAAAGACCGCCGTTCGCCAGTTTCTGTGTTTACTAGAAGCACGCAAGTGCAACTCGGCCGTCGTCATTATGGCCTTGCCCACCGACTCTATACACGATGTGATTTGCCCGGCAAGAGTTAGGCATTACAGCTCAGATTGGTATTGAGAATTGCTAGACGACACTTGCGGGCAGATTAAATTTGCTGCCGCTAGGGTGCATCTAGTGCGTCTAAGTCAAATACACTCTGAAACAGGACTTCACTAAAACCTTTCAAAGTAAAGTTTGGTTTAACTAGAAGAAATTATGACATAAATATATTATTGTAGACCTACAATATAATATACTTGTCATAATAATAATAATAATAATAATAATAATAATAATAATAATAATAATAATAATAATAATAATAATAATAATAATAATAATAAATAATTGAAACATTATTTAAGAATATATTTTTTAATCCATTGTTTAATTTAGTAATTCTCTGTTTTGCAGCACCTTTCCAAAAAAAAAAAAAAAAAATAGATAAAAGTTTGTTACATTTGATTACCACTCTTTTGGTCATACACTTGTATTAAATCATAAAAAGAAACATTTCACAGGACTTTATTATTCTTTAACATTTTAATCAATGAATGATAACAATAAGCTGTTAATCTATTTCATAATCATTTATTGAATTTAAATGATTAGACATGTTTTATTGTCATTTTTTTTAACAATACCGTTTAGACAATACAGTGATGCTGTTAAACTGATGTTTTCATATTGTTAAAATTTCATTCTGTCACTACCCTACACATGAGATTCCCCCACCCCGCTGTTAAAAAAGTAACTCAGAAACTTTTATTCCTGAGTATATTTTAAACAAACTACTTTTTGCTTTTACTTGAGTACATCTTTAGAGTGGCAATTTTACTTGTACTTAAGTAAAATTGAATTGAAGTAATAGTACTTTAACTTGAGTAGAATATTTTGTTAGTCTTTCCACCTCTGGTAATAAAAGTAAGAACAAGATAAACTGAACAAATATTTTGTCAGGGGCTAAATTAAATGCTTTTATTCCGCTCAACAAAGACTATGGCTGAAGTAATTTGAAAAGAAAAGTAAAATAATTATTAATAAAATTTAAAAAACTGAACGTTGAATGGGCCAATCAACAAGTCAAATATAATATTTAGAATACCTAAAACAAAAAGAGTAATTTAAGGGTCAGGACAGGTAGAAATCAATCAACATTAAAAACAGCATATAATAATAATAATAATAATAATAATAATATATAAAATAAAACTGTTTCATTTTTACTGTAAATTCTGAAGGTATTCTGCTCAAATATGAGGTTTTCTTTAGCAGATGCTCCACAGAAAAAACACTCAACATTGTAAGATCAGCATTGAGCTTTTTTCAACCCAGGGTCAGAATTCTCACAGGTGTACCTGTACATTAGTTTCTGACAATTCAAATATGTGGTCTGCCTATGTCTTCCATCTATTCTCAGGCTAACCACAGCTCACTCCAGTGGCAACATTGCAAAATTGTAGATGCGGATTTCCTCTCAAAAGGGATAGCGAGAGAAAAGGAGGGAACAAAGGGAAAGAAATGAAAGAGAGAGAGAGAGAGAGAGAGAGAGAGAGAGAGAGAGAGAGAGAGAGAGAGAGAGAGAGAGAGAGAGAGAGAGAGAGAAGCTCTGGTGTTAACAAATGACCTCTGTTGCTTGCTTTCTTCCTCTCTTTCACTCTCACTCCCTCTCTCTTCTTCACAAAGTCCAGAACAACAACAACAGGAGGAGAGAGGGAGAGAGAGAGAGAAATGAAAGTAGAGAGAGGACTGTGGGTCTCTTTCTGTGTGCCCTCCAGTGGCAGCGTGAAGTTTTCAGTTTGATTGAAGGGCCCTTTTCTCTGCTGTGTGGTGTGAAAGCTGTCCTAATTGAATGATAAAGTGGCCCGAGATGGAGTCCAGTGAATAGGCAACAATACACAGCCTGTGTGTGGTAGAGGGGTTTTTTTGGTTCTCGTCCAGGCCGCTCTCTCTCTTTCTTTTTCTCGCTAGCTCTCTCTCCCCGCTGCGAGTGGGGGTCCCATTATCGAGCGCTCTGCTAGATTCGGTCACATGACTCCTCCCTGCCCGCTCGGCCGGCCCCTCCCTCTCCTGCCGAAGACCGGCCAATCAGGCAGCAGAGGGGATATTTCTCAGAGACCATGTGGTCGAATGCCCTCATTTAGCAAGCAGCTGACTCACAGCACATGTCTTTCTCTATCACACACCTCGGCTGCCGGACACTGGTGAGAGAAAACTCCATGTCCGTGCACTTTCAGCGCACGCCGTGAACAGTCCCGACTGGCTCTTCGGGTGTAACCGAAGTGGGATCGGATCCGACGAAAGTGAAACTCTCATTTTTGTTTTAATCAGAGGCAGATGTTGTCCGTCTTTCGATTCGATCACTAATAATGTCAGCGTTTGGGATGTGACTGTTGTCTAGTTCACTAGCAGGTCATGAGATGACCTTAGACTACATTAGTGTTACACCTATTGCATGTTGTTTATCTCTTTGTTTTTGCAGTCAGTAGATGCTGTATTTAGTAACTGCATTGTGTTCCCCCTCAAATAGTTTTATTCAAGAAAAGATACATTTGATAGATTAAATACAGTTCATATCACTAATGTGCCTCCACGCAAAAGTCCAATTGAGCCACATTTTCAAGGTATCTAGTTCTACATCATTTGTCATGTTCTTAGAAGGGGTTCGTCTCTTGAAATTGTTTGTAAATGCACTAGGTTTTTTGACCCAGCTCTGTTCAGATTGAACTGCCAAAATAAATGTAGAGATAAACAGTTGTTTATTTACATGGATACTGTGTCCACGAACTGTGGTCAGCTGCCTTGCTTGGGTCTTTTTGCATTTTAGCTTTTTCTCGCTTCGGCATTCAAAGATTGCCTGTTTGGTTAGCAAAGACAAACACAATCTAAGAAATTTTCCTTTTAAAGGGTTAGTTCATCCAAAAATGAAAATTCTGTCATTAATTACTCACCCTCATGTCATTCCCAACCCGTAAGACCTCCGTTCATCTGAACACAAATTAAGATATTTTTGATGTAATCTAGGCGGTCTCTGAGTCTGACCCCTCCATAGACAGCAGTTTAATTAATTAATTAATAATAATAATAATAAATACTTTTTGTGTTATATGACTGACTTTCTTCAAATGAATACTATTGCAATTTTTTTGAAATATATAATCCGTTTCTGTGAGTTCATATAATCCAAGTGGATAGTCTCACAAAGGTAGATGCATCATAAACGGCACAAAGAATTCATGATAGCAACCCATACGACCCCAGTGGATAAAACATTGTATTTTTATTGGCACGATGGGTTTGTGTGTGTGAGAGAAAATAAACCAAGAAGCCGTGGTTAACAGGGAATTTAGAACAGCTAAGGGCTGTTATTAGTGGAGTCATCTCCATGTTCATGTATGTTTTGGATAGTATGTTTGTAGAGTTATTCACAAAGGCTCAACCAATCATAATCAAGGACCAGAACTATCAGTTTTATCTCTTCGGGTCAACTATCTCTTTGTGTCATTAAAACAAAAGTCTAAGTGGGACCTACAATGTAATTAGTTGAAATGAACTGGGGTTTTTGACACTTGAAGGTTTCTCTCATAATGAAATGGTTGCACTTTTTTTCTGGTAGAGAAATAACTCCACTGAGCATGTGTTGCAAAAGTGTCTTCAGCAGCACATTTGTGATTTTGAAGTGTAGCACAATTGTCCCCAGTCTCGGTTAGACTGGTAAAATACTGGGTTAAACCATTCCAAAATGTTAATGAACACAAGGGTGTTTCCTTGAGATGGGTTTGTCAGTTTCCTTGGCGCTGTTCTCTGTCTAAATCTGTTCTATCTTTTCATCATGCCTTTTAGAGCTTTTTCTCCTGTTGTCTCTTTAGATTTATCTTTTAGTTTGTTCCACTGGATTTTGCATGTGTCCATAGTTTCATTTCATAGTCTTTTTCCTCCAAATATTTAGTCAGTTTGTTCCATTTAAGTTTTAAGGATTTAGCACATTTCTTGACTCAACTTCCTTTATCGTGCTCTTTGCTGAACTTCCCCCACTGCTAGCACCACCAGCATGGCAGATCCTTCCTCTCAGCTGTTGTCCACTTTGAGTTGAAATGTCTGCGGAGGGATGTGGAAAGTCAATCTCATTATCGCTTTCAGACATTTGTGCCCATTTAGCTTCATCCGCAATAAACTTTAATTTCTAAAGACTATTTAACACTAAAAATGGAAAACATTTTTAATAACCACAATAAATGAACAAAACCAAAAAGAATAAAAGCATGGTCTCTCAGTCTGTTTAAAAAAATGCATTTAAATAAGTACCAAAAACAATAAATAAAATGGATGAAAACTGCAACGGATGACTGTGTTTTAGGTGCATATTAGGGGCGGCACGGTTCACAAAACCCAAGGTTCGGTTCGTATCACGGTTTTAGGCTCACGGTTTTCGGTTCTGTACGGTTCTTGTTGTTGTTTTTTTTCTTTTAATCCAGAAATGTACTTGAGCATATGATATATTAATTATCCACAATTTAGGATACAGTATTAAAAAAAAAGTTATGTCATAGCCTAATCATGCACAAACTGAACTTGACCATCTCTGAGGAAAGTGATATTTTGATACAGCGAGAGAGAAGACATTGATGACATGCTTTTCATTTATTTGGCAAAAAAAGGAGAATGTGTATTCTGTATTGCTATCTCTACAGGAACTTATGTACTTTTTTAGCACACAAAGATTGAACTAAAGAATTTAATTGCGTTTATCAAACTTCAGTGTAGCTTTAAGCCTGAACTAACAAGTTTTGAGTTTGTAGTACTTGTGCATGTTAATTGCTCCTAAAGTACTGACTTAGCTAACTCATGCATTTTGATAACATTTTACATAAAAGAGTTTGAGTTCTTACAAATCAAATTATCAAGTTATTTACTTCACTGGAAACCCCAATAAGTTGTCCGAACTCAAAAAGGTGAATGAGATTTTTTTATGTTAAGAAATATTTTGCTATACTTTAACAAGCTAATTCAGAAAATGCCAACTTGCTAATTTGCTAACAAGTTCACATGGTATGAATAGCAACTTAATAATGTTACTTACCTTGTCTCAAACCAAGCACAATGCGCCACTTGTCACCATGATGGTAACTCTCCAAAATCCCTAATATAAACTCTTCTAAATTAGCATAACAAAACATCAATTTCCATTACCATTAATTTTGCACAAAAATATTATATAACATAATTTTCTCACTTTCAAGTGCCATGGGCAAAGCATGCTGGGAAATAAAGAAATCCCAACCCAGATTCAGTTTTCAGATTCAGTACAAAATTCAAACTCAAAACAATGAATCAGTTTAGTTTACTTGAATATGTCAGTGCTGTGAACTCAAAAGACTTTAAATGACAGACAGAATTTTGTCACACTTAATTTTTCTAGAATGCATTTACCTTGTTAAATGTCTTGCTTTTGTTCACAATACTAATGTCAAACGTGCGTATTTAAAGGGACAGTTCAGACAAAAATGAAAAATCTGTCATCATTTACAACTTTAGGGTGAGTAAATGAAGACAGAATGTTAATTTTAAGTGTACTATCCCTTTAAGTTGTATGGTCAATGCGGTACATTTTACCTCGTAAAAGCTAGAAGTAGTAAAATGGTAAAGAACACGAAAATGGTGATGGACCACGAACATGGATTTTTTACACAGGATCCTCTTCTGTTCTTGGTGCCATGCCAGGTTCATGCAGCCTTGCATCCATGTGCAACAGGTATGAATAAACATAGAAGTAGGCCTATATAAACCTCCCGCCATAACCTCCAAATCCTTGGAAGGACGCGAGGTCCTTGATGTTTCTGGGTCATGGCCAGGTAGTAAGGGTGGAAATCTTTTCAGAACCTGTCTTCACTCCATTCCTCAATACCACATGGTGGAGGTATTTGATTAATGTCCAAAAGTATGGCATGTCTCAGAGGACAGTTACATTCTTTCAGTGTACAGAGTCCTCAAAACAAGCAATTCCATATTCCTAGACAAACATGGCACTGGCAGAGAAGACTGAAATGTTTAAAGATTCAAGCTGTTCCGCTCTACTACATAACATCCTGGAAGGTGCTAGACTCATTTAAAAGATTTGTTGGTGTCATAATGGCAAATTTGATGTGGGTTGTTTTCACTAGCATTATCTAGATTTTACATCTATGAAATGGAAGCATTTAATGTGGCGAGGGACTTTCCTCAAAGTTATGCAACTATATGTATTTTATTGCCTGATTGTTTGATTTGAATATCTGAACGTATGCACATAGCCAGATTGTGCCACTCTTGTTCTGTACGACTGTAGTGGTAGATGTTATGTTTTTTTTTTGTTTTTGTTTTTTTTTTAAGCATTTTGGAGCTTCTTTAATTTAGAGCAGGGGTCCCCAATCCCGGTCCTGGAGGGCCACTGTCCTGCAGAGTTTAGCTCCAACCCCAATCAAACACACCTGAAACAGCTTATCAATGACTGTTTATTTTTATGTTATAGGGCCTATAAAGGCATTGATTAGCTGTTTCAGGTGTGTTTGATTTGGGTTGGCACTAAGGACGGTGGACGGTGGCCCTCCAGGACTGAGATCGGGGATCCCTGATTTAGAGTAAAATGCGTAATTGCGTGTCACTAAAGCTACGTCGACATTGAAGTGGATACAGCGTTTTCGTTTCAAAATGTTCTTTTATTTCACCCCAGCGTTGTTTTCCTACACTGAAATTTAGGAAAATGCTAAATCATCTTACTGGACATGAAATGTAATAAACTCGAAGATGATACAGAGAGTCGAGATTGGACATAATATTGTTCACTATTAGAAAAAAGGTTCAGTGGGGTTTTTTCATAATATTTTCATAACATATTTTGTCATAATAACAAGATATTTTCTCCTTTTAAAACATTTTCTTTCTCGTAGTAACAAGATGTTGTTCTAACAACATCTTTTCTTGTTATAACAATGTTATGTCGTTGAAACTACATTTTCTCCTAATAAGGACTTGTTGTATAGTGTACAAAATATGTGTTTATCCACAACATTTAATACTTTATAGGCTAGCCTATGTGCTAGTCATACCTGAATATGCACTGGGTAAGACTTCAGTTGTTGAGAGAAATAAACCCAGGTAAATCCCACTGGTGTGTCAGTCCCATTATATTAAAAATGCTAGTAAAAACTAAATGTTTGCAAACATTATTAACATGTAGCTATTAATAGGCTGTTTCCACAATACAATAAATCCTTTAAATGTAACAAAATTCATAAGAATGAAAAATATAGGCCTAAATGTAAAAGACACATAAATTATGCCATTCATTAGCCTTCAAACGGTATTTATCTTAAAGCCTAAACGAATTAGGCCATCCTGTTTAAAGCGAAACCAGAGTTGCTCCTCTCTAATTCTGTACAAATTCAATTATTTCTATATTCGCACTTGGATGCTAAACTATGTATTATGGTAACAATGCCCTGTATGACTCGCGTCTCAGTCTAAAGCAACACTGAGCAACAATGAGCAAAAGCGTGTTTGGAATAGCACCACTGCACTGTAGAGCGGTAATCACCATTGTATACAACAGACAATATAAATTGAGCCAAATAACTTTTTCTATTTGGTTGACTGCATTTCATGATGAAGAGACTGTGAAGTTTGGATTTTTCCCTTCGACCACGTATGCCAGCCTATAAATTCTCTAATGTGGATAAGGGGATATTTTGTACACATCAACACATGTCCGTATTTAGGAGAAAGTATTTGTCGTTTTAACAAGAAAATATGTTTTTACAACATTACATCTCGTTATTATGACATGAAGAAAAAAATTATATGTGGCAGCAATGCGTCACTGTAATATGGAACGCTAAATTGAATATATTTTAGTTATATGAATATTTAATATATGTTAAATTGAATATATTTTAGGTTCTATATAAGGAGATATTGCATTATGATTGCATAATACTTTCATGTTTAATGGGTTTAATGTTAAAAAAATTCTAGTGATAAAGTTTAAAGCTGTTCAAATAATATGATTGTATTAAAAATAAGACTGAATTAAAAAATAATAATAATTTGGTAAAACAAATTATTAAATGATAGGAGCCTTTAATATGTACCTGACTGAACCCTATAATTTTCTATATAACATTTTCTTATATCATTTTATTAGCAAGATATTCCGTTACTTTCAGTGTTAGGCTTATACGTCCAAGTCGTACTTATTGCCAATCCATGTATGGTCTAATGGTGTGTTCAAGTCATGTCGTAAAGATCGTATTTACGAGTTGAACGCACATGAACATCACTACACAGTCGTGAATACCAGTGGGAAGTTCGGGATATTATTTAATCCCTGATCTGTATGATTTGGGGCGTTTCAATGAGGATCAATGGATGCAATGTCTGTAATTGAATATAACGGGTATTTAACAGTGACACTGTCAGGCTTTGTCATTTACAACAAAGCAAGGTAGCATTGTAATATAACAATTAATATGTAACAATACAGTTTACAGAGGCTCCATAGATTAATTAAAAACGTAAAAGATTAAAATTCACCTGATGCACATTACATATATATATATATATATATATATATATATATATATATATATATATATATATATATATATATATATATATATATATATATATATTAGGGCTGTCAACATTAACGCGTTGACCATGCGATTAAAAACGCTAATAAATTACAGAAGTACGTGAAGCTGCGACATTAACGTAATTTGCATCACGCAGTCGATCATAGAAGTCGGAAGTTTATCAATCACACTGAGCATCAAAACCTATAACCCTGGTAACTATTTAACCCGATTCTGCATTTGTAATTTTACGATCACATCTGCACTTTTCTGTTTGAGTTTAAGCCATTAAACTCTGGGAAAGTGTTCAGTGACCCAGTAATCTGATTTCTGTCAGGTCTATTAAGTCAAGAACAAATAAAATGATTTAGGAATTTGATATAAATTGCAATTCAAGTTGATAATTCTGAATTAAATGTTTTGGCAGTATGGCTCTGTTCAGGGAGTCCTCTGACCTTTCATGAGCACCAAGAAATAGCAGAGAGTCAGAGGACAGCAGCAGCATTAGGGAACGCTCGCACAGTTTAGCCTGTGAGAGCTGAACTATATTCCCCCTATGAACAGAGCAGCAACGATGACAAAGTAAAATGCCACGTTATACACGACATGGAGGAGCTGGGGAGGTGGTGGGCAGCAAAGAGCTAGCAACAGCAGTTTAGGAGCGAACTGAATCTGTTTGAAGATGCACGCTGTTGATATCGTGGCCATTAGCAGCGAGGGGACTTTGAACAGCTGATGCACTGATGCAATTCAGCTGATGCATCTCAGCTGAGCAGAACCAGCTGATGAGACCAAATAGCGTTAGCAGCGTCTTGACCACCTAGCCTGCCAGAACTGACGCTTACGCTCAATTCATTCAAACAGTCCAAAACAGTGCTAATGTAAAGAAGGCCAGGCTGATTAGGCTACATCAGAGAGAATAGAGACTCACGGCGCGTTTTTATTCAATTGTTCATTTCAGTGCGTGCTTTGCTTTAAAACATTTTGCTTTAAAAGCTCTGTCGTATTTTGCGATTGTTTCTGAAGAGCGCAATTTTGTTGTTATACAGTAAACGCGTGAGTCTGTTATATTGATGCACAGAGAACGTGTGCGCACTCTCGATCACTGATCTCACGCTGCATTCATGTACATTTCAGTACATTTGCGTTGTTTCCACACACACACAGGAAGGATAATGTGTGATTTGTCATGTGTGAACGTTAGTCATGACCGGTTCGCAAACGAATAATTAGTTTGAACTGGTTCTTTTTACGGAACCAGTTCATCAAATCGGACTGAACCGTTCCAAACAGTTTGTGTCTCTCTAGTAAGCACTAATCCACACATTTATAAAGTTATTCACTTTTTGACGTGTCTGTCTCTCTCTCTCTCTCTGACTTGAAATAAACCAACATCCTGGAGTTATTCAGTTAACAGTACACTCACTTAACCTACTGTTAAGAGAGAACTGATGATGATAATAATGAGCACGAGCAGCAGATCCGATGATATACTGAGCATGTGTGCAGCGGAGGGAGTGACGTTGTTGTGTTTTTTGTAGGCTAATCGTAGGTTTTTTTCATAGACAGTAAAAGAAATGGACAGAGCTATCCCATTAACTTCAACAGCGGAAAATGAGGCCAATCAGAGGCACTCACTTCCTGATGGCTGAGCGAACTGCACAGGCTCAGACTGAGCTTGACGACGTAAATGTGACGTAAGCAACCTGTCTGACAGATGTAGGTCTTCTAGTAGTTGTGGAAAGTAAAATCTGAATCACGTTGTTTAAATATTTTCTCCCATTGCTTTTGGCTCACTATCGGCTTCTCCCCATTCTTCTCCCTTGACTTTATCAAACTTTATGTTTCCACGTCCCCCCGACTGTCTCATAGACAGTAAAAGATTGTTTCTGAGCATCTCCTCCTGTCTATACGATAATTTCTCAACTGTGCGACAGAGTCGCGTTGATTATGACGCAATCCTTAGTCTATTTTTACAAAAACAGCTTCTACGGGGCGATAGTGTAAGATACAAGGTAATGGAGCCTTTTATGCATTGTCGTGTTTCTTTAGAAATAAACAATGGACAAATGGAGTCTTTAAACCACTCAGATGTAAAGTTATTCACTGTCAAAGTGACTCAAAAATGAATGGGAGTCAATGGGATGCTAACAGCAGGTGATGGCTTGGTTAGCAATGGCCGCCCCTATGGGTGGAACGCTTTCCGAGTGCTAGATTACCCCCTTGGTTTTTTTTGCAGTCAAAGCGGTTCATTTAGGAGCTTTTTTGCCGTCTCCGTGTGGTTCTGCTTGGTATCGCAGCTTGAGAGGTCTACATTTAAATGTCCATTTTACATAAAATTTCTAAACTGAAAACAATCTCATTGTTGTTGCTCTGTACACATACTATACACTGTGATGAATTCTGTAAAGTTTCTTTAGTAAAGCTTTTTTTTTCAAGGGTGCTTAGGTGTGTACACATTTATTATATAATAGAATTATATGGACTCCTTATATTTGGTTATTTGGTTTCCTTTTGGAGTCTCAAATGATCCTTGAAGCTTGCAGAAAATACAGTTATGTGAGAATCACCCTTCAATCTGATTTACTGATCTGTTTACTTTGGTTATAGCAAATTATGACAAAATTAATGTGTTTAATAAGATAAATGGCGACTGCTTAATTTCAACAAGCATGGTGCGATTAATCATGATTAAAAAAATTAATATATTGACAGCCCTAATATATATATATATATATATATATATATATATATATATATATATATATATATATATATATATATATATATATATATATATATATATATATATATATATATATATATATATATCGTCTTTGTCTACACGTCTTTGTGCATGAAAACAAATTGATCTGCACACGCACATACATATGCACACAGTCACACTGCCCAGCATTTGTGGTGTTGATTGGTGGGTGAAGGTAGTGGGCTGGAAGACCACCCCGGGTTAGACAGCCATTGAAGTGAGAACAAGTGTTTTTAGCTCCGGGGAAGGAGAGAATGGAGGAAGAGAGAGCAGCGTCTTAATGAATAACTGCTCTGCCTCGGTGTCTTTCACCTCACGGCCTACGGGGAGTCCTCCCCCCGACACACACACATCACTCTCTTTCTCTGTACAGCCCTTTTTTCTTTCTCTTTATCCTCATGCGGGATTTTCATTGCACATCAGTACGGCGAACTCGTGCACCAGAGCTTTGTTGCTTACATCAATACAAATGTCTTTATGTGTGTGTGTGTGTGTGTGTGTGTGTGTGTGTGTGTGTGTGTGTGTGTGTGTGTGTGTGTGTGTGTGTGTGTGTGTGTGTGTGTGTGTGTGTGTGTGTGTGTGTGTAAGTGAGGAGGGGAGCTGTAATGCATAGCTGATCTCTATCTGTCATCAGAGAAGCTGCGAGAGATTCTTTATGGAAGGGCCCCACCTCACTACATCACAATTCATGCTTGTTCTTCTGTGATAAGTCTGAGAATGTCTGCACTGATGCTTGGGCTACAGACAGACCGGTCGGGACTCGAGTTCATCCCGAAGCTTTACATGCACAGAATGCAGCTGGTGTCTACTTTTGATGTTTTTTAAAGAAATCTCCAAAATGTTTTTGGAGACAAGCAGTGAAATATGGTTTCACTGAATGAAATGGGGTTTCGCTATAGTTAATAGTCACCCTGCATTTGTTTGCATTTATTTTCGAATATAATATATTTTGCCGTGCTGTATCGAATCTAATGAGACACTGGGCATGTCTTTCTATTTCTACTAAGTTGTCCTTCTAAGCATCTGATGTCCCCAGTGTGTATGTGAAGTTTTAGCTCAAAATACCCCACAGATAATTTTTGAGGGTGAGTTTTTGTGTGTCCCTTTAAATGCAAATGAGCTGCTGCTCATGGGGCAGAGCTTCAAGAAATCCAGGTAACACCTCTGATTACCTCACGCAGACAATGAGGTAAACTGTTCAGCCTTTTATGTTCAATCAGAGTCGGACAATGATGCGAGACTCAAGAAGAAGTGACAACATGTAGAATGAAACAACATATGCCTGAATGGATAGTTGATAAAAGTATGTAGCTGATGTGGAGTGAACTGTCTTCAAGCCATTGATTAGCATAATTATGTCATGATAATCTCAAGTGTTCCCGGGGGCAGGGTTTATGTAAAAGTTTGATGTCACAAACCTGGGAGAAAGCTTGTGTAACACCTAGCTGTTTGCTGTAGTCCTTGAAAAGCAATTTATTTAAAAATAAAATATCTCCCTTTGCTTTGAACTTTGAATATTGTAACTTTGCAGTTATTGTTTATGCTCAAATAGCAGAATTACACACTAACTAAAGTTTAAAAAGTTAAATCCCAATCAACCACCCCTTTAAAGTTGTGTGATATCGAGTGAACTAATGATGTAAAATAAGACATATTTTAATAATACACTGTAAACCCTAATGCTCTAAATAATGAATTGGTTTGAGAGTAGAGCCAACTTAAATTAAAGAAATTAGCTCAAACAAATATACTTTTATGAGTATTTAGAACTTTCTTTTTCTTTTGAGTTCTCAAAACTGACACATTTTAAGTCATCTGAATTGTAGGGCTGGACCAGAATATTTGAATATTCGTTCGATGTGTTGGTATTTGATGTTCAAATTTGGCATCCCCCTAGAAACGGTTCTCATTCACGCTTTCACGCTTGCATATGTTTACACTATAAAATCTGGCGAGATACAATACTTATAGTAATTTAACGTAGTTGAAAATAGAATAATATAATCAAAATGCCTTTTTAACTGTTTTCCCTCAGAGTCACATTTCAGTGCTTGTGCACTGAGCGGCTGTGAACGAATGCATCCCTGCGCAGTATACTTTTGTTTTGCCAATTCGGGGGCGGGTTGCTTGTGTTGTGGGTTCATTAGCCTATTATTCTTAATGAAAAACATAACAAAACAGTACAATGACAAACTCAATTAAATAGGCACTTTTACATTTCACTTTGAAACCAAATCTTCCACGATCTCAGATCTCTCTCTCTCGTTATGAATGAGATTTGACTCTCGTTTGGCTCATGCAGACACACGTTCAGTTTTTAATTGTACTATAATATATCAAAACTGGGAAATAATAACATACCTGTGTGTTTTGTATCACTAGTGCAGTGTCCGTTCTCGGAGCATAAGCCCTTCTCCAGATTCCTGCTTTTATTAGAGAGAAGAATATGTTCAGCCCCTTCCCTCCGAAGCTTCGGAGCTCAAAAAATGGTATTCGGACTAGCCCTGCTGAATTCTTTCATTGTTTTGAGTTTAATAAGCTAGTTTCTTTTCATTTAGACTGACTAACTTATATTTAAGCGGAACTGGGCTGGGATCTGTATTTCCCAGCATGCTTTGTCATGACACTCAAAAGTGTGTCATTATGTTTGTTTGTTTGTGCAAGGTTAACATTAAGTGGAAGATTTAATAGTGTTTAATGTTTTGTTATGCTAGTTTAGAAAAGTTTCTGTTATGTAAGTTTTTTTTTGTAGGGTTACAATCATGGTAACGAGTGGAGCATGAGCTAGTTTGAGAACAGATATGGGTTAAATATATTATATTGTGTCCTCATTCATATGCTAATGATACCAAACCTTTGTGTAACCAATTAGCAAGGTGGCATTTATTGAATTCGCTATAAATTTAGTCAAGTTTCCACAACAAAAAAATTGAGTTTACATGATATTTTAATGTTAAATGTATGAATTAGCTTACTCAAATATTTCAGGTTCAGAGCAATTAAAATGTATGATTACAAAATAAAAATCTGCAAGTTCTGTTTACTTAAACTTCTTTTGAGTTTTGCCAACTTATTCGGGCTTGCAGTGTAGCTATGATATATTTGAAATTATGGTTATTATAGGTAATTTAAAACTAATATAGAAATATTGCTTAGCCTATTGGCCAGCATTGAGGTCCTGTCTTTGATTCTAAGGCTCGTGTTGAACATCTGACCTGTATTGGATTTAGTACCACATATGGAATTGGTACAAATCTGAATCGAAAAGATCACATTCCATGTGGTTTGTGCTGTTCACACTGCCATGAGAAAGGCAGATCTGAGTCACATGTAAGCAAAAAAAAAATCATATTTTGGCCATATTTACCTGCAGTTTGAATGTAGCCTATATTGCGGACATACAGTCCAACAGCACCAGAACTTTTCACTGTTCGCATCACTTCATCTGTATTTTTAGCATTCCAGTATCCAGACCAGAGTATGTGATCGGATTCGAGTTGACTCGACTCTGACATTGAGCCAGACTCAGGTCCGCACTTAAAGCTCCGGTGTGAAAGCGTTCTCCTAAAAGAGATGCTGTTTGAGTTATGAATGAGATATCTTTGTCAATTTCGCAAACACGCGTCTGCCACCCTGCAGCGGCTGTCATTTCTCTGACGGCGAGATGCAGAATCTGATCACGTTTCAAAAGAAATGTGAGGAATGCGTTCCTGCTTGGCGACCCTTTTCGGAGCCTGTTTATGCAGGAATGTTATTTTTTACAAGTTTCGCTCTCCCCTCCTCCTCGTCTCTCCTTGCACATCCTTCTACATACAGACGGGAAAAGAGGGAGAGGTGGGATCTCTCCTGCTGCAGCAAACAAAAAATGAGATAACTTTAGAGTTGATTGACGGAAAGGCTGAGAGAGAGCGAGCTCTATTGTGAAGTGTTGCAGATATCTGTAAACAAAAGGGCCATCGCGACAATGCCTGTTGTTTTAAGCGGCGCTGACGAAGCTGAGTTTAGAGTTTGTTTGCTGCTGACCGCGTCTGAAAGAGAAAAAGAGAACGAAAGGAGAAAAGATTTGAGTGCGTATGTTGTCATTAAAATCAAATCTGCACGTGTTTGAAACTGCATTTGATTAAAGACTTCTAAGCAGAAGTTCAGATGTTTCTGCGAGTGAGTGATTGTTTTATTGTCAGCTTTAACTTGTAAAAGTAAAAAGTACATTTTAGAGGTGATAACAAGTTTGCACAAGTTTATGATTAAAGGTTTCAGCAATGCAACAGGTTTGATATCCGTTTATTTTAATTACTTCTAGCGCGATGGTTCTTCTAGTCAACTTTTGTTAGACTTAAAATTTCAAGTGTTGCTATCTTGCAATATAAAGACAAATATTAACTGATATTGTGTGTGTATGTCTTGGAATACGCACTGTTCCAAAGTTTGTGGTTGGTAAGATGATTTAATATTTATTTTAAGTTTCTTATGATTACTAAGGCTGCATTTAAATTATAAATTAAAATACAGTACAAACATTAAAAATGTGAAATATTATTACATTTAAAAAATTTCCATTTTCTATTTAAATGTTGTAATTTTTTTTTTATTGCAGCGATCTCAAAAGCCAGTCATAAAGAAATAAGTGAACAAGCACATATGTGTATTTATAAGTGTGCACAAATTCATGGCGCTTAGATGCTGTGGTACTGGCAGCACTTCAAGGAAGAACTGTAATCATAACTAAATATATTGCAAATAAAGAAACATTTATATTTTTTATTGTGCTGCTATCTGCTAACCGTGATCCACTTGTTTCCCCAGGATTCCTTGATTAATAGGAAAGTTCAAAAGAACAGCTGTTATTTGCAATCAAATTATTTTGTTTTTACTGACAAATTTGATAAATGTAAAGCAATAAATGATATATAATAAGATAAAATTATAGGTAAATTAAAATAGTTTAGTACATAAATTACATAAAGTTAAAAAATGTAGTACATAAACATTATGAACAGTAGTATAAAATATATATTTTTAAAAAAAAAATCACATTAAGCCAAAAAAAATCACGGTGGGTCTTTTTTGTTGTTGCACATTTTTGTTGTTGGTGCAGTTTTACTAAGTAATGGAGACATAAATATGCAAAGGAAAAAATGTCCCAAGGACAAAAATGTCGTTTTAATAGTAGTTTAAAAGATATCAGATCTCAGCTGCATCTGTAAGTGTTTTGAGTAATTTTTTTAGCACGAATAATAGAGTGAAAGAATAAAAGAGTGGTTGAGAAATAAAACAGAGACATTAAAACGTTCTAATAGAGAGAAATGTTTGAGGGATGCGGTAGGGAATGGGGAGAGTGAGGGAGAGAGAAAGAGAGTTGGCACTTTGCCGTCTGGCAGGATGCCTGCTGTTCTGGAGCTCTGTGTCACCACCAGGACTCCCTGCCAGAAGGGGTTTCCCCTGACTCACCTCAACTAACACACACACACACACACACACACACACACACACACACACACACACACGCACGCACAAACACACGCACGCACACACACACACTATTCACAGTCATCAACATTAACCCACAATGTAAACCCCATATACTCTAAAAGAGCTAGACAAAATATGAAATATCTTAACCTCTTATCTATCTCCTCCAGTGCTGGGTGGTAACTGATTATTATCTGGATTGATAATACAGTTTTTTGAATATTACATTTTAAAAATGAATAATCAGACTGGTTATATTTTTTATTGATTACATAATATAAATGAAAACTATTACTAATGCATACTATTTTACTGTAAAATTAAAAAATAAAGTATTTAATAATAATCATATATTATATTAAAATATGTGTTATAATAAAAGTAGGAGGATCGCACTGCCTTAAACTCACTAGCAGCAAGGCGGTGTTTTGATTTTATTTTTGTCGTGATTGTGAAAACTGTTTCCATTGTAGGTCAATAATATCTGAATATGCTATATATCAAAAAAACATAACAGTGAAAACAAAGAAATTCTGAAATTTCTGTCAATGGCGGGAAGCGTTGTCTCATAAATTCAAGGGCGGGGAAAGAGTTAATAATGTCACTGATTAAACCCACTTCCTGTCACTTAATAAAATAACCACATTAATGAGCGTTTTTGAAAGTTTCATATTTTGTTCAGTATACCATTACCGTTGCAGTTTGTCGGCTTATAAATTAGCAGAACTTGTATTACCTCACTCGTGCGTGATTTTTAAAAGCGTATGTGTCTTGAGGAAGGTGGTTGCTAACAAGAGCCTAAATGGGACTACAGAGGCGGTCAAGGAGATTAAGCCAAATTATCGTTTTATAGCCCATTCGTTTTTTTTTTCTGAGAGGGAACCAGTGTGATGCTAACTGCCGATTAGCCTCCAGTGATGTCATACCTGCACCACTCTAACATCTATGGTTAGATGTTAAACCATAGATGTTAGAGTGGTGCAGCTATGACATCACTGGAGGCTAATCATCATTTCTTTGCTTTCAAATGATTGAGCAACCACTGAGCATTTATATTGGCAGAAAACTGCAGGGAGACCATAAGACTTCTCTTTATTGACAGCAACAGATTTTTATTCATTATGAATTTTAGAAAATTGTTAGTGTATTTTGTCTTCCTAAATGCAATCAACAAGCGACTCAAACACACAGCACTTGCAGAGTAGCATTTACTGTGAATCGAAACTGAAAATGGAAGAATGCTCCTGAAGCATGCATCATGTTATGCATCATCATGCAGTATATGTACAGGTCCTTCTCAAAAAATTTGCATATGTGATAAAAGTTCATTATTTTCCATAATGTAATGATAAAAATGAAACTTTCATATATTTTAGATTCATTGCACACCAACTGAAATATTTCAGGTATTTTATTGTTTTAATACTGATGATTTTGGCATACAGCTCATGAAAACCCAATTCAATGCGGCGTGGCATGGAGGCGATCAGCCTGTGGCACTGCTGAGGTGTTATGGAGGCCCAGGATGCTTCGATAGAGGCCTTAAGCTCATCCAGAGTGTTGGGTCTTGCGTCTCTCAACTTTCTCTTCACAATATCTCACAGATTCTCTATGGGGTTCAGGTCAGGAGAGTTGGCAGGCCAATTGAGCACAGTAATACCATGGTCAGTAAACCATTTACCAGTGGTTTTGGCACTGTGAGCAGGTGCCAGGTCGTGCTGAAAAACCAAATCTTCATCTCCATAAAGCTTTTCAGCAGATGGAAGCATGAAGTGCCCCAAAATCTCCTGATAGCTAGCTGCATTGACCCTGCCCTTGATAAAACACAGTGGACCAACACCAGCAGCTGACATGGCACCCCAGACCATCACTGACTGTGGGTACTTGACACTGGACTTCAGGCATTTTGGCATTTCCTTCTCCCCAGTCTTCCTCCAGACTGGCACCTTGATTTCTGAATGACATGCAAAATTTGCTTTCATCCGAAAAAAGTACTTTGGACCACTGAGCAACAGTCCAGTGCTGCTTCTCTGTAGCCCAAAAGTGGCTTGACCTGGGGGATGTGGCACCTGTAGCCCATTTCCTGCACACACCTGTGCACGGTGGCTCTGGATGTTTCTACTTTAGACTCAGTCCACTGCTTCCGCAGGTCCCCCAAGGTCTGGAATCGGTCCTTCTCCACAATCTTCCTCAGGGTCCGGTCACCTCTTCTCATTGTGTAGCGTTTTTTGCCACACTTTTTCCTTCCCACAGACTTCCCACTGAGGTGCCTTGATACAGCACTCTGGGAACAGCCTATTCGTTCAGAAATTTATTTCTGTGGCTTACCCTCTCGCTTGACGGTGTCAATGATGGCCTTCTGGACAGCAGTCAGGTCGGCAGTCTTACCGATGATTGCGGTTTTGAGTAATGAACCAGGCTGGGAGTTTTTAAAAGCCTCAGGAATCTTTTGCAGGTGTTTAGAGTTAATTAGTTGATTCAGATGATTAGGTTAATAGCTCGTTTAGAGGTTCTCGAAACGAGCTATTAACCTAATCATCCGAATATCAGCATATCATTTCATGATATGCTAATTTTTTGAGTTAGGAATTTTGGGATGAGCTGTATGCCAAAATCATCAGTATTAAAACAATAAAATACCTAAAATATTTCAGTTGGTGTGCAATTAATCTAAAATATATGAAAGTTTAATTTTTATCATTACATTATGGAAAATAATGAGCTTTTATCACATATGCTATTTTTTTGAGAAGGACCTGTATATAATTACAGCAGCTACAGTATTTGATGATTGCACTAAGCCCTACAATATTCTCACAAACATGCATTGTCAAAATTCATAAGTTACCTGAGTTAACTGTTTCAATGCCAATTTACACAATTCAAGTGGGTCATACTGATATCTAACTCCAGATGAATACATTTGAATTATTATTTGAATTATCACCCAGTCAGTCATTTAACCATGTATTACTATATCTTTGGATAGTTTTTGAATTTCAAACACATTAAAATGCACAAATTTATGTGATTTTATATTTACAAATATATTCCCAAACTACTCTTTAACACAATATATTTTTTATAATTAAGTCAGTAATATAATAACAAATTTGTATTTTCATGGCTCTCAGATTTCGATAAATGGTCACATGACACTCAGCTAAACACATCATTTTGTATGATTTAATGTATTATTAACTCATACAAAGCTACTTCCTTCAGTTCCTTCACAAACCCCAGTTTGTGAAACCCTGAGGTAATGTAATGTTTAGGGACCTCAGTCCTCAGATCACTTCTACAATCTGCTCTTTTACATTTAGAACCCAAAAACCCTCAGTATCCCATCCTATCTTGGAAGTTGTGTCTTCAGCATTTGCAAGGGGAATCCCTGAGGAAATCAGAAAGGCATCTGGCACTGATGTATTTAACTACACACATGCCTTTTCCTGTTATACAGCGCTTGTAGCTTCTGATAGCCACAATCAGACTTAAAGCAAAACACCCCTTAAACGAAACATCAGCGCGTTTGCTCTGTCACTGTTCAGCCGCAAATTAGATCAGGGAGGGAACCCGCTTTAATTGGCCTTTGTTTGTGAAGCTTGTTAATTTTCGTTTCCCTCCTTTTCTCAAGTGTCGTTAAGTGGGGTCCGTGTGTTGGCCAGATGTCTTCATGCAACAAGTATACTGAGAGCTTTTTTCTCATTGTGAAGAAAGGATGAATGAAAGAAAGGAGATGCAGATATAGTGCAGTTTACTCTGTGGCGTTTGTGCACTGAGGGGGTCAAGGGTTATAAAACCAATGGAACGGAAACGTTTCTTGCTGACTCTGCAGATTGACATGGACGTTTTTGAATGTGTTGTTTGTTTTGTAATTGCAAAATGGAGTTTCAGTCATGCTAAAGTACACATGGTATATGATTTTATGCCTTGCTCATACCTGTATAACACTGCTCAGCATTCATGGTGAGGCAAGCTATCATCCTTGTTTAATCCATTTTGGATAATGACCCACTAGTGTAACCAATTTGTATCAAAGCAATAAGGCACTAAAGGCTTTATTAAAGGGATAGTTCACCCAAAAATGAAACTTCTGTCATAATTTATTCACCCTCAAGTTGTTCCAAACCTGTATGAATGTCTTTTTTCTGCTGAACACAAAGGGAGATATTTTGAATAATGTCGGTAACCAAACAGTTATTGGGCCCTACTGACTTCCAGATTATATATTTTTTAAGTCAATAGTACGAATGTGCAATGTCAGGGAATGTATAAGCCAAAATGAGTTTTGCCGTGCATGTGGTACACAGTTTTTTGCTTGTATATGGTACTCACTTTATGCAGTATTATATGCATGAACCCCCCACCTCCTCACCCCTCACCCCATCCTACCCAAGAGCGTGTCATATACACGGCCTCAAGTGCATATCATATGCTCGCAAAAAACTGCGTACCATATGCATGCCAAAACTAAATTTGCCGTATACATTCCACGACATTGCACAATCGTATTATTGATACGCATTCACACGTGATCGTGTTGCTTCTTTTGTGTTCCACATAAAAATGAAGTCAGGCTTGGAACAAAGCAACATTCAACGGTGAGTAATTGATGACAGATTTTTCATTTTTGGGTGAACTGTCCCTTTAAAAATTGCAGCTTATTTGCATTTGTGGCAGTATTTATACAGTGCATACTTTATAAAAGGTGTTATATCTGTTTCTTCAGTGGATCGTTCTTGGATGGTGTGATGAATTGTTTATTGGCATGCCTACCTCAACAGAGCTTTAATCTGTTTATTATTCCTAAACCCACATATGTGCCCACTTTAACCACAGGAACGACACAGAAAGGGAGAAAAAGTGAGCGAAAGCGAGATATATTTGCCATGTGTTTTTGTTGGCATCATAGATAGAGCTGTTGTGGCATCTTTGGTGTCTGCTAGTTAGTCATGTGCACATAAATAGTTTTTTTGTTTTTTGTTTTTAAACGATTGTTATTTTTGAGCTTTTTTTTTGCAAACTACCAGTCAAAAGTTTGGGTGCAGCCAGATTTTTTCGAGAAAGTCATAATTTTATTGAGCATGGATGCATGCATGGGATCAAAAGTCACAGTAAAGACATTTATAATGTTAGAAAAATGTATTAAGCAGCACATTTTCAACATTAATAATCAAGAATGTTTCTTGAGAAGAAAATCATCGTATTAGAATGATTTCTGAAGGATCATGTGACACTGAAGACTGGAGTAATTGTTTAAAGTTTGATTGATTGAAGTTTATTTCGAGCAACAAAAAAATTGAATTAAATTAAAAATAAACAATGAAAAAATATATATCTACATATACATACAATGCAATATACATAGGAAAATATAATAGCATATCTCCCATATATACATATATATCCATACACACACATTACACATAATAATTTTGCACAACATATACACACTACACACACACACACACACACACACACACACACACACACACATATATATATGTACACACTCACCTAAAGGATTATTGGGAACACTATACTACTACTGTGTTTGACCCCCTTTCACCTTCAGAACTGCCTTAATTCTGCGTGGCATTGATTGAACAAGGTTCTGAAAGCATTCTTTAGAAATGTTGACCCATATTGATAGGACAGCATCTTGCAGTTGATGGAGATTTGTGGGATGCACATCCAGGGCATGAAGCTCCCGTTCCACCACATCTCAAAGATGCTCTATTGGGTTGAGATCTGGTGACTGTAGGAGCCATTTTAGTACAGTGAACTTTTGTCATGTTCAAGAAACCAATATGAAATGATTCAAGCTTTGTGACATGGTGCATTATCCTGCTGGAAGTAGCCATCAGAGGATGGGTACAAGGTAGTCATAAAGGGATGGACATGGTCAGAAGCAATGCTCAGGTAGCCCGTGGCATTTAAATGATGCCCAATTGGCACTAAGGGGCCTAAAGTGTGCCAAGAAAACATCCCCCACACCATTACACCACCACCACCAGCCTGCACAGTGGTAACAAGGTATGATGGATCCATGTTCTCATTCTGTTTATGCCAAATTCTGGCTCTACCATCAGGCAACATTTTTACAGTCGTCAACTGTCCAATTTTGGTGAGCTCATGCAAATTGTATCCTCTTTTTTCCTATTTGTAGTGGAGATGAGTGGTACCCGGTGGGGTCTTCTGCTGTTGTAGCCCATCCGCCTCAAGGTTGTGTGTGTTGTGGCTTCACAAATGATTTGCTGCATACCTCAGTTGTAACGAGTGGTTATTTCAGTCAAAGTTGCTCTTCTATCAGCTTGAATCAGTCGGCCCATTCTCCTCTGACCTCTAGCATCAACAAGGCCTTTTTGCCCACAGGACTGCCGCATACTGGATGTTTTTCCCTTTTTCACACCATTCTTTGTAAACCCTAGAAATGGTTGTATGTGAAAATCCCAGTAACTGAGCAGATTGTGAAATACTCCAACCGGCCCGTCTGGCACCAACAACCATGCCATACTCAAAATGGCTTAAATCACCTTTCTTTCCCATCCTGGCATTCAGTTTAGAGTTCGGGAGATTGTCTTGACCAGGACCACACCCCTAAATGCATTGAAGCAACTACCATGTAATTGGTTGATTAAATAATTGCATTAATTAGAATTTGAACAGGTAGAACTTATTTACTCCCACTTCCAATTAATTCCCTTATATTACATCATAGCAGCTGTCATTGTCTGTTCAATTACTAATTATTTATGTGATCCTATAGTATTTTATATACAAAATACCTAATTATGACCGTCTCAATAAACACAATAATGAAATGTAATAATGCTCACATTCATAAACATTCAAACATTCAAAAATACCCAGATATTTATAATGTAATGTAGTGATGCCGAAAATTAAGTTTTGTATCACAGGAATAAATTATATTTTAAAATATATTAAAGTAGAAAACAATTATTGTTATAAATTGTAATAATATTTCACAATAATACTGTTTTTACTGTTTTTGATCAGATAATTATAACCTTAATAAGAGATTTCTTTCAAAAACAGACCCCAAATATGAATGATAGTTTATAAATGTAATATAATATAATAATTGTAATGGATAGCTTTCTCTCGCATTAAAGACAACTTTAAAGGGATAGTTAACCTATAATGAATATTCCTATTGTAAATGCCTATCAAGTGATTATCAGTGATTTTAAGGACTTACATTTCCTCACCTGAGGCACTTTTATAGTGAATTTATTGTATATGTTATGTTGTTTTGTCCTTGTTGCTGGTCATTCACTTGTCACTGTGAGCTTCTTCAACAGAATTTCACGGTACACTTTACAACTTCCCTTTAAGATATGTCAAAAATGAAGTGCACCAATCAAATCTGTTATAATGAGACAAACACAACTTCACAAGGCAGATGAGGTGAGCTGGCCTGCTGTAACGGTCAACCGCAGCGGGGCTAAGTTTAGCTGCGTTTCCCTGTGTTTGTGCCCAGGCTGGTGGATGTGTTTAATGTGGAGGGGGGCGGAGACGGTGCAGATTGTGGCCACATCCCGTGCTGGTAGCCAGGGCCAGTGCAGTGTAACTGTTGAGGGTTTGGCATGGCTTTACCTCTGTGTCAGTAGGGTGGGAAGGGAGGCAGCTTTCCGCTCTTCACGACCCCACTAAGGTCTCTGTACAGTCCAAACGGACACTGTTTGAGGAAGTGAAACCTGTCCGTCACAGCGAGAGCCACAGGACCCGTGCGGGTGGGGTAAAAGGTGTGTGACCACCAGAAAGTCAAACAGCTACGCGTGTTAAAAAAGTGCACTTGAAAATAGGGTGGTGTTGATTTGTAACTACAATTCCGAAATGACTAGGACAAAGTGCACATTGTAGGTTTTTTCTACCAGGCCTCAGGTTAAAAGTTGTCTTTGTTTGTGTTTAAGCCCCTGAACGTGAAGATAACACACACGCACACACACTTTCTGTCCCCTGCAGGTCTCATATCTGGCATCTCCTGTTGCAGTTGCTCCCCCTTCCTCTGCCTGTCATCCCTTGTCAATGTGGTCAGTAAAGCATGACTAGCCATCCTCCCCTCTGGAGTCTGTGAAACTATCACTGACCGAGAGCTCCTCCCTCCCTCCCTCCCTCTGTCCCTCTCTTTCTTTTTTTCTTTCTCTCCTTCCTCTTTCCTTCCTCTCTGAAATTCTTTTCTCTCACTCGCTCTCTGTGCCATCTGTTGCTTTGCTTAACTACCACACACTCTCGTAATCTCACTCGTCTCCCTCTCTCGAGCGCGGCTGTTGTCACTTTAGCTCAGTATGGTGAACTCAAGGGCTATTTTTGGTAACTGAACTTCTTTTTTTCCGGAACACGTTGAGAGTCGTGTGCCTGTGCGTTAATAAAACCCTCAGAGGCGTGAGACGGCCTGGGTTCACACAGCCCTGTCTGTGCATCTGCTGTTTAATAAATAAACGTCTCAGTTTTACTTGAATCAGTGTTTTTATGAGTTTAATGTCTTATTTACCTGTTATTTATAGACATTGAGTAGTAAAGTGAGACATCAAGTGAGTATATTTGATCTCACTCATAAGGTAAAAATGACAGTTGTCTTGTGTAATGGTATTTAAGTGAATAAATAGTTTTTGCACTTCGATGGGTTCAGGACAGGTGGAGTTTGCTCATGTGTGCAGATCAAATCAAATCATCTTTCTTGTTTGTAAGTCCCTCCCACCTGGTGGAAGTCCACCAGAAGTGCACTCACTGACCTTTTGATGGACTCTCTGATTGGGTAGATTTTTTTTGTTGTTAACATTTGCATTTTTAAAAGTCACTCCATGACAGGAGTAGGCAGTCCTAATTTCAGCTGAAATCATCTTTGTGTGTAGCTTCATAAACAGTCAAGAAAAGGCTATTCAGTTCATTCTCTCTGTAAATGATTTAAACATTTTCCATGGAAATTAGTTATTTAAAGTCCCCCTGTAGTCAATAATTGTATCCCTTAAAACTCATTTGTGATCACCAAAATAACATGTTTAAATTTTTTAACCTGTGAAAAAGTTTATTTATGCCTTAAAATAGCGTGAATGTACAGTAACTCTACACCCTTGCTACATTTAGTATACGCGGAATCATGAATATGCAAGTGTGGCCCGCCTCCACTCACTCATACATGCTCGCCTACAAGTCGATGTATCAGAATGGTAACGCGTTTTATGTATTGTTGTCTACAACGTCGGATACATGACAGTAATTAATATGATTAGCCTTGGGCTGGACTGCATTATCAAACAGTTAACAATATCTATTCATATCAACAGAAAAATATACCAGGATAAACCTGGCTTTTTTGAGACCCCTCTGCTTCCTAGCATAGTAATGATCTGATAAAGCCCGCCCACATGTTGACGTGATTGGTTACAAAGTAGTTTGTGACATAAGAAACACCAGCATTTTCAAACCACGTTTTTGCAAGATTTTTTCATTGCAATTTTAAGAAAAATATACCCAGCAATGGTATTGACTTATGCATTTGCACATGGTTTGTCTTAAAGGTGTACTGTGTAAAGTTTAGCAGACCCTTCTAGTGGTGAGGTTGCGAATTGCAACTGCCCACCCCTCCCTTTCGAAGCACATAGAGAAGCTACAGTGGCTGACACAGGACAAAGGTGATGTCATCTGAGACAGCATAGAGTAGCCAGCATTTTGTCCTTTTAGGGCTACTGTAGAAACATGGCAAACAAAATGGTGACTTCAATGTAAGGAGACCTGCAATGCATGTAGATAGAAAAGGCTCATTCTAAGATAATACATATAAATTATAATTGTATAGTATATTGGGAAAGAAACCTATTGTAAATATCAACGTGGGTTTGACTTGTCAGAAGAATGGATTTACTTAATCCTACATATAATATGTAAATAGACAGCAATTTTTAGACTCAATCATACTCAATCATATTTACAGATGGTTCGAAGATTTTTAAAAATGTGAGGAATGGTGACTGGACAACAAAATTATGGAGTCCACATGCAAAAACAAGTCTCAATTTTCACATGCTTTACTTTTAGCTTTAGAATATACTGGAAACTCGCAACAAAATAATTTTATAATTTTCACAGACTTCAAATCATGTATTCAAGTAATGGAATCTTAAACAACTGATCTTCCTTTGGTGGAATGTATTTTAAATAAATTTGACCACTTAAGGATTTTTTTTTTTTTTATCGTTTAATTTTTTTGACTTCTTTTTTGCAATGAAGATGCTGACATGGGGCCCTGTCATACACCGGCAATGCAACGCCAGGGACAACGCAAGTGTTTTTTGCTAGTTTCAGCCCGAGGCTGTTATCGTTTTCACATCTAGCGCCACATTTTTTAAATAGCAAAGGCTTAAATAGCAAGGGCGAGCACATCTGTTTGTCCATGGGCACACTGGTCTGAAAAAGAGGTCTGTTCAGGCGCATTGTTGGCGTGTTGCTATGTTGAGGCAACTGAAATCGACTGTGCCATTTACCAACAAAAACCTGCGTTAAAGTCAATAGTGGAGTATTTTTGGTTAATTTAACAGTGCGTTGGTATTATGCGCCTATAGGCAGGTGCACAACTCACACTCTGCTTATTACACACACAGGGATGCGCAGCAGCGCACAATAATGTTTAAATATTAAAAATAAAATGCATTCATTCAGTTCAATAGTAAATGCGCCATGGTGCTAGTGCAACTGACTTTTAAAGGGAATGGGAGATGAGACTCTGATTGGTTTATTGCGCGTTACACCCAAAAACACAACCATGACTCATTAATGGAGTATAGGGAGAATCCTTTTGAACCATGCGCCTGGCCGTTTTTTCAGTCATTAAACTAGCAAAAGTGGATTTGGACTAAGTGCATCTGCACCATGCGCTTAAGACCATGCGCTCAGATCATTAAAATAGGGCCTGTGGCATTAAAAGTTATACACTACTGCTTATTTAGGAGAAAAAATCTGACATTCTATCAAATCAATTTAAACATGATCATATTAGTTAAAGATGCTCTAGTCGGTTTCTGAGATGTTTGAAATCAACCTAAAACAAACATACCCCTCCCTTCATTGCACAAAAACACAATGAAAGAGTGGATGTCTCTTTATTATAGCTGAAGTGAAGCAAAATAAAGCTTTGCAGAAAATAAAGCACAGATGACAAACAAACGACAAGGAGAAACAAAAAATAGCATACAGTACACAAGAGTAGCTATATATAAGCAAGAGTTCATTGTTAGTCGCCAGCAGCACACCAGCTCCAGACAAAACAATGCCACTCAAAACTGTCCTGTTAATATAGCTAACATAAAAACAACAGTATCTCTGGCTTCTGTGAAACAGCAAAGCCAATGTTACTTGTTACTTGCTCCAATGTTATGGAGCAGAAACAAAGCCTTTGGGACGTTGTCCTGCTCCACTTCACAGATGATGAGTAAAAAGACAATTTCAGAATGACAGGACACTCATTTATGACACTTTAGATCGGCTCTTTCGGCACGTCATACGTCATTATGCTATTTCTACATCAGTGCACATGCACAGTACTTTCCAGTTTTCAGTTCCGATTAAGTGTTTACATGCCCTCTCGGTCGGATTACAAAAGCAATAAACCATCCCTTACAATCCAAATTAAATTTTATTCAGATCTGGCCAATTCATTCCGATTGACATGGTTACATGTGACTTTATTTGTTCCGATTGTGCTACTAGTCAGGCTACGATTGGATTATTAGGGTCCATGTAAAAGCAGCTAATGTAATTGATCAGAATCTGGCATACTGCCTGTATTTGACTATGCCTGTGACCTTGAACTAGCTGTTCGCTCACTCTCTGCCTTTGGACAGAAGGGGTTAAACCTGCACACAGGAGGCAGCATGGTGTACACGGTGACCTCTGACCCCCAGGCCAGAGGAATGTGAAAACCCTTTAATCTCCAAACAAAACCTCAGACACACTCACGCAGCCAATATGGATGGCCAGTTTCCCCCCTCTGTGGCAGCATTCAGCGATCGTGCGTTTGTGTGGCCTACAGAAGGATGGTCATATATAAACCTGCCCACCCCCACTAACCAATCTGTCAAACCTTTACAAAGTACTCAAAGACTGTTCAAATGACCTGGATACACCAATATTTTTTACATATAGAATTTCATATTAGTCACATTTGAATACTCTTGTTGGGAATGGATTGGATGTCATGTGTTTGTGTTTATAGCATGTTAGATGCGCTGTGTGAATGATGGATGTATGTGTGCAATGAGGAGTGTTTGCGGAGAAGCTGAGGCATCACAATGGCGCAGGGCTCCCTGGAGTAACTGAATGGCGTAGTGTCACCCCCCTGCACCCTCCCCGCTGTGTGATGACTGCAGCAGCGCCACACAGCTGTCACTTCCTCTTATCCACATATATATATATATATATATATATATATATATATATATATATATATATATATATATATATATATATATATATATATATATATATATGGATAAACGTTCTCTTTTAAAGTCAACACGAATTGCCATTGGCAACTCGTTTACTTCTGTAGTAGCATATTTCGGAATAAAACAAGATATTGAATGAGGGAAAAAAAAACTTGATTTTATAATCTGGGATTTGATATATTCCAGAATCTAATTTTTTGTCTTTGGAATAACATCCAATGCATCCGGAACGTATTCACAGTGTTTCACTTTTTCCTCATTTTGTTATGTTACAGCCTTATTCCAAAATGAATTACATTTTTATTTGTTTCTCAATTCTAAAATCACTACCCCATAATGACAACGTGAACAAAGTTTGTTTGAAATCTTTGTTTTAATATATGTATTACATATAAAAGACAAAAAAAATAAAATTACACAACCATTCACGGCCTTTACCATGACACTCAAAATTAAGCTCAGGTTTCTACTGATCATCCTTCATATGTTTTTACAACTTGACTGGAGTCCAAATGTTGTAAATTCAGTTGATTGGACATGGTTTTGAAAGGCACACACCTGTCTATATAAGGTCCCAAAGTTAACAGTGCATTGCAGAGCACAAACCAAGCCAGGAAGTCAACGGAATTGTCTGTAGACCTCCGAGACAGGATTGTATAGAGGCATAGATCTGGAGATGGGTACAATTTCTGCTGCCTTGAAGGTTCTGGCCTCCGTCATCCATAAAGGGAGGAAGTTTAGAACCACCTGGATTTTTCCTGAGCCAAACTGGCAAAACTGAGTGATCAGGGGAGAAACACTTTAGCCAGAGAGGTGACCAAGAACCCAATGGTCACTCTGAAAGAGCTCCAGCGTTTCTCTGTGGAGAGAGGAGAACCTTCCAGAAGAACAACCATCTCTCCAGAACTCCACCAGTCAGGCCTGTATGGTAGAGTGGCCAGACGGCACATGACAGCCCACCTGGAATTTGCCAAAAGGCATCTGAAAAACTCTCAGACCATAAGAAACTAAGTTGTCTGGTCTGATGCTACAAAGATTGAATGGCCTGAATGTCAAGCGTCATGTCTGGAGGAAATCAGGCCCGCTCGTCACCTGGCCAATGCCATCCATACAGTGAAGCATGGTGGTGGCAGCATCATGCTGTGGGATGTTTTTAAGTGTCATTAACTGGGAGACTAGTCAGAATCAAGGGAAAGTTGAATGCAGCAATGTACAGAGATTTCCTTGATGAAAACCTGCTCCAGATCGCTCTGGGATTTAGACTGGGGTGACCAGATCCTGTTGGGATCTTCCAACAGGACAACGACCCTAAGCACATAACCAAGATAACAAAGAAGTGGCTACAACTCTGTGAATGTCCTTGAGTGGCCCAGCCAGAGTTGAAGCAGACTTGAACACAATTGAAAATCTCTGGAGAGATCTGAAAATGGCTGCATTGATGCTTCCCATCCACCTTGATCCTGCAAAGAAGAATGAGAGAAACTTCCCAAAAATAGGTGTGCTAAGCTTGTAGCATCATACTCAAACAGACTCAAGGCTGTAATTGGTGCCAGAGGTGCTTCAACAAATTATTGTGCAAAGGCTGTGAATACTTTAATTTGTCACTTTTTATTTTTAATAAATTTGCAAAGAAACTTCTTTCACATTGTCAGTATAGAGTATTGTTTGTAGAATTGAGAAAAAAATAAATTTAAATAAATATGGCTGTAGCGTAACAAAGTGTGGAAACATTGAATCAATCATAATACGGACAATGATGCATTCATATTCACAATACCAAGTTTGGGGTCGGTAGATTTTTTTATGTTCTCCAAGACTGCATTTATTTAATCAAAAATATATTAAAACTATAATTTAAAAAGTGTGCGTGCGTGCGTGTTAATATTCAAAACAGCTTTCTATTTTAGTATTTTAACATTTAATTTATTACTGTGATGCAAAAGTTTTATTTTTCAGCATCCTTTCTCCAGTCTTCAGTGTCACATGACCCTTCAGAAATCATTCTAATATGACGATTTGCTGCTCAAGAAACATTTCTTATTATCAATGCTGAAAACAGTATTTATTTATTTTTTTGTGTGTGTGTGTGTGTGTGTGTGTGTGTGTGTGAATAGAAAGTCAAAATAAATTTTTTGAATAAAAGTATTTTACTGACTGGAATATGAATTAGCTATTAACAGTATAAAAAAGTCTGTTGTTTTTTAGGTTATGAAGTCTGCTCAATGACTTAGGTAGCAACCTGTGTGTGTGTTTGTAAATGTTTACATTTTAGACTCATATGACCCTGCTTTAGTAAATGTGTGGTCAGCAGGAGACAGCAGGTGGATTTTGACCTTTAATCAAAAGGGTAATTGAAGAGAGGTTTACGCTTATGAGTGTTTGAGAGATTTTAATAAACAATACTCCCTACATGCCAAATACTAATAATACAAAAGCAAAGTAATGCATCCATCGAGAAAGGATTAAATGCTCAATACAAAAGAAAAGTAATGTAACAATCAGTAACCAATTAGTAGTAAGTGTATTGCTCGCTACTAAAGCAAAGGGTGTACATGAATGAATGATTTGATATGCCAGTAGCAAGAAAAGATGTGGTTCTGCGGTGGGTTTCCTGTGTATGAGTCTGGCTCTTTGTACACCTTACTTTATCATAATTTATCAGTACTATCGAACTTTCAAAAGAACTCAGCCAATACATATCTCAGATGTGTCTGCAACAATGTAATCCTATTTCAATGTGTTGATGTAACATTTTGAGTTTACAATTTTTTTTTATATTAATGAACAAAGCCTTGATTTTCAGTATATCAGAGTTTACTTATAGTATAAACTACAATGCACAATAGAGTGGTGCCAGTATGGCGTCACTTTGTAGGCCAACTGGCAGTTAGCATCACTTGTTCCCTTGAGAAACTTTCCCTTGAGATTTTTCCATAGTCTTTTTGATTATCGCAAAAAAAAAAGAAGTAGTAAAAAGCTAAAGGTACTAAGGTAGGCTATAAATGGACTACACAACACCCCCCGCTATTTTAATGTCATCATCTCGAAGCTTCCGAGTCCAACAACTCTTTCACCGGAAGTGCTAAATGCTATCTGGCTCCTGAATTTTGGCCTACGAAGTGATGTCGTACCTGCACCACTCTATATGGGGAAATAAGTCCCGCCCTTCTAAAGTAAAAAAGCCAATCGCTGATCTGTAAAGTCATTGCGTCACTGCAGCTGCCGTTAGAACCTCCGGTTCCCATAGAAACCGGAGACTTGTGCTTAGGACTGCACATGCGTGTCGGCTGGTCTAGCCTGAAAAATAAGCTTTTTAACGCTTTTCAGCAGAAGCAACAACATTTAAGGGACAGTTTATGTCAGATTTTGTTGCTGATTTGAAATGTGTTATTTAATTGTAAGCTCGGCAAGCAGACCTTGAGATTTCAGGATCCCCCATTCAAATAGATAAGACTTGGTCTTAGATGCCCGTGCTGCCCGGAGGCGTTGCAAATATGGCTGCCGAGTGAACAGACTTTCCTTGAAAGGGACTTTGAATGAATGCAGACTGCAGAGAGTATTATAGCAGAGTTTGGGGATTTCCCTTATGTAACATGAGAGTGATGGTGAATGATCTTGGTTGTTAGCTCAGATGTTGCAACTCATTACTATAATTTGTTTTGAATAAAAAGTGTCTGAATAAGGGTGCTTTCATACTTGCTTCGATTGCCTGGCCTGAACCCAAGTTCAATTGGCCTAAATTCTCTCTGCTTGCAGTGTGTCAGTCATGCTAGTCAGGAAAGTGAGTGAGAACACACAAACACACAGGATTATTGAATCATATGTCATCAATAGCTTCCACGATTTAGTACTATGGACCCTTTTCACTGGCTGTTATGACACGTTTCCAAAGTTACGAACATCACAATCTTATTTTTGTTTTTTTGCACATTTAAAGTTGATTCACGTTTATACACTTAGTTTTTGTTGGTTTAACTTAAAAAAGTAAGTAACCTAGTTGCCTTAAAATTTTGAGTTTATTGAAATTAAAAATTTGAGTTGATACAATGAAGGAAATTAGTTTAATAAATAGAAACTCAAAATATTATTGTATCTGAACCACATAAAAAATTTGATAAATCATAACACACATTTAAAACACACACATTTACCCAATATGCTTACAAAATCTTTTAATAATATTTTAATAAAGGTTGTCGAATCTCAAAAAATGTTCATTGTATTAACTCAAAATTTTAATTTTAATGAACTCAAAATTTTAAGGCAACCAGGTAACTTTTTTTCTAAATATTTTTTCACAGTGTAACTCTATATGTTGGTGTTACATTACCTTGGCAACAAATTACACAAAAAATGAATTAACACTTCTGTGAAGGTGTTTCTAATACAAAGGCTGAGGGAGTCGGTGTTGGCAAATTTGACATCTTTCTTTCTTCTGAATGCTGTAATCAATCTCTTTATATTTCCCCCTCTTTTGGAAAGTCATTGAAACACTATCATGTTTTATATATAGTCTGCAGGTCCACATCATCCAAGTGAACCGAACTCTGACATCAATCGAAAGTTGGAAGCCAAAAGTCTAAACTATAGATCACAAGATCATCCTGGCATTTAGTATTTGCTCTAATACATCTGTCTCTAATTTGTACATGGACTTTGTTTTTTTAATTAACATGACAATTTCAAGATAAAATGTGATTATAATAATGTAAATAGTATAGTTAGTTTCATTAGTAGGTGACTCATTGGTCCATGAGTCAACATTGCTTTTAATTTTGAAATCATTAGTTCATTTTAAATGGTCTATGTTGTGAGATGTATTTTTAAAAGTACAAATAGTCTCTTGCAGAAAGTATTGCAGAATCCGTGACAATACAGCTGAAAACTCGCCTCTTCCGTGAACACTTAAAAAAAATATGCTTTCACTTTCCTTTAATCCCTCCCTATTCTAGTTCATGCCAAGCAATGTGTGAAACTTTGTATTTTGAGCACCTTATTTGCCTATTCACAATGAATCGCTGTAGTCCTCATTTGTAAATCGCTCTGGATAAAGGCATATGCAAAATTAATAAATGTAAATAAATGCAATAAAGTAGAGTTAAAGTAAATAGAGTAGAGTTATAAAGTATAATTTTAAATAGTTATTTTATCAAGGCATATATGTAATATGTGTTTTTTGTGCCATGGGATTTTACTGAAGGATAAATAATTATGGTGTACAGGTCATGTTATTTAAGGGCTCATTTATATTCCATCCCTATTCCCTAGAGGTAGAATTGTGTGCTTTACGATTACAGGAGCCTTACAGTAAAGTGCATGTATACACATGCATGACAGAACATGCAAAGACAGACAAAACTTACTTTATGCACCTCGATTTTACTACCCAGATTATTAATTGTTCTGTACATTACTGCCCTCTAGCTAACATAGCGAAAAAGTAAAAATGTTTACTGTACAGTTACATTTCACCTTCATGTTGACGTAAGGAACCCATAAATAATGAAATAATATTGTTCAAAGTCGTTTTAAGAATAAGGTTAAGAATAACCTAAAAATAAGGTTGTATAACATTAGTCTATGAATTAACCATGGACATGAAACATTTATTAATAAAAGCTTTGTTAGCTCAAAATGCATGTATTGGTAAAACTTTTAAATAAAAATGAAACATGTTCAAAATGTTTACATAGAAATAAGCATCAATGCTGTTCAAATATTGTTTATAGTTAACAGATGTTAACATAATATCTTGTAAAGTATTATCCCTTGTAATATATATATATATATATATATATATATATATATATATATATATATATATATATATATATATATATATATATATATATATATACATATAATTTGAAGTAAAATATTTGAAGACAAACACTAATCGATGATGTATATCTTCTTTGTTATTTTATGAAAGGGTGAAGATGATGATGAGCACTATTGTCACCTACTTGTCCCCAGTCATGGCAGGTGGGACTGGATGAGAGTGTGAAGGTAAACGAAAAAGACTGAAAAAGCACATAAAAAGGGTAAGGACTGTCTCCCTGCATGTAAGAAAAATCATACATTTACATTCTTTAAACAAAGAAAATATCTGCTTCACCTTGTCATGTTTTTTTTTTTTTTTTTATGTTTTTGGTGCATATTGTACAGATAGCAGACAATTTTAAGGACCTGCATCCCTGTAAATACCAGCACAATATCGAACCAGAGCCTGGAAGGCAAGGCAGCCACGGCCGAGTTTCAATGGCAACGGCACCCTAGGGCTGCCATGGCAGCAGCTGCCGCCGATGCCCCACACCACATTGCCACACTGACGCTGGAGGACGAGGAACGACGAGGCGCCACCAAAGTTTTTGGAGGTCCCGCTGCAGGGAGGACGGAAAGAGAGACAGAGAGCGAGAGAGAGAGGGAGAGGGAAGGGAGAGGCAGTGGGAACGAGTGTTTGGTGTGCGGTGCCCTCTTCAGCTCACAGGATAAGCTCCGGCTTCACGCTTTCTGTCACGCAGGAGAGAAACCTTTCCACTGTTCCCAGCCGCATTGTCCTAAGGCTTTCAGCTCCAAATATAAGCTTTTTAGGTAGGTGCTACTTACATGTAAAGGCCTGATATACCCGATATTACGCACAGATGTGACTATCCAAAACTGAGTTTGTTTCAATGGTTTGAAATAGCTCGCTAGCAACTTTATGGAAAACTTTGCGCCGATTATTGAACAACTCCAAACCTCCATGACGATTACAGCATTTTCCAAGGCTGAGATCAGACATAAGTGAAAACATCTCCAATCGCTGTACATTTTCCTGTTTGTTGCGATATTAAGAGGATAGCTTGCAACACTATCTATTACTAGTCTGAATACCACTCACTGCTTCATGACTAATGTGGGAAAATGCAGAAAAGTATACCGTTGCTCGGGTATTTAAAACTTTTTTAAACCTTGAACGAAACAGGACCTTGTAAATTAGGGCCTTAAGATCCTGTCCGAAACCTGCCTGATAATAGCCTGACAAGCCAGACCCACATCAAGGTGTTTGGTCTGGAAACTCACCATTGACAGGGCTCAATCCGAGAGGCGGGATAAACGGTTGTCTTTCAAACTCCCTCTGCACTCAACTGGATAGCGCTACAACCAACCAGAGAAATGTGAAGCAGAGCTAGTTGATAGATTAAATTTTCGCCGTAGCCAGTTTGCAAAACTCTGAAGACATCTTCCCTTCTTAAGAATGACTTCAGTGCCGTTCTTTTCTCAAAGAAAAGCTTAACTCCAAGTCTTCCAGAGTCGCGGCCAAAGCTGATTCGAAAGACAGCTGTTCGCCAGCTTCTCTGTTTACAAGTAGCACGCAACTCTGCCTTCATTATGTTAAGCCCTGCCCACCGACTCTATACACGATGTGATTGGCCTGACCAGAGTTTCGTTTTTCCAGCTCAGAAGTCTACTGAGAGTTGCTGCCGCTAGGGTGCGTCTAGATTTCTAGGCTAGCCTAATAAGGCAGCGAGGCAACAATTCATTAAGCTGCCTTTTGGTCGTAGCCATAGCAGGGTTTGTGACTCTACCACTGGAGAAAGTGTAATGGCCAACTTGATCATGTGTGCCTTGAAAACCAATCACATTACAACCTTGACGTGATTGAATTCCTGTCAGATTTGTTCGACAGTCAATTTTTTGCAGATACCATAGAAATTAACAAGAAGTGTTGTAAACTGAATCCTACCTTTCACAAAATACCTGTCTGTGACAGCATTTTTTTATTTTATTAGGATCAATCCATAACAAATGTATAATACAATTAAATGATAAATGATTAAATGTTTTCCCACAAAAGCTTTATTCAGTGAAGTGAAGCATCTCCATTGACATCCATAAAAATAAAAATAAAATAACTGCCGTCTCTTGCCCTGCATTACGGCTTTGTTTAGGATTACTAGAAAATTCCAGGCAGGTGTGTTGGAACTAAACTCTGCAGGACATCTGCAATCAAAGAGCAGGATTGGACACCTTTGGTAAAGTAGTTTATACTTAAGAGCAGGGGTGTCCAATCCAGCTACTGGAGGACCAACTTCTTGCAGAGTTTATCTTCAACCATTTATAAACACACCTGATCAAGCAAATTGGGATTAAAATAGTCTAGAAGGTGGCCCTTCTGGATAAATAAACAATCGTGATTTAGAGGGTTCCCCTGCAATCTGACATGAATTTATGTACATCTTGAATAAAAAGATTTCAGTTATTTTAACAGAAATGTTAAATTTGCCTTTGTTCATCAGTCTTTAGCTAAAGGCTATCTTTGTCTCCTTTTGTAGGCATATGGCCACACACTCCCCACAGAAGACTCACCAGTGCTCATTTTGTGAAAAGATGTTTCACCGCAAAGATCACCTGAAAAACCACCTGCAGACTCACGACCCCAACAAAGAGGCCTTCAAGTGTGAGGAGTGTGGCAAACACTATAACACAAAGTTGGGCTACAAGCGCCACATGGCTATGCACTCAGCCACAGCCGGTGATCTTACCTGTAAGGTGTGCTTGCAAAGCTACGAGAGCACGCCTGCACTCTTGGAGCACCTCAAGAGCCACTCAGGCAAGTCTTCAGGTGGTGCCAAGGAGAAGAAACACCCCTGTGACCACTGTGATCGTCGCTTTTACACACGTAAGGATGTCCGCCGACACATGGTGGTACACACAGGACGCAAAGACTTCCTGTGCCAGTACTGTGCCCAACGTTTTGGGAGGAAGGACCATCTGACGCGACACGTCAAGAAGAGTCACTCGCAGGAGCTGCTGAAGATCAAGACGGAACCCCCGGATATGTTGGGTTTACTTGGGTCTGGTTCTCCACCTTGTGCTGTGAAAGAAGAAATAAGCCCTATGATGTGTAGTATGGGACCTACCAAGGACTCGATGATGGCAAAGCCTTTCCACGGTGCCACCCCTTTTCCCATGGGCATGTACAACCCTCATCATCTCCAGGCCATGTCCAATCCGGGTGTGGGCCACCATCACTCATTGGTTCCAGGGACTTTATCCACTGCCATGGGGATGGGCTGCCACATGGAACCTCCGTCATCGCTGCACCACCATCACCCACATCACCATCACCATCACCACCCTCACCATCACCACCACTCCCCACCTTCACACCAGCAGCAGCCTCCCCTGCAGAACCAGCAACAGCAGCACCCTCAGCCACCGCCCAAGTACCAGCTCGGATCTACCTCATACTTGCTGGAGAAGCCCCTGAAGGTGGAGATGGAGAGTTTCCTGATGGATCTTCAGAGTGGACTCCCAGTTCCTCCACCACCCTCAGCTTCGCCCAATAAGGAGGGTTTGGAACCTCCAGTGGGATTGTCGGATGACCTTTGCGGGGACCCCCTCATGTCCAAGAGCCCCGCTGTCATTGCTGAGTCTTTGTGTGCTGCTAACATGGACTTTTCTCATCTGCTGGGCTTTATTCCACTAAATCTGCCACCCTTTAGCACCCCCATGAGTTCAGGAGGACTGGTAATGGGTTACTCCACCACCTCCACTGTTTCTTCTTCTTCGTCGTCGTCAGCATCTTCGCATGCTGCCGAACCACACGCTGCCTCAGCCACAGCTGCAGTGCCTCTTACCTCTTTGCAACCTCAACCTCAGGAGCAACCAGTCTCCAGTGGGGGGCTCGGTCTTGGGCCTCTGCACCCACTCCCACCAGTGTTCAGCTCTAGCCTCAGTACGACCACTCTGCCTCGCTTTCACCAGGCCTTTCAATGAGGTCCCCACACCAACCTGGCCTGTCACGGGCTCAGGGCAGAGGAGCATTAGTGCTTCCCATAGGGGTGGGGGAATAGAACACTTGAACACACAGAAGCCTTAACAAAAGCGCACAACAGCTTTTTAATGAGCCTGGAGGAAAACAAGCATATGAAATATCATGGAGCTTTTATTAAAGCTGTCTGAATTTTAGCTATGATTTTTTAAATACCCTTTTCAACCTCTCCCACCATCCCCTGTCCTACAATTTCGTAGTTAGATGGCAGCATCAGTAGGCCTTAAGGCATGGTACTGCATACTTTATAAAGTAATAATATTAGTAGAAAAAGGAAAAGATTAATGTAGAAAAGATAATCTGTCTTTGAGACTCTGAAAGACTAATTTGAAGTGATTTATGCATTTTGTTTTCTTTTCCAAATGTGAGACTTGACTTAAAGTCAGGTAGTAGTTGCTTGCCCTTAAACTAAAACCGTCTTCTTGGCCAGGAGTGGAAGAATTAGTGAAGGAATGAAGGAGTGAAATTGGTTATTCCAAATTTAGTCTTTTAAAATGTATTGCATATTCATGATTCAACAAGACTCAATCAAGTAATTCTCATTACAAAATCACACCTGAATTCCCAAAGCATTTAAAAAAAAGAATAATACTGTGTATGTGTTAGATGAATGTTGGAATGGTCAGTAAGTAGTTTTTATGCGAGATAAACGTAGGAACTTCAAATAGACAGGCAAAGAGGGTAAAAACTGCACAATTTGTTCATTTGGTACAATGTGACCACTGATAGAACTAAAGCAAAACCATTTTTACGTTAAAACCTTACAGGTTTACAATTTTTCTCAAAAGAAGCACTTTGTTTACAGCAGAAGGCACTTGACCTCTTTGGGTTGCCAAGGTGACCCACTGAAATCCCTCCCTTACCGTACTCTACCTTCACGCTTCCTGAAAAGAGACACATCACACACACACACACACACACACACACACACACACACACACAAAGTACAAACAACCATCAAGTACCTTGGAATCACCCCCAGCTATCTGAGTTTCCTCCTTCCAGCACTAATTTTAAGTCTCTGTGGCGCAACAGTATCTCCTGACCACCAGATTAAAGAAAAAAAAAAAAGTATTTTAGGCAAGTTTTTATTTTAGAGACATACATTATGATAACCCTGGTATATGTGAATGGAAAAAAAAAGACAAAACAAAAACAAGAATATTTTTTTTTTGCAGTGTACGAAGTACCTTATCAAAAATATATATTATAATTGCTTCTTTTTCAGCATATTTTGTCATTTAGATAGTTGTATTAAAAATTGCTGATGGATTTTTAAAAAAAATGTCTAGCAGGTTTACATAATTATGTATCTTGCATCATATTGAACAAAATGGATGAAGTATTAGCGTTTCCCTATAGCTTTTCCTGTTCCTTGTTTTTCCATGTGAGTCAAAGGAGATGAATAAGGTGGGATTTTACCTGCATATAATAGACTAATAGTGGCATAATCCAGTAGAATGGACTAGTCTTTAATCTTTAGAGCATGTACTAGAGGCCCATAATGTGATCCAGGTTTCAGTTTGCGTTTTTTTATTCTCAGTATTCGATCAGACCTGACTGATGCTGTCTATTGGTGTGTTTGGTTGTACAGTTTTTAACCTCCATTACAATTTGCACCATCACACTGAAATGTCTGAAACCACAATTCCAGTTGCTGTAGGTTCATTTTAATATTACAAAAACAGGACTTTAGAGGGGTTTTGTCTTATAATCTCTTCTAAGTTGCCATTTCCCAGCAAGTGGACTGCACACGTTCTTACCAAATAATCATTCATTACCAATGGCCATGTGTGTAACGAAACAGATGATCAACGTACCAGCAGTGAAAGCAGTGCTTGACACAAACAGATGTATTTCTCTCACTCTCGCTTCACCTCATCCCTTTGGGTAAATCTATTCTGTGTCCACATCTCACAAGCAGGAAGACAATAGAAAGGTAAAAGGCCACATCGCAAAACTAAGACAAAACAATATTATGCTGCTCTTTGTGCTGTGGTTGCCAGCAACCATAGACCACTCTGGAAACATTTAAAAAAATGTTGCAAATGATCGTTTAGCCGAAAACATGCACAGTAGTACACGTGAACTGTTTGTCCGTTTTCTCCGTTTTTCAGCTGCTTTGATTCGAATGAACATTGTATGAAAAGGGTCTGAAAAGAGACACAAAGAAGTCACCAGCCTGGTCTTTGACATTCAAAGCATGGGACATTTGATTGGGATATTGCCTAGTCGTTTTGTCATTATATTATTTTCTGTTTGTTGAAACAGGACCTCAAAACAGCACAACGCATCACCTCATTTATTTGTTTTTCATACCAAAAACCTGGGGAGAAGAAACTTAATTTTGCGCAATTGCTACCTGAAGAGTAATTGAGTTTGTTTTGTTTATACTTTAAGAATGATTTCTTCAAATAATTGTTTCCTAACAAAGCCAAAAATATTAAGTTGTCACAGTAACATAGGCGTTAATGGACAAGGTCCTATAATTATATATATTTGAAATTGAATCGAAAAGTTAAAGGAATTAAAAATGTCCTTTAAAATGAATCCAACTGAACATTATGAATGTGTACAGACACATTTATGAAAATGAATTTATTTGTAAGAAATAGTAGTAGATATTTTTAACAGAATAAAAGAAGGCTTTTGGCAATTTTTAAGTTTGTCCTCCCCGGGTTTTCTGTGAGCTGATCTGAATTCTAGCACTTTTGAACCTTTAAAAAGAGTATTTTTCAGCCTTGTATGTTCGTATGTTTTTAATTTTGTATTTGATCTTGTATGTGCCATTAGTTTGATGTGTAGAGTTTATTCATCTTTGTTGTTGTTTTTCTCCTTTCTCCAAAAGAATAACAGTATTTTAGATAGATTTTCACTAATATTAACAGCATTGTCCCCCCCACCCCCCTCCATGTTGTCTTGTCATACATTTGAGGAAGTCATTTAATCTTAAAATAGATTTTGTTAGTAACATGCTTAGAATAATTCTCAGTGTCTGACAAAATCACCATTGCCACAAACGAACGAAAAACCTTTTCAAGCTCCATCTATGACTGAGGTGTTTTTAATCAACATTAATAATAATAACAAACTGGCAGGTCTGACTGGTGTGGAATTTCCTCCAGCTCTCTGCCCCCTCCCCAAAAAAAGCACTTTTGGTTTAAATGAAGTTTTATGTAATAATTGCCTGCATAGGTGGAGCTCAGCATCTGATTGTAGGGTGTGTGTGTGTGTGTGTGTGTTTTTTTTTTTTTTGCAGAAATATTCAGATTAACCAAATTAAAATGGTCCTCTTTTGTAGCAATGCACTTGTCCTTTTCCCCCAAAAAAACTAGCTGGTTCCTTTAACAAAAATATTAAGGGAAATTATGAGGTAACCAAGCTAGCGCAAAACAAAACAATCGGACTTTCATGAAAAGAAAAAAATGATTCAATAAAATGCTCTTCCGGCTTTTAGTGAGAAAATGGGTACGTCTGCAGAGGACAAAATCCACTTGTAGTTTGATATATTTTAGCTTAATGTAAGTCTTGCATTCCATGCTTTTTATGTAACTTGTTTAGCAATATAGTCGTTTTATTTTTAGTACTTGCTTATTACGACTTCTGGAAAAAAGGTGAAAACAAAAAAATGGAATATTCATCCTTACACTATTTTATATAACATGGAGATGATTATTGACAGGACGAATTGTACAAAAGAAATGCATAACAGAGACAAACAGTGCGCTTTTTTTGTTACACAGCTCACCTGCGGTCAGTTGCTGCATTGTAAAGTTGACAGATTTGTATATTGGTTGATCCAAAGAGATGACATTACAACAAACCTATTTACTTATTGTACAGTACATTGTACCATTTGACTTGTAATGTGTTATGGTAAAATGATTAAAAGACAAACCCACGGTTTCATATTTCTGGCGTCCTTTTTTCAGCGTTTGATTTCCTGTCTGCAGCGGTGGGAGAGGGTGCGAGAAGAAACGGGCTGGTTATGGCTGAAAACTGCCATTCACATACCATACAGCCAGAACAGGAAACCACACCACAGCGCACAAATGAAAAGACAAGAACGGCACAACTCCAAGTAATAAAAAACTGAGCTATAGCCAGGCTTAATTATAAAGCATATCTCAAACCTATACTTTCACATCTCAGGAAGTTGTTTTAGAACCCAAAACTCCCACCAACAATACATAATTTCTCATGTGAAAATGACTTAAATCTGGAGGAATTTGAGGGTTTTAGTCTTGTCTTGCATTCCAAGAACAGCTAAGGCTCAAACTTCCTACTTTTCTGAGAAAAGCACTCTCAGAATGGCCGAATTGAAGCAACCGCTCATGTTACATCCTGTTCTCAACAAAACCTAGACGGTGTTTCAAATGTCAACATATTGGCACTTTTATTGTTTTATACATTATAAATGGACATTCTTAAAGGAGAGGGAAAGATTGATTCATAAAGAAAAATTGACATGCTTTTGCCTAAACCAAAGACATAATGGGACAAACAGCTCCACACACACAAAAAAAAAACTAAAATAAAGCAACAATATAAAGCACCGTATTTACACCATTAACATACACAGACCCATCGACCCCACGCAACAGGCAGAATAAAGTACTTCTGTAGAAAATATATTCTGTAGTCCTTGCATTTATTCATAAAGTCACCTGTGAAATCAGAATCCACCAAAGCATATGACGACGTTTGAAGACGACGAAGCCAGGGAACTAAAGGCCGGTCCAAATGCAGAAGTAGATTTTGTGATAGTGTATTAAACTACTGAATCTTGCAGCTGCTTCAATTTCGGTCAGAATTTGGAACAAACGTGGTATCTTGAGGGACCTAAAAATGGTACAAACATTTGAAAACAAATCTAAAAAAGCACCATGGATGCAAGCAAATATACTGCTACCTGCTGGAATCTGCACACATGTGTCGATACCCTTGCATTATGAGGTAAATCCACCAAGATACAACAAGTTTGTGGCTACAGCAACAGTCCATGGGTACCGATGAAGTACCACCATCAAGGCATGATAACATTTTTTAAAAGAAAACTGACATTCTATGTTGTGAAGTTGTAATACGCTTAGAAATTGTAGTTTTTGAAAATTGACCTGTTAAAATTAAATATCTAATTTAAGTCTGACAATTCTTTTCATGGCAAGGTACAAGCGAACAGAGATAAAGTGATACTGCATCATCAAAGAGTCTTTTAGGTCTAATGACCAGCAAGCACAAGGAAACGGAAGGAAATCTACTTCTTTTTTTAATGTCCTTGTCTCATCATGTCTTTACATCCCATAATTCCAATCCATGCCAACACGATGACCACAAAGTGACCACACATTCAAACAAACACACACACCTCAAGACAACAAGCATTCAAGAACTCAGTTCTGAATCAAAGACATGGGAACAAGTTGAAATTAAACGTTATATTAAAAGGACACAAAGTTAATTTGTAAAATGATATATGCAATTAACCCTCAACGTCTTCAAAAGCCTGAGACCCAGCCCAAAAATCCAACATCCCCACCCAAACAAAGAAAAAAAGTCAATCGACACACTTTGGCCCATGTTGTGTGTGCAAAAGGATATACAGACATTAAAAATGGAACTGTTCATGTTGTTTCTCTGCGTCTTTGCTGAGGCAGAGAGAGCAGGACAGAAAGGTTTTGATAACGGTGTACGAAACACATCGCTGTTCATTCCTCCAATCCACACGGGGGCGCTGCTGCGCCTCATGCCAGCAATTCACACACGTCAGTGCTTGCTTCACAAAACAGAAAAAAGAAAGAAACGACTAAACAAAAAAAAAAGACACGCTTCAGTCGATTTTGACCGCAGCGTAAATTTTCCGTATGAACACGTATGCAGCGTAGAAACCAATCGTTCCCGTTAGCAGCCAGAAAGACAAAACCATCAGGGTTGTGTAGCCAAAATACAGCAGAGAGGGAATGAACTCCACAATGTCCAGCTGAGGGAGGAAGAAAGAGACAAACAACTATGTAAATGCAGAGCCCAACAAAACAATGAGACGTGCAATTATTGGACACAAAGAGACTAGTCACACATCTCAATCTTCAACTTAATTTAACTAGAAAATGTCAAACTATTTAATTGACTGCTCGTTTTATCATTTTAAAAGTTCAGAAATTGCATGCGTGCTCTATTAAAAAACAGATTTAAATACATTTTAAATGCAGAGCATATCATTTCTGTGCCAATAGCAGCATATTTCAAACAGATTGCCCCAAACAATCTGTCCATCTTCCATTGGTCTGATAAAAAGGTAGCCTCGCTCATCAACACTACTGGTTGAGCCAATAAGCTAAATACAAAATACAGACTTGTAACAATTTCAAATTGTAATGGGTCCTGTTTAGATAACAAAATGTAAATAAGCCCAGAATGAATGCATTTATTATTCAAATTACATTATTCATAGACAGCAACTGCCATAAAATATCCAGAGAGAGAGAGTGTGTGTGTTTGATTAAAAAAGCAAATAATCAAATAAAAGCAATAAAAGCAAATAAAAAAAGAGCAAATAATGTGGGATTGAATCTATTCTATAGTTAACACTAGTTTAAGCCTAAAATAATGTTGTAAACTCCATCTACCGTTTAAAAACCAAAAATTCTCAATATTCTGCTGAATAGGAGAGGCACTGCAATAGAAGTCTGCTGTAACACACTGAAGTAAAGATAGTCACCTTATTGACAAAATAGAAAACAGCATAGACGAGGACATAAAAGGCAGACCCTCCGGACACGAGGAACGTCCTCCACCACCATCGATAGTCCTGTAGGGGGAGGAGCCACAATGATTGACAGGTGACTGAGTGAGTGAGTGAGGACACCATTGCAATTTTTGGTGGCCATTCAAATTAAGTGACCTTTGCTTTTGTTATCATAACTCTTAATATTTGCCTATTATCTTCTGTATGGGTGAGTGTGTTTGTGTGCACAGTGTGCAAAGATTATGGAGCTCAACCGGTACAACAGGAACACCACATAAATGACACAGGGCAGCACTTGGACACTAGACAGAGGGTCAAAATGTTGCCTATAAGTTCTTAAAATGGATTTGTGGTAATGTAAGAGTTACATCTGAACTGTATACCTGTGGTGTGTTGTAACAATAGGCAAATATTTACTGCTGGAAGTACTAAACAGCTCAGTTCCCTTTTGTTCTAAGGTCATACACCCACCTCTGCACATAGCTGGAAGTACACCATCACGATGCTGATTTGAGAGCAGGAAACAACAAGAATTATGAAGACAAGGAACAGGAAGCCAAACAGGTAATAAAACTGGTTTTCCCAGATAGCCTATAAGAAAATATAACACACCACAATGAGCTTATATTCAGACACGCAGCAAAACATCAATGTGTGAGTACATTTAATATGCCGTACTGGATGTATGCATTATTTACAGTATGCACATTTGATTCCACTTACACTAAAGATGAAGAAAAGTTCGATAAACATAGCGCCAAACGGCAGGATTCCCGCCATCAGGATGCTAAAGGGAGAGATCAATACAAACCCATTAAGCATGCACTCCTAATAAACTATTCACAGAGTAACAAAGACAATACTGAGAGCTCCACGTACCCGACAAACTTGTTCATGTACCAGCGCTGCTCAGGGACCTGCCGGGGGATCTGATTGGTACGAACTGGATTGTCATACGGTTTTTTTCGGAAACCGAAATAATAGCCCAGGTACACGAGAGGCATAGAAATACCAAACCACATACACAACAGGGCCAGCATTGTAGTGAAAGGAACCTGAAATATGTGAAACCGAGAGGTGGCAGTCAGTTTATAAGAATACTCGCGCTGAATAAGAGGAAGTTGCTTGATGGAGCATACAATGTGATTGGTTTCCGTCTTTAAGAAAAGCTGTTCTTTTAATAAATCACAAACATTCTCACAAATTACTTTTTGAATAAAGTGTTTAAATCAGTCTAATGATTCCTTTACTCTATGAATCTATCATCAATAGCAGTTACTAACACAGAATACAGTTTAATAGTTTGGGGTCAAGATTAACACTTTTTCAGCAACGATGCTTTAAATTGATTAAAAATGACAGCAAAGACTTTCCGATGTCATAAGTTTCCAGGCAATTACAACTATTCTATTCAGTAAAGGATCCAGATACAAATATTTAGCTGTTTTCACAAAAATACAGAGCAGCACAACTGTTGTCAGATGCAAATTGGCATTTAAGAATGAAGACACCTACAGCGCCAGAAGAGTGCTCTCCCCAGATGAAACAGTTCAAAACGAAACAGATTCCAAAGACGACGGCGGGGTACAGAGTTGCCGTCTAGAAGGACACACATACACAATGTCCTTTATTTCTTGTTCTTTCAGCCAGTGTAATCTCCAAGCTCAATTGTTTAGGTTTGTACTCACACAGAAAGCTCCTTTCTTCCATCTGTGGCCTTTAAGAGTGCGGTAGAGTCTACCTGCGAAGTATCCTCCGAACAAACTGCAGGACAAGACACATGACACCAACAGTTTTGAATAGAGTCGCGTCTGAAATTGCTAAATCTGATAGAGCACAAGCTGTTGTCATTGTGTATTTACCCCATGAACATGAAGAGGAAGCAGGCTGTTGTCATAAGAGCTCCTCGGCTGGATGGAGACAACATTCCTAGCATAGCCACAACTACAACACACACATGCACAGTTTCATTGTATTTAGGAGTCATGTAACAACAAAAACTAACAATTCAACAAGAAAGGGATACATAAAGCTTTATGACAGACAGGCATTACAATTATGTAGGATTCTGCAGTTGTATGGCCTATGATTGTGACAGAACCCAAATTTACCAATACCAGTACAATTTTGTAGTTTTCTGTACCAGAGCAAACACTGTTAAATTGACATTGTTTAAAAAAAATGTCCTGTCCATTATCAAAGTAAATCATCATCATTTCCAATTCAATTGAGCAGTGAAATACTGTTGTCAATCCAGACAACAGTATGCAGTGTACTTAGCAGCATAAAGGTGCAGTGTGTAATATTTATACGGATCCATTGACAGAAATGCAATATAATATACATAACTATGTTTACAGTGGTGCCATAATTAACCGCTATGTTATTACCTTCTCCATACACCGTGAGGTCCCCTTACAGTGAAGTCACCATTTTGCATCGCCATGTTTTTTTCTACAGTAGACCTAAATGGACAAACTTACAAACTTACGCTACAGAGCTCTAGCTACTCTCTGCTGTCTCCGATGACAACATTTTTGTTCTGTGTTGGCCACCGTAGCTTGGTAACCGGTAGGCGGTTGCAGTTCGCTAAAATTTACACAGTGCACCTTAAAAAAAAGCTTGTATTCAGATTGTGATTGCCAAAGAAAAACTACTGTTTTAATAATAATAATAAAAAGTTTGTTCAATTTCTCTCTAATTTGGGCTTGAGCCCCGATGATAAGGACCTGGCTGGAATTCCTCCGTTAATTTACTTTAACTAGCCCCTCTGATAGGCCATTGCGTTCACACGCTCAAAATATATGATTGTGATTGCTACAATGTTCTACGCTTGTAAAAACGCACTGTAAACAGAAACTTTTGATGCTCTTTTATGAAGAAAAATGAAACTTTTGCTCTTGATGAAACTTTTTAATCGACTAGTGGCATGTTTGACAACACTAGTGTGGAAGCAGAGCCCATATATTCTGCGCATTAGCAATTAGCATTAGCTTCATACACTATGCTAAAACAAAAAAAGCATAATACTCACAGATTACAATGAGAATCATGCAGAAGAGCTGGATGCCAGATCCCAACAGGGAGCTAAGTATCATAGGATACTGAGGTGGGCGGAACACATCACCATGGACGTTCTTCCAACCAGATTCCTCCATTGTGTCTTCCTGTTAACAACAAAAAGATAAAGAGCACTGAGATAACATTATATAAGAGATGAATATCAGAAGGCAAGCGACCAATCTGAATGCAGCATCTTACAATGTCATCCTCTCTGTTGTAGTTGGCAATGTCCTTCCTCAGCGTCCTGATGATAATCATACTCAGGATGCCTGCAGAAATACACATACTTAGATGCCATTGCAATGGTAAAGTGCTTCGAAATGAACAGTCATGTGAAGATGGAGATGAAAATCAGCCACACCTGACAGAAAGAACACCACGACTACAGAGTTGACGATGGAGAACCAGTGGATCTGCACGTCACTCATGGTGAGGTATGTGTCCCAGCGAGATGCCCATTTCACTTCACTCTCCTGCAATGATGAAGAGAGCAGCCATTTATGAAACCAAATAAGAACATGTAAAGCACAGGCGGACTTCTTGATGGAGGAGGCGACGAGTCTCACCTCCCAGCGCACAGAGTAAGTGAAGAGAATGCTGTTCTCTTTGGATGAGTCGATCTCCTGAGGGATGGGGGCAACCGTTTCAGGTAATGTGCATTTACCATGGTCATCTGCTTTTATGTCTAGAACAAGTGAGAGAATAATTAATTTAATGGTAGTAAACAATGGACAATTTGTTTTTAGTGTTTTTGGATGTATAGAGTACAATAATTTCAACATACTATAATATAAATTAATAAATATTTATTTAAATATAACATTAAATAAATATAAATATCTTAACACACTACCATTCAGAAATTTCTTGTGTCCACAAATGCTGCACTTATTTGATCAAAAATACAGTAAAAACAGTAATATTAAAATGTTTAAATGGCTGTTTACTATTTTAAAATATTATTTGGTATTTATATATGGTAAAGCTGAATTTTCATTACTCCAGTCTTCAGTGTCACATGATCCTTCAGAAATCATTCTAATATGATAATTTGATGCAACAGACTTTCAAGGTTTTCAGGTTCATACAGCAGTCTCAAGCAATCCCCCTCTTCACATTCGACACGGTGCCGTCGAGTGTTAAAACGCGAAAGGCGAAGCTTGAATTTACGGGTATGTCCCTCTTTGGCTAATGTACTTTCAAGATGGAGGGGCAACATGGCGACCAGCATTCGAACCCCTCACCCGTATGTATTTTCAATGGCATATTATAAACTTACGAGAAAACTTTTTTACTTGAAAGAAGTAAATATACATTAATGAGCACATATATTTTTTAAAGAGCTAAGTGTTTTTAGCTAAGAATAAACTAAAAATGTTACACAGTGTAGCTTTATTACAAAAACATAAAAATAATAATAAAATTATTAAATAATACAATCAACTGACAATTGCATAAATGAATGATGATTATAAATGATTATGACATTAAATATAAACGCAAAGAAAATGAAACCACCAATGTATGGTTGCTTCTTAAAGTGAAACATGTTATTGTAAACCCTTAGATCCTTAGAAAAATCTCCATACACATTCAAAATAAAAATAAAAACATTGTTTGTTCATGCCAGTTCCACAGTGCATTAACTAATGATAACAAATATAATATTTTAATTTAATAATGTATTTGCAAATGTTGAAATTGCTGCTGTTCACTGTTAGTTCATGTTAAGTAATGTTACCAAAGGAAGCTTTACTGTAAAGTGTTACTGAAAAGCTTTTTTCTGGTGTTGAATTCATCTACTCAGATTTTTCAATTTGTAAAGTTCTAAATGTCACTGAATTACTAATGACTTACCTTCAAATTTTACGCTCTTTGGCATCACCTCGAAACGTACAACCCTGTAATTGTGTTCTTCATCCTCCTCCACCTTTTCTTTGTGGTAATATATAATGAATGACAGATGGTTGTGCAAATAGAACTACAGGAGGGAACAAAACATGTCAACCAATCATGAAAAAGAGCAAACGATGACATGACCAAATACAGTGATTTTTTTTTTTAATATATAGAAACCATCAGGCATTTGTATCCATTTTAAAGTTCATGGGGATAATTATCTGTTATTGAAATATAGTCAATAAAAGACATAAAATCAATTTAAATAAAATACAAAAACAAATGAAAAGTGGTTGAGTGAGAGGTAAGCTACATCTTTAGGCTGGCATATTACACTAATGGCAAAAGATGCTCTCCAGGATTACCTTGTTATTTTCGGTAAAGCCGAGCCTGTAGCCATGCTCAAACTGAATATCCTTTAACGTGTCCTTCTTCTGTTCCTCTTCTGTTCCCTCCTCTTTGTTTGGGTAAAGCTCCAGCCGTGTTGCCACAGGGAGGTTATCTGCAATGCTGTTTATATGCATGACCTATTAAATCTATCAAACTACTACTGACAGCTTTAACCATACAAGATAAGCGAAAATATGCATGAATTAAATAGTCAGAATAATATATATATATATATTTATTAACTCACAGGTGGACATAGTACTCTTCTTGGATGCGCTCAGCTAGCAGCTTGCTCTCCTCCACAGTGAGTTTGATGGGATTATCTGGCTTTTTACACAACACCTCACATTTCTTGTCGACGTTCATGAGAACCGTGTAGAGCGTGTTTACGATACGGTCCCCTCGCAACACCTCACCTGGTCACATAGCATCATCAAAATGAGAAGCATGTCACAGTAATACCTCAATCTACTCACTGCAAGCTTTAGTTTTCTGTAACTTAGCTATGCTTAAAAAAGTCAGATGAGTGACTACTGTGAAATGACAACTTACCGAGGTTCTCTGCCTTGTAGACAACATTGTCAGGCTTACAGAAGGGAAGTGAATAGTATTCATAGGGCAGCTGGGTTCTAGAGCTTGTCAGTTTCACAGCCTGGTAATTAAAAATAGGTACATGTTAGAAACACCAAACACAAATCTAAAAACTTCTGGAGAAGGAATCTGTGGAATGAAGGATAAAGATTGTGTCAAACACTGATTCCTGTATCTAGATTGATCAGGGCTGAGCAGACATGTCTGTGGAAAACAGATGGTCAATATATTAGTAAATGTCTCCCAAAACAGCAGTGTCTAGGGTCAAAGTTAGAGATGCACTGATTGGAATTTTCTTGGCCGAATCCCATTTTTTTGTAAGTGTGATCTGCCTATAGCAAAGAACTATAATTGACAGCAAATACAAACAAAATTCTGCTTTTTCAATGCAACATTTTATTTTCATAAAAAAACAAATAAAAATTAAGTAATAAAAAACAAACAAAATAGACACGTTGTAATAGTAGACAAATAGTTTTCAATAGTACTACTAAAGTTATCAAATATTAAAGTAACACTGGATAGTCCTAATTGTAAAAAAATATATATATATTAGTAATAAATACAGATTAATTCTTATATTTAAAGTTACAAAAGTTATTCAGTCAAGAGCAGAGTGTGATTTTTTCTGACTGAGTTTAACTGAATACTCATCAAGTATTTGATTGTTTAAGTGAACATTGTAATCCCAACTAAGTAGGCAAAACTCAAAAATCAATTTTTATTGTGTACAATACATTTTAATTGTTCTTCACTGGAAATGCTTGACAACACAATGTTTGAGTTCATAAACTTAAAGGTCCAATGAAATCAAAATGTAAGTTTTTTAGCTTTTAGTATGACTGTGTTATAACCATTATTTGAAGGAACTGGCATTTTAATCTCACATTGCACCGCAATAACAAGTGTACATCCGATGTACACACAGCGCCTGTCCGACTTCACGCACTCGTTTTCATTCACTCCTTCAAGTGAATAATGAAAGTGGATAACATAGGGAATAGTGAATGATGCTTCAGTGGGCGACTTTGGATTCAGCCTTTCGATCTCAGCTTTGCACTCTCAACAAATGCAACAGTGAAAAGGGATCCCTCTATAAACAGTGTCACACTGTGCCATGTTCCGAGCGTTGTTTGAGCGACATCCGCATATACCGGTATTGCGGTATCATCAAAATTCATATCATAAAAAAAATTCATACAAGTATTGGGTATGAACCAGTATACCACCCAGCACTACATTATATAACACTTAATTTTATAAGTTACTCTCTCTTTTGAGTGCCATGGGCAAAGCATCCTGGGAAATAGAAATCCCAGTCAAGTATCAGTTCAACTTAAGTTCTTTTAAATTAAAAGAAGTAATTTCATAAAAAAACTATGAAAAAATTCAGATTACTTCAAATATATCAGTTCTGTGAACTTGAATAAAAAGTACACAAAATGTTTTTGCTAAAAATACACAAAAGTTAATTTGACTGAACTAATTAGTTTTAGTTTGTCCTACTTCAATCAATTAATTATTTTGAGTGTTAGGGTTTACAGTGAAGTAAGTCACTCATTTTTGCACTTGCGACTCACAAGCTACGAGGCCTCACCTTTATTTCAACAGGGCTGCTCTGGTGGAAATTCATGGGCGCAACCCCTGGTACGTAAAAGGGTGTTACTAAAGGCAGCGTGGACACCAGTAACAGTGCCCACATCTCCTACAAACACAAAAAGAGACACACAAAGTCAAATATGTTTAGTTAATTATCTATAACCTTGTTGCAGTACAAAAACAGCACACTGGCAATACACTTGTTTACACAAAAACATACATCCTAAGGAACTGTTACTAGTGTAAGTCAGTATGATGCCGAAAAAGTAAATCCATATTGTTGATCAAACAGATAATGAAGTATCCATAAACCACCTCAACAGGTGAAACAAGCTGAATCTGAATCAACCTCCAACCAATATTAATACAGTCAGCAATTGAATAAAAAGCCCCACATCATCAAAATAAGCAGTTTGACATTGTTATTACCTATTACACAGTTAAAAGTTCTCAAATGTATCTGGCCGAACAGTGTTCCAACAGCACTGGGACTATTTAAATCACTCTTGCTTGTCTGGGTTTGTGCGGTCCAGACCAAATTGTGAGAGCTTAGAGGAGAGGACGCATAGTAGATTTGTCATATTAAATGCATAAATGTTAATACGAAACAGAAGTTGCAACATACATTTTCTTCTGCATTGTTACGCACTTCTGAGAGAAACATTATCCCATTCCCACCCTATGCATCAGTTGTTGAAGGAATAGAGATGTGGTCATTGTACTTAAACATGAAGTCGACTGTTAGAAAGGGCTGGGGTTTAAAGGGATAGTTCACCCATGAAATTCAGACTAATACAATCAAAGTTATATTAAAAATGTCCTAGCTAATCCACACTTTATAACTGCAGTGAAAGTACATTAGGGCTGTGCGATATTGAAGAAAAATGCGATATGCGACATCTTAAATAATGCAATATTCGATATGTGATAAGATATTGCTATTCGTTTGTAAAATCTATTTAAATAATATTTTTTTAAAGTATTTAAAAACTGAGAATGATATTATTTATGTGTTTCACATTCTCTCAAATGTGAAAAAAAAAGCATCGCTACAACTTCTGAAAGTGACAAGCAATGTTTTAGCAAAAATGTGTCACATCTGACAATATAATTTTAACATCAAAGTAAACAAACAAAAAATGTAAGGCAAATATTTCAATACCAAAAACTCTTTGCTTGACTTGGTAACGTTATATCAACCTAAAACTCAACATCAAGAACATCTAGATAAACAAAGACACCTGAACTAGGGGTGGAAGATTATTTTTTAAATGTATCTTCTTTATTTAATCTAAAGACTAAAAACAGTAGTCTTCACATTAATTAAATACACTGATACATAATAAAGCTACAAAAGTTATTCAGTCGAGAGCACGGAGTGATTTCCTCTTGTTCTTCTGTTGTTTGACAGTCAGTGGCAGGTTTACTGTATTAGCAGCCTGTCACTTTAAGATCTAATGCACGGATACTATTGATAAGCATTCGTCTTCTTTCCCCAACTGATATCCTTCACTAGAGCATAAACGACTGCAACAAGTTGTTTTAATAACTATTTTTAACATCAAGCAAGTCACATAAGTAACAGTTGTGCCCAGTACACTTTTCACAATGTTGAAGTAACCTATTAAAATCATTCAGATATTGTGTGCCGCTGCAATATGCATATTGCGATATGTGCATTTGCGATATTTCAATATATTGCACAGCCCTAAAGTGCATCCATCTATTATAAAAGTAATCCACACAGCTCCAGGGTGTTAATAAAAGCCTTCTGAAGTGAAAAAAAAACATATCTAACATGTTAGAAAGTAAAATATCTAGCTTCTACCATAACTGCCACACAAGCATTTTGAACTGAGAGAGGGATTACACTTTCTTTCTAAGTTGAATACAGAAGGCTGTCTGACAGAAGCTAGATATTTTATTATACGTTATAAATAAGGATATTGTTATATATATATATATATATATATATATATATATATATATATATATATATATATATATATATGCGCTTGAGGGTGAGTAAATCCTGGGCTAATTTTTATTTTGGGTGAACTATCCCTTTAATTTTTCCGCTAAATGATTGATTGGAGATGCCCTGCATTCGTCAGTAGTCTGCAGTTTTCACTGGAAGGTCCAGTAATGACATTCTGACTTGTCGATGTAAAACATTTTTTTTACATTAATACTTGAAGCAAAATCACTCACATTTTCTTCTCACAAAATAATGTACACTCAAATCAACAACTAGTGTCTATTGATTTACTTTAAGTTGTCGTGTAATAAGCGGGATAATGCGCCGTCATTTTTGCGTAACGTTAAGGGTCATGATCGGTCGGCGTTATTTTACGAGAACGAACGACCCATTATTTCCTATAAAATTACATAAATAGTAACCAAACTCTTCTTAAGCCGAAACTGTTTAAATCTCCACAAGTGTCAAAAAACACAACCACAAACAGTGCCATCCGGCAAGAACAAAACATATCAATACAATCTGGAGGGAATTGAGACAGCTACTGTGATTTAATCACTTTATGAACATCTATCGTCCTCATCATCTTTGCTTTGATTGCGAGAGGCAGAGAATGCTAAAGCAGCGCAAACGCATTAACGTTAGTCGACTGACAGGGCAGATACAGACTCCATCATGTGATGCTGTTATTTACCATGAAACAGTCGCGTATAATCAAGCAATAATAGCTGTCTTTTTCATATGCCGTAAATTTTAGATTAGATGAGGACATTACCTCAGTCTCACTCTTAGCAAACACTCGATAATTAGCTGCCTGCTAAGCGTTACGGCTAGCCGGCTGCTTTTCAATCAGCATCCACTGCGCGAAAATAGCCACGCATAACACATGGCCAACTCGCAAGAAGCAACACGAAACAACGTGGTTTAAAGTAAGTCATCTCCATCCGTGTGAAATTAACCTGTTTGTGAAAGAAAGAAACAGAAAAGGCTTTAGCATTAGTAAGTTACTCACCATCGCCGCCGCCATCTTGAATACACGTGTCATTGCAGACGTCACAGGAAGGATGTCAATGCGTCATCATGCTGCTGTCATTTCACTTTCAAAGCTTTTATTAAAAGAAGGAAGTCAGTGCTTATGAATATTGACACAGCAGAGGCAACATTTGTTTTAGTCTTTTAAATGACGCCTTCAATGTAATTCATATTAACCAATATGTATTTACCAACATTTCATTTCCTTATTGTTTTATTTGTGTGGAGATAATGCTAAAAAAAACCAAAACAAAACAAAAAACAGATAGGCTACATTACACAAACCTACGGTTTCACAGGCAAGGTTTAAACCTAGTCTCAGAGGGTTTTTTCTAAGGCATGTTTCCTGGCTTAGTCTAAGCCCTGTCTGTAAAAGCAGGCCTAAAATACAAGGATTTGCAGGATGTATGTCTTGTTAAGTCAACAACATACCAATAAAAACTATTATTAAACTAAAGTAATAATATATATATTGTTACTATTATAGGCCTAATGCTGAAGTATAGAACAAGAAATCTAAAATTAATAGGTGCATCTTAAAATGTAGTCATTTTCCATTGTCTTGTAAGCTTGCATCAATAAAATTATTTAACAAGTTTGTAGAGCTATTATGATAAAGAGTCAATGAGGTATTTTTCTAAATTAAATACATTTATTTGTTTTGTGGACTAATTGTAACAACATATACAAAATAGCAAGGTTATGTTTTTATAGAAAACTCTTTGCAGAAGACTTTACATCATGACAAAGTTAAACGAAAATCAGCTGTTTTACACAAATGAGATAAATGTTAATGAAGCCACAAATAAGGGGCCTCGAACATTCCTCAGGGGCCTCGAATGTTAGGAGGAAAACATAATGAAATAAAAGAACGTCACATATCCATTATTATTATTGCACAAAAGTTTAAACAAATACCAACAAAACCCGAAGATGTGAAAGCAAGACACATATCAAACATTAAATAGCTTCAGGGGTGTAAAAGTACAAAATAAACCTAAAAAACAAGAGCATAATTTACAAATGTATACAATCACAATACACAAGACCTTTAATACAAGTTAAAATGTAATTTTTAAAGGGGACCTATTATTAAAATTTCACTTTTATATAGTTTTTGGACATATTTATGTGTTTGCAGTGTACATACACAAACACCCTATTGTGGTAAAAATACTCCAACTCTGTTAGTTATTTATGCATACATCTGAAACAGTGTCTCAAAATGAGCCATTCAGGAATATACTCACTTTGGAACAGGCCCCGCCCACGACCCTATTAGCTTAGTTCCGCCCCTGAATGAGCTGTACACAGTCCGCCATGTTTATCTCCTCGCCATAGTATTTAACAGTTCAAGTAAGAAATGTATTCTTATTAGAGCTACTAGTTATTCAATCAAGAGCAGTGGGTGATTTTCTGTTTTTCTCATATTAACAGCATATATAGCAGAAGAAACAATATATTACGCTAATATACATGTGACTTTATTACATGCTGTTTACGTTCAGAGGTGTTTATGTGAACTTTGTGTGTTTTTGACATAACCTTGTGTGTATTTAACAGTTTAAGTGCAATAAGACGTGAAAGACAATTTAGTTTAATACTCACGGGACGCGGCGTTTGACATCCAGATTTCTGTGAGCGTGCTTCGAGTGTGTGCGCTCAGCAAATCATATATCCGAAGTTTAGATGGAAATGACTTTAAAACGCATGCAGATAATAAACGTTCATGATGATGAAGAACTGCACTGTCACGTGAGCATGACCGCGATAGAGAGGATAATCAAAGCCAAACAGATGTTTTAGTTTTTGAAAGAGTATTCTGAGGCACGAGCTGTAAAGGCTCCATCTCTTCTGGAAAGCGGGGTGGGAGCAGAAGCTTATTTGCATTTAAAGATACATGCACAAAAACAGCATGGTTTGGCAAACTGGGCATTTACAACATGGTATTATAAATGATGTGGTGTGTTTTGAGCTGAAACTTCAGACACATTCTGTGAGACATATATTACATCTTGTAAAAAGGGGCATAACAGGTCCCCTTTATATAACCAACTAAAGATATATTCATAACTACCTTAAGCACAGATGTTTTTTCTAAAATGTTTGGAGCAAGGATTCAGAATCAATTTCATCTTTTTGCAGAAGAGATATAGTTCTATACATTTCCTAATCTACAAGTACGTATTTAAAACTTAATGTAGTTTGAAGTTTTAGAACGAATCTTCTCATAAACAATCAAAACTACAATTTATTTTAATGCTCATAATGTGTATTCTCAATTACAATACGCATGAACAGATAGTTTTAAAATACATCTGACATAAGGTATTTACAAATCATTCAGAAAAGTTAATAAAAAATTTGTTTTATATTAAAATGATAAATTCATATAGCTTCTGTTGTGCAACACTCAATAGTAAGGCAAAGGGCTCTGCTTGAATAAAACCGCTATAATGACATTTTGTTATAATTGTATTCATTTACAAGTAATTTAAATAACACACTATTACTTTTCACAATTGATTTCACAACATATGTATAAAGTCAAGGGGTTGGTATGCATGGATATGTTATATATGCGTACATTTCTTTGAGAGCTCCTGATACCAGGGATTTATGCATGTCAAAGTGTGTGTGTGTGTGTGTGTGTGTGTGTCTCAAGGCTGTTGCTGATACTGGCTCTCAGTGGCCGTGTAAAAGTCCTCCAGTACACTCTGCAGGTACTCAAAGGTGGGCCTGTCCTCTGGCTTGTTCTTCCAGCATTCCAGCATGATGTCATAGAGCTCTTGAGGGCAGGAGTCCAGACGCTGCATACGGTATCCTCTCTCCAGAGCACGGATCACCTCAGGATTTGTCATACCTAAACAAACAGTAAACTCTTTAGCCAAGTTTCTAGAATCTAATGTTATCCCAAAGTTAATTTTTCGGTCATTCTCTGAAGAAATAACATTTTGATAATTTTCTCCCCCTAAATTGTATAAGGTTATTGCTGGGGTTTCAAGGAATCATACTTTCTCACTTCAGGCTCAAAGTAGCAAGACCGAAGCTGATTAATATTATTGCACCACACCATAGTCTTTGATTATTTAAAAAAAAAAAAAAAGTATTAATATTTTGACAATGTTTGACAATGCCAAAATAAGTAAATCCATATAATGAAAAAATGATGAAGTGTACTTCATGCAGATGCAGATTAGCTAATATTCCATTGAAAAACAAAGATTTAAAAAAAACACTGTAAAACTAAACGGTTACATTCATAAAATACACTACCGTAGGCTATGTTCAAATGTTTGTGGTACGATTTGTATTTTGTTTTTGTACAAATTAATAACTGTATGTAGCTTGGATGACAGTAAAGACGTTTATATTGTTACAAAATATTTCAAGTAGATACTGTTTTTTTTTACAGAGAATACTGGAAAAAATGTATCATGGTTTTCACAGAAACATTAAGCAGCACAACTGTTTTTAACATTGATAATGATAATAGTAATAAAGTTTCTTGAGCATCAAATCATCATATACGAATTATTTCTGATTCATGTCACACTGAAGACTGGAGTAATGATGCTGAAAATTCAGCTTTGACATCAGACTAATAAATTACATTTTAAAATAAAACAGTAATTTTCCATTGTAATATTTCACAATATAACTGTTTCTATTGTATTTTTGACCAGATAAATGCAGCCATGGTGACCATAAGAGACTTATTTCAAAAACATGAAGAAAATCTTGCAGACAGTAGTGTGAAGTAAGTTTGTTTCACTCAAAAAGGTCAATAAACAGTTATATGAACTCAACTGATTATATTAAGCAGAATTAAAATAAAAATATTATTACTTGCAAGTAATTCAGTGTAACACATATTTGTAAGCTGATTTGATGTATAATTAAGTTGTTTTAGTGTCATTTTCTTACAAATTTAAATTCTTAATTTTAATTGAATTGACTATAAATGTACTACTTTTTATAAACCTAAATGATTTAAAGCAGTCGGTTTCCGTAAATGAGTTGAGTTTAAATGATTAAATGAGTTGAGTTAACTTAAGTTTTCCAGTGTAAAATCAATCAAAAAATAGTTCAAAATCCTATTAACTCTATAAATAGTAATACTAGGGACTGGAAAAGGAAGCATGAATGGTACCATTTTTTGGAGAATGATTTTTTTTTAGCATATTCACAGTGCACTGAGGCGACCCACTAACCTGGGTATGGTGTACGACCATAGCTGATGATTTCAGTGAGCAGAATGCCAAAGGACCACACATCTGATTTAATGGTGAAGGAACCATAGTTTATGGCCTCCGGAGCGGTCCATTTTATAGGGAACTTTGCACCTAAGGACAAAAAAACCCAAACACGTATTAACACAACTTCTGCTGACAATAACCTTTAAAAAGCATGCATTTGTCTGCAAGTTACCAACTTATATTAACTCTGTTTCTCTTTTGGCTGCCAGAAAACCAGATCAGACTAACCTTCTCTGGCAGTGTATTCGTTGTCCTCTATGATACGGGCCAGTCCAAAATCAGCAATCTTACACACTAAACTCTTGTTGACCAGGATGTTTGCAGCACGAAGGTCTCTGTGAATGTAGTTTCTCTGCTCAATGTAAGCCATGCCTTCTGCTGTCTAAAGTCAGGAAAAAGAATCAGGTTTTAGCTACTTTTAATGATATACTGAGTGTGTGTCACTTAGAGCAAGAGAAGAGTAGGTTAGTTAGCAACAGGTACGATAAGCTATAATGAGTCTGTGTGTTTGTCCTGGTAAACCTCACTGATAAAAATGTTCTGCTTGATTTACTTAAAAAATATGATGAATTTTTTTGCATCATTTTATTATGTAGATCAAACAAGACTAGTATTTGTACAAACTACTTAATTTTTCTATCTGTTAAACATAATTTGCACATAAAGTAAACTTAAGTTTAGCATTTCTCTAGTCCGTTTTTTGAGTGTTAATTTTTTCTTTCTTTATTTTTTTAAGCTTATACTTTGTGTGTACCATACTGATAGTTTTTTACTGTGGTGTTACATTTTTGGTCCCTATGAGGAAAACAGCGTATAAATCATACTAAATGATGTTTATTTGAAAATTTAATTAAAAAGTGCATAAAGTTTTTTTGTGATGGGTAGGTTTAGGGTTAGGGAGTAGAATAAACTACTCAGTGTTTTTCAGTATAAAATCAGTATGCCTATAAAGTTCCAATAAAACATGAAATGTGTGTGTGTGTGTGTGTGTGTGTGTGTGTGTGTGTGTGTGTGTGTGTGTGTGTGTGTGTGTGTGTGTGTGTGTGTGTGTGTGTGTGTCCCTGTTCCTTATGTTATAGGGACCAAATGTCCCATGCACAAGTATAGCCAAACTAGTATTTTTTTACATTTTGGAGATAAGGAAAACACTTAATAAAATGTGTTTTAGTTATGATTATATTAATAATAATTATTAATAATAAAGTAATAATTTAAACTAGTGAAACGTTTCAAAGGATCAAAGGATTTGTCTCCTGTTTCAAATGATCTATACACAAATCAGTTAAAAAAGAGCTTTGGAGCGTCCAAAATCGCATACTGTCTGAATAGGTACTACATTTGAATTTGAACTTTCTTTGCGACCTTTAAAAAGGTGTGGTCTATATAATATGAATGTAATCCAGACATTCCTCATCCACCATGTCATTATCACTTGTGTTGCTTCACCTCCATTCATAAATCCCCTACAGACGCCTCAGGATAATAAAGTTTCCATTGTATGCAGACTTCCGAATCTCACCAGAAGAAGTAGGTTATCCAGGGATTTGCGCCATTTTCGCCTACTGTTTTTTTAATACTATGAATTCAGATTACTCTGTTGGTGTACTGTTTTTCAAATACTATATAGTAGGAAAGTATTCGATTTTGGATGCAGTGATTGTGTACATTGCAAAACAAAATTTCTTTGAAAAAAAAAGAAAAATGACAAACAACAGCATTATTAAATGCAGTTTGTTCAATAACAGGGGTTATGAGAAGAGCTCTTGCTAAGAAAGAGCCATTGAAAATGAAAGCTTAAAATTGAAGGTTACTGTTTTCAAAGACTTTAATGGTCATTTTTTTAACTCCCATGTCAAAATCCAGCTTTCAGTCACTGATTCCAAGAAGTGTACAGAGTTAAAGGTATGCCATTGCAGTCAGGGGCATTAAATATAGTTGTCAGTAGCGATAGCATTGAATTTCAACAATTGCTGAAAGAGAATGAAAGTCAAAGCCAAGTGCCCAACTAAAAGTCACATACAGAAACACTGATCACCATAATGGTGATTTCATACAGACATTTGTTTTGGTCTTGCTAGAATCATATCAGCACCCAAAAGACAAATGCTGGTCCACCAGCTTGCCAGCACCCCAAACTGGTCCAAGTGTGCAAAATATAACTTGGAACAAACCAGCAACCAGCATCCAGAACCAGTCAGTGTGTGTGTGTGTGTGTGTGTGTGTGTGTGTGTGTGTGTGTGTGTGTGTGTGTGTGTGTGTGTCTGTGTGTGTGTGTCTGTGTGTGTGTGTGTGTGTGTGTGTGTGTCTGTGTGTGTGTGTCTGTGCGTGAATCCCCTTATCAGTCAGGGCAGATTCACATCTGTCTTGTTTAATGCTTGCTGTTCTCTTCCTCTTTCCAGCTCAGTGTCGCACCCTTTTTTGCAACCATCACACTTGCTTGAATGAAACATCAATTATAATTCTTATGTCAAACTTCCTCAACCCCGATATTTCTTCTAAACCTTTTAGCATAACTTACATAATAATATTTTTGTAAAGTATGTTTGTTTGTCTTGTAAGCTGACTAATTTTCTAGTTTGGTCCTTAGATTGTTGTATTCAGTTCACCTGTTATCTTGTTAATGAACTCATTATTTCCCTTTGTTTTGCTCTGTGTATTTTAACCATCTGTTCTCACATATTCTCTGATTTTCCTTCTTTAAAGTGGTTTGTTACGTATTCTCTGCATCCCTCCTGAGTATGCTATAAATTTTTTCCCCACCAGTGTTTAAAAAAAAAGTTTCCCACCAGCCCCAGTGTTTTTGATCATTTTCACAAAAATGTAATGGCCCATAGAATATTTTGTTGTATGAATATCGGATTTGATTAGGATATTCTGTACTCATTCAGAATATGCATAATGGCGCCCCCTAACGAATAACAGTGAAAATTCTTACAAAATAATGAAAATTCCGAGTTTGGTGGAGAAAAAGTTGTTGTGTTATAAAGTTATTCTTCATTGTGCATTTATTGATCGAACCAACCGTGACAATATTTTACTGGTTTAACCTCATACGACCTGGCGTCCACATACGTGGACATCACATTTTTGGTTGTGTGCACATAAAATGTAATTCTGTGTAACTCTAACCTGTTGTACACAAACAAGGACACTTACACTGCCATCTGGTGGTGTCAGAAGAGAAAAACACTTTACATAAAAACGTCAAGATTGCGAAGAAAACGTCTGACAAGTCAGGCCACCACACCAAACCAAGACATCCACAAGGTAAAAAAATCTAATAAAATGTCATTGTTGATTCTTGTTTGGGTATGCATAATTGTGTTGTATGATTAATATGGCACACAAATTTGATAAATTCTTGAAACGGTAAAGATTTACTATGCTTCTAAAATTGAGGTCCAAGAGAGGACTTAGTACTGGAGTCAATTATTATTTTACTCAAAATTCTACAAACAATACCCCATTGTGACAGCATGAAATAAGTTTGTTTTAAATATTTGCAAATTTAATAAAATAAAAAATAAAATAAAAAAATCAATGCAGCATTGAAGGTCCCAATGAGCACAGTGGTCCCAATGATCACAGTGGCTTCCATCATCTGTAAATTGAAGAACTTTGGAACCACCAAGGCACATGACAGCCCATCTGGAATTTGTCAAAAGGTACCTAAAAGTCTCTCAGCCCATGAGAAACAAAATTATCTGGTCTGATGAAACAAAGATTGAACCCTTTGGTCTTAATGGCATGCATCATGTCTGGAGGAAACCAGGCACCACTCATCATCTGGCCAGTACTATCCCTACAGTGAAGCCTGGTGGTGGCAGCATCATGATGTGGGGATGTTTTTCAGTGGCAGGAACTAGGAGACTAGTTAGTATCGAGGGAAAGATGAATGCAGCAATGTACAGAGACATCTTTCATGAAAACCTGCTCCAGAGCACTCTGGAACTCAGACTGGGGTGAAGGTTCATCTTCCAACAGGACAATGACCCTAAGCACAAAGCCAAGATAACAAAGGAGTGGCTATGGGACAACTCTGTGAATGTCATTGAGTTGCCCAGCCAGAGCCCAGACTTGAACCCAACTGAACATCTCTGGAGAGATCTAAAAATGGCCGTCTAAAAACGGCACTCCCCATCCACCCTGATGGAGCTTGAGAGGTCCCGCTAAGAAGAAGAAGGGGAGAAACTTCCCAAAAAAAGGTGTGCCAAGCTTGTAGCATAATACTCAAACAGACTGGAGGCTGTAATTGGTGCCAGAGATGCTTCAACAAAGTACTGAGCAAAGGCTGTGAATACTTATACATGTACATTTTATTTATTCTTATAAATTCGCAAAGATTTCAAACAAATTTCTTTCATGTTGTCTTTATGGGTTATTGTTTGTTGAATTGTAACGAAAATAAATAATCAATTTAATCCATTTGGAATAAGGCTGTAACATAATTTGCACTTTGTTACACAATTGTGTTTTGATTGTTTTCTGTGGATACAGACCTGTGTATCCCCATTCATATATGTGGACTTACTATTTTCCCAAAAGAGCTTCATGTCCAAAGATAATATCTGGTTATTATATTTATTGGTTCATCCTAACCAAAAATAGCTAGAATAAATCTAAAATGCAAGCTAAAACAAAGCTCGGGTCTTAGGTGTTTAAAGAACAATTGCACAATAGAGAGAACAAACTGATATTATCTTGGATTAAAAGTGACAAAGAGAAAGGGGAATAGACTGTCATGTTAATTGTAGACTCCACCCTCTCTCACACGCTCACACCTCTGTACACAAATATTACTGTCTGTCAGTTATCACATTTGAATATTGAAATCTACTAGGAAAAACCAGTCTTCCACAACAATGGAACATGTAATTATGTATGGGGGAGGAAAGCACATTAAGTGAACAAATGAGATCTTAAAACTATCTCACCTGTGCTGAGAAATCTATCAGTTTGGGAAGCTGGACACGATTCCCTTCATCACTTTTAATAAAGTCCAGTAAACTGCCTGAGAAACAAACAGATGCACAAAATATCAATAATAATAAGGCTATGCAATAGGACAATGGAGTGGCTAAAGTCACACACACCTTTCTCCATGTACTCTGTAATGATGTATATGGGCTCTTCTTTGGTAACCACAGCATTGAGGCGGACCAGTTTGTCGTGCTGGAGGGTTTTCATTAGATTGGCTTCCATGAGGAAAGCTTCCACAGACATACTGCCAGGCTTCATAGTCTTCACTGCCACTTTTGTGTGCTTGTTGTATGTTGCTGAGAAGCAAACAGAGACGGGTTTCACTGGTATTCTTCATTTTCACTCATTAGTGTTCGCTGCCAGCTCAAATGCTGACAGGACCCTGATTCAGGGTTTTAGGATAAGGTCAGTTTTTAGGTATAGTTTTAGGTATGTGTTTTTTTGTCAGGTTTGTATTTAATGAAAAAATAAAGTGTTACTGACATAATAATAATTTGTTTAAATAACACTGTCACTTTGATTCATATATATATAATAATTACATTTTTATCTAATGTATTTTCTGTTAATAAATCAATAAGGCACCCTTGTTACATTTTTAGATTTTTAATATTTTTCTGAAATATATTAATTCATAAATAAATGTGATCAATTATGATAAAACATCACGGTTATTTTTATTTATAATACATATTGAATATAACCTAATAAATATTATACATACTGTAATAGTTAAAATGTTAATATGATAAATGACACTAATGTTATTTTCTTATTTATAATGCATAATAAAAAGTTAACATATATTAATATATAATAAATGATAAAAGACACCAAAGTGTTTTTCAATACAATACAATTTTCAATTAATCATATATTAATAAATAGTACATTTAATATGAATAAAGACACCAATGGAACATGTTCATGTGAATATACAAATATTTATTACAATTGAATATTAAATACTATAATAATGTAAATTTATAAATAAACATTTATATATAAACATGTAAATGTTTATATATAAATATTACTATTTTTTAAATAAAAATTATAATAATGTTCTATAATAAACAATTCCTTTACCCTAAGGTGAGTCATATTAGCAACATTTTCTGAGGCCAAAAATATGGCTGAAACATTAAAATGCAAATAATATGCCTGAAACAGTTCAAATTCTGAATTTGAAAAAGTCCTAATCATCAATTTTAACCAACCAGAAAAGCTATCAGACCCTACTAAACAACCCATGCTGCACATCATCATTTGTTGGAGTAGACAGACGCATAATACATACATATTACAGCAAGCAGTACGTGTCTTACCCATCCAGACCTCTCCAAACTGGCCTGCTCCCAGACGTTTATCCAGTTTCAAGGACTCACGCGGGATCTCCCAGGCATCTTTCTCCCAAGGTTTCTGAGGTTTGGGACTCAGACAGGGAATGGTGAGAGATTGGCACAACCCATCGCTCTGCTCTGTAGATGTACATGATTGTTAAATGTAAAACAATGAGTGAACAATCCTTTAAGAAAAAGTTTGGTGAAAATCTCACCTAACACTTGAAACCAAAAATTAGGGCTTTATCCAATGAGATGTGATATAATGTATGTTACAGTAGTCCACATCTTTTTGTGGAATTTTACACTTACTCTTGTAGTGGGCAACCAGATCTTGCAGGGTGTTGAAGGTGATACGTGGGGAGATATAGAAACCGCCATTATCCAGTGTGCGGATTTTATAATGCTTCACAGCATCTCCGGTTTGAGGGTCACAGTCTCTGACAGACAGAGAGTAGCTTCCTAAAAGAGGAAGAGGTGCATATGATTTTAAGAGCAGATAAAGACAGTAAAAATGTTACCGATATAAGAAAATAGTACTGCGAATGCTTCAAGATTACACTCCTTGTCTAAAAAACCTACGGCTTTAACACTCTGGACGTACCCTTGGTGGTCTCACTGTCTCGGATCATAAAGGATCCGATTTTGTTTCCAGAGGCCAGCAGCTGTCTCTCTGCATCCTTTCTGCTGACACCTTTAAAAAACCAACTGAAGACACAGACAAGTAGATTAGATTAAATTATATATGTTAGTTTGAGTTTGGAAATATTTTTTGTACTGTTTTTGCTCATCAAGGTTACATTTATTTGATCAAAAATACAGTAAACACTAAACAGTAATGGTCCCGTTGCACATTTCCAGGGTTTTCAGAAGCAGAAGTCAATTACCCTCTAAATTGCGCAAATTCAAAAAATACACCCAAGGGAAAACTCCCATTTATTGCAGACCCAGATATTTCTTACAATTTGAAAAAGGAATATTTTATATTATATAATATTATATAAACTGCAATGTTTTTTTCCTTATTTACAGGTCACCTGCCATATGTAAAAGTCGCATGCTCATTCTGAATACACAGTTCCTCTGTGAAATCGTGTACTATAACCTTCCAGAAACACCTTATAGCCTACATGGCTGCACCCCAGTATAAGGTGCTTTCCTTGCTATTGACGCTTGGATAACACGCCTACTTCTTCAATTAAAAATAATGGCTAGCGTGGTGACTGCTATCTACGTGAGCCTACTAACATCCAGCGCCATGATTTTTGGAATGACTTATTGTGAGAGAGAAAAAAATGAAAAAATGAAGAGTTCTGATAGAAGCTTCTAAAAGCCACTTCAGATTGAGATAATACTGAGTGAACGCATATAGTTTACGTTCACAAAATATTTTCCCTTCAAACTCACTAAATTTCAGTCTCAGCCCCTTCAGAAGTACGGTACTTAGGTAGAAACCTATACATAGGAGCCTGGCAAAAATGCTTATTTTAAAGATATGTCAGATGGACTTTGTGGAGACTAGAGAAGTCTCTGTGTTTTAGTCGCACAACATTGGTAAATGGAAATCATTTTTGCGTCATTTCGCAATCGTTTTTTTTTAATCAACATTTAGAAAATATCGCAAAAGTTTTGTGCAAATCAGTACTGGAAACCAGGCTATGGTTGGGTAAACTTCTTTAGTGGTGAACGGAAACTACAACAAGAGGAGTATTTGCTCCAATAGCAAAGGGAAACAAATCTACAAAAGCATTTCTCAAAAGAGGACAAACATATCAAGAGATTAATTACAGTGGTCCGAAGTATTTTTTTTCCTCCAACAACCAAGCAGCTGCGTTAACTAGTTGTCTGAAATGTAATGCCAATCACACTGTGATATATGTTCACAATTTAAAATGACTGTTTTAATATATTTTAAAATGTAATTTTTTCCTGTGATAAGAAGCTGAATTTTCAGCATCATTACTTTAGTCTTCAGTTAGTCTACATGAATCTTTAGAAATCATGTATATATGTATATATATATATATATATATATATATATATATATATATATTTTTTTTTTTTTTTTTTTTTTTTTACTGCCATCTGACAGCTGATTGGTTGGTTGTAATCCATTAAATACATTGATATCAAAGTTATCTGACATTATCAAGATTAATTTGTTCTGACACAGTTTAACTCCTTTCATATGTTATTACCTTTTTCTAAACTACAGCGAATAAACAGTGATAATGTGAGCAAATGTTGAAGTTGTTGAATGCATTTTGGCTTGACTGTATATCAGTGGCACCACTACAAATGTACACAAACTATATTTACTCACTCTTCAGTTTCCAGAGTATCCTTTGCAACATAGTTACTGGGGATGAAGCCCTCCTGACCACTGCTGAGAGATGCAGCTTTCCACCACTCCCCTGACCTAAACACAACAATCAATGATTCAGTCGATCAAAGACACGAGATATAGAATCAAATAAAATCAGAGGCCTACTTACTCCTGAAGGATTCTGAGTCTGTCTCCTTTCTTGAAGCCCAGGTCACCTTCATGCATAGCTTCATAATCATACAGCGCTATGGCAATGTTCTCTGAAGCTTAAGACAAATGGGATATTTAGTGTAAAAGAGCTGTGATCACACATTCACAACAGTTCTGCTTCTGCACTTCACACTGCACTTTTATTTATACCAAGCAGTGAGCCTAGCACGGTTCCAACAGGGTACAACATGTTTGAGCTGAGCATAGTCTATACTATGTGTCTAGTGTCCCCTGCACTTTTAATAAAATGTATTTTCGTCTCCCACACTTTTACTGGGTCTCACCGATCTTAGTCGACCCACTCCGAGCAGGATTTAAACCGGCGTTACCTGCGCGGCGACAGGCAAGTTAACAGCGACGCTAAAGACAGCTTTCTCTAAACTCGGTTGATAGTCACGGGCAGTTTACATGGAAACTGAAAGCTAAATTTATCATTTTTTATCTTTTATTTATCATTATTCCAGACTTCAATGTCACATGATCATTCACTAATCATTCTCATATGAGGATTTTATAATCAAGAAACATTTATGATTATTATCAAAAAAATGTTGAAAACAGTTGTGCTGCTTAAAAATGTTGTGGAAACCATGATAGGCCTACATTTTATTTTTCAGGATTCTTTGATGAATAGAAAATTCAATGGACAGCAATTATTTGCATTTATTAAATAAATTATTATCTTTTGTAATATAAAAAATATCACTTGTGATCAATTTAATGCATGTATGATAAATAAAAGTAATGATTTCTCTCTTTTTTTAATTTTACCACAAATGTTAGAATGGTATGGTTGTTTCCACAAAAATGAAGCAGCACCATGAGCAGCAAAACTTTTAAACACTGATTATAATCATAAATGTTTGTTGAGCATCAAATCCTGGAGTAATGGAGTAATGATGATAAATTCAGCTTTGATCACATGAATAAATTGCACTTTATTATATATTTAAGAGAACAGCTGATTTACATCAAAATAATATTTCACTGTATTATGTTTTTTACTGCATTTTTTATTAAATAAATGCAGCATATATATGATTTTTTATTTTATTTTTTACATTGCATAAAATCTATGGAGACTTAAAGCACAATTGTTTGAAGTACATAAACCAATACTAAAATTGGCATAAAATATAGGAAAAAACTATTATAAATATTAGTGGTTATTGATCAGCAGTGTATTTGATATGTTACCGAATTAAAAGCAAGAGATGCAATAAATTATATTGGTCAAAAAAAATGGTATTACAACATTTCTGTCTCCCTCTTCTGAAAAGATGGCTACACCCCTGGTCTATACTGTATTATCATATGCTTTAAAGTTGAGACTATTACTCGTTGCACACTTCAATGAAATGCATGTGGAAAACAGTATTTACTATTAACAGCTCCACGAAACCTCAAAATAAACTACTTTTTCATGTATCTTAAAATGTTATGATAATCTAACTTTCTGAATGAAATCTAATCAATCAAAGAACCTTTCACTTACTTTCTGTGCCAGGAGTCGCTGACTTGGGAGGTAATCTGCTCTGTAGATGAAAAAAGAGGTGAAGCTTTTAAGACACCAAACTAGACATTTCAGTTCTCTTTTCTGAGAGTTAAAAAATGACTCAACTGAGGAAGCTTTTCAAATACCTATTCAAAGAAATAAACATTTCGAACTCTTTATGGTACTTATGCAAATCAGGTAAAAGCAGCTAGAAACCATCCAAGTGTACAGCTACAAGAGTTTACAGTTGGTAACACTTTATTTTGCAGTGTCTTTGTTACATATGTTACATGTAACTTACTATAGTAATAACTTTAAACTATGCATAATTACATGCGACTAACCCTCAACTAAACCCTAATCCTACCCTAACTCTAAAGTCAGTACATGTAGTTAAATAATACTACTCAGTACTTAAATATTTAATTACACTGTAACAATGACACATTAAAATAAAGTGTAACCTAAGATTTGATGTATTTATTTGACATAGTTACATTGTACTTACTCAAATAATATTACTTAACTAGGCTATTTACTAAAGAGTTACGGTTAGGGTTAGTTATATATAAAGTATTAACCGACATGATAAATTATGCATATTTAAACATGCAAACACACTCAACATGTCTTGGTAGTCAGTGTCTTTTTTCTCTATCACATATTTCCATATATATATAATATAAATAATATATTAATTTATATCATATAATTAGAATTTCATCAAAAAGTTGATTTATTTCACCAATTTCATTCAAAAAGTGAAACTTGTTTATTATTTTTATTCATCACACAGACTGGTATATTTCAAATCTTTATTTCTTTTAATTTTGATGATTATAACTGACAACTAAGGAAAATCCCAAATTTAGTATCTCAGAAAATTTGAATATTACTTCAGACCAATACAAAGAAAGGATTTCTAGAAATCTTGGCCAACTGAAAAGTATGAACATTAATGAATTATGTTCATTAATGAACATGAATTTCGCTCCTTTTGAATTACTGCAGCAACGTGGACTAGACTGCATGGAGTCGATCAGTCTGAGGCACTGCTCAGGTGTTATGAGAGCTCAGGTTGACCTGTGGCCTTCAGCTCTTCTGCATTGTTGGGTCTGGCATATCGCATCTTCCTCTCCACAACACAGAAAATCTATGGGGTTAAGGTCAGACGAGTTTGTTGCCAATTAAAAACAGGGATACCATGGTCCTTAAACCAGGTACTGGTTCCTTTGGCACTGTGTGCAGTTCTGTTGGAAAATGAAATCTGCATCGTCATAAAGCTGGTCATCAGCAGAAAGCATGAAGTATTCTAAAACTTCCTGGTATACGGCTGTGTTGACCTTGGACCTCAGAAAACACAACAACACCAGCAGATGACATGGCACCTCAAACCATCACTGACTGTGGAAACTTTACACTGGACCTCAAGCAATGTGGATTGTGTGCCTCTCCTCTCTTCCTCCAGACTCTGGGACTTTGATTTCCAAAGGAAATGCAAAATTTACTTTCATCTGAGAACATAACTTTGGACTACTCAGCAGCAGTCTAGTCCTTTTGGTCTTTAGCCCAGGCAAGGTGCTTCTGATGCTGTCTGTGGTTCAAGAGTGGCTTGACACAAGAAATATGACAGTTGAAACCCATGTCTTGCATACGTCTGTGCATATTGGTTCTTGAAGCACGGACTCCAGCTGCAGTCCACTCTTTGTGAATCTCCCCCACATTTTTTAATGGTTTTGTTTCACAGTCCTCTCCAGGGTGCGGTTATCCCTATTGCTTGGACACTTTTTTCTAACACATATTTTCCTTCTCCTCCCCTCTCTATTAATGTGCTTGGACACAGAGCTCTGTGAACAGCAAGCCTCTTTTGCAATGACCTTTTGTGTCTTGCCCTCCTTGTGCAACCTTTTCACAATATTCTAATTTTCTGAGATACTGAATTTGGGATTTTCCTAAGTTGTCAGTTATAATGATCAAAAATGAACACATTTGAAATATATCAGTCAGTGTGTAATGAATGCTTATAATATACAAGTTTCACTTTTTGAATAGAATTAGTGGAATAAATCAACTTTTTAATGATATTCCAATTATATGACCAGCACCTGTATCCTTTTCTTCAGTCCATTTGCTTTACAATAAACCTTTGAACCCTTTCACTTTTGAAGCTGCTTTCACTTCTGTAATAATCTGCTGAAGTCTAATTCTAAGCTTCTTTAAAAAAGAGACCAACATTTGGTATGTATTCTAAAGCATTCATGAATTACAACCATTTAATATCAGATATGTGCTCAAAAAGGGTGAAAATTAATAGATTAAGCTAGGTAAAAATTAAAAAAAGAGTTAGGCATGTGCAAAGACAAGATGATATTGCACTTTCAAAATACGTTCACATCACCCTGTCTAAGAAAGTGGAAGTACAGTATACAAAGGCTCAAAATATGCTGAAACAAACAAAAATGTATGGTTTAGCTCATCTCAGCTCAGCACTTTTCCAGTAGAAGTCATAATCAGGAATAACCTCAAAAGTTGTTTTTTTTATTATAACTGGAAACACCACCATTTTTCTACTTACATCCTTGTTCCCTGTCGTGGGGTCTTTGGAGTAATGTGTTGTCAGGTTGCGGTTGTCATCGTTGCCCATCGATTTGCCAATAGGATCCTGATCCGGTTTGGTCCCCACACAGCCCATGTTGAGGCCTGAAGAGTTCACAACAGAGGACACTAATGCAGGTTGTTCTTGTACATTTAAAAACAAAATGGCCATTCCGAAAATAGAAAACAATATACAAATCAGGGGTTGTTCCCTCCAAACAACGCCTATTTTTTGTTGCTATGCATGGTACAGATCATGATGTAAAAATGTCTGTAATGTGCCATACATTCCTCACTACTTGCTTGTAGGGCATATGTTTAATACAATATGAGTCGAGATGATACTTTCCAAAGTTAAATGGAAATCATTTTCCAAAAATCATCATAATCCATCATAAGTAGATTATAGAGACCATTGTTGCCACTGGTCACTACAATAATACATATGATTATTTTGGGAAAGGCAGCCATGACTGATCAAAGTAATGAAAGTCTAAATAAAAGTCAGTTTCTTACACTAACTTCCACGTTGTAGGCTGCAGTTCTCACTCGCCTGTGGTTTTGTCATTAACTCGCTTACACATGCACATGCGGAAGCTGCTCAGTGGAAACTGTGGTTTGTTAAAACCTAATGTTCAAAGATGATTTAAATCAGCTAGCCTTAACCCAACATACTTCTGAGCATCAGAACATAGCAGAAATTAACCAACCAAAACACACAGAACTGCCTCCATCACAAATAGATTCTAGCTTGGTTGATTGGTTGGAAGAAAAAAAGTCACTTTTGAGTGAGAGGTGAACAGAAAGCGCATGTTTCTGAGCTCTTCGGCCTCTCTGTGATCGCCAAAGAACCCTTAACTTGCAAACAGCAGCAGCAATGTTTTGGTTATGGTGTAGATTCATGTTTCCTTTCCGGTTTGATAATTAACCTTTAGCCAGGACAAACAGGACCTCACACAAAACCACAACCTAAACACCATATTTCATATAGGACTGACTATTTAATAGCCAATCTGTTTGTCTAAAGATAACAAGACATAAATAGAAGAGATGTTATGTGAGGGGCATCATAGCTGAGTTCAAGAACAGCTAGTTAAGTTGCATGTAGATGCAAATCGTAGAAATGCGTGATGCAATAACAATTTGTTACCTTGTTCACCCATGTTCTGCGTTCTCTTTACTTTTTTGTTTCTTTGGGTTCGTTTTTCATTTCAAATGCTTTTTTAACAGGGTCAGGTCCCTTGTGACAAAGAAGGGCGCTCATTTGTATTGAATGTACTCCTGTAGCGTAATTAAAATCTTTTACACTTGTACTTTTACACTGGTACTTCAGGATAATAAAATATTACCTAAATACACAAGTGTAAAAAGAGAATACTTGAAATAAAATACACTTTCATGACTATGCTTTTTAACATAATAACAAATTAAAAGTTTTAGTACACATAAGTTCACTTATTTTGGTGTGTTCAGTTCACTAAAGACATACTAAACATACTAACATACTAAAGCAATTTACCATACATGACAGTGCGTTTGGCAGTTAACTGTAATCATATTTCAAACTAAAAATACATAATTATGAAATTACATGTAAATTTGTAATTAAGTCCTACTTAACTGTTATGTTAAACGAATTGCATTTAATATCAATTTAAACTATATATTTTCATTTAAAAGTAAATAACAAGCAATTAAGTGTCTGAAAACATTAGATCTGCATTTAAAGGAAGAGTTCACCCAAACATTTTTATTCTGTCATCAATTTTTTTCTTTTGCTGAACCCAAAAGAAGATATTTTGAAGAATGTCAGTAACCAAACAGTTGATGGGCCTCATTGACTATGGACGTCAATGGGATGGGCCCATCAACTGTTTGGTTCCTCATATTCTTCAAAATATCTTCTTTTTGGTTCAGCAGAAGAAAGAAATCGCCAGAAATAAAATTTTTGGGTGAACCATATATCATTATGTATATTTCAGTAAACCGGTAGGTCTATTTTTTAAAGTCTATTATTTCTGTAGTAAAAGTAGGCTAAAGTGTACTTGTTTTTCTCAAGGGGATATATAGATCTTCAACCTGCTTAATTGCTTGAACACAAGTACATTTCCTTTTTCCCACTCAGGTTCCGATAACTGATCGTTCCCGGAGGAAATGTTCAGATTTGCCTTTCGACAGTGTCACCCATTCCATCCAAAGTTTGTTTTGTCCCTCAAAGGCCCAGAGCTCAGATGAACCACCTCCACTCTTCCTACACTAGTGTGAGGAGACTACATAACTACAGGTCTGTCCATTTAACCACAAACATGCAAATATGAGATGTGTCAGTTCCACCTTCCTTGTCTCATTGTTTTTTGTTTTCTCTTCCAGAAACATAGCTTAATGTAGGCCTATGTGTAAACTGTCAGAACACACCGCAAGCTTATTTACTTCAGCAATAGAGAAATGTAGGCCTAACTGTAAAGAGTGTTTTTGAGTGTCGTTTTACATGAGGAGATGGATTATCTGAGGAGGAAGATAAATATTTAAATGTGTCGTCTGATATTGGTATGTTCTGTAAAATAATAATGAACTACGGAAGTAGCCTACTGTATGGTGTAACTAAAGATAACGTCTGATATTATTTCAAAGAAACATGCGGGTTCCTCAACACATGTGACTGCGTTTTAAATGAAACGTAGCCGAATTTGAATCGGACACAGCAACTGCGTCATGCATTAGAAAGTAATCCAAATAAAGAATTTAGAAAAAGAATAAATAACTTACTTATGTGATGGCAAATGAGTTTGACTGAACCAGATAGATAGGCTATCAAAAGAAGGGAAGAGACCAAGCGTTGGGGGCAATTTGCATACACAGCACTAAAGACTTTAGCCATTAGTTATGGCTTCGGTTCTACTTCTCAGATTCAAATTAGACCAATTTGTATTTTTTATGTAGCCTAACAGTAGGATCAGTCAATAAATAAATAAAAATAGCCTATATGACTTAGTCTAACCAACAGGCCACAGTTTACAGAGAAACGCAACACTGTCCGAAAAAGTAGCTTAATCACAATCAACATTATGGAGACATTTATATAAATGCTAAACTATATTAGGGCTAGCCTAAATTAGTTAAAAAAACGAAAATGGGAAATTAGCTCAGGTTAGAAAGGTCTTAAAAAGTAAACAAAAATGCAAAACAAAAATTCGAAATAATAACTACAAAATGAAGTAAACAAAATGAAGTAAAACAATAAAAATATATTTATTCGAACTCACCACTCCAGGTATTTTCTTTATTAACAAAGTTTGCGAGATGTAGAAGTCGCTTTCGCACCGGCTATTCCATCACAGTGATGCGCTTCAGTGTTTCAGTCAGTGAGACTGTTGCACTGTTACTGTCCAAAAGGAAGTTAGCGGCCGTGTCTCAAATACTACCAATATGCCTGCGTAGACAACAGCTTAGAGCATCAGTCAGCTCAACCCATTCATATACACTGAGCCCTCCAGACGAGTTAGCTCATAGCGAGTTTATTAGGGCCGAAATGCCGCACGTGACTGCTGTCTAGGTAGGAGCTCAGTGAATATTGAGACACGTTCTCAGAGGAAATCTGTCATGAATATTCCGCTTCGATATCCGCAAGCCCTATTCACGCAATGGTCTTTCTACACTGTGAAACAAGGGTGTGAGTGTGTGAAGGTTGCAAAAAAGTTGTTCAAAATCCTTTTGCAATGTAGGCTAATTTCTGACAAAAACACCCTCCGCACTGTTCACTCGACCAACATGTGAGAATATACATACTGTGTATAGGGTTTGCTTTTCTGAACTGTGTGAATCTATTAGTACACAACTAGCGATAGAGGCGCACAGATGTATTATTGGATTGGAAATAGACACACTAACAGTTGGTCTGCCTCACAGTTACATAATGACTTTGAAAAACAGTGAGCCTCTAATAATCCCCTATCAGATGGTGGGATTAAACACACTCCAGAAAGAGAGACATTAAAACAAGCGAATTCATCTACCTCTTTTGTAAAAACCAATACTAAAGTCCAACAATTAGTTTTATTGGTCCAAAAATAATGCTGAACAGGAGAGAGCTGGGCACAACCTAATATTTTTCACTTTTTTTAGTTTGTGTAATTTCACTTGGGGTTCAGAGTATTAATTTCTTCCCACATTAATTTCACACTCTTAGTACAATGAAGTGGTTGTTTTATTAATACAGTGTAGATTTTTTTTCTTGATTTACCCCGAAAGAATGGAAGTGAAATGTGACAATATGCCCCACAGGTGGGGTACATTGTAACGAGCATACGACAGCTTAAAAGGTTATCTGATAAAATACAATTATTAAGTTTTTCATATCAAATAATGGCATTTTTAATAATTCAATTTATGTTTTTTTTTTTTTTTTTTTTTTTTTTTTTGCTGTGCTTAGTGATATCTTCCAAAGATTTTTAAAATGTTGCCACAATTTTTTAACATATAGTGTTGATATGACAACTAGCATATACACTAAGTTTCGTCATGCTGGCATGTGTGGAAAGTTTTAAGCCATGTGTGTTACAACTAACACCACGTTAGGTTGTGTTCCGTTCACCCCTGCTAGAAAGAGTACATTTTAACCAAGAAATGTGCATGAACAAATATTTGAAATTTAGAAAAAAGGAATTCCACTGTTTTTTTAATGAAATTTGTACCTTTGGAATTTAAACTCCTATCAGTATACACAAGAAAGCAAGATAAATGTTGTGGTGACATATTAAAGTGAAAGTTATAAATTGTTCAAATGACGCAAAGCATTCGTTCTTCATAGTGAAATGATTTACCTTCTTCCTGCAACACTGTAGGTGTTTCCCACATCCTAAACCATATATAGCATAAAGGTGCGAGGAGGACCACAGCCATTGATCAAAAAAAAAAAAAAAAAAAAAAAAAACATTCAGTCTATGGACACCTTGGTAAGCCATCAAAATACCTTTATTTTTTGTGTCCATTTCTTTTTTTACAACAAATTCTAAATGTAACTAATCTCCAAAATATGTTTTACCTCAGATAAAAGCAAACGTATAAGGCTAGTTTAAAGCAACGGTAAAGAAAGTTGAAAAAAAAAACTTTATTATTCACAGTATTACCTTCCTCCTTTTACACTCTGAAAGCTTTTACAGCTGCAAGTGGAAAATTCACTATTACAAAATATATGCTTGACATCTCAAAAAAACCAAAAGGGGAAGCCGAGGGTTTTTCATTTTGCCACATCTACAAGAAGCAGGCCATAGTGTTCAGACAGAGACCAAAATAGATGAGATGTGACAACTCTTGCACGGAAGAGAGAATGAACACAAACTAAGAGTAGACATTACAATTGCAACAGCACAAGAAAACAAGCAATTATATGTACATTATTATCAACTCATGGTTTATATGAAAAATGAGGAAGAAGAAAGTGAAACCAACAAAATAAAAATAGACCAATCTAGCTGATAAGTTTACTGACAGCCCTGTTGTCAGTAAGAGCAACTGGCTTCCTGTTAAGGAACATATTCTGTATTTCCGCCCTGAACAGTTGTGACACTATAAAAATATACAATTTGCACACATTAATAGATTTAATTGAATTGCATGTGCACTGTAGTATGCATTCTGTTCGATACATGAGAGTTATGTTGACAGATGTGTGAGAGTTGTTTTTTCTGGAACACCAGTGATTTGGACGTGGAGGCTGGTGACGAAGAGTGAAAAAGAAACGCCTGGCTTAACGACAGTAACCAGATTGTATCCGTTGCCTGAAAAAGTGGAAAGAAAATAATTACATGAAGAGTGTTCGTGAAAAATACTAAAATACAATTGAGATATAACACGGAAAACATAAAAAGAGACCTTCATCCTTTATCTGGGGCTGCATGGTTCCCCTGAGGTCCTCTGCTCAACCTTATTTTCTTCTCCTTTAGCGAGCGCTGGAATGGAGCTAAGACAGAACAATGAATCAAAAGTGAAATTTCAGAAGATGCTAAATGCATTCATTGAATACATACATGGATAAAAGATTATCTCTAACCATCAGTATCCTGCCCAGATCTTTTTCTGCTTGCTTCCAGGTTGTTGTTCTCTTTCTCCTCTTGCTCCACTGTTCTGCTCCCAAGATTAGTGACCTTCGAAAAAGATCGGTGACCGCAAAAAAACAAAACAAAAAATCACAGCTGATCTCATAACATCAGAAAATCACAACTAAAGATGCATGCAATATAATGACACATAACTACTTCAATGCTGAATTTACCTGTCCTCCAGGTTTAAGCGGCTCCATAACCACAACTGGAAGGCAAATCAGATCGATTAAAAATAGTCGGATTAACCTTAAACTGACCAATGAGAGTGAAGCTTTACCTGGTTGGAGGGAAATGGTTAGTGATGGGATTTTCTTGTTCTCTAAGCTGAGTGATGTTTCAGCTGCTAGAGATGTTTCACCTTCCTTCACCTCTTCCTGTTCCTTACATCTTTCTTGTGCTTCCTCCTGCTGTGTAATGTCAACCAAACATCACAGTCAATTTTATTTTTTTACTCATTAATATAAACATGTACAGAGACCAGCACATAAATATATATCAAAAATAGATATCATAGCCATGAATTAAAGGGTAAGTTCACCCCAAAATTAAAATCCTGTCATTAATTACTCACCATCATATTTTTCCAAACGTAAGACCGTAAGACCTTCATTAATTTTTGGAACACAAATTAAGATATTTTTGATGAAATCCGAGTGCTTTCTGAACAACACAACAGCAATGTCATTGGACTTTCAAGGTCCAGAAAGGTAGTAAAGACATTGTTAAACCAGTCCATGTGACTACAGTGTGAGTACCTTGTTGTTATGAAGCGACAAGAATACTTTCTGCGCACAAAAAACAAAACAAAAAACCATTTCAACAATTTCTTCTCTTCTTCTCTGATGCAGTTAATGTGAGCACTACAACACAAGTGTGTGATGCAGGAGCTAGCCAATACAGAGCCGACATTCTGACGTAGAACTCGGAAGTGCTGCACTGTGTTTACAACATGAACATCAGAGACAAAACTGTTGAATAAAGTCATTTTTGTTGGTTTTCTTGCACACAAAAAGTATTCTCATCACTTCATAATGTTAAAGGGTTACTTTAGCGATTAGCAAATGACTTCCTATCAGTAGAAACCCTGGAGTATATTCAAATTATCATTCCTGATTTTTTGGGTGAAAAAGAACACAGTGGGAAAGTGATCAGTGATTCAGCAGTAAATCCAAAAATTCAGTTTAAATACAGATTCATCTTCCCAGCGCTGAAGTACCACTTTAAGGTTGAACCACTGTAGTCACATGGACTGTTTTAGCGATGTCTTTACCTTCCTGGGCCTTGAAAGAGGTAATGCTGTCTACGGAGGGGTCAGAGAGCTCTCGGATTTCATCAAAAATATCTTCATTTGTCTACTGAAGATGATCAAAGGTCATTTGGAATGATATGAGGGCGAGTAATTAATGACAGAATCTTAATTTTTTGATGAACAAACCCTTTAAGAATTTGTTCCCAAAAATAATTAATTTGTTCACTTTAGGTCAATTGTGGCAATGTTAAACTAAAACATCATGTCTACAGTTTAATTAACCTCAAAAAGAAAAAAAAGACAAATTCAGCACAACATGGACATGAAAAATGAGGGAACAAATTAGTAAAATGTAGCCTCTTCTTTGTGGTGATGATATCTATTTTTGTATATTTCATGTGCAATGTTCCATGAACAAGCACAGCACACAAAGAAATGTCGGTTTGCGTGTATTTAACAGTTACAGTAGTATAGAGTTTACAACAGTACACAAGAAGTTAAAATTGAGTAGTTGACATTTTAGAAACAATATAACCAGAAATATAGTTTATTTGTTGAAAATTGTTCTAAAACAAGGATGACCTTTTCATGTTACTAAGCAGGGACCACTTGTGCAAGATCCTATGCCCCTTTTCTCAATGCTTGATATAGTGAGTTATTGCGATGTTGTTCTAGATAATTAAGGCAGCTTTTCTCAACCAGTTAGCACTGTGCTAAGCTGTTTTATGCTACGATGCTGACTTCCTTCCAGTAAAGAAAGAGAAACGTTTCATTTGATATTGTGGTCGAGCTGAGCTAAGTGGGCTAAGCTGTTACCATGCAAAACAAACAATCTTTAGCTTTGATAATATTATGCGATGATCAATTATAATGAAAATACTGTATTTGCATGATTACAATACCATATCATACCATTGTGTTACCATGATTTCTAGACTTTCTAATCAGGCACAAAGAGCATATGCTGGTTATCTATGTTTTGAAGCATGGCAGCTGGTTTGAGCTGGTTAATGCTGGTCCTGAGCTGGAGCTAGTTTCTTAGGACCAGCACCTGACCAGCTTAAACCAGCTCAAACCAGCTGCCATGCTTCAAAATATACCTAACCAGCATTTGCTGTTTTTTTTCCAAAAAGGTACCCAGAAAAATGTGTCTCAGCCAATGGAATGAAATCATTTGAAGTCTACCTGTGTGTTATTATCTGCTGTCTGCTGGTCAGTTTGAGGGCTTGATGGACATTGAGACGACGATGAAAGTGTAACAGGTGGTGAGGAAGACAAGGACGAAGATGCATCGCTCTGCAAGTGCGTTTTCTCTTTCTCTTGGCTCTTTGAGCGTCCTGACTCAGACAGGTCCAGGGGTGCATCCTCTATCTCCTCTCTTAAATTCTCGCCAAAAATCCTCTCTGACTGCGCAGCCGAGGGCCTCCATGGGGGCGGAGCTGTAACAGCTTCTGTCACTTTTTTTTCTCTAACCTCTGCATGTTCTGAGAGGTTTCTGCGGGACCAGTGCCGCATGCCGGAAGGTGTTGAGCTGTGTGTGCGAGACTGGAGGCCGCTGCTTGGTGGGACTATTTTAGGGAAACGCAGTACATTTGTGCTTGAAAATGGGCTCTGACTCGGATTAACCACTATCCCACTACTAACACCAGAGCTGGCCGCAGCTACGGTTACCCAGTCTGTGGATTCAGAGAGTGACCATGGGATAGACAGGCGATCAAGACAGGTCTTCATCGGCAGAGGCCGGAAGGGGACGGGGGCGTGGATTTGTTGCCGGCTGGTACGTTCCTCAGAGGCAGCAGATGAAAAAATAGGATTGTTCTTCAGTAGGCTAAGAGGAGGCATGAGAGGAGACAATGGGGAATGTCTGTGCTCCACCGAGTCCACGCTGGTAGCTCTGTGAACACACAAGGAGAAGGATTAAGATGCGTCACACTCTTTTGTATGTTTCAGGTTTCGCCTGCCTGTCTCACCTCCTTTCGTTGCCGTGTTCGGTCCCCCATCTCACAGGGCTCGAGGGGGGCAACATGGACTTATTCGATTCCTGAGAGAAACACAAATTTCAGCAACCAACGAGACACGAGGGAACAGAAAGAAACGAGATTTTCTATGAAACAACCAACTTAAAACAATATTTAAATAACAAATTATTGCTTACAAATGAAAACGCCCTGCCCCAGCTTTGCATAAGTTTGTGTTCAGATGCCTTTTCTGTTCAAAATAAAGAACATTACAGATGTTTTCACCAGTACAGTTGGGACAAAGCAAAGAAACAAACATTTAGTACCAGGCAAACTTCATATATTGATCTGCTTAAATGACAAACATCATGTATTATCTGGAAAAAAAACAGCATTGGTTTTCCATATATGTCAGAAATGTCTACTGTAACTTACCCAGGCTGTCAGGTGGGCTGTTGACCGTCTCTCGTTTGACACTCAGAGCAGGCACAGTGGCGTCCCCTGGTGGAGGTTGGCTGGACTTCAGCCCTGAGGTCAGTAGAGTCACAGCAGCCGCTGCTGTGTCAGGTGACATCTTGACCTCCGGGGTGATTGTGTCCTCTGAATGACCATTCTGCCGACTGAAAGGTTAAAGCGGAAGCTTGTGTTTGAATGCATGACTATTATATGCAACACATCATACTGGTCTGTTAAACCGGCCCTGACCGCAAGCCAAAGTGACCAAGAATTGGTGAAGACCGCAATATATGTTGGCCAGTGTCGCATAGCTACAGTAACAGTTAATAAGATTGTGCCACTTTATTACAGGGCTTGAGCTTTCCCATGATAAACAACAGGAAATATTTGCACACAAGTGCTAAGAAAGCATGTTAAAAACTCACCTTGACGTATCCCTTAAGCCCTTCAGCTCCTCTCTCAGTCTGTCATTTTCTTTCTTTAGTGCATTCATCTCACTCACTGCAGCAGTGAACAAACAGGAATATCTTTAATATTCATATATACCTCAGTGAAATGGATAGACTTTGTAACAATGAAGTAAATAACGCAAAAGGTGACCTACCCATGTCTGTTGTGGTTGTGTTTAAACCAAATATTATTATGTGTTTGTTAATCATTTAAATGTAAGTTTCACCTCATATCGATATTTGGTTTTTATTTCAGTTTTATTTCAATTAACAAAAGGTTTTAATAGTTCACAAGAACAACAATGGGTCAATGACACTATTTCTTCTCACACAAAAGGCTCTCTTTATATCTCACCCAGTAAAGAGATGTGCTGTAGACTCTGGAGCTGGGAGTTCTCATACTCTTGTTGTCTTTTTTTAGCCACGTCCTGAGTGACTGTACACCTGTCACACAACCCAGCCCGCAACCTGAGGATCGACAGACACATCCAGTGTGAGCAGCGGTACGTGAGATTAAATTTACGAATGAACTCTCACAAACCTGTTCTCCAGCTGTTTGATGTTCTCGGTGAGAATCCGGTGCTGTTCTCTCATCTGCTGGTTCCTGTTGTAAAGTTCTTCCATGCGCTTTGTATCGCTAAAAAAGACATTAATGACGTGGATGTCAAATTTGATGTCAGTCAACCTGAGCTTGAAAAATAAAGTATTCACACTCACATATTCTTTTTATTCGTCAGCTCCAGTACTTTCTCCTGACATACTGTAGAGCGAGAGAAAGATGCAGAGTGAATCTAAACAACTGAAGAGTGAAGTGCTAGATGGCACATCGGAAAGAAGTGGTGGCAGTTTTGATTTTAGATGACAAGTATTTAAATATCATGTTCAGGTATTTATTTATTTTTTTGCTGACACTTTTGTGTGCTTTATTAGGCATTAATGTGAGTCACAATGTAATGACATTGTGCTAAATTCACCCCACCTTCACTCATTTAACTCCTTTAAATTCCTTCATTCACAATCTCCTTTTGTGTTCAGAAAGAAAGACAAAAAAAAGTTTAAATCGACATCTTAAATAAGCAATTCTAATTTCATACTAAGCAATGTTGCAGATTTCTTAAAGGATTAGTTTTTAGTCACAAATGAAGATATTTTTGTTGAAATCCAATGGCTCAGAAAGGCTTTCATTGACACCAATGTCATTTCCTCTCTCAAGACCCATAAAAGCCAAGGCACTAAAGACGTCGTTACAAAGTCCATCTCACTACAGTGTCTCTACAATAATTTTATGACGCAATAATAAGTTATTTGTGGGCAAAAAAAAGAAAAAAAGACTTATATAGTGATGGGGCGATTTCAAAACAAAGATGCGAACGGTTATGAATCAGCGTATCGATTCAGGTTTCGGATCGCCAATGTCACGTGATTTTAGCTGTTTGGCGGTTTGACACACGGTCTGAATCATGAATCGATACACTGATTCATAACCATTCGGGCAGTGAAGCAAGTGCATTCTGTGCAGCAGAATGTGCAGCTGGTGTCTTTCATTCCCATGAGCCAAAAATACATTTTCTGTCATTTCTCAGTCTAGAAGGCACCAAATTCAAAAATAATTTCACATTTCTACTACATTCATGACCCAGTTTAAATACAAAGCTTAATGCTAAATCACTGAAGTATTTTTTATTTTTAAGGACTTGTGCGGTATGCTTGGTTATTGCCTATAAAATTAACTAATTGCATTCCATATTTTTATGGGAACGTAATGTAATGTGTTACATTACTTTTGTGTTACTTTTTCTCAGATGGGCTGGGCTTACTTGTTTGCTTTTTAACAACTACAACAACAACAAAATTATGTTTTTGGAATATGTAAAGATCCTTTCAGACCAAAAAATGAACAAGTCTCAGGCTGAAGGAAAGGCTAAATCACGGCTGTACAGTAGAGGGCACAGCTCAAACAAACTTTTCAGCTGTGCTGCTGTTTTGAATCGCAGCTAAGAATAGAGCACAGGAGAATCAACTTTGGCTAAATACGAAATCACTCCATAAACCCTCAATCACTATTCCCTGTTTTACTATACTAATACAGTTTACTTGAAGGAGGGAATAAAAACGAGTGAGTGAATTCAGACAGCCGTCAAGTGTACAACGGTTGTACGCTCGTTATTGCGATACAATGTGGGATACAATGAGTGCACTCGATAACATTCACTATGATTTTGGACACCACTACAAAGGGCTGTCACTTCAATTGTGCCCTATTTGAGGGAAATAGGGGGCTTTTTCTGAGTCAGCCTTCAACACTCAGGCTGCATCCAAAATCACATGCTTATAGTAGGGAAAAACAGGTGACAAAAGAAGATGACCGAATTCACAGTCTTAACAGTATAGGCAAAAAGTACCCGGATCATGACCTAGTTCTTCTGGCAAGAATCTGAAGTGTGCACACGATGGATGCTATCCCATGAGGCCAGGTGCGAGGATTTGTGAATGGAGGTGAAGCGAAGCAACTGATGCTGGTAGGTCACGTGATAATGACAACATGGCTAATGTAGTAAAGCCCGGATTACATTTATACTACACACATATTCATACTATATAGAATGTTCTTTTTTAGCTTTCGTGAAGTAATTACTTATTCAGAATAATTACCTAATGAAGAAAATATGTCATTTCGGACAGATCCTCTTAAAAAAAATGTGACGTAGTTCATTTATGCTTATTAGTAAGGTTGAATTGGATCATGGAAGGTCAGCAGCAAAGACATTGGTTAAAGCTGCAAGCAGCCATTATCAGGGCCAAGCGCAAATAAGAAGACAAGATATGCCAGCATGGCTGGAAGTGTCAAACTAACTGCAACAATGAGCCATTAAAGACCTATTAGGTCGATTTTAGGCAAAATAGCAGTACAATTTTAAATACAGTCAACAAGCGCAACGAAAAAAAGACATGCCAGCATGGCTGGAAGTCTCAAACCAACTGCAACAATGAGCCACTAAAGACTTATTAAGTTAAGTTGATTTTAGGCAAAAGAGCAGTACAATTTTAAATACAGTCTAAAATAATGATTTAATGGTTTATCACTTTCAACCAATAGGTGGCACCATTACGAAACTGATGTGGTGTAGTCAGATTGAGGAGACAATGACATGCAAAGTTTGTTGTCAATATGTCAAAGCATTGCAGAGATACAGCCTCAAGAGTCATTTTTGCATCATGGCTCAACTCTGTTGCAGTGGTAAATGAAAACTTTTTTTGTCTATCAACATGAAATCCGTAACTGTTTGTCGGCATGGTCTGAAGACGATTCGGTTCAATTTTGGAGAAAATCGGACAAACGGTCTAGGATGAGTTTGAAAAAATTTGGTTTTTAACAAATAACAAGATGGAGGACAGACAGGTTTGCAAATATGGTAAAATTGGTATCCATGTTCTCGACAAGAGCCAATGAATGTACTATGACCAGTTTCATTACAATGGGTTAATTTAATCAAAAGTTATTTACATTTCTGTACATTTTATTACAACTTTTGACCACAAGGTGGCGCTGCCCCAAAACTTTTTGAGTATCTTCAGGACATGGAGCGGAAGACACATACCGAGTTTTGTAACGATACGCTAATGCATTCGTAAATTATAGCATTAGCATTTTAAACCATAATACTGCATTGAAGTCAATGGGAATTTAATGTTTTGTTTTATTATAGCGCCACCAAGATGCACAATCCCACCAATTTCTTTATGTGTCCTCATAGTGAGCCCATACATATGTGTCAAATTTGGTGAAAATATTTTGTTTTGGAGTTATAGACATTTATATGAAAAAACACGTAAAAAATGACTGACACCTGACTTTGATTGGATTTTACTACCCCTTACTATCAATATTTTGAGATTTGGGCATAGAAGTAAAAACATCGACCTATGTTTCCAAACTTCTGAGGCTGGTTTCGTCTCGATCGGACTAGCGGTTCAAAGATATCAGAAAATGTTTTTTAAGCGCTAAATTACAACGCTGCGCAAACCATATGCCGAAACCTGGCAAGTCTGGTATCGTTGGACTCGGCAAGGATTTAGGAGACCAAAAAACATACTTCCATCAAAATATGTCAACCACATCCAAAATTATAAGCGTTTGAAAAAAAAAAACTCCACTAGATGGCGCTGTTTCGAAACTTCTCAGCCTACTTCAGGGCATCGTGGTGATGACTCATACCAAGTTTCGTAACAATCCGTTCATGCGTTCATAAAATACAGCATTTTAGCACATAATTCAAAATTGCCAAGAGCCAAAATGGCCGACATGGTAAAATTGGATATCATTCGACTCGCCATGATGCCTGGAATCTAAAGAGACCAATTTTATCTCCGGACCAGTAGGTGGATCTGCGCTGAAACGCTGCATGTTGCCTCAGGTCATGCTTGTGATGACATGTAAGTTTAGTTTTGAATACGATAAAGCGTTGCGGAGATATTGCCTTAAGTGTGTTTTCACAAACGTTATGTAAAATGTTTTTGCGCGTCTATCCAAAATGATTCGACGAATCAACATGATTTGCAAGATTTTTTGTCGGCGTGCTCTGAAGATCATCTGGTTCAATTTTTGTGCAAATTGGATGAACCGTCTAGGACGAGTTCGCAAAAGTAGGTTTTTTGAAAATGGCGGGAAAATATGCATACCGGATAATGACGTCACAGGGTGCAATCGAATCGGCTTGAGCCAAAATCTGCATTGGGAATTTTTTCGCTCTCACATGAAACTCCCAATTGCTTAGATTCCTATTGAAATAACTAGATTTAGCAGAAAAAAATGATGAATGACACTGTAACTTATCTTGTTTGTGGTGATGTAAATATGTTTTACTGTTGATTGTTGCTGTAACAGAGGTTTATGAAATGTGCATCTATATTAAACCCTTTCGCAATATATCTTTGAAAAAGAGGGCAGAGTTTTTGACCATATTTTGCATCAGCAATACTGATATAATCATGCATGCTTTGGTAACCTGGCGTTGTCATACTCAGATACTAGTCAGAATATGAGTCTGATACTAGTCAGAATATAAGTCTGATACTGCTCAATTGGGCTGTGATTATGAGGTGTGTTTCAACCGAACCAGAAAAGAAAATGGCTCTGTGTAACCTCTCCTGTTTGAACAGCCCGCTCCAAGCGAGACTCGAACCCGAGTCCGCTGGCAAGAGAGTCGGGCGCTCTAACAAGGAGGTTAAAGGTACAACCTCTAATGTCAGTTGCTAGAGCATTTCTTGAGGTCAGAGGAGTGAGGTTTACTTGAACAGCAACTACTAGCTGGCCTCCGTTACACTCATCCCCTAAACCTCACTCCCATCCGGGTCATGGCACCACCGGCATTAGACTCGGACGCTCTAACAAGGAGGCTAAAGGCTGCAACCTCTAGCATCAGTTGCTAGAGCATCTCTTGAGGTCAAAGGAGTGAGGTTTACTTGCACAGCAACTACTAGCTGGCCTCCGTTACACTCACCCCCCTAAACCTCACTCCCATCCGGGTCATGGCACGACCGGCATTAGAATCGGACGCTCTAACAAGGAGGCTAAAGGTGCCAACCTCTAGCGTCAGTTGGTAGAGTGTCTCTGGAGGTCAGAGGAGTGAGGTTTACTTGAACAGCAACTTCTAGCTGGCCTCTGTTACACTCACTCCCCTTAACCCCACTCCCATCCGGGTTACGGCACCACCGGCATGAGAGTCGGACGCTCTAACAAGGAGGCTAAAGGCTGCAACCTCTAGCCTCAGTTGCTAGAGTGTCTCTGGAGGTCAGAGGAGTGAGGTTTACTTGCACAGCAACTACTAGCTGGCCTCTGTTACACTTGTACTCAATTGCATAAACCTACAACCAAGTGTAAGTGACGTATGTTGAGCGACACATAGTTCTCAACAGAATTCAACTCGACACATGCAAGCTGGAAGAAGTAGAAGAAGATGAGTGTAAATGATCTATGCCGGTGTTGTAAAAAAGAATTTAAAGGACATCTCCGGTGAGAAATGAACCTAGGGGTAATTAACAGATGGTTACCGAGTAGATCGTTCTCTGGGATGCGTTTTCATGAAAATCGAATGTAAAGAGTTTTATCTCTAAAAACAGATTAGCTTATAACGCTAGTCTATGGGGCACAGGGTAGACACAGGGTGGTAAAATTAAATTGCTAGTTAATAACACTAATAAGGCTCAAAATAGCCTTACACTAACACGGCAGCATAATGAGGGTCCCTACATGCAAACCGAAGCATTGAGAACTTTGTAAGTGTACAAACAGTTTAATAAGAAGATAATTTATAATCATAGTGCCTTACGCGTTCACGGACAGGCACCATCTTAGAAAACAGTCTCGACGAATCGATCCACGAGCGCTTTTCTAAGTGAGCTGGTCGATAGGAATTAAGTTTGTGAAATGTAATAACATGGACATTTTTATTTTTAATTATTTATTTTCTCTGTTGTGTTCAGTGTTTTCTTCCGGAAACAACGGACCATATGAGATTCCAAGTCACAGTTCATCACTTAGCAGAGCGTTCGTGACTCGATGAGTCGAGACTGTTTTCCAAGATGGCGCCTGTCCGTGAACGCGTAATGCACTATGTTTATAAAGTATTTTCTTATTAAACTGTTTGTACTCTTACAAAGTTCTCAATGCTTCGGTTTGCATGTTATGCTATTGTGTTAGTGTGAGGCTATTTTGAGCCTTGTTAGTGGTATTAACTAGCAATTTAATTGCACTACTCTGTGCCCCATAGACTAGTGTTATAAGCTAATCTGTTTTTAAAGATAAAACTCTTTACATTCGATTTCCATGAAAACGCATCCCAGAGAACAATCTACTCTGTAACCATCTGTTAATTACCCCTAGGTTCATTTCTCACCGGAGTTGTCCTTTAAAGATTAAGCAGTGGTTCCCAACCATGTTCCTGGAGGCCCACCAACAGTGCACATTTTGCATGTCTCCTTTGTCTGACACACCCACATCCGGTTTTAGAGTCACTACTAATGAGCTGATGACCTGAATCAGGTGTAGTTGTGTGAGGAGACATGCAAAATGTGCACTGTTGGTGGGCTTCCAGGAACATGGTTGGGAACCACTGCAGTAAAGGATAATGGTAAAGGTGAATGTGGACAATTACGTTACTGTTGATCATCTGCCCTGACAATTTGATTGGTCCGAACAGCTCTGGACGAGCATAGTTGCTCCACAACGGATCAAGTCCAGGCCGAACTTCCCCACCTAAAATGTTGTGGGCGGGGTTAAGTTCTGCTGGCATCCAGGCTAATGCTTTTGTGGAATCTCAGTTAAAAGAAGAAGGGTCTTACCCTCTAATTCATGCTCATGGACCTCCCGCAGTTTCTGCAGGAGCTCAGAGAAGCTCTCCAACGCCATGCTGGTGTTCCTGCACACCTGCCACTTGACTCGTCTTCCTACGAATAGGGATAGGAAGAGGAAAAAAATTAAAAAAACTATTAAAGAGATACAGATTTGTTAAATCATAGCTTGATTAGAGAACAATAGGTGCAAGTTCACATTCAGCTGTTGCTCTGGCTTAACTTGTTAAAATATGAGCTTAAATTTCTACACTCATATATACAAAGGCTTTTAAAAGCTGGTCTTGCAAAACCTGTTCTGCAAGGTGAACACCGTAGGCCTAAGTTTATTTGTGTATGCATGTATAAGTGTGTAAATGAGAGAGTGAGAGAGTAAGAAATAAGGAGAGATGGCTTTTTCAGAATGTGTGTGATAGCAAAAAACAAACAGGATCTGGAAGTGTATTTATGGCCTATGTAATGCGGCTTATAAAAGGGTTCCATTCGACTCATACTACTCAAACGTCTAAATATGACATTCACCTTATTTTTCTTGACCTGTGCAATCTACAAACATCCTCTCATTTGTCTCATAAATGACTCCCTCCAAAATCTTTACCAGAGCACGGAAACTAAATGATTCATGGTTGACGTAAAGGACTAGTCATAGAATGATTGCAATGCACTGAAATGTGACTACATTGACAATTAATATATACACTATTGTTCAAAAGATTGGGTCAGTGCAGGACCCATTAAATTGATCCAATGTGACACTAAGACATTTATAATGTTGCAAAATATTTAGTTTTTCAGAAATCCTACCAACCCCAAACATTTGAACAGTACTGTAAATGAATACATGACAGTCAAAACAGACATTTAGTTTAGTCTAGGCACTGTAAATTATGGCAGATACAAACTTTTCCCTGTAGGGAGTGCATAACGTTTCTTTAAGCTTATGGCAAACAAGCATATTTTATGAGAATACAGGGTGTTCAATTTCAAATACAAAGTGGGAAATGTGCTGCAAAGCTGCATATAAACATCTGAACTTTAGAATAGCTCATTCTAGGATTTAACCCTGTCTGCAAGACTTGCCTGCAGAGATACCGCCTGCCGCTAAGGGCTCTTTGGAGGGTGTGGTTACCCCTCTCCCCCTCCCTTCTCCCATGCAATCTTTTTTGCATTTTGATCTGAGTGATTTTCGCCTGCTCCTTCGCTCTCTCTGCATGTCGGGATATGTTAGCTAACAGTTTTGAACGTTACAGCAATGGGAGCAAGAGAGAACCTGTCTCTCAGATCTGCAAACTTCACATTTCACACACATCTACACACACACACACACACACACACACACACACACACACACACACACACACACACACACACGCGTTGTGTTTTTGTGAATTGTGGGGACTCTATAGGCATAATGGTTTTTATACCGTACAAACTGTACATTATATCCCCCTACACTGCCCCTACCCCTAAACCTACCCATCACAGGAAACATTCTGCATTTTTACTTTCTCAAAAAACTCATCCTGTCTGATTTATAAGCCTTTTGAAAAGTGGGGACCGCTGGCTGGTCCTCACAATGTAAAGTGATCTCAGGTTTATATTTCATTGTTGGGGACATTTGTGTCCAACAATATAATATAAACAAGAACACACACGCACTACTCAACTCGCGTTTAGCTGACTTTGCAAATATGATTACTTACATTTTACAATATACCTATATAGATTTAGCAGGTGATAGCGATCAGATCTGACCTCTGACTCTCAGTGACCTTGACATTTTGGGGTCAGAGGTCATACATGGTGACACTAAATAAGTGGCATATTATCAAATATTACATGTAATTGATCTAAAACCTACAAAATCTGTCATTTAATCAGCAAGATGTAAAAGTGGAGTCTGTGCAGGCCTGGGGCATAACAATAATATTATCAATATGCATGAGAAAATATGCTTCTGAGATGGATTGTTGGATCAGGTCTGGCATTGTGCAATCACTGCCTATGATTTCTCTTGGTTTCGGGTTTTTTTGCATTTGATGGATGTTTGTATTTTATATGTTTTAGATGCTGAAGTCAACAGAGTAATATCAGTTTAATATCACTTGGTATATTACAATGGGCACAACAATCAAAATATGAGAGAGGGAGAGGGAGGGAGAGAGCGAGGGAGACAAAAGCAAGTAAGTGAGAGAGAGGAAGTTGCAAGCAAATGTTTAACTTTGTAAACATATACTGGGGTTATGATACAAAGTCAATTGACACATTCTTAATATTATTTAATTATTACATTTTAAAAGTTTTGTTTAATTTTTTTTTCATTTATCATAAAACACCTGTGATTATGAATATGCTAAATATTCCAATTAATATGGAACAGTATTGTTAATAATAAAAATAGATAGCCGCAGATACAATGAAATAAAACACTCCGACCAGATGAATTCATATCACTGATCAAAAAAAGAAGAAATATTACGCCACCCCACCCAGCTGAAATAGCTTGAATGTGTGACTGTGATTCATCTGGAAATATATGGGTGTAAAATGAAGTGTTGCGTTATTGATAATTGATTGCGTAAGTATATACCAAAAACACATGACACCTGATCGATACAGTGTGTTAGGGTGAAACGAGTTCACTCACCCCGTGCCACCTTGTGGACGTCAATCACGCCACCTGCCAATCACGCGATGCTGCCGGTCTCCTCGTCACGCCAGTGTCCTTCGGAGCCCCTCGGAGAGTTACATCGGATGGAAAACTATTGGGAATGTGAAAGAAATACAGAGGAAAGGTAAAGAAGAGTTTCTAATACGCCCTGCGCTCCTCTCCTCCCGCTCCTCCTCCCCCTCCTCCCCACTGACGAGGAGAACAGGTTTGAGCAGTTCCTCGCGCGGCACACAAACACCAGTTCTCCCCTGGATAAACCGGTCCTGCTGAAATCCCACTAAACCTGCCCGACCACAAAGAAAAAAAAAAAATACTCTGAAGGATATAGAGAACCTTTAGACACACAAAGCCGCTTTATTCAGCTTTGATTTGCTCTTTTAATCTCAAGGAACCAGATGCCTTTATTCAGCTTCATTTGCAGTGGCATGGGGGGAAAAAACGATTGTGTTAATTTACTATGTACATTCACTGGTGTAGAAATTCAATCCTCATATTTTATGATAATAATAATCAAACTGAATGATCTGTAACAAGACGTCATATGTTGCTTTGCAAAACCAAGCCTTGACGCAGCAACTGAGGTTCCAAAGACCTTTGGGGAATCTCCATACGCTCTTGAGGTGACTCAAAGGATTTATGGTGCACCTTAAAAAAAAATCATGATGGTTTACTATAGTAACTATTGTAAAAACAATGATATTTGGAGTAAAAGCAGAGTAACCCACATTTAACCATGGTTTTACTACAGTAACCATAGTTAGTATAAGGTACGTTCACGCCGTGTCATAATAACTGTTATCACAGGATTCCAACTTGTAAAAACGTTCACGTCTGCGTAGAACTTGTAATTACAACTTGTAAACTGGGACATTTCTGAGCACTCCAATTTATACCATGTGAACACTGTACCACCTGGCGGCTACAGTAGATTCATTTAGGTGTTGATAAAGTTGAACTGAAATGCAGAATTCCCAGTCCGAGGTCAGAAAACCCACGTGTTGTCATCTCAACACTACGATAATTACAACATGGTGCGAACGCAGCAATACACTCACTAGCCACTTTATTAGGTACACCTGTTCAACCACATGTATCTAATCAGCCAATCACATGGAAACAATTCAATGCATTTAGGCATGAAGACAGGTTGAGATGATTTGCGGAAATTGAAACTAAGCAGATGCAGAGACTAAGCAGAATGTGGATTTAAGTGATTTTGGCATGGTTGTTGGTGACAGACAGGCTGGTGAGTATTTCAGAAATAGTTAATCTACTGGGATTATCACACACAACCATCCCGGGTTTACAGAGAGTGGTCCGAGATGCCTTGTTGAAGCCAGAGTTCAGAGAAGAATGGCCAGACTGGTCCAAGCGTATAGAAAGGCAACAGTAACTCAATGCAGAACATGATGAACCTTGAAGCAAATCAGAAAACCACACCGGCACAGGCTCACCAATATTGGACACTAGAATATTGGAAAAACGTTGCCTGGTCTGATAAGTCTCGATTTCTGCTGCAACATTCAGATGGTAGGGTCAGGATTTGACGTAAACAACATGAAAGCATGGATTCATCTTGCCTTGTATTAAAAGTTCAGGCTGCTGATGGGGGGTGTAATGGTATGGGGGACATTTTCTTGGTACACTTTGTGCCCCTTGGTACCAACTGAGCATTTTTTAAATGCCGCAGGCGACCTGAGTATTGTTGCTGGCCACGTCCATCCCTTTATGACCACAGTATACCATTTTCTGATGGCTACTTTCAGCAGGATAATACACCATGTCACAAAACAAATAATCTTAAACTGGTTTGAGAATGTTGTTAAAACTGGTTACTCAAATGACCTTTACAGTCACCAGATCTCAATCCACTAAGGCACCTTTAGGATGTGGTTGACAAATGGATGTGTAGCTGACAAATCTGCAGCAACTGTGAGGCCAATGCTGAACCAAAATGCCTGAGGAATGTTTCCAGCACCTTGTTGAATCCCTGCCACGAATAATAAAGACAGTTCTGAAAGCAAAAGTGGACTTGGTACTGTGCACCTAGTAAAGTGGCCAGTGAGTCTATATCTTTTTCACTTTTTACGTAAGTTGAATATGGAAGGCGGCCTGGTGGAAATTAGATATTTTACTTTGTAACGTGTTAAATATGAATATTTTTACTTACACAAATGCATCGCTTCGCTTCAGAAGACCTTTACTAAAGGGTTAGTTCACCCAAGAATTCTGTCGTAAGACCTTTGTTCATCTTCGGAACACAAATGAAGATATTTTTGTTGAAATCTGATGGCTCAGAAAAACCTTTATTGACAACAATGTCATTTCCTCTCTTAAGACCCATAAAGGCACTAAAGACGTTTGTTACAAAGCCTTACAAATCTCACTACAGTGGTTCTACAATAATTTTATGAAGCGACGAGAAACAAATAACAACAACTATAACAACTTACATAGTGATGGGCCAATTTCAGAACACAGCTTCATAAAGCTTCGGAGCGTTATGAATCAGTGTATCGAATCAGCAGTTCAGATAGATCGCCAATGTCACATGATTTCAGCAATTTGGTGGTTTGACACGCGATTCGAATCATGAATCTATATGCTGATTCATTAAGCTCCGAGGCTTCAGGAAGACGTGTTATGAAATCGGCCATCACTATATAAGTTAAGAGGGAAACCGGCAGAACGTGGGTGGAGGCATTGGCAGAGGGCAGCGTCTCTTCTGACCAGGTGATCGGAGCAACGAAGAGTTGCGCAGGAAGGATGGGTTCTGGTTCTTCTGTGTTCTCCTCTGGAACATGGATACGTGAAAGGGCGCTTGCCTTGATGTTCTTAGCGCCAGGTCGATATGATATGTTGAAGTGAAACCGTGTGAAGAATAGCGGCCATCGCGCCTGGCGTTTGGCCTCGCGGAGATAACTCTTCAGTTTTTATGGTCTGTGAGTACCAGAAAGTAGGGGTGTGACGAGACACTAATCTCACGAGACGAGACGAGACACGAGATCGGGTTCATGAGAACGAGAAAAGATTTTTACATAGTATTTTTAAGAAATCCACAATGATGAAATACATGACTACAAATTAAAAATTGTTTTCAGGTGCATTTGAAATGTTTTAACTAATCATCTTGTAATGAATGTCATTTAATTTCTACTATCTGAGTATGAATTACCATATACAGTAAAATACAGCAGTACTCTTTCCTGATTGTCTCTTCAGGCCTAAGAACTGCACGAGCTCAACTTTTCTCCTCCTGAACTCCTTCCTAAAAATCTATGATAGATATTAAGTGCAAACAATAACCATAACTATAACCTAACATTCAAAGTGCAAATAGAGACCATTTTTTTCTTCAAGCATACAGATACAGAGCTAAGAGATGTTAAACAACCAGATAGTTTTAATATTGGGAGAAATTTTCATACCTCAGGGAGCTGCTTTCAAACAGCAGTAACTTATTGAAACGCGTTTTAAATGCGCATTCCATTTTACTTTCAATTTCGTGATTGTGCGTATACTCTGTGATTGGGCAGCGGTGGTGCTGAATGCGCAGTTTAAAATTTAAGTCTGCCGCTTTTGCTACGCAACGAATCCTCCACCACGGTCGTTCACTAACATGTAACACACACACACACACTCATAACACATGCTGAACTTTCCTAACATGTAACAGACACTCATAACATGCTCATCTTCTCGTCACTTGATCAGTGCTGCGAACAGCTCGCAAGACTCTGAACAGCTCGTTCTAGATAAGCTGATGGAATTAAAGCGACTGTTATGATTATCCACCTGAATTAAATCGTTTTTATTTCTCTAAAAAACTGGAGTGGAACCGTAATATAAACTTCACCCTTACACTCCTTCATGACCAGGCAGGTCATACGAATATGACGAGACAGATTTTCACCTCGACGAGAAATCTCGTCACAGTTTAGTCTCGCGAGATCTCTTGGAACAAGATCTCATCACACCCCAACCAGAAAGGGATGTTTGGTGCCCTCTAACCATTGCCTCCACTCCTCCAAAGCCAGCTTGATGGTGAAGAGTTCACAGTTGCCGATGTCATAGTTGATTTCCGCGGGGTTGAGTTTGCGGGAGAAAAAGGCACATGGATGGAGGTGACTTGGATTCCCCTGCTGCTGAGAAAGGACCGCTCCCACTCCTGTGGTGGAGGCGTCCACCTCCACGATGAAAGGGAGATCCAGATTGGGGTGGACGAGGAGGGGACCGGTGGTGAAGGTGTTCTTCAGGGTCTGGAAGGCTTCGTTGGCAGCTGGAGTCCAGGACAGAGACTTGGGCTTGTTACGGAGGAGGCTGGTGAGTGGACTGGAGATGGTACTGTACTGGTGGACGAATCGTCGATAGAAATTGGCGAAGCCAAGGAATCTTTGGAGCTCTTTAACAGTGGATGGAGTTGGCCAGGATCGGACGGCTTCCACCTTCCCCTCGTCCATCCGGATGCCACTGCGGTCGATGTTGTACCCGAGGAACTGCACTGAGGGCTGGTGGAATGTACACTTCTCGGCTTTCAGGTACAGGTGGACGCTCCTCAGGCGTTGGAGGACCTCCGCAATGTGTCGGTGATGTTCAGCCAGGCTCTGGGAGTAGATCAGGATGTCGTCGATGTAGACCAGCAAGAACTTATGGAGAAACTCCCGGAGCACCTCATAGTTTAAATGTTGGAATACGGAAGGGCCGTTGGCGAGTCCATACGGCATGACTAGATATTCATAATGGCCGGTGGGCGTGACAAAGGCGGTCTTCCACACATCCCCCTCACATATCTGGATGAAGTTGTACACGTTGCAGAGGTCCAGCTTCGTGAACACAGTGGCACCACGGAGATGTTCCAGGGCAGCTGGGACAAGAGGAAGGGGGTACCTGGATTTGACGGTGAGTTTATTGAGTGCCCGGTAATCGATGCAAGGCTGCAAGCCTCCATCCTTTTTTGCCACAAAGAAGAAACTCGAAGCAACAGGGGAAGTTGATGGACGGATGTAGCCTTGCTCCATGGCTTTCTCCTCCGGAAGTGAGAGAGGTTAGATCTTTCCTTTGGGCACTGGTTCACCGGGCAGCAGATCAGTGGCACAGTCCCATGGCTGATGGGGAGGTAGCTTGGAAGGCCGTTGGGGACAGAAGATGTCGCTGAAGGGGGTGTAACAGGACGGGACATCCACCGAACATCGCTCTACCGGGCTTTTGATGGATGTGGTGCAGACATGGAGTTTTTGGGAACGAGAAGAGGGACGTACCGGTGGAGATGGGAAGCAGTCCGGGAAACAGGTGTTGCCCCACTTCAGGACTTCCCCCGTCTTCCAGGAGTAACCAGGAGTGCCCTAAGATGATGTCAGCAGTGGACTCCTTTAGAACCAGCAGATGTAATCGTTCCATGCGGAGGATACCAACTTGAATGCCGACGGAGCGACTGACCTGCCTCCGACCAAGAGGTCTTCCGGTTATCGATTGGATCTGGTAAATAGTCGGAGTGGCGGTCGTGCGGAGTTTGAGTTGGTGGCAGAGGGTCCCCGAGATAAAATTACCGGCTGACCCAGAGTCGAGGAGTGCGGTAACTGGAAGGGAACTGGAAGGGAACTGGATGGGACTGGCGCACTCCATCAACGAAGAAGAAGCAGTGTTGTTTCCGGAAGTGCTCGCTGGTGAAGGTGAAGGTGCAGGTGCGCTGGTGGGAAGAGATCCTCTTGGAATGGATCCGGGAATCTCATCCTGGTGTGCGGTTTTGGTCCGGTCTTCTGTTACAAACAGAGAGGACACACAAAACTGGAGACAGTGAAGAGTGAGAGGGTGGAGCCTGGTGTACCTGGAACAGCGTGCCTCAAAACCTTTGATATTACAAGGCCCAAAAGTATTTTATGATGAGATTACGGATATATAATACATTTATAGCACTCTAGAAAAAAGTGCAGACTCACAGAGACGCACTTCATATATCCTGGCCAATGCATTTAATGTTAGGGATCACAACTCTCAATACTCCATGATAAAGAGTGTTGAGGATGAAAAAAAACTTGGGTCTATAAAGGTGCTTTCACACCTACCTTGTTTGGTCCGGATTTTCGGACTTTTCAGTTTGGTATGAACCAAAATTACAGGTGTGAAACCTCCCTCGGACCATGGTCCAGACCAAACAGACGAAATTTGGTCCGACGAAAAGAGGTAGTCTCGGTCCGGACCAAACAGGACAAAGGTTCGGTTCGTTTCTTGTGTGAAAGCATTTTCTGTATAGTTTGGACTTTCAGACCATTTACAGGAAGTTCTGGTGTAGGATTAGTGAAAAAACACAGATTAAACTCACAGCACATGCAGTGATGGAGCGCGCAGCATTTTAAACAGAACCGCTTGTGTAGTCATGTCAGCTCGCGTGAACAGCGTGCTCTGCTTGACTATATGAGTTTCGGTTTATTTATTAGACCGCTCCAGTTCATGTGCAACGCAAATGATCGCTCCGTCACGGGCTGTCTGCTATATTATTTATTATTTATTAAATTCAGGCAAACGATGAAACATTTATTAAAATTAAGATACAAAATACAAAGCTTTCTACAAAACAAATCTTAATGAAGTGGTCAAAATTATTTCTGACTCGATGTCTTTGACATATATTGCACATCTCTGCACGTTTCATAATCAATATAGCCTAGATGAAATTTAAAAATGACATTATAATATTTAAACATAACTATAAAATAAAATACATTGTTTGGCTAAAAAGCCTATCTTCTAGGAGCTCCTCCTTTCCTGTCGGCGCCGATAAAATGTTTGCACAACGAGGACGTTCATTTGGTGAATTTGCCTCGAGTATAGTTGGTGCTGCAGATAGTAAAGCCATAATATTAACAGTATTGGCAACGATGCGTCTGTTCATTCATTCTTGTCAAAGTTAGCCGCTGAATTGACAACACACTGACGTCAGACGCACGTCCGCTAACAAACCAATCAATGTTAAGATGCAGCCCACATAGATGATGACGACAGGACGCCAGTGCGTCATGTAAAGTTCTTTGGTGCGCTAACATAACTGCAATGTGAAAGCAAACCAAAAAGAACCAAATGTCCAAACACGAACTTTGGTTCGGACCTTGGTGCGGACTTTCACGTGTGAAAACGCACTAAAATAACTAACAGGCCAGCTCACTGTTATGCTTATTAAATATGATGGACCAGCAGGGCTCTGGTCCAGAATGAGCGATTCAATACCATGTAATGCAGCAAGACAGATGCCGGTAAAATCTGTTTGTTGATTTCTGATCCCGCAGTACTAGACAGAGACTAGTCAGAGAGCCATGGGTCTCCGCCTCAATGAGGACAGAGCAGTCAGCAATAGAGTCATGTGGAGCTTATAAGCACACTATTCCACTATAGACTAAACCAGCTCTATGTGTTATCTTATGGATTTATTCGATATAATTTGGAGAATATAACAAACCATAACAACATAACTTTGTGTCTGTTTACACTGGGTTCGGCAAATGACTATTTGATCGCATATAAATGATTTAGAGGGCCAGAGAGAGTAACTACGTTAATATTTAAAGCAAACAGCGACAGATCTATGCAAAATAGTTTCACTGTTTGAAAAGCAAAGCACAAATATGCTATAAAACTGTACTGCTCAGAGATGCGATCAGCTTTATGTCCACTGGGGGGTGTAGCAGCACATGTTTGAAACAGTCTATAGGCCTATGGGATTTACACAGGAACCAGTCATCATTACTCACAAATGATTTGGGATCAGGGATTGCCAGCTTGTTCCTTTTAGATTTTGTATCACAAACAAAGTTAGAGAATTATATTTAAAAATACTGCATAATATATATCCCCCCAAATTTGTTTATCTCAAAATTCAAGCCTGTTGATAATAATTGTAGCTTTTGTAAGACCGAACAAGAATCTCTTTATGGTTGTTCATTTTGTATAACATTCTGGAAAAGTGTTGAAAATGATCTAGCATCTAAAACAACACATACGATCACAATTGAAGGGAAACAGATTATTACATACTTTGTAAAGACAGGAGTTTATGTAATATTGCAAATCTCTTTGTTTTATTATTTAAGTTCCATATTTATAAATCAAAATTTTCAAATCAAGACCATGTTTCAAATTATTCCAAATTAAAACTGACATTTATTTTTAGTCTCTTAAATTGTTTAAATTTAAAGTTATTAAATAATAAATTAAATTTATTTAATTTTTTACTTATATTATGTTATATGTAATTATTTGATGTATTAATATTGTTTATATCTGTGATGCCTGAATGTTTGTAATTTGATTTCTATAAAAAAAACAAAAAACAAAAACATCAGGGATTGCCTTTAAATATTACAAATGCAGCAGGAATTGTTAATGCTATTCAAATTAATAGTAATAATAAAAATAAAAAATAAAACACATTTGAAGTCTGCACAATTGCAGTAAATTACAGACAGACAGACAGATTTAGTTTTTAACCTTTTAAATTTGGCTAATGATATGACTTAATCTTTCAACTGTAAAATATGTAGCAGGGTCTTCTGCCGGCCCCTTATAGTGTAGGAACACACACAGACTCACACACAGGCACACACACACACACACACACACACAGAGGACTGGGATTCCACAGGATCACTCCAGCACTACGATCAATGTCTCGAGCCAGATAAGACTTCAAAGAAAGAGACAGATTTACAAGACATGGTGAATCTCCCTTTAAAAAATACTGCTGCATAAATGTTTATGTAACTCCAAATACGTCCATGCCGCAGAAATAAGCTCAGCCATTATAAAATGGCAAGAACGAACAATGGGCTACCTGTTTTTTGCGAACAAAGCAATATTAAACAGATGTAAATAATTTACACAACGGATCCAAACTTCTGAGTCCACTAGTGAAGATGCTTACATTTTGCATCATACAAATGGAATGCATTTGTTTCTCATTGAACACAACCAGCATAACAATGAGTCAAATATTTAAATGAATATTGTAACAAAAATATACAATATAATATTTGGTATAGCAGATCTCGAGCTTCGTAAGACTGTACAAAAGATCGCCAGTCTCATAACCAATGTCACTGTTTGATCAGTGACCAAGAATTAGTGTGAAACATTTCCTGCTCCTTTTATATAACGTTTTCAAATCCTAATACTCAGATTCTTTTTTTAGCTTGATTTGAATCACAGAGGGTGATTTTTAAAGGTTCTTTACATATTATAGCAGCAGGTCAGCATCTTAACTCTTATTTTTCAACAAACCAGTCCAAATTCTTTCTTCAAATCAATTCACACAGCACATGCGATAAAACTGGAATCATCCTGTTGTGGCTGTATGGTTCAAGCTTTACCTCAATTCAGCAGTGAGCCACTAGAGGGCGCTGTCTAATTGACCTCTACGGTAATTCACCTGCACCAAAATCACACGCATGCTGGTCGACCAAAACAAATGGCCAATCTAAACTCAAACTGAATGCGTCTTAACATTTTTATCACGTACTGCAGAGATGCTGGATACAAACAAAACACACTAGCTCACTCTCACACAGACACACACTCATCACCGGCAGTAATAAATGATTTCCCATTGGAAGCTGGGATGTTGTTTCTGCTCTTAAACTACTTTTGATAATCTCAACAGTATGTCTTTAAACCTGCCAGTACAGGAGGGATGGAAAGCAGGACCGTTGCCGTTTAACAGCACATGGCATATCCAGACCGCTCTGTTCCGCTACGGAGCAAAGGAATGGATGTGTCTTGATCATTTGTCTGTAGTGTTGCCAGAAAACAACATGATGGAGCAGTCAGTCAGTCCAAGACCCGATACCGTCCAAGCCCACCCAGAGACTCCACTTACAGTGACATCAAACAAGAACGAGAGAGGAAGGGGAGAGCGAAAGAAAGATACAGGACCGGGGTCGGGAACAGGGGAGCTTTGGTTTCCAATCCCCAAAGAATACTGTAATCTTAACACAGAGATCCACAAGTCACCATTTCTTCGTTTCTAATGATGGAAAATTACTGTAGCATAAATAGATATATTTCACGTTATGTGTAAATGTAAGCCCATATCCTAAATCATTAGAACTTTTGTTTGGACGTGCCATAGATTTAAAATCTTTTAATCTGTCACATGCGTTTTTCAGGTCACAGGTGACCTCACCGATCCAGACGCTCCCTGTTTGCCCTTCAGTGAAGTGACAAAGGCTGAGCTTGAGTGTTATGGGCTGGTGGCTGTATGAAAGCCTGTGGGCCAATGTCATAAAATAGTGTAAACGTGCTAAGCTCCTAGAAAATGTAATCTTTGTGTTCCGTTTTGGTTTAATGTGTCTTAAATAACTTTTATACCTCTTTAATAGAACAGTTTTAATTGAATAGACCTTAACATCTAATTTGGTGCAACCATCAAGTAAGAAGTAATAACATATATCCTCACACATGAATACAAATATCACAAAATATTAATTCATGAATAACGCTAAATTTCTATGGAGTCGCATAACATCTTACATCTTGAAAACACGTGTGCACCGCATCTTAATTATTTCCAAAAATGTTTGAAATATATTTTTAAATTGTTGTTTTTGGCAAATATTTTTATATATTCAAATAACAAATGATTAATTCATGAATAACACTAGATTTTTTTTATGTAGTTGAACCACATGATATCTCACATCGTGAAAACGTGTGTACACATTTTAATAATTATTTCCCAAAATGTTTTAAAATATATTTTTAAGTTTTTTTCCCCACATCTTAAAGGAACACTCCACCATTTTTAGAAAAGGGCTTATTCAACTTCTTTCCAACATTTAGATATGTGGGCAAATGCATTTTTGTGTCAGTGAATGGATTGTTTTAGTTTGGCAGGGTTGCCGCTAGCTTAGCTTAGCATAAAGAATGGAATCCTATGTTGCCAGCTAGCATGTCCTGAGTAAAATTGATATATATATAATTTTGGCCTACTTAATGTTTTATTTTCAACAATTCCATTCTTTCATTGAAGTTTTTTTCTTCATTATGATATCAAGACAGTATCACTCTGGCATTTTTTACTTTATCTTGATTAAATATCAAAATTCATTTCAATTAATTAATTACTTAAAAAAAAAAAAAAAAAAAAAAACAAGAGGTGTGTTCAAATGTATAAACAACATTTTTAATATAATTTTGAATACATTTCCAGGTCATCCGTTAAGCATCATGTCATTGACCCATATGTTTGGCCAACTTGCAATGCATTGATACCCAAATCCCACTGAACATAATGAAGTGGCTACAATTTAACAGTTACACACTGTAGACAAACACTGAAATGATCTTAATGACTACAGGCTGTAGAGAGAGAGAATGTATAGTGTGGCAGGTGGCAATAACTTACGATATGCATGATGGGCACCCACGTGCACATGCACACACTCATTCCGGTTTAGAGGTGGAGGGAAGTTGGTGGGTCTCCTTTCACGGAACAGGCACAGGAAGTTCTGTGGCACAGAGAGGAAGTTGATTAAAACAGAACACAAAAACACCCCCTTCTGATTCCTGTGTCCCAGGACGTGTCTTACCCACACGACAGGACACCGCGTCCATCTCCACCCCATAGATCACTAGACATGTTGTCTCTCTGTTTGCGTGCGGGCCTGCGTGCGTCTTAAACAGTTGCTCACACTAAGGTGTCTGAGGTTTGTATACTTATGTAAAAGGAATAATTCACCCAAATGATTATAGTGTCATTCTAAACTCGTATGATTCTTTTTCTTTCATGGAACAAAAATAAGAGATGTCCAAGTTGTTCTGTTTTTTTAGTGACCAGGTTTGTGACACTTCAAAAAAAAGCAGCATAAAAGTAGCTGATACAAATCGAGAGTATATAATTGATCATTTAGTCACTTAAGTATAAATGCTTTGTGTGAGGAACTGATATATATAATATAAACTGATATATATATATATATATATATTTTCTAGAAATACCTGATATTAACCTGACTTTTAATTAATTCATTGGTGTTAGAAATAGCTCATATGAAAAGCTAAAACCCTCCCAAATGATGTTTAATGCACTGAAATAAATAATTTTCACAGAAAAAAATATTTATCATTTAATCAAGACAGAAAGGTCAAATTTTGGCAAGACAAAAGTTTTGTCGCCTATACAGAAATGGAACAAATTTACTGCAAATACAAAAATATGTCAGCAAATTAAGTTGTGGTGCTGTGAGATCCAAATTTAATATCTTGTAGGACTTCCATGAGCTTGAAGGACTGCATCCATGCGGTTTGGCAAGGATTCATACAATTTATTGATGAAGTCATCAGGAATAGCTAAGAAAGCAGTCTTGCATGCCTCCCAGAGTTCATCAATATTCTTTGGTTTCGTCTTCCATGCGTCCTCTTTCATCCTACCCCACATATGCTCAATGATGTTCATGTCTGGGGACTGGGGTGGCCGATCCTGGAGCATCTTGATCTTCTTCGCCTTGAGGAACTTTGATGTGGAGATGGAAGTATGCGATGGAGCACCGTCCTGCTGCAGAATTTGGCCTCTTTTATGGTTGGGAATATAAGAGGTAGCTAAGATTTCTTGGTATTTTAGACTATTGATGTTGCCTTCCACCCTGCAGATCTCTCGCACACCCCCATACTGGATGTAACCCCAGACCATGATTTTTCCGCCACCAAACTTCACTGTTTTCTGGGTGAATCTCGGATCCATTCGGGCACCAGTAGGTCTCCTGCAATATTTGCGGCGACTGTGGTGTAATTCAACAGAAGATTCATCTGAAAAATCCACCTTCTGCCACTTTTCCTGCATCCATCCTTTTAGCAGGCTGTGGGCCTTGGCAAATGCCACACGGTTTTTCAATTGTCTTTTGTTTAGTGCTGGCTTCTGGGCACTGATTCGACCATGGAGGCCATTTCGAGATAGAATCCGACAAACTGTTCTGGTTGACACAGGGACTTCAGGTGACCAGGTCTCGTGGAGCTCTGCTGCAGTGGAAAATGGGCTGGCCTTGGCCAACAAACGGTCCTCTCGACCAGCTGTCTTGCGGGGTCAGCCTGACCTGGGCTTGTCAAAAACGTCTCCAGTCTCTTCAAATCTTTTTTTTATCCTCTGTACTTGACGCTGAGACACATTGAAGGTGTCTGCCACATCAGCAGTGGATCTGGTCTTCAGCCTCTTGATAATCAAAACTTTAGTCTCAGGGTGAATCTTAGGCATGTTTGCAGAGGTCTAGTTGCAGTTGATGTGAAGGTCTACTGTACTGGGGTTCTTTTTATACACACTTGAGACCTAATTGATCCAATATTAGTCACAGGCGAAGCTCATATGACAAGGTGACAACACTTATGTCTTTGCAAAAATTGACTCAATGGGCTTTACCAAGCTGTGAATATTAGAATACTTTTTGAAAGTTTAGTTTTTCACTGAAACATTATCACAAAAGCTGGTGGGATTAAAATGAGCCATTTCTTGTAAAAAAATCTTGATTAGAAATATATTTCAGCGGCACTTTAGGTCAATTTGTACACAAGCGACAAGACTTTTGTCAGTGACTGTATATATATATATATATATGAACAACAAAACAAAGTTTCAAAACATTTTTTATTTTTGTTTTGTTTTGAAACTTTGTTTTGTTGTTGAGTATATCAAAAATACTTTAAAAAAAACATATGTATATATATATATATATATATATATATGTAACACATATATATATATATATATATATATATATATATATATATATATATATATATATATATATATATATATATATATATATATATTTTTTTTTTTTTTTTTTTTTTCATGTAATTTATACTCATTTCTTATTATTAATATTTAAAACAGTTGTGCTGCTTAATTTTTTGTGGGCCGTGATACTTCTTTATTTCAGGATGTCTTGATAAATATAAAATTGAAACAAACATATAAACATATATATAACTCCGATTGTATTTGTCTGAAAGGAGACTGTCATATACACCTATAATGACTTGAGGGTGAGTAAATCATAGGTTTGGTTTCATTTTTGGGTAAACTAACCCTTTCAGCATTCATTTTCAACATTTAGCAGCAATAGATAAAGGCTTAAAGCAGTTTGGAACTGTTTTTCTTTTGCGGAAGCTTTGTGTAAGAGCTAATAAAATATTTAATCTCAAGACAATATTTTGTGTCTAATTTATTTGAGACTAGTAGCCGTGTAATAAGTGGGATAATGTACACCCAGCCGGTTGTTATGCAGAATAAACCCCTTCAGAGTGATGCAAGACCTGCTCACTCTGTTGGGGTTTATTCTGCGATAAAAACCGGCTTGGTGTACATTATCCCTTACTTATCATACGGATCTCAAATTACCTTCAAAAGTTTGGGGTCAGAATGATTACAACTTTTATTCAGCAAGGATTCCTTATAAACCAATTGTAGGCTATATATAACTGAATAAACTCAAAGAACAAAGATAAAAGAACTGTTGAATTTTTCAAATATTAACAAATATAAATACTATAAAAGGTAATATAAAACATGCTCAGGACCCTTTTTAAGACATTAAAGAATTACAAGAGAGGTTTAGAGCACCGCCTTAATCCATAAATAATTAAAATAACTAACTGTCCATATCCATCTTCATCTGGACTAATAGGAATGGTGAGAGATGGTCTGATGAGTACAGAAAGGTAGACTGAGAAAGGGGGAGGGAATGAGGGAAATGTTCAGATTTGCATCCATCACAGGGTATTTTCAGCACTCCTGTTGGAGCGCTAGATGGAGTGGTGAGGGGAGGCTGAGCAGAGGGCAGTGTGTGACCTTTGACCCCAGAACCTCTTCAATATAAACTTTATTAGCCTGCTGCATAATGTGTGTGTGTGTGTGTGTGTGTGTGTGTGTGTGTGTGTGTGTGTGTGTGTGTGTGTGTGTGTGTGTGTGTGTGTGTGTTTATTTGTTTGAATCTGTTGAGGCTTGGCTTGGTTCCTCTTGAAACAAACTGATACACTTACTGGCTAAAACCCCCTTCCACATTGAGGATTTATACAGATGTCTATGAATATGAGTCATCACATGCACAAAAATGCATAAGAACATGTACATGTTGTCAAGACTAATGAGGGGAAATCAACAAACATAACACATACCCATCAGTGAAAGCTCATACGATTTGATTAGTGCTCAAGAATGCAGCGCCCCATATCTCACCCGGCTCACCCTCATCTGGCCCCATTGGTTGTCAGCGTGGCCATTCATCCTCAGCCCAGCCAATCGGCTGTGGTGCCAGTGCAGCCCTCAGCAAATCACAGCTCAGGAAGCCTTGACAGTGAGGGAGATGCTCATATGTGTTTATGGCCTCCTGCCTCTATGACAGAACACAGAACCCTTCAGAGAAAAATAAAGCAATTAGCCAATTACACCACACAGGCCTATTAAAAACCAAACATCCCAGTGTTTTCTTACCCTTTATACACAGCGATAAGACTCAAGCTGACGGAGCGAACGTATCATGTCCCATGGAGAGAGGGAAAAGTGATGCTTATGAAAGGAGCGGTAGGGAAGATTAGACGTATTTGCAGGGAGTCTCTCTTTATTTGAGAGAAGACAAATGATCTGAACTCTCAGTAACTCCTTGACTCCTGAGAAAGAGATGTGAAAAATTAAGTGAAAAACTAGTGCAGGAGAAACTGCTGTATCTGGATTATTAATCTAAAACCAATATAAAGCACTGCTTATCTAGGGACAGACTGATCCATCATATTACCTCACTGAATTCCCTCGAAATGCTGTTCAATAGAGCTTAAAATAAAACAAAACACAGTCCAAAAAATATTCTGTAACAATAACGCTCCTTCAGTGAGGACACTGAGATGCACAGTCACACATATATCAAATACACACTTGTAAATGGACCACGTTTAAGGTCCTTTTGTGGTAATTTACTAAAGTAGATTTCTATATTAAACTGATCCAAAATGTTATAATTGTACATGTACATGTTTATGACAGCCTCTGGAGGAAGCAGCTGCAATGCAGTTGTGCACTTATTTCCTGATTTTAGAAAAACAGTGACAAAAAAAGAACTTGCAGTAATAATTTTAGCAATTGCAACTTTAAGTGACTTCTCACTGCAAATGATTGATAATAGCATTGTGCTGGTTGCTTTTTTTAAGAAAAAAGGACTATATTAGTCATGGGGATTAAACTGTGTCTAAGGATGTACTTCATGTATGATTATTTTGATTGTGACTGCTTGGTATTTTAACCTGTATAGAAATACATAAAACGAGCATGAGATGCCAGGCTGTGAAAGGAAATTGTAAACAGGAACTTTCCTTGATTGAATAAAATACATTTAAACACATGAATGTCTTTGTGTCTTCTTACAAATAATTCCCTCGTCACATCCAGAGTACATGCACACGCGCAGTTGTGTGAAAGAAAAGAAAACTACACATAAAAAAACACATTAAAAGAAACACTATGAGATATGTAATGTTTAAAATGGTTTTTCAGAGCTAGGTTTTCAGGGATTGTATCTTTAAATGTGTATAACACATTTTTACTTATTTAAAGTATAAACATAAATAAATCAATATGGAAGAAACATTTTACAATAAGGTTTCATTTGTTAACATTATTAATGTATTAACTAACATGAACTGACCGTTCATGTTAATTCACAGTGCATTAAAGGGATTGTTCACCCCCAAAACATGTATTCTGTCATCGTTTACTAATATATTAGATATTTGGAAGAATGTCTGTAACCAAGCAGATCTCGGCAGCCACTGATACTATAGTATGTTTTACCCACTATGGCTGCTGATCTGCTTGGTTACAAACATTCAATAATGTTTGAACAAAGAAATTCATACAGGTTTGGAACAACTTGAAGGTGTTTAAATGAGAGAATTTTCATTTTCGGGTGAATTATCTCTTTAAAGGACAACTCCGGTGAGAAATGAACCTAGGGGTAATTAACAGATGGTTACAGACTAGATCGTTCTCTGGGATGCGTTTTCATGGAAATCGAATGTAAAGAGTTTTATCTTTAAAAACAGATTAGCTTATAACACTAGTCTATGGGGCACCGGGTAGTGAAATTAAATCGCTAGTTAATACCACTAACAAGGCTCAAAATAGCCTCACACTAACACAGTAGCATAATGAGGGTCCCTACATGCAAACCGAAGCATTGAGAACTTTGTAAGAGTACAAACAGTTTAATAAGAACTTTTATAAACATAGTGCATTTCGCGTTCACGAACAGGCGCCATCTTGGAAAACAGTCTCGACTCATCGAGCGACGAGAGCTCTGCTAAGTGATGAACTGTGACTTGGAATCTCATATAGTCCGTTGTTTCCGGAAGAAAACACTGAACACAACAGAGAAAATAAATAAATAAAAATAAAAATGTCCATGTTATTACATTTCACAAACTTAATTCCTATCGACCAGCTCACTTAGAACAGCGCTCGTAGATCGATTCATCGAGACTGTTTTTCGAGACGGTGCCTGTCCGTGAACGCGTAAGGCACTATGTTTACAACGTATCTTCTTATTAAACTGTTTGTACTCTTACAAAGTTCTCAATGCTTCGGTTTGCATGTAGGGACCCTCATTATGCTGCCGTGTTAGTGTGAGGCTATTTTGAGCCTTGTTAGTGGTATTAACTAGCGATTTAATTTTACCACCCTGTGTCTACCCTGTGCCCCATAGACTAGCGTTATAAGCTAATCTGTTTTTAGAGATAAAACTCTTTACATTCTATTTTCAAGAAAACGCATCCCAGAGAACGATCTACTCGGTAACCATCTGTTAATTACCCCTAGGTGCGTTTCTCACTGGAGTTGTCCTTTAACTAATGTTAACAAATACAACTTTGTATTTTAATTATGTATTAGTAAATGTTGAAATTAACATTAACAAAGATTAATAAATGGTTTCGAAGCACAGTCCATTATTAGTTCATGTTAACTAAAGTAGTTTACTAATGTTAACTAATGAAACCTTATTGTAAAGTGTAAATATCCCAGTATACAGCAATAAAACATTTTAATAAAGATACTAAAGATAAACTTTTAATAAAGATAAGTTCTAATAAGGTCTAAAATAAGTGCTAATATTTTATGCAATGTTGCTTCTCTGGAAACCTATCTTGTTTTTAGATTTTTTTTTTGTAAAATAAGTAAGATGATGTTAATAATAATAATAATAATAATAATAATAATAATAATAATAATAATAATAATAATGCATGTCATGTTAGAATGAACAATTTAGAAGCCAGCTACTAGGTGGATTATACAGCTTTTTGTGAATGTTTACCCCAAGTAACTCTTACCAAGATTTGCCAAGTATTAAACTGCTTTGTTTTGCTGTCCTTTTGCATATATGTCAGCTTCCTAATACTCTTGAGGCGTTTATGTAGCACCCTCTTAGCACTTCCACAGGACTCTCAAAGACCTCTCACAACCAGTAACCATTGCTATAAATCTCACACACAATGAGCTCTTAAAGACCAGGGTGGTCTTCTCCCTTGTCTCTTTCCTCTCCCGCACTCTTCTGCGACCATCTCAAACTTTCTCTTGCTCTTACTGAAAAAAAGATCACCCTATCCATTCCCCTATCCTTCAAACTCCCTACCCCGGCAGTCCCGAGTCTCCCTTTAAACTTTAAAGATCTCCGTGACTCACTGTCATGGGTCCAGCTCCTGGGGATGAGGGTCTCTGGTAAGTTGTGAGTCGCCCTCTCCTCAAAAGCGCCATCTCAGAGAGCCTGATGTCCACTAAAGCCGTTTCAAAACTAATAAACAATTGTCAAGCGAGAGGTAAAGCAGAGAGCTGTATGGCCATTTTAAAAGCACATCAAAGGGTCTGCACTAAGAGCCGTGTAGACGAGAGATGTGGATGACCTCTCCACCGCATTCATGCACACATACACAAATCACATGTGCACCTCACAAATATCACAAGCATACATAGCAGACACTGGGATGAAAATATTTCAAAATTACAGACAGAACAATGACATATAAATGGAGCTGGATTCACTGCACTAAATGGAGGAAACGACATATTTGGTGCCAGATGACTCATAGATTCAGGCTCAAAGACTGGAATATCAAAAAATAATACAGCCCTCTTCACAATGTATTGTATTGGATATGTGAGGGTAGGATAGGGTAGTATAGGGTAGGATAAATCAGGGCAGGGTATAATTGGGAAAGGATAGGCCAGGATAAGATAGGATATAATAGGCCAGGTTAAGATATAAATCAGGGCAGGGTTTGGTAGGGTAGGACCGGATAAGATAAATCAGGGCAGGGTAGAATTGGGAAAGGATGTGATAGGATAAGATTGGATAAATCAGGGCAGGGTATGGTAGAGGATAGGATAGGATAGGATAAATCAGGGCAGAGTATAATAGGATAGGATAGGATAGGATAGGATAGGATAGGATAGGATAGGATAAATCAGGGCAGGGTATAATAGGATAGGATAGGATAGGATAGGATAGGATAGGATAGGATAGGATAGGATAGGATAGGATAGGATAGGATAGGATAGGATAGGAAAGGATAGGATAGGATAGGATAGGATAGGATAAAACAGGGCAGGGTATAATTGGATTGGATAGGATAGGATAGGATAGGATAGGATAGGATAGGATAGGATAGGATAGGATAGGATAGGATAGGATAGGATAGGATAGGATAGGATAGGATAGAATAAAGAAGGCCAGGACAGGATAGGCCAGGATAGGATAGATCTTGGTCGGGTGTGATTGGGAAAAGATAGGATAGGCCAGGATATGACGGGATGGGATATGATAATTAGGCCAGGATAGAATTGACCAGGATATTTTAGGATAGGCCAGGCCAGAGAAGGAATGGATTTGGGAAAAAAATCTACAGCTTTATGAGTGACAGAACATACATCACTATCTTTGACTATCTACTAAACAACCGCCATCTCATTTCAGACCCTCACATTTTTCACTGCCACAAACAACACACCCTGCTCACTCACTCTGGCCGGGTCTGGGTGCTGGGTGGAAGAAGAGCCAGGTTGGCTGAGCCCTAGAAAGTGGAAGCCAGCTCCTCACCCTGTGTGTGTGTGTGTGTGTGTGTGTGTGTGTGTGTGTGTGTGTGTGTGTGTGTGTGTGTGTGTGTGTGTGTGTGTGTGTGTGTGTGTGTGTGTGTGTAGGGGAGAGAGAGAGAGAGAGAGAGAGAGAGAGAGAGAGAGAGAGAGAGAGAGAGAGAGAGAGAGAGAGAGAGAGAGAGAGAGAGAGAGAGAGAGAGAGAGAGAGAGAGTGTAGGGGGAGGAGATAAGTAAACTTCACAGCCCATGACATAAATCACATCAAGACATGACAGTAGGACACTGAGCAGGACCACTGATAAAACCAGCAGGAGGGAGGGAGAGAGACAGAGAGAATGGAGAGAAAGTAAGTGGGAAGAACAAGGGTCATGGTAATGGGCGAGGGGGTAGAGCCAATGGAAAGAGAGATATAAAGAAAGAATGAATGTGCTTGTGTCAGTGTGTGTATGTGTGTGAGAGAGACACCCAGAGAGAAACAGAGAACCAAAATGTGAACAAGGGATGGACAGAGTGGGGGAGTGAGAGAAGGATAGGAAAGCTTTTTTAAGATTCCCAGCACTCCCAAAAGGTGTAGATTATCCAAAGAACCCAAGCTAATTTCCAGGTTTGTGAATACATTCCCCCATTTCAAACAGCTGTCCACCTAAATCTTCACTGGCTGAGAAAGGATGCACCCCCACTATATGTGTTATGATTCACATTGGTCCAAGAACACTTTTAAACTAAATTTACTGTTTTTCCCCCATTTTTGCTGGTGCTAGCTCTTCATAACTAAGATGGCAGGTGATCCATCATTTGATATACTGATCTTTCATTGACATGCTAACAAGGCCATTAAAACAGCTGAACTAATGTTACTGTTATTTAGCAGCTCGCACAAATCAAGGACTGTGTATCATTAACCGAGCCACTCTGGACGTCTCTGACAATTTGACACGATGTTCGTCGTACTTATTAGCTGTTGGCTGAATCAGACTTGACCGTACATGAATGAAGTCTCCGTAAACTATCTGACATCTCTGCTCCACAACCTAACCTCCGTGTTTATTCTACAGCCCAATTATGGAGAAAAACAAAACGTCCAACTGTGTACGGAGAGCGTTCACTGTTTGTGTATGGCGAGAACACATCAATGGCAGCACTTCATTGTGTAGCTGACGTCTGCGGTTTAATTTATGATCTCCTATTTGTGTAAAATGTAGGCCATAATTTTAATATGTGTGAAAGTAAGAAGTAAACGGAAAGTGGGAAGTTTATGTATTTTCAGGGCTCATTTGTCTGTATTGAAGCTGGTTGAAGGAGAGTGCTGGGGTGACCATTAAAAGAAAGTACCATGATACAGTCAGTAAGCGTGTTATCAGATGGCAACACCATGACACTGATATCTACCATATTGAATGATTATCATATTAATTTACAATGGTTTTTACTTCAAGCCAATTCAAAGATAAACAGGGTATTAGCATGATACATGTCAAAGAATCATGATAAGTTCATAGTAGGCTACATTTAAAAAAACAATGAAGTAACACTTACTATGGTAGTCTTCCTCTACCAAAAAATACTTGGTGAATTCTGTCTTCTTTGCATTTGTAGCCCCCCATTCAGTTCACAAACTATCTTGAATTGACATAAAATGACACTAAACGATGCTTTGCTAATGTGATAAAGTATTTCACAGCTATTAATGCTAATAGCGCTAATGAGCTGTAGTCTACATGCACATAGTCCACCCACATGCATGACATACAACCAATGTCATAGCTCAAATGACTAATGCTACACACTCCAAAAAAAGAGAACATGACACAGTGACATTCACACAAACACAGGTACACAGGGCCTCCTTTCTCTTATCAGACTGCTGTAGCTTGTTTTTAAAAGTAGGAAAAACTGAGCAGAGCACATTAAAGAAAATAGGAGTGTGTGCGAGTCTGTTTTCCTGGCCAGACTTTTAGTCTTGTAGCTGGAGATAGCAGCTGGAACAGCCATGCAAGGCAAAGCCCCCACCATTCCCCTCCCACTGCCTTATACTACATGAAAAAAATAATACTGTTGTGTGTTACACATTATCTGCCTCTCTCACACACACAAGGACACATCTCTGCCTCTATACAACCATGTTCACTGCATTTCTGCTGTCTACTGTTTTGAAGTCTGTAAAAAATATGAATGAAAACGAATATGTTTGAGCTGTAATTTAAAAGACTCTCAGTGATATGTTTTGGTCCATCTCATAAACTTTAACAATTATAGCCTTGTTTTAGAAATGTACAGGACTTTAATGTCATCTTTTTTTTTTTTTATATAAGCATCATTAAATTCAGAAAACACATCGCTAACACTTACTGATGTTTGTGTTGTTTTCCCACCAAAACTGATGCCACTTCCTGGAAGAGGACGCGTTAAAAGGACATTACAAAAGTGAGAACACTGGATAACAAATAAATGATTATCAATTCAAACAATATTCACAAGAAAACATTTAAAGAAAAAAAAGGGAAGGGAATTTCTGATAAATTGCTAGTTTTTCATGTCAGATGTCAATGCTTAGCACACAGTGGACACAGGGCAAAAACCACCTCCACAGTAGATGTACAGGGTATTATTACAGGGTATAATAAGTAAGATGTTGGCGACTTCAAAACCTTTACACACACAGTCGTGGAATTAGAATCGAGAGAGATAAAGAAATCCTTAGAGAGAGAGAATTTGAAATTGAGTAAGAGGTAAAAGTGAGGAGGAGTGTGTGTTTCCGTGTGTGTGTGTGTGTGTGTGTGTGTGTGTGTGTGTGTGTGTGTGTGTGTGTGTGTGTGTGTGTATCTGGCCGTAGTGGAGCCCGGTCCCTGAAGTCTGCATGCTGTCAGTGTGAGTGGCCTTATCTTCCCCAAACATTTACTTAACCCTTTGTCTTACAGGGTCCAGCACAATGAGACACAGCCAGAGGAATCCCAGCGGGACTTCAGATGGACAGGCCTGCCGTTCACTGATACACTCACAGTCGCACTGACTGCAGTCTAATCGGCACACATTAAAATGACATCACAGCGATAATTACCGCTCACCAACCTCACTACTCTTTTAATGACATCATTGAAATCTTGCTTTGTCCTCATCATTTTCATTTCAATGATAACAGCAGCTGACAGACGGAAGAGTCTTAGCCAATCAATTCAGGCACATAAAACCATTTCCATACAATAAACTAAAAGGAACTATTGTGTAAATGCTCTTCTGTCGTTTTATGCAGCATTAGTTTATAAGCTCTAGATTCAGGCTATTTTTTTTCTGAGGTAACAGTGAAGTGTGCTGTAAATACCTTTCTGTTATCTGAGCATGTGTTAAACCCTAGGTTCAGAAGAATGCAGCAGTCGGCCTTTGTCTCTGTGTCCACATCATCAGGACAGGAGGCCGTCAGAGAGGAGCTTATCAAACCCTACGAATGCCATTACAGTGAGAGAGAGAGAGAGAGAGAGAGAGAGAGAGAGAGAGAGAGAGAGAGAGAGAGAGAGAGAGAGAGAGAGAGAGAGAGAGAGAGAGAGAGAGAGAGAGAGAGAGAGAGAGAGAGAGAGAGAGAGAGAGAGAGAGAGAGAGAGAGAGAGAGAGAGAGAGAGAGAGAGAGAGAGAGAGAGAGAGAGAGAGAGAGATCCATACCTTTATCCAAGAGACATGCAACCTTCCTTTTCCCTAAGCCTCGACTGAATCTGTGAACATTTCAAAATATTTTCTCGGCCGATTTTGAAGGAAAATGTTCATTGTTTGATCATGTCAGGTTACAGTGAATGAACTAATGTTAACAGATATGTTAGTAAAATGTTGAAATTAATATTAAAGGGTTAGTTCACCCAAAAATGAAATTAATGTCATTAATGACTCACCCTAATGTCGTTCCACACCCGTAAGACCTCCGTTCATCTTCAGAACACAGTTTAAGATATTTTATATTTAGTCTGACAGCTTATGTAAGTGTATGCACACTATACTGTCCATGTACAGAAAGGGAATAAAAACATCATCAAAGTAGTCCATATGTGACATCAGTTAATCTCTTGAAGCATCGAAAAAACATTTTGGTCCAAAAATAACAAAAACGACGACTTTATTAAGCATTGTCTTCTCTTCTGGGTTTGTTTTTCAATCCACAAATAAAGATTCAAACGATTATAAATCAGCGTTTTGATTCAGAATTCAGATCGCAAGGGCCGGACTGGGACACAATTTCAGGACGGGAAATCCTAGACTCATCCAGGCCAATATGCACCCAAAATAAAATGTAGAAACACAGACAACCCTATTTTTTTACCTAAATAATTAAAGGCTTTATCAAAAACGGTACCCTCACTTCCCCTTTCCTTTTCTTAAATATCTCTGTCTCCATCTATTTTAGTATAAATCAAAGTATTATATTTAAGACAAAATGTTGTTTTTATGTTTTTAGGTTAAAAATTGTTTTATTAAATATCCCAAATTTAGCAACACTATATTGCCTACAATATGTAAAAGCTTTTTCACTGCCTGGCTGAATCTGATGAGTGATCACTACACCAAAGCGAGTGCTAGGATGATTATCTCCACCTTCTTTTGATTAAAAAAACGGGTGAAAGTTTTAAGACTCAGACTAATTCCCTGATCAGTGCCTTTATTACCAAACTAGTTAGCTGATTGAGATGCACCCATAATTTTATAAATAAATGTCAAAATGTATTCAGTAATAAACTATATTTTGACAGTATCTACAGGAGCATAGCACAAGATCCAGGCCAATGCACCATCTCCTAGCCCTATGCACTGTAGTCCTGATGAGCCCCCATGTTCCCAAAACAAAAAAGCTGTAGATACTATTTACAAAGTGAAATAGCTTAAGTGAAAATACATTAGATTTACACCATATAAAAGTAGCAGTTCTTTGCAATATGTGTAAATAGTAATAACATGCAATTTATACTTTTTGACAGAAACATAATATTTGCACCTCAGTATTGTTATACATTAACATGATTCACTAATAATATGATTATATTTATTCAAATTATTAAAAGAATGCAGCCTTAATGGGACATCTATCCCTAATTATTTTCACTGACAAATATTGCAAATTATGTGGTGCATTTCAGTCTTTAAGTATTTGTGTTTAGGTTGTACACTTTATTTATTTGTGTGTACTTTTTAGATTATTATTCTCTAATTTTACATTAAAATATATTGCATGTTAAAATTGTAGACTGGCCCTTTAAGAATTGCGACTGTAAATCATGCGAAAGAGAGTGGAGTCGCACCTTTTCTTTACTGCATCCGTAATATTTAGGATTTAAGATAATATTTATTATATTTGCTTAATTTATTAACAAATCAAGATTAAAGGAAGATTTTTCATGAAGAAGACAGATTATGTGGGTTGTTTTTATTGGACAAGGCGAGTTGACTGGAAACTTATGCAATATGCGAACACATTGCTTTTGGAACATTTCTTCATTTTTATTCAAAGTAAATGCCTTTCCGAAGTGATGGGAAAAGCATTGTCCTTTTGTTGTCTGGACTATTGCTCCTCCCTTTTCACAGTACTTATCAATATTACATAATGTGAATATTTGTCTGCTAAATTACTAATGTAACTTTATACTAAATAATATTAATCTCTTTTAGCGATAGTAGGTAGGGGTGCTACCGCTAACGTTCGCTAGCAGATCAATACTAATTTAACACAGAAAAAAAGAACTGTATTTACAGATAAAACTGACCTTCACTTGAACACCCTGAACAGGTCAGTAAGTTTGCAACGTTTTGCTGCTTCTTCTTTGAGTGTCTTCTTTTTCTTTGCCCTTTGCCCTGCTTGACCTGCCGCTTTCTCCATCATCGGGTGCTGCGGTGCTGCCCGCGCGTTTGGCTGAGGCAAGTCGGTCAAGACCAGACTAACAGATTCGTGATTTATTTGTTTTTATTGTTATTAATAATTTTATTGAATGCCGAATTCGAAAATTATTACTTTAGTAAAAGCAATACTATAAAATAAGAATTATATATAAAAATAAAAAAACGCTCGCCATGGCAGCAGGGCCTGCGGATCGCTTGTCAAAATGCCTTAAACTGCTGAAATTACAAAATGCCAAACTGCTGAAATCTGACATTAGCGATCCGAATCACGAATATATCCGCTGATTCATAACCATTTGAATCTTTATTTGAGGATTGAAAACAAACCAGGAAGACAATGCTGAATAAAGTCACAGTTTTTGTTAAACTGTGTTCCGAGGATGAAGGGAGGTCTTACGAGTTTGGAACGACAGTTATTAGGCCTAATGACATCAATTTCATTTTTGGGTGAACAAACCCTTTAAAGCAAAATTATGCAATTTTTTGTCGCTTGTTCAAAACAAAGGCGTAGCTTGATAAAGCCTTAATTTCACAGCTTTTATTATGTCCCAGGCGATTGTTCCGCTTTGTCTGGTCATGCAGCGCTGTTTAAAGGGGGCATAACACACACAATTTCTGCCAGTCTCATGTTACTCTTGAGTAGCTATAGCATCCTTCATATCTCCGTCTTTAGTTTTTTCATATTTATAAAAGACAAATACGCTGTACCGATTTGTTCTAAAAACAGCTGAGTTCGTGAAGGTGTGCAGTGGGTGCACTATGTTCGTGTTGTTGACATTATATGCACTTACGCACCAACTTCCAACAAAACACACTCTCATCCGGGAGAAGTTCCCATACAAGCAATTCCGCCCTTTAAGACGTCATACAGGGCCATACACGGAAAAAAAAAAAAATCTGAAACTTATTTGAATCCTGAAGCAGTGTATCTGGCACAGAAATACTCCATCATACGTCTACATTTTTTATTTTAGTTTAGCATGAGAATCCAACAGTGTAATTAAGCCAGAATGCATGAAATAAAATAAAATTAGATACATTTATTTGTTGAAAGTTATGTTATAATTCTGTGCTCACTCGGTGGCTGCTATGACACACTTGTTGCACATTGCAATAGCTCGATATTAGGCATGGTAAAACATGCACTCGCGGTAAATCAAGAAAGCAAGATTTAAACAATAAGACTAACTGTGCTGAGCTTTATAACAATGATTTGTTTTCTGTCGATGAATGTATCCAAAAAGTTGCCCATCTGTCTAATAAATTAAAACACATAGGAAATCAAGGGTAGCGCATCCAGGTTAAAATTGAGTTTTTCTCTTGATTTGGATTATGTTTGTTAGTTCTAGTGCTTTTTGGATATTTTAATCAAAATATCTTACATATTGTGCCTTTAACTTTAACAAATGCTGTGGAAGTATTGTTCATCTATGTTTACTAGTGTAGTTGTCTCATGTGAAACCTTATTTCAAAGTACAAACATGTAAGCAGTGCGGTTGAACTTCAGGAACGACAGCTATTCCAATTATGTGGCCTATAAAGAGGATTAGTTCAATGACACCAGATTTAATACGTTATTAGAATTATTAACAATTATTCATACGGATTAATATTTTTATATTTAAAAAAAATATGATAATGATGAAATGATATGCAACTGTAATGACATCCACAAACCTATGCATCCTCGGAACAATCAGAGCAATTGCTGAAGGAGTGCTTTACTGTAAGAGCTTTAATAGGTAAGAGAGGCAGTGATGTAGTGTTTTTGTGGTAGGGGCTGGGTTGGGATGGGATGTGTGTTGGCTGTTGGGGGGTGGATGACATAGTGAGAGACAAAGAGACAGAGAGAATTCAGTATTAAAGTACTTCCAGCTCTCTCTCCACTCCTCCGCATAATCAAACAAATCATGATTACAAATATTTCAAGGTCTAGAGTCACTTCTATAAATCTGGAGGGCTCTCTTGAAGAAGTGGTCGGCAGATGCGCGCACGCACGCACGCACACACACACACACACACGCACGCACACACACACACACACACACACACACACACACACACACACACACACACACACACACACACACACACACACACACACACACACACACACACACACACACACACACACTCTCTTTGGCTTTCTCTCTAGTTCCCTGTGTCTGCTGTGTTCTTACAGTAAAATAAATAGGCTGCATCTATCTGTAAAGTGCAGCGGAGGGTCTGAAAACAGGGTTATCCAAAGTGCATGTTCAGAAGCAGAGAGAGAGAGAGAGAGAGAGAGAGAGAGAGAGAGAGAGAGAGAGAGAGAGAGAGAGAGAGAGAGAGAGAGAGAGAGAGAGAGAGAGAGAGAGAGAGAGAGAATGAGAAAGGGTGAGAGATTAACCCGAATGGGGGAACATGAGAAACAGACAGACAAAGAGAAAAGAAATAGATAGACAGACAGACAGACGGAGACAGGAACATAAGGAAATCCTGCGTGGAGACGATGAAGAGGGGAGAGATAATGAAAGAGAAAGAGAAGGCAAAAAAAAGAGAGAGAAAAGAATTCCACATGTGCAGCAGGCCCTTGTCTTTACGATGGCTATGATTATAATTTAGTGCTGCTGTTTCAGGGCTGACATCATCAGTGCAGCACCAATCAGATGGCACAGAGTCTATAAATTAATGAGTGGGCTAGAGTTCAGCTGACCGGGGCAGGGTCAAAGTTCATTCCACTCATGAAAAAGTTCCTAATGGAATGTGACTACGCAAAAATCAGCCCTGATGGAAACTAGCTCTCACGTGTTTTGTGAGCGTGGATATTTGACTAGCAAGTTGTTAATGTCAAATAATACACATTATACGCATAACACACACAATACACATCAACCATATTTGGTACATATACTATTTAAAGGGTCTATTAATATTAAGTGTCTGTGTGTGAGTCAATAAGATTTAAAAAAATAAATAAATAATACTTTTATTTAGCAAGGTCACATTAAATTGATCCAAAGTGAGAGCAAATGCATTTATATTGCAACCAAATCATTCACAATCAAATGAATTCTGTTCTTTTTTATTAAAGAATGCGGAACCATTCGAATCACGGTGTTCAGAAAAATATTAAAGAAGCACAACCATTTTCATAAAAATAAATGTTTTTGAGCATAAAATCAGCAGATTATAATGATTTCTGAAGGATCATGTGACACTGAAGACTGGAGTAATGATTTTAAAAAATTGCTTTGCCATCACAGGAATAAATATAATTTTGAAATTAATTTCAAAACAGTTATTTATATTGTAATAATCTTTCACAATATTACTGTATTGGTTTAATTTTACAGTAGCATATATAACACATTTTTGTTCGGCTGATAATTTCTACTTATTACACTTCACATTTGCAGTTCAGAATGTTCTCACTTAAATTTTGGATAAATCAGGGATTGAACGGCTGGATTATTAACAGAATGCAGATGATTTGATTTGCTTATTGATTTCAAATTCATAAGCACATTAGTAAATGTATTAACTAGATACACAATGATGATTATAATTGATGTATTAGGGGATGTGCGTGAATGTGTGTGGTATCTTTTGGCGTACTCAGTCACTGATTGCCCAAATGGTTATTATCTGGAGATGGATTATGCAGTAAAATAATGAGGCAGGAACGAAAGGGCTCAGAGTTCAGGAAACATTGGCCAAAACAGGTGTGCATGCACCTCATTAGAGGTGTCTTATATGTGAAATTACTGCTACATACTGTATTTTTAAGCGTGCATGTGAGAGCACGTGTTTGAAACCAACAGGGGGTGTGCTTACCTGACTTGACTGACAGGCTGATGGCGCTGTGTATGTAACTAGCTGTGTTGACTCCTGCTCCCCGCAGGAGGCCGACATCAAGAATAACACACACCTCAGCAACGTCTCTCACCCCGCATAAAATAACTGGCACTTTGGAGACGAGAAGGCGAGAGAGAGCAGTCCTGGGTCTCATCACTCCACACTTCACCTGAGGAGACAGAAAGACAGACAGACACACACCGAGAGGGTGACATAGAGGACACTACTTACAACAGGGTCATAGTGTGGCACAAGGTCTCAACTTACAGCAATTACAGCAATTAAAAACACTATATTGAGAAACTATAATATGCAAAGGAATAAGAATGATTTGAAACCAGGAGGAGCATATAAAGGTTTTAAATTCATTTAGATTTAAGTGTGATTATTTTAACGCTTCTTTTATCATGTCAAAGGTTATAAACATGCTAATTAGCATTTTTTCACTTTGCATGTAATGTAAGCACCTTTATCATTTTGGAAGGTTAAATATTTGGGCATGACAGAACAACTCATTGATTTCAAAATCTCATGTATACGTTTTTTTTTTTACATGAGATTTTTGTTCATCAAAGAATCCTGAAAAAAATGTATCATGGTGAATTTATATATATATAAGTGAACTCATTGTCAGTGAACTCATTGTCATGTTTAACAAACCAATTTGAAATTATTCGAGCTTTGTGACATGGTGCATTATCCTGCTGGAAGTAGCCATCAGAGGATGGGTACATGGTGGTCATAAAGGGATGGACATGGTCAGAAACAATGCTCAGGTAGGCCGTGGCATTTAAACGATGCCCAATTGGCACTAAGGGGCCTAAAGTGTGCTAAGAAAACATCCCCCACACCATTACACCACCACCAGCCTGCACAGTGGTAACAAGGCATGATGGATCCATGTTCTCATTCTGTTTACGCCAAATTCTGACTCTACCATCTGAATGTCAAATCGAGATTCATCAGACCAGGCAACATTTTTCTGGTCTTCAACTGTCCAATTTTGGTGAGCTTGTGCAAATTGTAGCCTCTGTTTCCTATTTGTAGTGGAGATGAGTGGTACCCGATGGGGTCTTCTGCTGTTGTAGCCTATCAGCCTCAAGGTTGTGTGTGTTGCGGCTTCACAAATACTTTGCTGCATACCTCGGTTGTAACGAGTGATTATTTCAGTCAAAGTTGCTCTTCTATCAGCTTGAATCAGTCGGCCCATTCTCCTCTGACCTCTAGCATCAACAAGGCATTTTTGCCCACAGGACTGCCGCATACTGGATGTTTTTCCCTTTTTACACCATTCTTTGTAAACCCTTGAAATGGTTGTGCGTGAAAATCCAAGTAACTGAGCAGATTGTGAAATACTCAGACCTGTCTGTCTGGCACCAACAACCATGCCATACTCAAAATTGCTTACATCACCTTTCTTTCCCATTCTGACATTCAGTTTGGAGTTCAGGAGATTGTCTTGACCAGGACCACACCCCTAAATGCATTGAAGCAATTGCTATGTGATTGGTTAATTAGATAATTGCATTAATGAGAAATGTAACAGGTGTTCCTAATAATTCTTTAGGTGAGTATATATATATATTGTTTTCTAACTAAGACTGTTTTCCTAATATTCCCATTAAGTTCTGAATAAAATTCTGTGTATATTTTAAACGTCCTGGGGCGTATTTCATTTTTCTTGAAAGTTTCGGAAAACATTAGCAAAATGGATGCTGTTTCCCTAACAATACGCAAAATACACAGCCTTTACCATCAGGATTGAGCATTTTTAAAAAGACTCACAACCACAGAATCACAACCATTAAAAAAAAAAAAAAACTGCATGCAGAAGCCAAACAAGTTGGCTGCGAAATGCAAAAGTAAACTGTTTTTCGTCCATAATATCCGTTCCCACTGTTCCTCATCTTAAGCATCAATCTATCACTTTAGGCTCATGTCCTCTCCTCCCCATCCCTTCACGCCTCTCCCTGATCCTGTCCATCTCTCTGGAACGGAGGAGAGCGGGAGGGATGCTGGGGGCTGGGAAAACCTGGACTTGACCCCTGAGTTCTGGGCTCCGCAAAGTCTCCTTACCAAGCCTCCCTGATGACAGATGAATCGACACTCTCTCACAAACCACACATCGGTTCTACAGATAGAATACCACAATTTAGGAGATTTTCAAAATTGTATGTTTTTTTGTTGTTGTTGTTGTTGTTTTACTGACTTGTTACAAGCAGGGATTTTTTTTGGAACTAACGTTAAGGGTTCAAAGTTGAAGGGGAGGTGAAACCTCAGCTACGAGGAACCTAAAACATCTATTTAGAAAAGTAAAAATAAAGAGATTGGACATTTCATAACTCAGGCACATCACAATAAATTGAGAAGTAGCCTAGTCATTTCACAGAATTCACACGCACATTTTCGTGACAAAACCTGGACAAAACATAATTCACGGTTTTAAACAATATACCTGCGAAACGAGCTGCCAAAGTGATTCAACTGCACGCAATAGTGTGAAGTTTCTTAACGGAGCTTTACCGGGAGGTGTGAGTCAAATAAATAGCGAGGGGTCGTAAATTACGGCCTGAGACTGAGAGATGGCGGCGACATGGGGGAGGAGGGGTGCATTGATTGTAGACGTAGATGGAGTTTTTTCTTACTCTTTATCCCACCTACCCCTCAACATTTTTCCCCTTCCTGACTATTTTTCCACGGCAAGGAAACGATCTTGCTCCCGGCCACGGAAGTCATCGCTCTCAGACGTCTCCGTCTCATCGTTTACAATGCTATTTTCCTTCTTATTTTGGCATTTTCCTCGTCGGTCTGTTATTTGTTGCCATTTCTTTTTGTCTATGCATGGACAAACTTAGAGAATGAATAACTTAGAGAATGAGGCTAAGTTTAGTAACGGTCACCTCTAATAATACCCATGTGAAATGGCATTAATTCCCATAACAGGAAAAATGCACGAGGACACACACGCGCACAACAGCCCCTCCCAATTCCACTTACCTTCGCACACATCAAGATATGGCAAGCCGCTTACACATTTATTCCTTAAAATTAGCTAGTAACTTTATGCTAGTAACTTTTTTTTTTTTCTTAGGACCATAATTTACTAGTAGTGACCTGGAGGTTTGTTTCCTCCACAGAATAAAGTATTTTAAAAGATAATTGTAACTTTTTATTTCACAATTACAACTCACAATTCTGATTTTTTTTTAAAGAAATATAAAGTCGTTATTGTGAATTATATAGTCAGAATTGCAAGACATAAAGTCACATTTGCAAGTTATAAAGTCAAAATTGTGAGACATTAAGTCGCAATTGCGAGTTATAAAGTCAGAATTGCGAGACAAAGTTGCAGTTGCGAGTTGCAAAGTAAGAAGACATTTTCTCACAATTCCACTTTATATAACTCACAATTGCTACTTTATATCATGCATTTCTGAGATAAAAAGTCATAATTACCTTTTTTTATTTTTTATTCTGTGACGGAAACAAACTTCCATGGTGACCAGCCATCTTTTTCTATTTTTCTAGTAAATATTCATTATAACAGCAGTACTTAAATAAAATCTATTATTATTATTTGTATTATTACTTATTAATTTGATGATATTTATTTTATTATTGGTCACTAGCTGTCCCAGTACTGAAAATATCCTTAGTTGCTGTATTAATATTTAAAATACTAATGACATTTAATATACTGCTCACTGCATGTTTACCTACTATAGTAATTCAAACAAGTTCTAGTTAATTTTAAGAATTAAATGTTAACACCACTTTCCATATTCAAGACATGGTAGTCAAAGTTGGTAAAACATTTACCTATGCTTGTGGACATAAGGTTTTAAATGACCCATTGCAGTACAAGGTGACAGAATAGTACAATTAATACTGATTCGTTTTGCAATCTGTGGAAGAAAAAAAAATGAAAACAGAAGAAGGAGAAAAGCTGGTAGAGCTGATTTAATAATATTAGCTAAAATGACATGCACATGTCAATATATGCTAACATCCCAGCAATGGACTTCACATTTTTTTTTTTATAAATCATAAAAAATGCCATTTATGATTTAAAACATGTTAATGAGTAACACACTGTTGACTGTGATCGTGTAACAGGCAGTGAGTATTTGATATACGTGTCTAATGAAGCTGACAAATGGCCAGGTGTGTGTCCGGAAAAGAGTGTGTGTGTGTGTGTGTGTGTGTGTGTGTGTGTGTGTGTGTGTGTGTGTGAGCCTGTTTATGTGGTTTATGAGGACACAAATTTGTATAACTACATGGGTATTACACTGGTATTACACTATAAATGTGGTTTATGAGGACATATCAAATGTCCCCATAATTCAAATGGCCTTAAAAACATACTAAATGATGTTTTTTTAAAAAAGAAAAAATGCAGAATGTTTCCTGTGATGGGTAGGTTTAGGGACAGGGGCAGTGTAGGGGGATAGAAAATACGGTTTGTACGGTATAAAAACCATTACGCCTATGGAGAGTCCCTGTAAACCACATAGACCAACATGTGTGTGTGTGTGTGTGTGTGTGTGTGTGTGTGTGTGTGTGTGTGTGTGTGTGTGTGTGTGTGTGTGTGTGTGTGCTGTGTAGTTGCAGTGGCCTATATGAGAGCATGCTAGATTTGAGTGTGTGTGCATGTGCCATTTTGCTGTGATAATTTGTACATAGATGCACTTTGTTTTATGGGCCTTTAGTTGTAACACAACCTTTGGCCTGTGCGCACCTTGACCTTTGGATAGGCGGGGTCACCCTCTTGTTTTTGTTTTTGTGAGTGCATGAGGAGAGAGGGACTCTCCTTCAATCATTTAGGACACATCCAAAGGGACTGGGATTTTTTTTCTTTTACTATATTGTTAAAATTCACCCAAAAATTAAAATGTGTCAACATTACGCACCCTCACGTCATATCAAACCTGAATGACTTGGTTCTTTTCTGTCTGGTATTTTTATTTTGAATAAAATAATATTGGGCTTGCTGTAATTTCATCTGTGATTAGGGTTAATTCTAATTATTATAATTACGACATATGATAAGTTTGGCCTATGAAGAATATATTCATTTGTCCTCTGAATTGAACCATTTGTCCCAGTTACTCTGTATTCTTCCAGAATGTGAAAAGTGGGGGTCATATTCAAGAACAGAGTCCTCAATTACAATATAATAGGAGTCCTGTGGTGAACCCCCAAGAGCTACTAACACAAACACACTAGTGCTAGTGACAATGTGTGTCTTAGGGAATGAGGGGGTGTTTTTTTTAGTTGCAGGGGGCCAATAAGGCAGTCAGTCGGTGTAATGCTGTGAAGACAGAGAGACTGCAAGAGAAAGAAAGCTTTGGCAGACTTAATAGTTCACAAATGCTATAGCTTAAAGTACACAGGGCACCTCTAAGGTCATTTTACTGATAGTGCGTTCTGAAAGCCAGTGGCCTTGGTTTTCTTTGAGAACTGCAGACTGGCAAAAATGTTGACGCAACTAAAAGGTGAGAAATGAGAACACTGCTGCTTGATCCTTCTCGTTCACCTCTGATAGTCCTCAAGACAAAGAAGCATTTCTAAACGAAGACGTAAGCTGGATGCACCTTTGGAGCAAGACATTATTGTTGATTCTCTCCTTCTTTTTCCAGCCACAGTCTCTCTTTCTCCCCCACACTTGGCTTGTTCTCTGGCCCAGGTCTTATAGTGGGGTTATATAAGAACACATTGCAGTTTTAGTGTGTTCTGGCTCTGCATGGCAGCTTTGCTATTTGATTGCTCATTCTGAGGAAATCCCCAACACAAACTGCCCTGACAAATACACAAGTGCACACAGGTGAACAAAATGTAGGTGCGTCTTATAGGGTTAACAGGCGCACATCATTTTCCCATTAAACAGTTCTAGTTTTAAATCTTGATTTCTGATGCAGTCATTTGAAATGATTCACAGAGCAGTTGTAATACTTAGAAGAATATCATTAACCTCGTATGCCACTGAGGTTTATGATTGACAGCATTAATTTTATCGTGCGCGGCTGCGCGCGCATACGCGTGTGTACGCACGTGGATTCTCATGCTGGTAGAACTTGATGGTTACAAAAATAATGTTTTAAATTTGTAATTTTTGTTTTCCACTAAAACTTAAGAAATCTCTGTAACATAATAACCATATTCTTTAAGTTAGATAAATATACTTTATATATACCAAAATTGCATTAGATTTTCTTATTTTGAAAATAAACCATAGATTTATGCTTAAAACAAACAAGAAAATAACATTTACGACACATATTAAAAAGATGAATAGATATTTAATATAACATAGAGACTATTACTATGTTATAAATAGAAAACAACTGTTAACATTTTATACAGTTTTGCTTCTTAAGCAACCTTGTTTAAGATCACACTACTATTCAAAGCTTGGTGTCAGTAAGATTTTCTTGTATATAAATTAATAATTTTGTTAAGCATGTATGCATTTGTAGCAGAAGGCTTTTACATTATTATAAAAAATATATTACGGTTACCACATATTAATCAGCCATAATTATTAATGGTTGCATGATTAGCAATGGCTGCTGAAAATTCAGCTTTGCAATCACAGGAATAGCTTTTAAAAATAAAATTATAAAATATATAAAATATAAAAATTTTGGAAAACAAGAAATACTGAATAAGAAAGTACATTTTTGAAGTTCGTTAGGAGTTTGAAATAAAGCCTGTGTTTTCTATACTATGTTTAGTCGCATGAATCCATGGAGCATCCCAGAATTCCTCAGCCAATATTCTGGTGATTTCTGCAGCATGTCAGATGCAGTTACAGGCACAAAATGTGTACAGCCATACATCACGCTGTGACACACACATGTACATTCACAAAGCAGCAATCCTTCAGCTGAGTCCACTGTCACACAGAAGGATGAATTGTCACCCCCTCCAAAATTTCCTTCATGGTCAGAACTGCTACAATATCCTGTGTTTTTGTTTAGGTTTTTTTTTTTTTCACCACAGGATAGAGAGTGCACTGCAGAGAAAATGAATGAAGCAGGGTGACCCTGGGAAAAATCTGTCTTTGTCTCCATAACGCTCAACCGAGAGAGAAAATATTAAAGGCGGAAAAATCCATCTTAATGAATAATGGAAATTAGGAAAAATAAGTTTAAACTGCCTTAACCGCAAGCATTTCTGAAAATCGCCACGATCTGTTCGAGACCTTTGGGGATGTGAAATTATCATTAAACATAGACTATGGAAAATGTTGTAAAAAGGTTGTTAATTTAATTGTACCAGTCAAAAACAAGTGTTAGATTTACATGATTTAATCTAGTACATTGGTCCCACATGAATCAAGTTAAACAAACATAATTTGTTCATGTAACTTCAACATCATGGAATGAAGTCATTTTAAGTTGTCTCATAGTGAATTTTATATGGCATGATTCAGGCATTCAATTTCATATATTTTAGTGTCAAACAACTGAATTACAAGACTGATTACAACAACTGAATTACAAGACAATTAACTTTTTTTCTTTTTTTGCTAGATATAACACACATTAGCATTTTAAATGCTAAGCATTAAATGCTCCTTCAGCAGTTCATCTGTATCAGTCCACAGCTTGAAAGAATTATCCACAATGGTAACAAATGGTAATTTAAATGGTTTTATTTCCAGCATAATTGAACATTAAACACTATTACACACTATCAAGTCTCCCCCTTTTCTGATCTTGCTCAAAAACACATAAAATAACACTTAATTTCAATTCAGCAGTATGCAAAGCATGCTGGGAAATAACAAGCACCGCCCAAATTCAGTTAATGAAAGCAAATCATTCATGTAATCCCAACACAAACAAAGTAAAACTTTTTCCATACATTTTTACAATTAATTAGATTGAACACAATCAAATTAAGTTAGGGCACAATTTATAGCAATTGTGTTGCTTTAGCTCATTTTAATTAACCAATTTGAACAAGTAGTGCTTGTCACTTGTTTTAATGTCAGTATGCAGGCTCAAGACACATTTAAACTTTTTGCAGAGGGTCTTGTATGCCTGGTTAGCGCTCTTTGCCAATCGCTAGCCCCTCTGTTGAACCTTGTTTGAAGAGAACCTCATTTCAGAAGAGACAATTATTCAGTGAGTTGTGTGATGATGATGAAGATAAAGATGAAGAAGATGATGATGATGATGATGATGATGATGATGATGATGATGATGATGATGATGATGATGATGATGATGATGATGATGATGATGACATGGGCGTATAAAACAATCAATGAAATATTGCTTATAAAGCATTACTTATGAGGTTGAGGTTATGAACCTGATGCAACAGTTTCTTGACCCGGCACCTCATCACCTGGGAAACAAACTTAGACACCACGAGATAACGCAAGCTAATTTGGCCAATAGCAATAAAGGTGGATGACGGTGCCTCTCTGTCGCCATGGGGCTGTAAAGCGGGTGGGCTACATGCTGACGCGCCTGCCTAGAGCCAACATATTCTAGCCCAACCCAAAACCTTAGCACCATAAAGCCAAGCTGGAACGCAACCTTTGATCGACAACACTCTGCGGAGAGAGGTACGCTCAGACACCGAGAGTCATTCAGGCAAACACTCAACAACACCTAGGAGGATACAGGTTACACAAAAGAACTGTATAAAGTCATAAACATCAAAGCGTTCATATACAATTCCTGAATGGCCTACGTCTTGGCATTATAAAATCAGTATGTTTTAAAAATTAACAAACTACCTAGTCATGTTGAATGGAACTTTTGGTCATTTTTTTGTGGGAATGAAGCACAAAAATATACAAACCTTCAATTATTCTGATCTCTTCCGAAAATGTAAGTATTGATTACGATAGGATTTATGAAAACATACCGTTTTTAGAAAAACAGTAAGCATGAGGGCCCATCCCGGATCCTAACGGTCATTGGGGCGTAAGCAGATCATACGGAACCATACAAATAAGATTAAACAAATTCATATGAAATTAATTCAGCAAAATGTAAAAATGGTTACAAATTGCCATAAGATTGGGTTGTTAGATCCGTTTAAAGTTCACAGAACTGTTTGTGGACACTGAAAACACTAATATCAATCATATAAATGGAAATCACCCTCTGGTTCCTCGTTATAATAAAAGCAGTATGAAACTGTTGTAAAAATATAATAATAAAATGTTTTTCCCTGTCAGATCCATCATTCACCTACATAAAGAAGATTCTTCAAGAGATGTTTACATCTCTCTCTTTTTTTTCCATTTTGTTGTGTTTACTATATATTTTCAACTTATTTCCATAAATTAATGTTTAAAACCCACAAAATGTAAAAGGATAAATCGCCCAAATGTGAAAATATCTTCTTTTATATTGAGAAGAAGAAATGAATTCAAACAGGTTTGGAAGAATTAGGTGTGCACAAATGATTACAGACTTTTTTTTTTTTGGGGGGGGGGGGGGGGGTGAATCGATCCCTTTAAGGAGAATTAACATTTCCACAAACAAGTGCAGACACAAAGAAAATGTTTGGCAATTTTATATGCAATAAAACAATGATATAATTCCAATATATATCAACAAAATACAGCAAATAAATTTAGGTTAACATATTCTGACAAAACACAAAATTTTGAACAATTAAAATGTGTGCCTTTTCAAAATTTGCTAAAAAGTGAGGGTCATTGCACTTCGGATCATCGGAGGAATACAATAGAGCATTAACAGAGTCTGGAATCAGCAAAGACAACAAGGAAACTTTTAAAAGCCTCATCCAGGGAAAGTATGCGATCTAAAGTCATAGCGACCATAAAGATGCATTCCCTGAAGGATAAGGGGAATTATGGGAGAGACTTGTGCGCCTCCACCATTCTTATCTCAACATAAATAATGTATCTTAAAAGTTAATCATTAACATCTAAGCCATGAAACATGTTCAGAAGCCATAAAAAGCATGTTTTTTGTCCTCCCGATCATTGCTTAAGGAACTTGAGAACTGTTGCTGAGTCGCTGCTTGTCGCCCGCCGTATTTTTGGTGGAATTGCATGAATCGGCTGTGTAGCAGTCACAGATATGCCCCGGTAAATCAACGAGGCAATAGCACAAAGTACAGTCCATCTTGCATTCCTAAGCTCTGTCTGTCTACATTTGTGTAAATGTTCTATTAGGTAGATCTTGTTAAAAGTCTTATCTTCCAGAATGCACTGGAGAGGTTTAGAGAAGGTAGTAGGTGTCAGTTCACGCTTGGGACAGCGCACACCAGGAATTCTGTGTGGCGATTGACGTCGGGGTGTATGTGTAGTCCTCATATTTGATGTCCACATGTGCTGCACTGGCACTGTCCAAATGTGTCGATGTCTTTAAAAAAACAAAGAGACAAACACTGTTAGTTGAAATGTTGTTAGCAGCCAAATTGAGCTTTGCTGTAGGTGGGTTATCTATAGTAAATGATGACAGAATTTTGATCTCCTTCTAAACCTGCATGACTTTCTTCTGTGGAACCAAAAAAAATTATGTCAATAATGTTGCCGCATTTAAGTCGATAACGTTGTTTAGGACAACGCTGACTTTCATTGTACGGACAAATAGCTTGTTTTGTTGGAAATAGCTTTTGTGTTTCACAGAAGAAAGAAAGTTACACAGGTTTGGAATGACACAATGACTAGTAAATGATGACAGACTTTTCAGTTTACGTGAACTATCCTTTTAAATCGACACTCTCAACATCAAAAAATAAATAAATAAATCCATTTTAGCTTCCATAACAGTGGACAGTGAACAGTTCTTAAAGGGACAGTTCACCCCAAAATGAAAACCCATGATTTACTCCCCCTAAAGCCTTCCTATATGTTTATGACAATCTTCATTATATTAATGTTATAATAAGTTATATTAAAAAATGTCCTGGCTCTTCCAATTTTTATAATTTCAGTGAACGGCAGCCCAAATGGCTCTGGGGGGTTAATAAAGGCCTTCTGAAGCCGATCGATAGGTTTTTGTAAGAACATTTTTTTTATATAACTCTGATTGTATTCGTCTGAAAGGAGAATGTCATATACTCCTAGAATGGCTTGAGGATGCATAAATGATGGGGTAATTTTCATTTTTGGGTGAACTACCCCTTTAAAAGAAAAACATTTTCTCAGTGTAAGAATAAGAAACATTTTAATAATCTGAAGAACTTTTTTTCTACTATAAAGAACCTTTTGTGCAATTTAAAGGTTCTATGGATGTTAAAGATTCTTTGTAGAGTGCTATTGATGCCAATAAAGAATGTTTATTTTTAAGAGTGAACTTGAACTCTGGAATCAATCATTTAGCCAACCCATATTTAATAACTGGCTTACATTGACGGTAACATCTACAAAGCAAAAATACAATCCTATCAATCACGTGAGCACATATACCTGTGTGACTGAGACAACAGTTTGGCCTGCGTACGGCGAAGCTGCGATATTGGGTTCACTCTTTATTGTAGAGGCATTTTCTGACACAGGCAAAGAAGTGGGAGACGTAGCGCCAGACACTGTTGACCCTGAAGACAAATAGAACAAACTGTGAATGACAGACACAATAAAAGAACAGCACACTCGACATGCTGGTTATTGCAAATGACAATTGAGGGCGTCAAACATCCATTCGTTACACTGGTGCCGCACACGCATCCATTGAAAACAGAAAAAAAGTGCTGTTACCGCTCTCTCTCGCTCTTTTACTCCCTTTTCCCTCCCTTTACTCTTTCGCTCACCCCATATTTCTCTCCACACATTCTCTGACTCACTCACTCCCACACTTCCATCCAAATCACTCATGTCTGCTTTTGTCTAAAAATCTTTTCCAAAAAAGTCTCTTTTAAAATGCTTTTCTCAACCCGTACCTGAGGATGATTTGGTTTTGGGCATCTTTGGTTTGCGTTTTCTTGTCTGAATGCTTTCTTTCTTCATTGCTAATGGCCTTGGTACCTAAAACAAGAATAAGGGAAAAGATAATCGAAATTAACAACGGGTTATTCATTAACCAATCAAGAGTAACAAAGAGTTAAAAATGAGTTGGCGATTCAGTCACTCTAAAAAAAATAAAGGTTTGTAACAGGCATCAATGATTCCATGAAGAACATTTAACATTCATAGAATCTTTTCATTGCGCAAAAGGATCTTTATATATATTGGAAAAAGGCGAAATTTTGTTCTTCAAACAAAGAAAAAAATTGTTCTTTTAAAAACTGATCATTGAAAACCAAAAATTGTTTTTCTATGGTATTGCTTCAAAAAAAAGAACAATGTAATTTTTGTAAAGTGTATGAAGGCCAATATAATGGTGATTGAACATACAGGTTTGGAAGGAGACGAGGGTTATTAAATGATAGAATTTTCAGTTTGCGTGAACTATCATTTTAAATCAACACTCTTAAAGGTTCCAAAAGAGGATTTTTGCAGGAAAGTCCAAAAAGATTCATTTTAGGTGAATCTTAGCTGAATTCAGTGGATAGTTCTTAAAAGGACAATTCTTTCTTAGTGTAAAGAACAATTTTAATATTCTGAAGAACCTTGGAAAGGTTCTGTGCAAAACCAAAAATTCTTCTATGGCACTGCTGGAAAAATAATGGTGATAATTATATGAAAAATAATTATAATGGTGATAATTATATGAAAAATAATTATAATGGTGATTGAACACAGTTGGGAATATGTGTCTTGTTATTAAAAAAAAAAAAAAACGGTTGTAACCAGATTATATATATATATAAATTTCTTTTTTCTTGTGGGAGTCATTTTGGTCAGCGTGAGAATTGCTAGTTTACAGAACAAAGCTTATTTAAGCGACTCCCCTTCCTCTCTTCATTCTCATTCTCTTCCGATAAAACACACCTATGACCTCTACATCACGTGCAGATTTGCACAGTCACAAACTAACATGCACACAGCGTGCAGCCTCCCAAATGGAGCACTGGTTGGAAACACCGGTCTTAAGTGGCTCAATGACGTGGCCTGAATCCAACACTCACCCCGTGGAGCTTCATGTACAGTCCGCAGGCGTTGCAGACGGGCTCTCCTTCTGCATTTCTCCTCCACAGTGTGGTTGTACTGGTATGACAGTTAGTGCAACACAGACCTGCTCGCCGTGACGTACTTTGCTGCAGAGACAAATAGTTGGGAAGGTGGTTAATTGGGTGAACTTTGACATAATTTTACTGGGTTAAAGAAAGAGGGAATGAAAGAAATAAAGATATTCAATATACCAAAGGTGAGCTTGACAAACCTTGCTCGAAAAGAGCTGGAAGAGATACACTGCAAAAAAAATGCTTTTCTTACTTAGTAATTTTGTCTTGTTTCTAGTATAAATATCTACAAATTAAGTAAAATGACATAATATATTCTTCCTTTTTTTCTTAAAAGTAAAAACAAAATGAAGTGAGTTTTTGCTTAAAACAAGCTAAATTATCTGCCAGTGGGGTGAGAAAAATAATCTTACTTCTGATTGAAATCTTGTTATAATAATGTTATTTTTCTTAATAACATGTTTAATTGTTTAATTGTTTTTTCCCCAGAAAAAAAAGCAAAATATCTTAGAAAATAAGAATAAGAATAAACTAAGAATTTTTAGATATTTGGACTGGAAACAAGAAAAAAAAAATACTAAACAAGAAGAACATCTTTTGCAGTGTAAAATGTCCACCCATCAAAAAAAAAAATGACTTTTTATTTTTCTCATGTTCCTTTAGTGGTAATGTGGTGGTGAAATATTTTGCTGCTAAAAATATAATTCTGTAGCTAAGTTCGTGTAAACATTTTATAAAGCATTTACTTAAAATGCAAACTGAACTGCGGTCAAAAGAAGTAAAATAAATGGACGAGAACTTATAATTTTATGAATTCAAATAAGGAGTTTACTGGCACACATTTTTAATATTCTTCTACAGCAAGAATAAAACTGGCCAAATGCTCCTTACGTTTGGTGTTGTTTTGAGTTTTTGAGTTTCTGCTTGGCTAAAAACAGACCGACCCAAGGACAAGGTCATGAAAGCAAAAATGAAAACAGAGAGGTAGAGACCAGTGAGAGAATTGTGTGTGTGTGTGTGTGTGTGAGTGTGTGAGTGTGTGTGTGTGTGTGTGTGTGTGTGTGTGTGTGTGTGTGTGTGTGTGTGTGTGTGTGAGAGAGAGAGAGAGAGAGAGAGAGAGAGAGAGAGAGAGAGAGAGAGAGAGAGAGAGAGAGAGAGAGAGAGAGAGAGAGAGAGAGAGAGAGAGAGAGAGAGAGAGAGAGAGAGAGAGAGAGAGACTGCTGGGAAAAAGGACAGCAGTGAAGGCTTTGCTCAATTGGCCTTCTCCAGTACTGACCCTGAGATCACCCACTCTCTACCCACTACTGAAACTACTAATTATATTTAAGCAAAAATAATTTCATTTTATGAGACTATATTGTAATCATATCAGCAAGGAAAACATGCAAAAAAGCCTATTTGCAATATATATAAAACCAAATCAAATTATTTAATTTAACATGACTAAATAAATCTGATTATTTTAGATGTAACCAAAGAAAGTCATTATTAATGGTCAGCAGGTCAGGTTAAAACTGTTTAAGGTAACATCACGTGCTTATTTCTTCTTCTGAAGTGTTTGTTTGAATGGACAAGGCCATGCAAAACATAAAACTATTAACTAACAATAATGAACAAGTGGGAATTTACCAGGCGTTTCTGTGGTTTGATAAGAGGTCGGTTGATGCCGTTCATCTTGTGGTAGAGGCCGCACGCGTTGCACAGGTAATGGCCGGTCCCGTCTCTCCTCCACAGCGGCGTTGAGATGGAGCCACAGTTCACACACTCACGCCCTTCACATGGCAGCTCTTCCAGCATGTCTAAAAGGACATACAGTTTTGTGTTTAATTCATTTTCTAAGGTTTTCCTCTAGGTTCAAAGTGATTTATAAGAGGACAATGTTCGTTCAAATAATACAATAAAGCGCGAGACTTTAATCGTTAAAGTTGAAAGGAAGGGAACGATTAGATATTTTCTATGTTGTCATTTTGTCATCTCTGTAATTACGGCCTGCCTAATTTCTCTAAGGCAAATACGAATAGACTAAATTTATATGGATTAAAACTAGAATGATTCAATGTTTCGCAAAATCAATCAAGCTGGGTAGCTGGTCAGCAACCAGACCTCTAACGTAATTTGCGTATTTTTAAGTAGGCCGTTTCAAATTTGAAGTAAAAAAAAAAAAAAAATCTTTATGCTAAGTGTCTCATCTCACAAAATATGTTTTAAAATACGCTGAAGCCTTTCAAAAATTAACAGGGTTCACTGTAACTATATTTGACCTCGTCAATATATCCACTAAAATCAAGAGGGAGAATATTGAACTATTATTTTCACATTTAAAATGATCACGTTTGCTAACAGACCAAAGAAAATAACGAAAGTAGACTAAATAAAGTAAAATAGGTCAAAATTTAAATAATATGAATTAATTAATTAATTAAATGTAGGCTATTGATGCTAAATAAAGTAAAACAGGCATAGGCCAAAATTTAAATAATAATAACAACAACAACAACAACAACAACAATAATAATAATAATAATAATAATAATAATAATAATAATAATAATAAATACATTCATTAAATGCATTGATGTTTCAAGAAAATACATAGGCTAATACATAATAAAATGAGTCATTGTTAAAGCCCTGGAAGAACTAGAACACTTTGGATGGATGCAAATAGATTCTTAGGTGAGAGCTGGTGTTTTCTTGAACATCAGCGGTATGGAATGTGACAAAACTCTAGACGGAATGAAAAATGGATTAATACGAGCATATGCAGGGTCACTGGAGTGTCTGTTAGGGCGACTGACGAGGCACGAGGGGCCTCAGAAGAGCGGAATGTCAATGGGGCTCTTATCAGTGTTAAAGATCCAGGGGTCACCCACCAATCAATCAAGATCTGACACGTGACGCCCTCCAACAATTTATTTCAAATAAGACGTGCGTATCAATAATCTCAGTGTGTTGTAATTTATTATTATTTTGTTTGTTTTAATGTAATCGCATAAGTTGTTTTGGTCTTTCTGATGGATTGCTGAAAATTGCTGTGATATAAAATAAGCCGATTTAGGCTATATTGCGTACGTGTATTCAACATTTGTGTAACGAAACATCAAAATACGCAAGTGCTCAATATCAAACGCCCGAGTCTTACGCACGCCCGATTAAATCGTCCACATTTGGAGAACGAAATGCCACGTTTTATGGACTATCAAAGAAAATGCCTTCACGAGCTTCAAAGGGTACGGCCGCTAAATGCGTCTCTGACTGTAATGGTCTGTTTAAAAAAGTTTGATCAAGGTGACAGTAGCTTGGATAGTTCTCACAATTATGAGGTGTGCACGGGCCCCTTTCATCAATCCACATATGGACAGACAATAGCAGGGAATTAAATTATCAGTGCTTGCATTGGCCATTAAAGGATGTGTATTAGTGGAATAAGATCACATTTAGTTTTGATTAGATTTTGCGATGCGCCTTTGTAGCCAAGCCCAAACTAACTGCTATTCTAGGCTTCTAACAACGAGGGGCTCTAACATAAACACCAAGACAGCAATAAATAACCTTCAACACCGCTGCTATAAATTGTGAGATCACAGCATCAAACGAACCTCCCTCCATTCCAACCATTTTTGCCTGCTGATTTGAAAGACTGATTTTAAACTATTGTCAAACTAACGACCCGAATGTAATATAGCAGAATTAACCTTAACATGCACTTATGCAAAATGATGCCTACTCAAAAATGTTGAGTGTGTTATATAAAGTGCTTGCAGACAAAATTATCGCAAAGGTTTTGTTATTTTAGTGTAGCCTACATATTTACATGACCCATCAAAGAGAAAACGAAATGATTGTGGCAAATCACTTTACCTAAACTGGAACTCCTTCCCGGTAGACTTCCCTGGCGTCCATGAAGACCGATCATGCCGCCATCGAAGGGCCCTGGCGTCCATGAGGTTGCCATCTCCGGGCTCATGTAGGCCGCGTACGGGCTGGAGTAGGAGGCTCCGACGGAGCGCACCAGGGCATTTCCATATTGATCTGCCCGGCCGCTGTTGCTCAACACCAGCGGATTCTGGTATGCGGCGTCCCTGCCGGTGCTGCTGCTTACCGGCGGGCTGTGCGAATAAGAGAAACCGGGTGGAGGGTGAGGGCTGCCCGGGTTGAAAGATGAATTCTCCGTGCCAGTCTGTGACCAGGCGTGGTGACTGCCGAGCCCATGGGCCTGGTGGGTGGACTCACATGTCTGTAGGTAGGGCAAGGTCTGGAGCATGGCAGGTACGCGGGTGGTGGGCACGTACACAGGTGAGCTCGCGGACGGATGGATGTAGTTCCCGGAATCGTGTGCGTAGGGGGACGGGTTGGAAGATAAAGCCAGGGTCGAATACATATTGTATCCAATGACTAAACTATCCTTTCAGATTTTGAAATCTTGAAATTCGCCCAAATTGTAAAAGCCACGATAACGTCCAAAATCTCCAATGCAATGGTTTCTTGAACAGCGGCCTCAGTAAAAAGAAATTCACTCCTGGTGACAAACCAAACATCAAATTATTTTCTCAGTATTAGATTATGTATAAAACATGTAGGCCTAATGATAATAGGTTTTAATTTACAATTACTGAACGAATGCATTATTATATTTTACACACACACACAAACAAACATTTGAACGATGCTTTATTGCGTTAGGCTATAGACTATCAAAATAAAATAAAAATCACAACAAAAAAAGCTAATTGCTACAGTCAAGATGGACAAACCGGAATAACTGTCGTGATTTTTTTTCGGTTATCTGTATCTTATTTGTATTTAATAGACTAAAATGACATTAATTACTGTCCATATCTTTACATAGGGATATAAATAATTATCAGCAGCAGTCTCAGATACCCTGGGAAAACACTACCGAACCCATTAAATCATCTGCGGGGATCGAATCAAACTGCGCTGTAATCTCTCCAACATCTATATTTTATCATTGAAAACGCAGATTACATAAAAACGTTGATAGCTGTAAGCAAAGGGCTTATACAATTTCATCCAAGAGCTCTTGTTGTATTATCTCACCAGATAAGGACGGCTAGTGATAAAGTCAGGAACCCTCTTTTCCAAGTGACTTGATTGAATGTCGCTGTTGAAGTTCCCACTCTCTTCTTCTTGCTTTGAGCCCAGAATTCAAACTTCAGCGAGAAGGCGAATCACGAGAAAAACTTGTAGTTGTCCTCTCTGCGTTTGGAGTTGTCACTGTGCCTTGCCTGTATCTGGAGGTATAGCTGCTGCTGCTCCAGCAGATAATGCCTAATATAACTGTTCACTGATTTGCTCTCTACTTTACTGCGAGTTATTTGTAAGAGCAGAACCACGTGACGCACTCCAAAGGTAGGACCCACGGAGGAGGAGAAGAATGAGAGGGATAGTCTAGATGGTGTTTTGCGGAGGAGGGGTGTTCTCCTACACCTGGAGATCTATATTTGCTGAGTCCACTGTATTTTAAACGGTTGTTTTTAGTCGATGAAAGTTAACTTTTAAGAGACATAGCCTACACGCAGTTGGAAAGGCACCAATTCAAACTAAATTTTTGTATGCAAAAGTCACATGGCTATTTTACAAATTAAAACAAATTCTGAAAAGTTTCAAATAGAAGTATTAGCTCACTGTATTAATATAGGCTACGTGTTTTTGTTACGCTGCTGTAATTGCTTGGGATTTCGTTTTTACTTTATTGTAAAATGAAAATGTTGCAGTAAAATAACCTCGCTGTCTGTGCGAGAACGTAAAGCTCGATTTTATGACCCGATAAATCTGGATGTGTTCTCTATAAAAGCTGTAGAGAGATAAGAGATACGAGCGACAGCTTAGTATGATGATACAACAATAATCACACTCATTATACTCAGTTGGAAATATTGTTATCTTAGCGGTATTGTTTGAGCTATCACCCCCTCCCTTTTTCAAATAAAAACGATTAGAGTTTTAAAGATAATAATATTATTAAATATTATTTTTAAATAAAATAGTTTTAAATATTAATAATAAATAGCCTATAATATGAGCTAATGTAAAGCTCAATAATAAATTCTCAAATAAAACTGTGATTAAAATAACAATTGAATACAAAATTAGTGACGCTCGTTTTATAATATTTTTAAGTAAAAATAAAATGGGTTTAAGCTACTTTTGTGATAGGCTATTTAGTTATACATTGAAGTAAGCAACTGTTGAAAATTCTTCCAGAATGGTGGTCGCCAATCAGTCTCCTCGACAGGCCGCTGATAATGAGATTAATAGTGATGTTGCGACCTGTGATCTCGTTGCTCGCGCCACAAACGCGTGAAGGGGACAACTGAGCGCGCGCGCGCGCACACACACACACACACACACACACAGAGAGAGAGAGAGAGAGAGAGAGAGAGAGAGAGAGAGAGAGAGAGAGAGAGAGAGAGAACCAGCGATGGTTTATGGTTGGTTTTAATCACTGGGGAACCTGCATGGGTAGAGGTTAAATAAATCCCCCTTTACCTCTCAGGCGTTTCATTTAATCAAAGACGTCTTTACTTAAGAGTAGCCTAAATCGGTGGATTGAGCCCGTTTCGTTTTGTCAAAGGATATAAACAATTGTTCCAGAGTTTGGCTAATCACACAAACTTAAAATAAAAATAGGTCTAAGTAACAAAATTAATAATTTTAGAGTTAGGTTGCATTATTTATTTATTTATGGGGGGGGGGGGGGGGGTATTTATCAGCTATTGGTTGAATTATTGTGAAAGATCCCCAGACTGCCACACACAGCCGCCTTGACAGACAACCAAAGCACTTAATGATGCAGAGAAGAACTGTAAATTCTGTTCTGCATGAACGGCCACGCGCAATGCCAAGTGTTTTAAGTGTGTGTATGTGTGTTTCTCTGTATATTATTGAAATCTCTAGTGTTGTTAAATGTCAGAAGCCTGTGTGAATTAGGCCTATTTATGTTTCTAAAGATTAGCGTGCCTTATTACAGAGCGCATTGCTGACATAGGCTACATGTAGGCCTAGGGCTTATGCGATTATACATTTAAAGACGCTAAAAAACGCAAATGAAGTGCTATTAACGTGTAACGAACGATGAGTAAAACAAAACAAGTTGTGTTTTATATTCTGGAACTCATTCAAATGCATAAATAGCCCCGTTTAAATGTTTATCAAACATGTTTAAGACGCGGATTAAAAATAGATAAATCTGTAGGCCATTAGCTAAACAAAACAAACAATTTTCTCAGTATACAAACGTGTTTGTAAGTAATAATTCAGTTGATAGTATTCTGAGATAAAGTGCGATTGGCAGACAGAGGTGATACGGAATGACGTCAGACAGTGGAGGATTCAGACGTGTTGAGAATCCGCCACAGACTAATTACTTTTATTAATCGACGAATAACTAATTGATTTAGCATTTTGATACAGTAAGGGCCTGCTTGAAATCCCTTTAGCCATGCTCTTTAACTAATTATTTATGAATAAAAATATATTTTGAATTGTTTACAACACAATCATTAGGTAAAAATCTAATTTGATCCGCTAACACTTATTTTCTGTCATGATATTTTATTATTAAACATATAATTAATAATAATAATAATAATAATAATAATAATAATAATAATAATAATAATAATAATATGGCAACGAGAGCAGCATAGGGAGCTAAGTAATCCATAACAAAATACGAATTGAATTGAAATATTTTAAAATTAAAGGGAAACAATTGAACAATTCTTATAGATTTATATACGGGAAAGAAAAAAAATCCAAATAACGAAGCATTTTCCTGCATGGTGGTTTCCTCACAAATAGCTACTTTACATTACGGTGGTTAGCATATTTTCCACCAAAATAACATTAATTAAACAATAATTAGTACATTTAAATTTGAATTATTACAATATTTTGTAGTTTATATTATGTCGTAAATTAAATTACCAGGGTAAGGATTATTTACATAACCAGAGACTGACCGGGGGAAGCGCGCGCTGGCGTGGAACTGTTTGATGGACAGCTAATGAGGCTCGCGCGGAGAGGGCCTCACGAGGCACCTCATTCATAAAGCGCGCGGTATCAGCCGTCCCCTCGTGAGAGACAGGCATTAAACCAAGCCTTAACCCCCAGCGTTTAGTAGCCGCTGAAACACTCAGGATGAACCTATTCCAAATCAAGAAGGGATCAGCAGGGTATTATTAATGCTCAGTTCGTCTTAACGACTGCGCACAGGAGGCACTTCGCAACCTCTCCCCACAGTTGATGTGCTAGACTTACCTTTATAATAAGAGAAGCTTCGAAAGTGAGTGTGACGATCGGTCTCGATCAACACCATAAATCTTTCTAATATCGGTTTAAGCGTAGCCTAGTCTGTCAGAGTTTGGAAGCAATTAGGGGAAAGTGCCCACGTGCCCTGCATGGTTTTAAAGAAAAACATATTATAATAGTTTCAAATGATTAATTGTGTCTTTCATTTTAAGTTTCAACTTGATTTATCTCGTCAGTAACTGAATTCAAACTGTAAGCCACTAGTCACTGCAGGCCCTCATTACAAATCTAAGGTAAAAAGTAAGTTTTCAGTTTTTTTTTTTCAGTGTCTCGATTTTTTTAGTGTGGGCTACTTTGACGCAGTCGTTTCGTTCGTAGCGAGCATTCCTTCAAGGTAAACGGAATTTGAGTCTTCAAGTTTAGAAGCAATCTGTGATAACTCAAGAATGCTTTGAGGTATTTACTGTCTATATATGGTGCTTCTTCACTAATTTGACGAGCACTGGGACCTTACATTGTGTGTTTGCGCAGGAATTGATTTCCTCATCTGTGTGTCTGATTGCACTTTTCTGCATATAGCCAGCTAAATATCACACACATGATACAATTCCTATTTTTAATAAAGTATAGGTTAATGATTTTATATATTAATTGTTTACTAAAAAATAAATAGCCTAATATATAAACACAATAGTGTTGAGCAATCGATTAATGCATCCAAAATAAAAGTTTGAGTTTACATAATATATGTGTGTGTGTGTGTACTGTGTATAATTATTATGCATATATAAATACACACTGACTCATTCATGTATATATTTAAGAAAGAATATGTTATATTTATATATAAGATGTTATATAAATATATACAGTATATACATGCAAATCTTTCTTATACGTGAAGAAGTACACACACATATAGTATATAAAAACAAACTTTTACTTTAGGTGCGATTAATCGATTGCCCAGCTCTAAAATATATACATGTATAACAAAATTATTCAGGCCTATATCTTTCCTTTTTTTTCCCTTGACATTTGCGTTACGTACAACAAAATGTATATGACGTGAATTAAGTTTTATTGTTTCAGTTATTCATATTTATATCAAACAACAACTAGATTAAATGAAATATTGTCCTTGATCAGAACACATCCGTGGTCAGTTTTGAGGGAACGGTTCAGATCATAGCTAAGACAATGCTGCCACTAATCAAAGTTTATGATATAGTGTGTAACTGTTATGACTTTGTGTGTGATAATATGGTTTTAGCGCAGAGATGATGAGATTCTGAAGTAATGTCGTGACTTGTTTGGGATTGTAAGATCACACTGATTTCAGTTTGACGCTTTTTGTAGAAGATAGTGTGATGTTTGCACATTGTGATTAGATCAAACAGCCGTGATGAAATTGAATGTTCTGATTTGGGAACGGTATCTGTCTCTGTAATTGAATGATGTGTGTGTGTGTGTGTGGCTGGTGCATTGGCGCTGTTGGTGTGTTGGTTTGGTACGGAGCAGGCCGGCGAGCTGGGGAATGTGGAGCTGGAGTCAGGCTAATCTGTGAGAGCAGAGAGGCTGGCTCCTGTCTGCCTGTCTGCCATGCCTCTATCTGTGCGTCTCAGTTCACACCCTCCCTCCCTATCTCTACTGCAGCGCTGGGGCACAGCATGGGATTCAACTGGCCTCCACTGGGCCAGGGACTACCAGTGTGCGCATACAAATCCAAATCTCCGCTATATATGGGGAAAGAACATCCAGCAGATGAGTTTTACGTCCTCTATAATCTCACTACAGCAGGAACTTCACATAATCATTTCTATGATCCATTGATTGTAAGAGCTGATTCTCATTAAAAAGCCCAATACACATGCAGACTGTGAATGTGAATATGATCATCACACACAGAGACTATCAGATTATTAGCTTCCCATTAATGTGTTGAAAATAACACCTCCCTTGGCTATTGGGAATCCAGGGGTGGTCCGGAGGTATTATAGTCAAAATTTGTCAATTTATTTTAGCATTTTTTATTTATTATTATTAATTATTAATATTTGGCCTGTACTGACTATATATAATATTTTAAAAAATGATCAAAAATACAGAAAACAATATAATATTGTGATATATTATTACAATTTAATATATTTGGTTTTCAATTTATTATACTTTAAATTATCATTTATTTCTGTGATGCGAAGCAGAATTTTCAGGATGGTTACTCCAGTCTTCAGTGTCACATGATCCTTCAGAAATCATTCTAATATTCTGATTTTTTTATGAGTGTTGGAAACAGTTCTGCTGCCTAATATATTTGATGAATAAAAGTTTCAAAAGAACTGCATTTATTCAAAATAAATCTCTATCAATTTTTTATCAATTTAACACATTCTCGCTGAATAAAATTATTGATTTATAAAGAAATAAAAAAAAAGACTGACCCCAAATTACTGACCAGTAGTGTACATTGTTGTTACAAAAGATTTCTATTTTTAAAACATTTGCTTCTTTTTTTTTTTTTTTTTTTTTTTTACTTTTTATTAATCAAAGTATTATAAAAAAGTATCACAGGTTATGACAAAATATTAACCAACTTTGAAAATGAATCCTCTGAAGGATCATGTGACACTAAAGACTGGAGGAATGATCCTGAAAATTCAGCTTTGGTCACAGAAATAAATTATCATTTAAACCAATTATTTTATTGTATTATTAATACAATATTTTTAAAAAATCTGTATTTTTGATCAAATAAATGCAGGCTTGATGAGCAGAAGAAACTTCTTTCAAAAACATTATGTTTCCAAGCGTTTGGTAAAATTGGTCAAACTTTTAAAGGAATTAATACTTTTATTAGGCAAGAATGCATTAAAAAATGTATTAATCAAAAAAATTAATAATAAAAATTATTAATAATCACAAAAAGTATTATGGTTTCCACAAAAATATATAATACAAATATTTAGCAGCAGAACTGTTTTCAACATTAAAAATAATAAGAATTGTCTCTTGAGCAGCAAATCAGCATATTAGAATGATTTCTGAAGGATCATGTGACACTGAAATTTCACATTTGAAAATATATTATATATTAAACTAGAAAAAAACATAAAACATTTCAAAACATTATAGTTTTTACTGTCATTTTATTCAAATAAATAGTCTTGGTGAGCATACAGACTTCTTTTAAAAGTCTTATTGACACCCAACTTTTGAATGCTCTTCAACTTCTCTCTCTCTCTCTCTCTCTCTCTCTCTCTCTCTCTCTCTCTCTCTCTCTCTCTCTCTCTCTCTCTCTCTCTCTCCATTTCAGATTAATTTCAACATATTGAGGCATTTCAACATGATGATGTACAGTATTAAAAATGGATATCATTTTAAAATTCGCTAAAAAACGTGTCAATAAACTCTAAGATTACCTTTGAGTGAGAGATATTTAATGTCATCCAATACCCTTTATTCCCTTTCTGTAACATTATCTACGTTACCTGTCACCATCAGACAAAAAGGATCACAGATAAGTCAAATCTGTGCTTTTTATTAAGAGGGAAACTGGCTTTATAAAGCCACCCTACTTGTAATAAATGCAATTGCAGCAAAGCGCAAGTCAAGAGAGAATGTCTGAGATCTTTCCAGGTCCACTCACTCATTCTACTAAAAACTGGAAAACTGCTTTATAAGATCAATACCCCACCAGTATGTTAACTACTAAATGCAAAACTTTCAATTAAGATCAAGGAAGCTCATGTGTTAATGGGTAGTTAATGCATTGGTGTATTGGCACAACATCAAGGCCGCTTCATTCAGTGGCTCAATAGGATTAAGTAATGCTGTATACTGTGTAGTCTGTGTATAGAGGAAGTTCCTCTCCCTTTCTAAACAATTAGAAATGTGTAACTGAATAGCACAGACTGAAGCTGCTCTTCTGGGCGTGAGGGAGGAAGGAGGGTTGTGATTGTGGGGTCAGTGTCAGACAGGTATGGCACTCATGACAGGGTGAGTCAGAGAGGTGGCACAGGAGTCACTGGGGCACAGGTCACATGATCAAATCCCAGCCAAAGAATGTCACTTGTGTCTCTTTATGGTATATTTGCAGTACTGAGCGGCGAGCACACACTCGGCACGTTTTAAGTAAAGGGGTCAAACGTGACATTTATTCAGTCATAGAAATGTAACATGGCTCCTTGTTTCACCTAGTCTGCTTTTTCATTGCCTTCTTCGTTTTCTCAATGCAATCAGCCAGGATCACTTGAAGAAGATAAGCTTGTGTAAACCGGACGTAGGGGCGAACAGATATGATTATGAATGGATATGAAGTATGCAGCCTCTCTAAAATACGACTTGCCTTCCATAATCCTCAATGTATACCAACCACAAATGATCAAACAATCTCTACTGTAGCAGACAAGCCTATCGTCTATGACCATGGCAGTTAAAGGAATGAAAACAAAGGGTTTTTTGAAGGTTACATATTACATATACTGCATTAAATGCTGAAAGCAAATATTAGAGTGCATATAAAGAAAAGCTCAGTCCGCTAAATTGTTAATTTTAATGTAAAAATTAGGAATCCACTAATATTAATTCATTACTTCAGGTAATTCTGTGAAATACCAAGTAGTATTTTAATATTTTGTCTAAATACAATCATAATAAAATACTATTAAAATACTATTAAAATAAAATACTAAAAAAAAAAAAAACAATTATTTGAAATGCTAAGAGGCATTTCAACATGATGTGGATATTCATTTTAAAATCAGCTAAAAAGTGTTAATAATTTGTAAGATTAACTTTGAATGAGAGATATTTAATATCATCCAATGCACTGAAAAAAGTGTGTTGGATTTACATGATTTAATTGTGTACATCGGTCCCACATGTATCAATTAAGTTAAACAAACAATTTGTTCATGTAACTTCAACATTATGAAATGAATATATTTTAAGTGACCAAATGAAGTAGTTTCAAAGGGAATTTTATATGGCTTCCTGATGATTCAGATATACAATTTCACATATTCACTCATTCACTTCAATATTATATACTTTAATAACTGACTTATAATGCTAAGTGACGAACCTTTAGCTAGTATAGCTCACATTAGCATCTTAAATGCTAAACATTTAAAGTTCCTTCAGCACAGCCATTAGCTGTTTTAGTCCATAGCATAAGCAAATGCTCCACTCTTCTCCACAATGGTAACCCACAATAATTTAAATAGTTCAAATAATTCCAAATATTAAACACTATTAAACACAACCAGGTCTCATCCTTTCTCATCGTGCTCAAAAATACATAAAATTACAATTTTACCTATAAAATAACATTTACTCTCTCTTGATTTAGCCATATGTAAATCATGCTGGGAACTAACAAGCTTAATGCAACACAAATCATTCATGTTGTCTCAACACAAACGGATTAAGTAAACTACAATTTGATTTATATTTAAGTAGATTGAACACAATCAAATTAAGTTAGGACAAATTGTAGCAATTGTGTTGCGCACAGCATGGGTTTTGCACAGCAATTGTGTTTCAGTGTACCTTTAATCCATATTATAATATATAAATTAGGTAACACTTTATAGGGTTCAGTTCTCACTATTAACTTGCTTATTAGCATGCATATTACTACTAGGATATTGGCTGTTTATTACTTATAAAGCACATATTAATGCAGTATTCTACAAATACCTAAACTTAAACACTACAAAAACTACCTAATTAACTATTAATATGCAGTAAATTAGGAGTTTATAGTGGCAAAAATTGTAGTTAGTAGTGAATGTGTTCCCCAACTAAAATGTTATCAAACATTATAATCTTATTTAATCTCTAATACTGTCCGATAACCAATATGGTACTGATATATCTGCTTTATACACAAAATATCCTCATCAAAATACGTTTTAAAAGACACATATTGTGACAAAACAGCATACTAGATAAGAGACACTGCGAAACCCAGAAAGTGTTCAACATTTCTGAAATGCTGTGAGAATCCTCTGAGGTTTCCGTTCTCTGAGCATTCAGATAACTCGCGTTATCTAACACAACTGAATGACAAGAAGGAAAGCAGACTCTAGCGCACAAAACGAAAGCCATCTTAAGAGTCTCTAGCAGTGAGGTAAGAGGCATTTTAACAACGAGCTCACCAAGAATAGCTCCGGGCCTTGACGTGAGCTTCACACAAGATGCAATGATTCACTATACAAATCAAAGTCTAGATGTGTCTATAATAGGGCAAAGATGTATGAAGTTAAAGTGTAAAGTGAAAATGGTTAAGCTCATTTGTCCAGTAATTACTCGTTTCAGGAACTGTCTTTGTTCTGCTTTATGTGCTGTAGATTAACGCTTTCTGTCGTTACCATTTCCCTGCATAATTGTTCAAACACAGAACATTTTCCCTGCGTGGTGACCAGCTGTAACAGTTAAATAGGGTGTGAAATATCTCCCGAGGCACTATAAAAAACAACTTATACACACCATTTAACCCAACACACACTCTACAACCAGCAGTCAAACAGCCAACTATCACAGACGCATTGGAGAAAGCAAAATGTGCGCGAGGATACTGGCAGGTCTATAAATCTTCACAGAGAAAATTGGCATAGAATCAGATTTTGGCAGATGGAGGACCTACCTGTGTAGTGCTAATTGTACATTGGGTTAGAGGCAATGATGATCTGCTTTTCATCCTTCATATCAGTCTCTCTTTGGGTCCACCAAAGGGAAACATCAGAGCAGAACACATGAGTTTGTGTCAGCTCGTGGAAAAAGTTTGGGGAAGGTTCCTGTCCCGGAGATGGGTGTGTATTTGTTAGGCCTCCGCAGAACCTGATATCAACCCACTGAACACATGATCATATGGAATAGAGGTGGCCAGCAAGATCTCAATGCATAAATTCAACATTCGTCATCTAGAGGAGCATTCTGCAGCAGAATAAAAAGTAGACTGGTTAAGGCCAAAGACAAAAAAAAAATAACACATTTTAGAAAGTAAAATTGTAATTTTCTTAATTTTCCTTTTTCTGCTTTCTTAATTAAAGGGATAGTACGCCTAAAAATAAAAATTGTGTCATCATTTACCGCCACCCTTAAGTCGTTCCAAACTTGTATGAATTTCTTTCTTCTGCTGAACACAAAAGAGGACGTTTGGAAGAATGCTTGTAACCAAGCAGATCTCGGCAGCCATTGACTACCACAGAAGGGGAAAAATACTGTGATAGTCAATGGCTGCCGAGATCGGCTTGGTTACAAGCATTCTTCCAAACGTCCTCTTTTGTGTTCAGCAGAAGAAAGAAATTCATACAGGTCTGGAACAATATATTAATATATTATATTGAATATATTAATACAATTTAAAATACATATTTTATACATTTAAAAATGTACATTATTCCTGTGATGGTGAAGCTGAAATCTCCAATACTCATCATTATTCCTCCAGTCTTCAGTGTCACATGATCCTTCAGAAATCATTCTGATATGATGATTTGATGCTCAAGAAACATTTCTTATTATTATAATTTTTGAAAACAGTTGTGCTGCTCAGCGTTTTTGTGAAAACCTTAATACATGTTTTTCAGGATGAATAGATCCTTGCTGAATAAAAGTATTAATCTCTTTGAAAAAATCGTACTGACCCCATCATTTGAACAGGAACCTAAAACCCTTAAGCTTGTCGTAAACTTGCTATAACATGAAAAAACAGGGCATTTCAAGTGTGTTTATATTTAAACAAAATTTAAAACTTTAATAAAATGTCATTTTATGAGTTGTAAAAATTCAGACTGTAAAATGGCCTTTGATGTTTGTGATATATTACTGCAATAGATCATGTCCAGGTTTTTTCCAGATGAATGCATTCACGCTCTCTCTCTCTCTCTCTCTCTCTCTCTCTCTCTCTCTCTCTCTCTCTCTCTCTCTCTCTCTCTCTCTCTCTCTCTCTCTCTCTCTCTCTCTCTCTCTCTCTCTCTCTCTTCATTTACTCATCCTCAAGTTGAGTTGTTATGTGGAACATAGAAGATATTTTGAAGAATGTTTGTAATCACACCGTTTTTCACCCTACTGGGTTATTGACATTCTTCAAAATATCTTCTTTTGTATTCAGCAGATGAAAGAAATTCATACAGGTTTGGAACAATGTGAGAGTAAGTATCAATGATGACAGAATTTTCTTTCTTTCTTTCTTTGTTTTTTGTTGCCGAGGAGTGTATGTGTGTGATCTCCGCTGTCAAGCAGAAAACAGAGGAATCACACAAGGAAAGTCTGTAGGATATCAGCACTACGGTCAGAGATTATATGGTCAGAAACTCTCCAGATACATCTCAGAGAAAAGAATGCAAGCGTAGATGACATACATGTGTAAAAGTGAACTGCTGAACTGCTCCAAACGCCAAAATGATCAGATGTCTAATCCAAAACACTCGGACGATCTGATCAGTTCACTCTGACATGGTCAGGTTTACTCCTCACTGCCTCCCTCAGTGAATGAAGCCATTACTACGACTGACAGCTGACTGACTTGATAAATCACACTTGTGATAGTGCTATCTTTATCAGATTTTATCTGTTAACCATGATGTATGGGAATGTATACAAAACAATATACAGTCCTGAGATTGGCGAGCAAATGAATCAGGAAAAGACTGTAACTGTCACGGACATGTCTGGGATAAAAGAACCAGGTCAGTAAGATTTTTTATGTTCTTATAAATCAATACTTTTATTCAGCAAGGACACATTAAATGATCACATTTACAAGACATAATGTCACATAAAATTTCTGTTTCAAATAAATGCTGTTCTTTTGAACTCATTCGTCCACGGATACGGACAAAAAATGGTTTCCACAACTATATATATATATATATATATATATATATATATATATATATATATATATATATATATATATATATTAACATTGGTAAAAATAAATGTTGGTTACATGTTTCAGGTGTAATTATACATTTCATAATAATTAACTACATGTACTTACTAGGGTAAGGGTTAAGATGAGCGTTTGGTTGAGGGTTAGTTGCATGTAATTGCATAATTTATAGCTATTATTATGGTAACTATATGTAACGTGTAACAAGGACACTGCAAAATAAAGTGTTACCAAAATGTTTCTTTAGCAGCAAAATAGAATGATTTCTTAAGGATCATGTGAGTAAAGACTGGCGTAATGATGCTCAAAATGCAGCTTTGATCTCACAGGAAGCATTTTAAAACACATTCAAATGAAAAACATATATTTAAAATTATAATAACTTTCACAATATTACTGTTTTAACCGTGCTTTTGATCAAATAAATATGGGACTCCTTTATATAAAAAATATTTTTTTAAAAACGTCAAATTTGTTAACAGTGATGCTATTATTCCATTAATAGACATTCCACCATTTTGTATAATTTGAGTCTATATTCTTTTATGCTTAATTTCCTTAGTCACATTAATAAGTTTTAGTTCATTCTCATTCTGTTGTCACTAATTATATGAGAGGATGCTTCAGGTAACATTTCATTGCAAAAATAAATCGTATGTACACATCTCACTACAAATGTCAAAGTTCACATTTTCTCAGTTCTCCTGGTTAATTAAAGTGACAATAGTGACTCGTTGACAGAGAGAAGTGAATTTGCATTGAATGGGGCTAGAATGATGTCCTTCCCCACTGGTGCTCTAAATATCCCCTCGTCTGTTTACTTTCCCATCCATGACTCTGAAAGAGGGGGGGGGGGGGTCATCTTTGACTAAAATTAAAAGGTTCACACATGTATTTGTTATAAATGCCATTTACAGTTATTTGATGTAACTTAATGATGTGTTTTCACTGAGAGTGTGAGCGAGACAGAGGTAGAGTGTTTGATTTGTGGCATGGAGGAGTGTCACTAGGCCCGAGGTGGCAGTTTACTGGACTCATTCTGCTGAGGGTTCACATTCCTTATCATCCAACACAAACACACACACACACACACACACACACACACACACACACACACACACACACACACACACACACACACACACACACACACACACACACACACACCCCTTCGAAAATAATGCTAAAGCTATAAAAATGCAGGTCTGTACACGTTTAATATTTGTTAAAGATTTGTTTGGACCCTGCACAGTCATATATCATTCAAGAGACAGAGTAATAACCAAACACCTAGTGCTGACTAATAATGAAATGACATTGTGTTGTCATTGGCCAAGTGCTGGACAATACGAAATACTCAGTGAACTGAACCAAACATCAAAACAAATATGATCATAATTCAGCTACATTGGAATCTGCTGCCTATAATTCCCAGTGGCCAGGGCACCATATTACATCTCCTCACAAAAAGCAAAACAAACATACATCTGTGGCTCTTGCTGCATCCCGATCATCATGAATTTGTCAAGGAGGTTTACGATGGAGGCGTTTACAAAGAGACAGAAAAATATCCATATTCCAAACTTGTAAAGTAAGATATCTATAGCTTCCTTTAGACCGCCTTCCTTTCCGCTGACGTAAGAGGAGACCTAACTGGCGCGACTTAATTTTTTTTACTTTGCTTGTCATTCACAAGCTTATACCGACTCATGAATCAGTTTCTTCACCTTTCAAACTGTCTGTCATGACAAATAAACGTTTTCCATGAACAGAAGTGTAACATTTTAAAAGAAGCGCAATAGGCTTTAACTTTCTCTGGATTCGAATGTTATCGCTAGGCCTATGGTTGAAACAGCATTCCAGGGCAAAAGCTCTAAGAGAAAGTTATATTGTTCAATTAACCATTTGACCAGAATTAATTAAAAATTAATGAGGACAATAATTAACTAATAAACTAATAACAATTTTGTGTATTCCTTACTCTCATTATTAAGTGTGTCAATGCTTAAATATAGGGTGAATTCAGGACTTGTAAAAAGTGTCCCATTCAGCCCGAATTCACCTAAAGGACATGTTCTTATAGTTTGATAGTAGCTTTCTCTCAACACATTTGAGTCGCGCGCAGCTCCACCTCTGCATCACTGGCGCTCTTTGCTCCAGTAATATCAAGCAGCCGTTTGTTTCTTGACCCACTAGGTGGCGCCATTTCATAGTATTTCCCGCAGCAGTGCTTATGCAGTGAAGCCTGTACAGGTTCCGCAGGATACGCCACCCTTCACTCTGTGACAAGGAAAACATTGTTACAATTAGACGACATTGAACATCGCGAGTAGTTTTGTCGTAAACCACACATTTCATAATGAACTAGGAAGGGAGAAACGTTTCATATCTTTCTAATATAATAGTTAGTTTCTAATAGTTTCTGCAACTGAATAAAGTTAAGTTAAAGATCATGTAAACATCCCCTTCATTTTCTCACAGCATTGAAATATTCAGAATATTACATGTATGAATATCTTTAATAAACTGCAAATGAGTAGAAACATAAAACTCTGAAATGAATTGTACATTTGTATTTATCCATTAGGCTATATACGGTAAAAATAACTAATTATTTTAACATTTTGGTCACACTTTATTCTCACTATTAGCTATTAATCCACCTTAAACCCTCTATGGTGCCTCCAGGCAACAGTCTATTTTAGTTTATTTTAAAAAAATAAAACACCAATTTATCAAAATACTAATCAATGAAAGTGCAAATAATTGGTCACATGACCCAGGGGTCCATTTTGTGGTCACATGGCTCCATTATTTTCTCTTCAATGAAAAGTGCATTTTTCACTAATTTCCAATTAATCACCCACAAAAATATGAGTCACCTCCACTTTGTTTTGTTTTATTAGAGAAGTATTTTCAAGAACTTTACATTATACAGTACATCATGAAATAAAGTAAATAACAAAGAACTGTTGCCTCAAGGCAACATTGTACAAAAATGGAATCGCTTAAGGCCATATACATTCAAAATATATTTGCACTTTTGCATTATTTTATATGTAATGCACATATAAGAATAGTAATCCACATACTATAATTGTACATATTATGATATGCACATTTTCTATAGCACTTCAACGGGTATAAAACACAACTGAGGATGAGGTGTCATGTGATGAGGAAGATCCGGCAGGGAGAGAGGGAGGGTGAGGTTGAAGATGGAGATGAGGATGAAGATGGATATAATAACTTGATGTGATAGTTTGGTAATACTTGTAGTTCCACGGTGGTACAATGTTGTCTGAGAGCAACAGCTGAATTTGAAATGTTACTCTTTATTAATTATTTAATTATGTAATACATTATAAACTGGATAAATGTTTGTTCAAGTGTGTGGTTAAAGAAAATTATGTTTTCAATACATTTTCTGACATGAAAATGTCAAATGTTTCAATTTGTGGTAAAATGTTGCCAATAAATAAATACAATTATGAAATTTTTTATTGCTATTGTGGCATAATTTATGCAGGAAAAACACCACACATATTTTTCCCCTCATTGAAATCATATTGCATACCATAGAGGGTTAATGAACTCATATTACTGCTTATTAATAATAGCTGTTAAGTTCATATGGTCATGAAGAATAAGACATTAATATGTGATTTATAAACAATAATAAACAGCCAATATTCTAGTAATATGCATGCTAATAAGCAACAGTTTTGGACCCTATGAAATAAAGTGTTACCAATATATTTGTTTAAAATGTAAGTATGCCAACTTAATATGCAACGAATTTCTGTGAAAATATGTTAAAAATAAAACCCCTATATACTGTTTCCTGTTATTTTACTGTTTTGATATACATGTTGACTGTAAGTAAAAGCAATTATTTAAAGACATTTATTTAATTTACTACAAAAAATTAAACACTACCTTTGAAACACTCTGTTATGCATCTTGATGTGATTCTGTGGTAGGAAGGTGATAAATAATAATAAATAATAATTGTGTTCCATATTGTCTCTTTGGCATACAAAGGGTAAAAGCAAGGCAAACTCAAAGATGTGTCAAAATTAGAGACCTTCACTACCATCCATCCATCCATCCATCTCTCTCTCTCTGGTCACAGGGGACTGATTAAATGGTTGTGTGTGTGAAGAGCTGAGACAGGCGAACAGGACGCTTTAGTGAATGCTCTGTAATCATATTAGCTATAGCACTTCAGCAGATAAAGCAGAGCGAGCAAATCACCACCAACACATAATGGACCTCAGAAACCTCATCAAACACAAGCAGGGAGGCAGGAAGAGATAGATAAGTCTTCGATTGATTTCCATCATCCCAGTACATATGCCTCTAAGCCAACACACACACACACACACACACACACACACACACACACACACACACACACACACACACACACACACACACACACACACACACACGCACGCGCACATATTTCATGAGAAATATGAATATTTTTTCATACAATTGGAGATGCCAGATGTTCATCAAGGTTGCTTACTAGGTAAAATTACACAAATGATTCAAAAGTTGACATAATGTTAACATCCTCTGGCATCACTGACTCCTGTCCCTGGGCTGTTCTGAGCTGCAAATCTATTCTTCAACGTCATTAAGTCACCGTAAAGAGAATGCACAATTTCTTTAAGTTATTTCCCCCGCCAAAAAATGTTAAATAAATTCTTACTGACCGAAGACTTTTGAACGGTAGAACAATGATACAAAAGCTTTTAGTGACATTTTTTTTGTTAATTCTTTTAAACTTTCTATTCATCAAAGAAAACAAAAACCAAAAATGTTTTACACTGCTTTCAACATTGATAACAACAATAATAACTGTTTCTTGAGCAGTATTTCTAAAGGATCATGGAATGATGCTAAAAATTCAACGTTACCATCACAGGAATACAATTGAAAATATTTTTAAATACAAAACAGTTATTTAGATTTAAATAATATTTCACAATATTACAGCTTTTTTTGTATTTTTACCAACATAAATGCAGCCTTGGTGAGACGTCGTTTAAAAACAATAAATATAGTACAGTTTCCAAACTTTTGACTAGTAGTTTATATATATATATATATATATATATATATATATATATATATATATATATATATATATATACATGTACACACTCACGGTTTATCAGACGAGGTTAGGCAGGATGCAAGCAATGAAAAAAAGAAAAAGAAGAAAAAAACAAAATAAAAATATTATTTCCTTAGTCACCCCCCCCACCCCCCCCCCCCCACACACACACACATTTCTACATTTATAGCAATGGAGTGGTTATATTAAAGTTGATATGCAGTTGTTTATGAGGGAGCCACATCCAAAGGCAGCTGGAAGAGTGTCCAGAAGGAAACACGGTCCGAACAGAGTGAAAAAGCGATGCGTATGCAGTTTGTCAGAGATCCCGGTGGTCTTTATCAGACCACTGGTGTGTGTGTGTGTGTGTGTTGAGGTAGTTCTTTCTCTCCTGATCTATTCTGGGCCACCACCTAAGTAAGCACAACTGAGTCTGCAGAGACACATCACACAAGTGTCTCCCTCACACACACCTCAAAGTGCGTATCATCACTAAACTTCAGCTGTGGCCACATGTCAGCCGGGAAAATACATTAATTTACATGTACACAACACACCATATTTAAGTAGGGGTTTCCATTGTTTCATTCAGTCTGTACTATATGCTAGATGTTTCCTATATGTTTGCCATTTTGAGCTTTTAAATGTTTAAAATGAAAAAAGTGTGTGCATTTATTGTTGGGTTTAACTTTAAGGGGTAAGTTGCCTTAAAATGTTGAGTTCAATGTTGTTATTTTTTACAGTTTAGATGCAAACTGTTGTTTTCTTTGAAAAAAAGATCTTTGAGACGGAGAAACACTTCACTGAGGAAAACAACTACATCATTTACTTATAGTGTGACAAATATCCATTGTTACTCTGATTCATCGTGATTAATGCTGCAATACTATCAACTTTTTAAGAAATCACACACTGTAAAAAATTATTTAGAAAAAAAGTTACCTGGTTGCCTTAAAATTTTGAGTTAATTGAAATCAAAATTTTGAGTTAATACAATTAACATTTTTTGAGATTCGACAACCTTTATTAAAATATTATTAAAAGATTTTGTAAGCATATTGGGTAATTGTTCTGATGACGCAGTGAAACATGCCAAATAGTGCTATTTTCATGATTTATCAAACATTTTATGTGGTTCAGATACAATAATATTTTGAGTTTCTATTTATTAAACAAATATCCTTCATTGGATCAACTAAATTTTTTTAAGGCAACCAGGTTACTTACTTTTTTAAGTTAAACCAACAAAAACAACCAATTTTTTTTTTTTTTTTTACAGTGCAGCAGTACAATCTTGGTTGCAGTCAGAATAAGTGGACTGGGAATTTCCAGGAAGAAGTCATCAAATAATCAATGTGTGAAAGGGTCAGGGTTTGATAAGAGTAATGGAAGCTCTAGTGTCCGTGTTCTTCAGACGCCACTGGAGAGTATCAACATTTACCAGATACGCTTGCAGAGGTCTGTATAAAATAAAAGTCTGAAAATGTGTCTATATATTTCAGTCGACGTAAAATCAATCCATTACTTCATGAACACTCAGAATAAGTCCATAATTGGAATATTTTGCCTTAGCACAATAAGCCCGTAGCTAAGTGAAGATGATGGTGTATTTTTTGATAATGTCCAAATGACCATTCATGGTCCATTGATGTTCTCCAAGGGGTCATGGTTTGGTAGCATCAGCAGTTAGCCCTTGCTTGTAGATGCTGTAGTTAAAAAAAGCTATCCTTCCACATTACCTGCCATTTAAGCTGTATATATACAGTATAGTTTATTGCTAAATATTTATATACAAATGTACAACATAATGTACATGAAAGTCAGAGAAAATACGAACAGTATTTAATCCATTAATCTTTATGGTACAACATAAACCTTTGAATGTATGAAATATACAGTATATCCCTATACAAAATATGTATTTCTAATAATTAATTCTAGTTTTTCAAAAGGAGTTATGCTAGCCTATTAAACACATTTTTATGAAGCTGAAATTACACTGACCAGTGGACCATAAAGAAGAACATATATCGTCATTTAACAACCCCAGAGCTCATGATATAAGTATTAAAAGGTTTCAACATCATTTTTAAAAATCAATGTCACTATGGAGAAAATGAACTTGATGTTAATATTTAGAACCCCAGGGCACTATATGAGCAATCATAGCTACATCAACCTTAAGCACTGGTGGAGTCCTGAGGAATGCTTACATCATGAAAACTTAATACCAAAGCTTAATGATATTAAAGGGTTAGTTCACCCCAAAATGGAAATTAGCCCATGACTTACTCACCCTCAAGTCATGTTTATGACATTCTTCTTTCAGATGAATACAATCAGAGTTTTATTAAAAATGTCCTGCTCCTCCAAGCTTTATAATGGCAGTGAAAATCCTTTTCTGTTTTGAAGTCAGTAAAAGTGCATCTATCCATCATAAAAGTAATCCATACAGCTCAGTGGGGTTAATAAAGGTCTTCTGAAGTGTAGCGATGCGTTTGTGTAAGAAAAATATCCATATTTAAAACTGTACAAACTGTTCTCTAATTTCCACTTACTGTTGTACGAGCGTTCACGAGAGACTGAAGAACAAGATAATGTCATAAGCTGAAACAACATTCTCTCGTGAAACACGAACAACAGTTAGTGGAAGTTAGAGACTCTAAGCCAAACGCATCGCTTCATTTCAGAAGGCCTTTATTAACCCCACTGTCACAACCGCACAGCCACCACCTTTGGACACAGACACAGACACTCACGCCACACCCACTCGTTCCCAATCACCTGAATTCTGAACACCTGTGCACCATCATCCGTGTCCTACATAAACACTTTTCATCCCTTCACTCCACGGCCTCCTCAGGGAAGTCAAACAATTGATTGTAGTTTATGAGGACGCCATGGACTTGGAATCCCTCATTCAGAAAACTATCCGAGCTTCTCAACGGCTGTCTGCCTGTGGCATCACCGCACCCGCTGTTAATCCTCTGCCCGTCCAACCACCTGTCGCCCCTCCAGCACCTGAACCCATGCAGAACAATACACACCATCTCACCGCCAACGAACGTCAATGCAGAATTGCGCAACAACTGTATTTGTATTGTGGGGGAGAAGGACATGGCATTTTGACTTGCTCTGTGCGAATCTTCTTGGCCAGCGGTGAGTACCATCCAGTTGCCCCCCTCTTACTGCCAAGCTTACCAAAACTACAGTATCAGTTAGTAATTCTCACTCCTCCGTTTCAGCACAAGCCCCCATCGACTCCGGGTCGGCTGGGAACTTCATCAGCCAACAAACTCTCCAAAACCTAAATTCTCAACGTCAACGTTGTCCAGTTGACCTTCGTATCACCACCATTCAGGGAAAACCACTGGGCCGAGTTCGTGTCCGCCATTTCTCCCCCACACTTTCTCTACGGGTTGGAAATCGGCATGAAGTGATGATTTACGAAGTGCCTACAACCTCATTCGCATCCGAAAGGGAGATGAGTGGAAGACAACCTTCATCACCCCCTCAGGTCACTACGAGTACTGGCCGATGCCGTATGGGTTGTCCAACTCTCCCTCGGTCTTCCAGAACTACATGAATGAGGTATTTTGAGAATTCTTAAATAAATTCATCATCGTCTATATTGATGATATCCTCATCTACTCGAGTGACCTGAGGGAGCACGAAGGACATGTCCGCCAAGTCCTCAAAAAACTCAGAGTTCATCTATATCTCAAGTTGGAGAAGTGTGAGTTCCATATCACCTCCGTCTAGTTTCTTGGGTACATCATCGACAACTATGGAGACAAGATGGACCAGAGGAAGGTGCCGGACATGGAGCTCTTGACAAGAGCTCTTGATAAAAGGATGTTCAGTCTGTGCATTGCTGATACTCATAGGAGACTACCAGAGGGAAAGCTGGTACCTTTCCCGATCCCTAAATGTCCATGGACCCACCTAGGGATCGACTTTATGTCGGACCTTCCTCCTTCTCAAGGGTTCACCTGTGTACTAGTCGTCGTGAAACCGCTTTTCTAAATCCTGCAAACTCATCCCCTTAAAAGGCTTTCCGACCGCGTTGGAAACCGCAGAGGCATTCCTCATCTGGTTTTGCACCGATCAGCACTACAACAACTGTCTGCTACTGCTACTTACCAGAAGCCTACCTGCCCGTCTTCCTCGTCGTCTTCATCCTCGTCATCCCCATCATCATCCTTGTGGTCACCGTCCTCATCATCTCTCTTTACAAAGGAAAGTCTTTTATCATTGTGTTACCTGTCTATGTGTCAAGATTCACCTTTGAGTTCAACCTGTGTCCGTTACCTCTGTTTAATAAACACGTCTGTGTCTGACACCCTCGGAGCTGTATGGATTACTTTTATGATGGATAGATGCACTTTTATGGACTTCAAAACATATCAGCCATTGGATGACTTGAGGATGAGTAAATTATGGGCTAATTTTCATTTTTGGGTAAACTATCCCTTTAACACATCGTGTGTGTGTGTGTGTGTATTTTATATATATATATATATATATATATATATATATATATATATATATATAATTTTTTTTTCTCCAAAACACATTGGCTACAATTATTGGAACCCTTTTATTAAATACTTTTTGCAACTACCTTTTTCCACGATAACAGCTCTGAGTTGTTTTCTTTAATGCCTGATGAGTTTGGAAAACACTTGATATCAGAAACCTTTACTCCATACAGAATCTCTTCAGATCATTCAGATTCACAGCTCCATGTTGGTGCTTCTTATCTTTAGTTCACCCCACTCCATTCTCTAGCCAAGACTGTCAGGTTTTGTTTTTTTATCGATTGGTATATGAACAAGATGTCTGAGACCTCCAGCAAAAAAATAGGCTCGCAACATTAAAGTCCTCATGAAATCAAAATTGACCATATTTACTTTGTTAGCACATGTTACAGGTCTTAGGGTGAACAATCAACAAGTGCAAGTTAATACACACAAAAAGTTGTTTGTAATCTTTAATCAAAATCTGAGAAGTAAATTCCGGTCTGGAAACGGCATTCCTTCTCAGATGACGGCAGTTTGACGGCTTTGGTTTGAAAATGCTTAACCACTCCCCCCCCAGCCATTCGTCTGCTATGAGCGAGAGATGGAGAGGAGGAGTGCTGAAGTCAAACCCTGCCCTCTATTCAACATTCCGTTTCACTTGGAAATATGTCACAGCACTGAAAAAAACTCTTGCTACTTCCGGTTCACTGGAACTTTAAAGATCCAGTGGTATTTTTAACCATGGACATGGGGTACTTTTTATCCGTTTGTACCAAACCCATCTGGTGGGTTTGCTGCCAAAAAGCTTTTTTTTTACTTTAATCTGACCATAGAACTAAGTCCTGTGTGAAGTTCCAGTCGTGTCTGACAACTTAATATGATGGAGTTTGTTTCTGGATGAGCAACTAGGATTTTTCATGAATCCCTCCCAAACAGCATGTGGTGATTATAGGGTTTGTTAGATTGTTATTATTATTAGACTTTCTAAACCCAAGACTCGACTAATCTCTGTGATTCTCCATTTGTAATCCTTGGAGAGTCTCTGTCCACTTGAACTATCCTCCTCAAGTGCATTAAGACAATATAGACATGCGTCCTTTATCAGCCAGATTCTTAACATCTTTAGTTGATTGGAAATGAAAGCTTTAGTTCTGCCAGGAAGATTCAATGTTATGTCACGCATCACTTTCAGACCTAACCAATCACGTCATAATCCACAGAGTATAAAAGATCACTTAAGCCCCTTTCACACTGCGATTCCGGCAAATACACGGATAATGCGACCCGGCATTTGTTCCTGGGCCGCTAGATTTGGTCTATTCACACAGCCACCGAAATACCGTAATATGTGCACTTTCACACACAACCCGTAACGTTCCCGGATTGAGTTGACACGTGACATCGGGATGTGACGTATAATGGCGAGCGATCTCAGCTTCAGCGCGGATAGTAAGGAGCTCCGTGGTCTCGACTTGTGTCCGGTTTGCGCACATTTCTGCTTGTTTAATTTGTGTTTCTTTTGTATACGAACACTCTCTGTGTTTAAAACACAGACTAGCTCTTCTGTTACCGCAGGGTTGTATTATTGAAAAAAACAAGCTCTAGGAGTCGCACGATAACTACGTACACGTTGCGGCATTAGTTTTGGCTTTTGTTCACACAGCGTTCGTCCCGGATCGAATCCTGCAATGTTACTAGGTCCCCGACCCGGGTTCAATTCGGTAATCAATGCCGGGACGTGGTTGCTTTCACACAGAAGGCAACCTGGCAATGTTCCGGGAATATTGCGGGTCTGACGTCCAGTGTGAAAGGGGCTCTACACATGCCTTATTTCGCAGATGCTGATGCCGACAGTTACCTTCAACCTCCCCACCACCACCAGGATGGTCCCCATCTATACCTCCCTGGGGTCAGCTGCGCCCCTGCCTTCATCTTCAGTTAGGATACGCAGAGTCCGTTACTCTCGAAACAGAAGCTAAGGACGGGGCCTACGCCAAAGAACTCCTTCTTGCTGGACTATCAATACATTTGTTCATTTTTGCAATTCATCTGGCTTCCTAATCTTTCTGGTAGAACTTCTTAATTATTGCCCTGATGGTGGGAATGGGAATTTTCAATGCTTTAGCTATTTTCCTTCAGCCACTTTCTATTTTCAACAATGTTTTGCTGCACATGCTTGGTTTTATTCATTGAGATGAATGATTAAGGGAATTTGGAAATTTGTGATTCCTCATATTTATACTCCTGTGGAACAAGACGTCATAGCTGGACAATTTCATGTTCCTAGTCACCATGGTGTGCTAAAAAATGTAAATATTAATGTACTTCAGAGATATTTTACTCATAAAATATTCTAGGGGTGCCAGTAATTGGCCAACATGTTTTGGAGATAAAACATTTATTTCATAATGTGTATCACAAGGTAACACCAAAATCGCAAGTCACTTTCAACAGATCACAAAACGTACAGCGACTTCTCGCGATAATTCATGATTTTGCAAATAGCAAATAATCAGCATCTCAAACTTACTGTCTCTTTAATGAACGCTTTACTTGAATGAAGAAGGGCCTCGCTGTCTTGATCTCGGTCCCAGCGGCCCGTGAAATGAGCGTGTGTGGGGGGTGCGAGGTGACGGCCGAGTGGCAGCGCGCGCTGTAAGCACATTTTCCGCGCGAGGCTAATTAAACCTCCACAGAATAAGTGGCGTCCTATTAGCTCTTCAGAAGCACGTCCCGTTAATAAAGCAACCTGGATCGATGCCCTTCATTACCTTGTGTGCGGTTCCTCTCTAAATAAATGCTTAAAATACAGGATAGCCCAAAGCTGTTGCTGATGAAAAGGCTTTTTAAAAAGATATCCAAGCGTGCATACCCATTCGTTCAGTTTATGTCCCATTAGAAAGATTTCCATGACACGGCGTATGCCAAATATGATGCGAGAAGTTCTTCAAGATGGTCGTCAATGAGTATCAATTTTGAGACAAGCCTAGTAAGAGTTTTTTTTTTCAATTATTAATTAAATTTAGTTTTAATTAATTAAAGAGTTGGGATGAACCAAAACAAACTCCTCTAGGATGAATCAGAATATTACAAACTTATACATAAAAGTCTGATAAACAAATAAAAATGTAATTAATTAATTAAATAAAGGTAAAAGAAGAGCTGATGTAGGCTTTAAGCTATAAGAATGGTTTGGGCATTTCTCTGTGAGTAGGAGTATGACCCTCTCGGGTAATATCTTGCACTAAAGTCTTTCTAAGAAGGATTGTAAGCAAAAATGTATAGAAGAAATTAATAACGCACAAAATCAGCTGGGAATAATATTGTGTTAACACAGGCACCATGCGTATTTTCTTTTTAATGCCCTCCACATCAAAAGAATAATTTATTCATTGAGAATGAATTTACCAGAGTACAGGCAAGAGCCTTATTTTCCCATGCTCCCCTGAGGCCGTCATGGCTGACTTGTGTCATATTTACTGTGTAATTGATTTTTAAATGCATTCTTCATCTTGTTTGCCTCCTGTTTCCCCACCCAGAGCAATTGATCTCCCTGCACTCATCTGCCTCGCTCCTTTCTTTTTCATGAAAGAGAGGAGTTTGATAAAGAACAATTTTGCTCTCCTTTTCATTATCACTTGCTCTCTCCACCTCATTTGCCACTGCTGAGAGGACACTCTTAGGGATCCGGAGCTGAATGTGAACGCAAGAAGGGAGGTCAGTAGAAAGCAGGCGCAGTCTTCCCACCCCTGGGAGAGATCGCATGAGATCAGAAAGTGCCGGCATGCACAGTACTTCCTGTAGGAGGTGGAGGGATGCACTGAGAGAGAGAGAGAGAGAGAGAGAGAGAGAGAGAGAGAGAGAGAGAGAGAGAGAGAGAGAGAGAGAGAGAGAGAGAGAGGCATTGCTAATCAATCCATGGATGCATTGTAAAATCAATGCACTGTATAATTAGGGCAATCCAAGGGTAAAAAAAAAATGCTGCTCTGCAGTTTAGTCTCTCTGCAGTCACAGGCCTCTCTCTTGAGGTGGATGCCACACTTTACCTGAGCATGCATTATGAAATCTCTCTTCCTTACAGATATACACCAATGAGGTATAACATTATGACCAGTGACAGGTGAAGTGAATTCCTGTTATTAGGTGGGATATATTAAGCAGCAAGTGAACATTTTGTCCTCAAACAAGGGCCAAAATGTGATGACTAGATGGGTCAGAGCATCTCCAAAACGGCAGCTTTTGTGGGGTGTCCCAGTCTGCAGTGATCAGTATCTATCAAAATTGCTCCAGGAAAGAAACAGTGGTGACCGGGTAACAGGGTCCTGGGCGGCCAAGGCTCATTGATGCACGTGGGGGGCGAAGGCTGGCCCATGTGGTCCGATCAAAGAGACGAGCTACTTTAGCTCAAATTTCTCAAGAACTTAATGCTGGTTCTGATAGAAAGGTGTCCGAATACACAGTGCATCACAGTTGCGTATGGGGCTGCATAGCTGCAGACCAGTCAGGGTGCCCATGCTGACCCCTGTCCTACACCGAACGGTGAGCATCAAAATTGAACTACGGAGCAATGGAAGAAGGTTGCCTGGTTTGATAGACCATGTTTTCTTTTACATCATGTGCATGGCCGGGTGTGTGTGCGTTGCTTACCTAGGGAACACATGGCACCAGAATGCACTATGGGACGAAGGCAAGCCGGCAGAGAAAGTCTGACGCTTTGAGCAATGTTCTGCTGGGAAACTTTGGGTCCTGCCATCCATGTGAATGTTACTTTGACATGTACCACCTACCTAAGCAGACCATGTACACCCTTTCATGGAAACTTTCAACTTTTATCGTATGGACCAATTATATATATCTATTTTAAACATTTGTATATAAAATAATAATAATAAAAAAAAATTGGTTTCATAGAAGAAAGTATGATGTGTAAAATATGACAATTCAAATTTTGGGGGAATATTCATAATGCAATAGATGCTGTTGTGAATTGCACAAGGAATAACCAGCTCTAGCCCAGTGCTATAGATAGAGGATCAAAAACAGACATCTTTGAAAGATTATGTTACTGTTTATATAGCCGCAGGGTTTAATAAGGATTTGTATGTCTATGTTTTTTTTAACTCTCATAGCTCTCAAAAATGTACCACTGACATGCATTATACGAATGGCACAGTTAAACATCTTTATTTGTGTTCTACTGAAGAAACAAAGTCACCTAACGGTATATCTTGGATGCCCTGGGGGTAAGGAAATCACTAGGGCTGTCCTCGACTAAGGATTTAGACAATCGAATCAGAATTGTCGAATCTCTCTATGGTCGACTGATAGTCGAATCATCTGTGTGTGTGAATGGGGTGAATGGGGCACGACACTGTCAGCAGAAGGGTAAAACTATTTTTATTTTCCTTTACACACTGCACACAGCAACAACTTTTAATAAAGCGACCAAAACTGCCTGTTAACTGACAGACGAACTGACAATGGCTTTCTTATTTAGGTTTAAATAGCCTAAAAGGTAATGTGGTGGATAAACATTAATAAACCGTTTTCTCATAACATGTTAAAGCCGCGATCGAAATACAGAACATCACACAAATATATAAAAGAACATTTTGATAAATAAACCAAAAAAATACCTGCCTAGAGAGGAAAAGAACACTTCAAGTGCGTTTACATGCACGTTCTGAAGCCAAAAGCAGGTGAAGGACGCGAAGCTCGTGCACATTATATACACGCGAGCTCAATTTTGAATTGACTGACAGATGAGCTGCACGAAAGCGCTCTGTGGTGCAGCAGGATTTTAAACAACTTCCCGAGCGGCCGCGGACAGGCGCTGAATGCTGCCGCCGGTGTGTGTACTCTCATTGAACGTGTTCTAATTTTAAAGGCGCGGTGCGAAGCGAAGCTCCCTTAAAGGGGTTGCACACCGATGCTCAGCTCAGCGCCGCGACACGTCTTTAAAATATTGAGCACCCCCATATTGCCGAAATGGTATGATCCTCGTTTCATAACACCCGCGAAGATTCGACCGTGAGATCGGTGGTCGAATCAGGCTTCGCATATCGATGCATCGAATCTTCGACTATTCGGGGTCACCCCTAGAAATCACATTTTCCTTTTTGGGTGAACTATCCCTTTAAGTTCAGATGCAAAATGCTTTAGGTCTTTTTGTCAAAAAACAAACAAAACAAAACAAAAAAACATTTGGATTCTCTTGGTTCTTTTGGACTGGAACAAAAAAGAAAATGGCCTCTGAAATACTCTCCAACCTTTATTGAAGACTTTACAGAATTGTTATCAACAATTTCCTCAGAGTTTGACTATTTTGCTATTGCTGCATGGGGATTTTTAACATTCACATAGACAATGCTGAATCCAGTACAACAAAAGAGCTCATGACTGTTCTTAACACTTTTGATTTGACACAGCAAGTACATGGACCCACACACAAAGTTAAGAATTTAATTTATGATATTGCTCCTCTGAAAGTCAGGAAAACAAAAAGCACCTTGGAGAAACTCAACAGCAGTGCAAATAATGAAAAGACAATGCAGGAAATCTGAATGCCTGCGGGGAAATACAAAACTTGTATCTTAATCATTTATGTTAGTTCATAATGCATAAAAAAGGTTAACAAATAAAACTAACAATGAATAATACTTCTACAGTATTTATTAACCTTAATGTTACAAATGGAATATTGGATATAATGTATTATGATGGATCATTGTATTATATTAAGTGTTATTTCATATAAATCCAAACAGTTTGCTTTTTTAGAATACTTGACGGTTTTCTGATCAAAATAACAAAATATGTATTGAAATCTAATGCATTTCTGATGTGTTTATATTTCTGTCGGATGCATGACCATACAGTCTGGTTTCGTACATCACTAGTTGTTACATCGCTTTAACTGCCTGGGGTAAATTTTATTGTTAATGTTAGCGTCCTTTCAACCTCGATGACAAAGTAAAGTAGCCTACATACATACTGCTGTTCTTTCGCTGCTAAAGCATCTAGTCACCAAAAAAATTACTTTATAATGATTTGGCAACATGTACTGAAGTGTTCTGTATTCATACCGTTTCCCTTTCGCTGTTTTAAATCTGTGCAGCGTTCAGTGAAGCGCGCAGCCTCACGTGTCCTCACGTGTTAAAGGGGGGGTGAAACACTCAGTTTCAGTCAATCTCATGTCAGTCTTGAGTACCTATAGAGTAGAATTGCATCCTTCATATCTCCGAAAAGTCTTTAGTTTTATTATATTTATAAAAGAAATATAGGCTGTACCGAGTCTTTACCGATGGCTGTAAAAAGATGTGTTAAAAAACGAATGCCTGGAGGCCTATCGTGTGGGCGGAGCTAAAGAATGAATAGTGCGCACAAAGCGGTGACGTTCTCAAGCGTGGAGAAACCCATGGCTATCGATCGGATTTAGCTAATATATATGATCCAGAATCACATCCGGAGGCTGAAATAAATTGAACAGGAGAAACAGCAACATCAGGACGTCCGTCTCTGTGGTATGTACTGTATTTAGTGGCCTGTCAACATTTGTGTGTTTACTTGCAGTTTATTAAGACATGATTCGGTTTATGGACTATTGTATGAGACTAAACCTTAGCAGTAGCAAGCAAAACGGTTTTGCACGTCAGACTAGTGTAACGTTATACATAGAACAACAATGGAGTAACCGTAAGCGCATTTGAATGATGAAGCAAGCGATCGTGTCGTTTACTGATGTTTACTCACGTGACGATAGCCAACAGCACAGACATTTGAAGCAGTTTTACTCACCGGCTGCTTCCAAAGCAGGACCGAACCTTTCTCGCTGGGACCGCTCCGTCAAAACACACTTCTTTGGTATGATTTGGTAAAGTCCTGTGACAACAGTGACCGTGGAAATCCACTTTGCGACACAACTGAAGCGATGTTGCGAAGCTTCCCGTCATTTCTGCGTTCAAATCGGTTCAAATGCAGCGCTGCCTTCCCGGAATGCTGTGCTGAAGCGTTGAAGTCGCTCGAAGTCACCCATAGGAATAAAGTGGAGCGCGGCGCGGACTATAACGACATAAGTGTTCACGGACGACTGGATCTGCACCTGAGCGAGTGTTTATGAGAAATACTCCATCAAACGTCCAACATTAGTTTTTGAATATTTGTCTATGTTTAGGATGGGAATCCAAGTCTTTAACAGTGTAAAAAGCTCAGTGTGCATAAACAGCATTTCACCCCCCCCCCCCCTTAATGTAAACAGTGATAGTTTTTAATTTGGCCTCTAGAGACCGCTCTCACGCTATATAATACCAGCAGACCCTTCTCAGAGCTCTCGTAGGCTACTGTGTAAAGACAGCACCCTTCTCAGCCGCTCCCGCAACGGACGCAAACCGGAAAAACTATCGGTATTGATTTTTGACGATAACCGATTGTTCCAACAATCAGCTCAGAAACTGAGTATTAGAGACCTGAGACCTCTGCAGGGCAGACTTGAATCTCACTATACAGCCCTACTTACAAAAAATCTGAAAATAGAAATTAGACCACATGCAGCAGACAGAGGTAAAAGAGGGGGAAATGAAGCTTTAGAGCAATGTAACTGAGGAAGAGAGGGGTGAAAGGAATGGATAACGGTTTGGAGAATAAACCGGTGGCCCTGGATTAGTGGTCAGCTGGCCCTGTTATTTAATAGGAGCTGTCCTTCAATCAAACTGATATCAATGCACTGGTGACTAGTGACCGGTGTCTTTCTCAATGAATTCCTATGAAGATGTCCATAGGAATTCATTGAGGAATTCGAAGACACCAGTCACTAGTCACCAGAGCATTGATATCAGTTTGATTGAAGGACAGCCGGAGCATGTGTTTGGAATGATAGAGGTGGTGATGTCAGCTAAAGAACAGAGATCTTAATTCACGTTTGTATTGTACAGCCAATGAACACAAATCGCATTGGTTTGTGTTAAAGTCAGAGGTATGGTAAAAATGAGGAAAAAAAAACTTCAACATGGTTTGCAGTAACAATGAGTTCCCAGTAGATTTTCATTTAGCTTTTTACATGGTCAAAGAACAAAATTGTGTCCTCCTGGTCTTATGACATCAGGGCCATTCAAATCACTTTGGTCAGAGCAAGATGGTGGATAAGGATGCATATCAGGTGTGTTTTAGTGTGTTTTTTAAATGATTTATTCAGTTCATGAAGGTGTTGTAAACTCAATGGTTATGTGCCGATTAATTGGCAAATCCGATGAATCGGTCGACCTCTAGTCAATACATTGCAGATATGCTGATTAAATACAAACCCAACAGATCACTCAGATCAGCAGGATTAAGTCAGCTAGAAATATCAAGAGTTCACTCAAAGCAAGGAAAGTCTGCTTTTAGCTATTATGGCAGCCACAGTTGGAACCAGCTTCCTGAACAGATCAGATGTGCTCCAACAGTAGCCACATTCAAATCCAGACTCAAAACACATCTGTTTTAGCTGTCCATTTACTGAATGAGCACTGTTCCACTGTACGTCCGACTGATCAGTCCTGCACAGGTCCGATTTTATAAATCCGCACCCGCCCGTACCCGCGGTGCGTTAAACCGCATCCGACCCGTTTTCTGACAGGAGCACTAATTAAAATCCGCACCCGACCTGACCCGCTAAAAATAGAACCGACACCTGACCCGCACACGAAACAAAATCAGTTAAGCATATAACATTATTGCCAGGTCATACAAAAGTAATTACAGACCCTTAACACAAGGACAACCTCAGCCGAAGCTGTCAAAAGGCTACATCGTGAAGAACATAGTAGGCTAATCATTTTACCAGCTTTATCAAACAGACGCGAGACATGGCTACATCACTATCTCTGCTGCCACACAGTTTCGTCTACTCTAGCCTAGCATACATCTGACAATTTCGGATTCAAACACGCCCTGTACACCACACATACTTAACAGTTTTAAATGAAACAATTAACAACAGTGTAGGTGATACGTTAAATTGAAGAAAATTCCAGTTATGTATGCGCATTGCGAATCATAACAAATTAGGTTAGACCGGACTGTGCATATAGGCTTAACTATACAGCCACTACAATTATGCGCTTGTGATTTTTTGAAAGTGAGAGAATCCTTGGAGGGAGCGTGGCAGCACAAATAACCTGATATTGTTTTCAAATTATTTTATTAACTTGAAATACAGGCAAGACATATTTTTGTAGATGTGTTCCTAAACTGTTTTAAAAGCGTGTTAGACCCGTGTTTCCCCCTTGTCCAACCCGACCCGCACCCGTATCCGACACAGTTGGAGGTTTTTCATCCGTTTCAGCAACATTTGCGGGTCGACGTCCCCTTGAGCCTGTAGTTTCTGAGTTTAGGGCATGTCAGTGAGAAAATTGGATGCAATCGAATGTATGAAATGACTATTTTTTGCAACACAATAAAATTGTATTGTACAATCGGAATACATATAACCATTGAGTTTACAACACCTACATGAACTGAATAAATCATTTAAAAAACACACTAAAACACACCTGATATGCATCCTTATCCACCATCTTGCTCTGACCAAAGTGATTTGAATGGCCCTGATGTCATAAGACCAGGAGGACACAATTTTGTTCTTTGACCATGTAAAAAGCTAAATGAAAATCTACTGGGAACTCATTGTTACTGCAAACCATGTTGAAGTTTTTTTTCCCTCATTTTTACCATACCTCTGACTTTAACACAAACCAATGCGATTTGTGTTCATTGGCTGTACAATACAAACGTGAATTAAGATCTCTGTTCTTTAGCTGACATCACCACCTCTATCATTCCAAACACATTCTCCGGCTGTCCTTCAATCAAACTGATATCAATGCTCTGGTGACTAGTGACTGGTGTCTTCGAATTCCTCAATGAATTCCTATGGACATCTTCATAGGAATTCATTGAGAAAGACACCGGTCACTAGTCACCAGTGCATTGATATCAGTTTGATTGAAGGACAGCTCCTATTAAATAACAGGGCCAGCTGACCACTAATCCAGGGCCACCGGTTTATTCTCCAAACCGTTATCCATTCCTTTCACCCCTCTCTTCCTCAGTTACATTGCTCTAAAGCTTCATTTCCCCCTCTTTTACCTCTGTCTGCTGCATGTGGTCTAATTTCTATTTTCAGATTTTTTGTAAGTAGGGCTGTATAGTGAGATTCAAGTCTGCCCTGCAGAGGTCTCAGGTCTCTAATACTCAGTTTAACCTAGTACAGGACAGTGCAGATTCAGATTTCAAGTGGCCAAAACCTAAATTGGCATGACTTATTAAACAAATTGCACCTTTAGGCAGGACATTGCATCAGAAGTTTTTTTTTTTTTATTTTTATTGGGAACGTGTGCATTTTTCTATACATTTTCTCACACAGAGAAATCAGTAAGTACAAAGCTTGGCGCAATAATGCTTACTAACTGTGTTTTAAAAAATGTAATAGCATTTTTGCAGTAGATCAGCTTATAGCCTATATTTGAATTTTGTCTCCTTTCAGTAAAGCTTTTATCTCACATTTAGTATCTTTCGTTTTCATTATTAGTGTGCAGGCTTCTTTTTGCATTTTTGTCATAAAATTAAATGAAGTTTCTATTTGCATATACAATAATTTAAATTTGGGGTCAGTAATATTCTTTTTAAAGAAATTAAGAATCTGCAAGACACATTAAATTGATTAAAATTGACATATATTAATTATAATATTCATTATAATAAGAAATGTTCATCATATTAGAATAATTTCTGAAGGATCATGTTAGACTGAAGACTGGAGTAATGATGCTGAACATTTAGCTTTACCATCACAGTAATACATTACATTTAAACACACGCACACGCGCACACGCGCACACGTGCACACACACACACACACACACACACACACACACACACACATGTCTGAGTATTTCACAATCTGCTCAGTTACTGGGATTTTCACGCACAACCATTTTTAGGGTTTACAAAGAATGGTGTGAAAAGGGAAAAACATCCAGTATGCGAAAGTCCTGTGGGTGAACATGCCTTGTTGATGCTAGAGGTCAGAGGAGAATGGGCCGACTGATTCAAGCTGATAGAAGTGCAACTTTGACTGAAATAACCACTCGTTACAACTGAGGTATGCAGCAAAGTATTTCTGAAGCCACAACACGCACAACCTTGAGGCAGATGGGATACAACAGCAGAAGACCCCACCGGGTACCACTCATCTCCACTACAAATAGGAAAAGGAGATTCTAATTTTGGTGAGCTTGTGCAAATTGTAAAGTTGAAGACTGGAAAAAGGTTGCCTAGTCTGATGAATCTCGATTTCTGTTGAGACATCTGTCAGAATTTGGCGTAAACAGAATGAGAACATGGATCCATCATGGCTTGTTACCACTGTGCAGGCTGGTGGTGGTGGTGTAATGGTGTGGGGGATGTTTTATTGGCACACTTTAGGCCCCTTAGTGCCAATTGGGCATTGTTTAAATGCCACGGGCTACCTGAGCATTGTTTCTGACCCTATTCATCCCTTTATGATCACCATGTCCCCATCCTCTGATGGTTACTTCCAGCAGGATAATGCACCATGTCACAAAGCTTGAATCATTTCATATTGGTTTCTTGAACATAATAATGAGTTCACTGTACTAAAATGGCCCGTCACAGTCACCAGATCTCAACCCAATAGAGCATCTTTGGGATGTGGTGGAAAGAGAGCTTCGTGCCCTGGATGTGCATCCCAAAAATCTCCATCAACTGCAAGATGCTATCCTATCAATATGGGCCAACATATCTAAAGAATGCTTTCAGCACCTTGTTCAATCAATGCCACGTAGAAATATAGAAGTTCTGAAGGCGAAAGGGGGTCTACAGTATTAGTAAAGTGTTCCTAATAATACTTTAGGTGAGTATATCACAATATTACTGTTTTAACCCTTAAGGTTAGGCTGGGTGGGATGTGGATAATCTATTAGGGACAGTAGAAATGATAACCAGAACAAGAGCACTTTTTAAAAAAATGTTTTACTAGTAGACTATAGTTTATTTTTCTTGGTATTTCTATACTTTTAATATATTAGTTAGACAAAAATGAGTTATTTTCTAGTTTAGATGCATTCACATATGCTGTTCAAATCTTTTAATTAAATATAAGTGATGCGTGATCCATTGCACATGGAAAAAAATAAATAACCTAAAATTATGAACTTATAGTATGTAATGTGAAAACCTTTGCATTATTAAAGAATAATTTCCAGGCATATACAACATATTAATTATATTTAGATTTAACTAGTTTGTATTGTAACAACTCAAAGGATACATCAAAAGGACAGAGAAGAAGTGACCACTGATTGGGTGGCAAAAGCGTTTTGTCAATGTAAGCAGGTTAACAGTGTTTGCAAAGGCATGAGTGACATCATCATCTGGTGTGGTGTATTGCGGAGCTCCAGTGAAAAGGAGTTTTGCTGCAGTGTTCTCCATACTGTTGCGAAAAAGCCTTTAATGCAGGCGTTCCACTCCCAATGCAGCAAGATACAGCAGTTCACCTACAGGGATGTATGTATCGTTTCTGTCTAATAGCATCCCAATGCACAGAGCGAATGAGAACAGCAAACAGTATCCACATTCACGCACACACGCAATATACCCAGAGATAAGAAAATATGTACACTGTTATGTGCATCCCACTTCCTTTTCTGGATGTGTGTGCATCTATTTCTCAGTCTCTTCATAAGATGCTACACCTCACCAGATCTCCTTCTGCCTGTGTCTCCCAATGATGCAAGACCTTGCAATGTCAGGGGATGACCAGCAGAGGGAGACTGCCATCAACCTCAAACCGCCCTTTGAAGAGCGCAGAAGCACAGATTGAATCGATAGTGATTATCTAGTCATGATGTCTTACAGGTATATTGGCTTTCTACACGATTGAATGCATATAAGGTATACAAGAACAGGAGATTTTGCACTTGAATGAGCGTGGCCATGTGGACCGTCCCGTCACTGAAAACTGCAGGAATGAGATAAAGAGGGTGGAATTCAAAAGCTGTTATTTTTAACGCAACAATGAATGAAATGAAATGAATTGGGAGAATAAGAAGAAATAGGCTAACGTTAGGGTTACAGTAGGAGGAGGGTGATGGTGTGGAGGATTATGGGAAACAGGAGGATGGAAAGAGACTTAGAGTGCTGACTCCAGCCTCCTCTCTCTCGGCCTCTTTCTTAATTACTGCATTGATTGCTGAAGCTTAAGGCTGAAGACCTGTCGTAGAGAGAGTGAGAGAGAGAGAGAGAGAGAGAGAGAGAGAGAGAGAGAGAGAGAGAGAGAGAGAGAGAGAGAGAGGTAGGGAGGAGGATACGGGTTGATCAGAAGGTGAGCAAATATATGTCAGTCCCATGCATCTCGCTGTCTTCATCTGAACGCATCTGCGCATGCCTTTTTTCCCCCGGTGATTTCTAGAGGTTAATGTCCGTCCATTTTTACAGTATGAATAAACTCCTTCTGCACTATTAAACAATTACAATCAATACATATCAACAAGGAACCTAATTAGTGTTAAGAGACAAGCAATTAAATATTAGTGCCCTCAATAAACAAATTTACTGTCCTAATTCAATAACACTAAATATCAAAGGCGACACACGTTCCGAGACCTTCACTGTTCAAGACTGATTCACTTCAGCACATTTACAGTTCTGAAGCTGCAACATAGGCACATTGGAAAAACGTGCCTTTTTTAACAACCAATTCCAAAAATGTATCTATACATACAAGTCACTGCTGTTTCCAGTTGAAATTAAAGGCACAATATGTAAGATTTTTGGATTAAAATATCCAAAAACCACTAGAACAGTGTTATATATTGACTTCCCAAATGTATCCCAAATGTTTCCAAGAATGTGTAATTCCAGAAAAATAAGCAATTTTAACCACTATCAGTGACATCATACACGTTACCCTCGATTTTGTTTTATTTTGTCGAAACCATGGAAACATCAAAAATGCTTTAATACACTATATGTTTTATTAGAAAAGGGAACAACTGTTTGGAGACATGTATAGACAGAAAATGATTTATTGTACAATAATAAAGCCATTTTGCCATCATACAATATGTTTTAAAATGAATTGCCTGCCATTTAGCAACTAAAGCCATCCAGCATTTAATAATAGCTTACTGCACTGTGCAACAAGTGTCTCATCCACCGAGCGATCGTTGATCATTTTCAACACACCCAAATGTATCTAATATGATAAAACAGTGCTGCGTTACCCCCATAGATTGTGGACGTATTGTCCGTGAGGTCACCCCTAGGGGTATGAAGAGCGTTTTAGAAACTAAAGCCGGCCTTTGTCATCTTGGCAGTGCGTCATTCCTGGATAACTGAAAATGGCCAAAGAGACGAGGCGTGGGTGGAGCTGAGGTGCCTGCTTGCTGAGACCACGCCCGTCTAGCTCGACCATAGTGGCAGTCAAGACAAGATCTCCCAAGACTCCACGCTCAATCTCGGCATCATCAAGCTACACCTTTGTTTTGAAATGGCGACCTCTAGCGGCCAAGAACTACATAGTGTGCCTTACATTGGAAGTAAAACATTTTGATTCCTTTTCAGACAAATTATTTAGAGGTGCACAATACCTTGCTTTGACATCAAAATACTTTTACCATTGTGCATTATCTGTCAACTAATACATTTTGATGTTTATATAAAATAATCCACTTCTTTTGTATCACCTTTTTGATGTAGTAAACTTGCTCTGTAGCTCACCTGGTACTGCATTGCACTTATGATATGGAGTGCCAGGGTAATGTGACGATAAAAGTACTCAAAACATGTAGAAATGCCATTGTTGCCTCATCAAATGCATTTTCATCTCATGTTTGCTTTTGTAAACACCATCGGTTAGGTTTAGGGTAGGTATGTTATTTTCACACACGGAACACCATTAAGATTCTAGCACCACTCCGAATTGCTGCAAAATGAACAACAACCAGCGTATACATTGCCAGATTTACGCTCATCTGTTCACTGGATATTTCATGTGGAAAGTGCTGCTAAATCAGCAAAGTAATATCATTGAAATTTGGCCACAGGCATATTTTTCCAATGGTTTGGGAAAAAAATTATTAAAAGCTATCCTTGATAATAAATACACCTAATTCTCTGTTAACTTAAGGGAATTTGAACGAGCGCTGTGGTAGGTCATTAATTAGATGGTCCCTTTGGGTAGAGAATCAGGTTTGACAGTTTGACCTCTGACCTGTTCAATATCCACCTGAATGATTATACATCGAGCTCCCTAATGCTGTTCTCCATGGATTTCTTAAAGCACAATCAATTCCGGGATGTCCAAAATGCACAAACTCAAACATACTGTGCACTTTTACCTCATTTTAATATTTTTTATTTGAAGAGAAAACTGAACTGCCTGGGAAATGAAATCTTTAAGACTCAGTAAAACTACAAAAGGCTTGTCAGTAACAACTAAAATACCACTGCATGCTGAACTAAAACAAACACTTGACATTTGACTGCAAGACAAAGTGCCGCACAGCTCTGAGAACTGAAAGTCAATAACTCATGCTCCAATGAGTTCATCTTACAGGCTGCTTTAGTATTCAATTGGGCTGCCCCTGACATTTGGGTTCCCCTACAGTCCCTCCTAGCGCTGGTCCTATATTCTCTCTCATGAAGAGAATGCCTGACATGCTCCATCAAACAGGCATAAATTTAGCGTGTCCCCCAAATAAACCGCCGGCTATATGCCCTCTGAGGTGTGTTTGTAGTTTGACCATGCAGAACTGGTATTTTGTATTGGTGAAAATCAAGTTCATAAAACGGTTAGTTCCAGTCCTTGATTCTGATTGGTCAAAAGCTGTGTTTTATTCACAATAAAATATGGCTATGACCGCTTCACCCAATGGTTCTGTGTATCACAACACAACACCCTTGGTAACTAGAGCATATCTGGCAACCCGGATGCCGAAACACTACTGACTTTGTGATTGGTAGATAGGTGGAGGGTGGAGCTTCAGGCCAAAACACAACATGTCAACATCAACATCAGTCAAGGGCTGCAACAACAACTTTTAAATGACAATATCCTGGCCGGACTAGTGTTGTCAGGGATGAGAGTATTGGAAATGAACATGATTTCTTAATGTCTAGTGACATATCAGGGCCATTTTATGATTAATTGAAATACATTTCTTACATACAGTTCCTTTAAGGAACTATTGTGTACCTTTAAAGTTACAGTTATATACGTTTTGTGCCCCAAAGAAGAAAATTGTATGTGCAGCTGTTATAAATTCACTGTAAAACACAAGCTTCTTGGGGCTTATTGCTTTATTTTAAATGTTGTTTATATGTCTATGTGTAACCCCTTCTGTTTGGACCAGGACTCAAACCCGGGTCCGCCGGCATGAGAGTCAGGCGCTCTAACAAGGAGGCTAAAGGCTGCAACCTCTAGTGTCTGTGGCTAGAGTGTCTCTTGAGCTCAGAGGAGTGAGGTTTACACACACGCAGCAACTACTACTAGCTGGACTCTGTAACATATGTGATGTTTTTAATATGCTTTAACCATGTGCAAATTCATAAGTCGACACTATTGCTGAGTATTTTCTCCTTAAAACTGCAGTAAACACAGTCTCAAAAGCACGGTTTGGATTTGGAGTTGTTCCCTCCATAATAAATATGTTGTAACCAATCCTGTCAATGTGTGGGTGGGCTTTAGCATATCAGTAACTTTGCTGCTAATCAGCGGAGTCTCAAGAGAAGCCAGGTTACCCCTGTATATTTTTCTGTTGATATGAAAAATTGGGTACATTTAACAATATAACAGGAGAATTATGTTCATGATGTATATTACGATGCCATGATGAACTATGTTTCTCCACTGACCTTCTATGATGTTCAAAGCGTTTGAAGGATACTGATTGCCAAGGCAGTTCTCTGACTCTGAGATGGCTAACGGTAACATGGTTTGTGTGACATTAGCAAAACATTATTGGCTGTTTGATAACATAGTCAAGCAAAAGGCTAATCATATCAATTACGTTATGTGTCAGACGTTGTAAAGAGTGAAACATAAAACACATTACCATTCCGATACATCGACTTGTAGAAGAGCCTGTATAAATCCCTCTGCCACTTCTTGTAAATCAGTTTCTGGTTCAAACTTATATGGCTGAATTAAACCAGTATTTACACTTGCCATTGGAGCGTTTCTACTGTAAAGTTGACCGAGTAGATCTCTGAGCTTTTGCGAGTGAGTAGAGGCGGGGATCATTTGCATATTCATAGATCAACATATACTAAATGAAAAAAAGGTTATTGAGATGCATTCAACCTATTTTAAGGCCCATTTTATTTAATTTTTTACAGGAAACATGAAAACGTTTAAATGTCTCATTTTGGTGATCAAAGATACATTTTAAGAGATAAAATGATTGAATATAGAGGAACAGAGAGACAGACAGAGAGGTTTTTCAGTGTTACACTTGAAAGAGACAAGTAAGTAATTTGTAGACTGATTTCCCAGAAATGTATAAACCCTTTTTTTGTTTGAGAATCTGACCAGTTCAACCAATAGAGCCTTTCAACCTTTGCACACCCTTTCCCCCTTTGAATGTATGTGCAACAGTAGCCACCCACTTTTTCAGTGGTGTTGGTTTCAGAAGTATTTTTTCCATTCATTTCTCCCATTTAAAAAGTATTTGTTAAAGTGCTATAAGTCATGATCCAAGCCAAACAGCTACGAGGTGAATGAAAACATTACAAACTTTGACTTAAAACAAAAAAGTATTTGGAAATCTGAGAAAAATACAAAAACAAAAACACAACAGAAGTATTTAAGTATTAAGAGCTTAGGGAGATTCAAGTTGCGTCATTCGCAGTGCTTCATTTGAGTGGGCGGAGCTAAAAAGCTTTTTCGTTGTGTTTTGCTTGTGACTCTGATTGGTGGATTAACAACATTGTAACTCACAATAGGGCTTTAAATGTTATTTAAAAGTTATCATTAAAAACCCTTACACCAGTCTACAGTGTTACATGATCCTTCAGAAATAATGTTTTGATGGTCAAGAAACATTTCTTATCATCAATGTTTCTTTAATGAACAGAACATTGGAATGAGCTGCATTTATTTAAAACACAAATATTTTGCACCATTATAAATGCCTTTCACTTTTGATCTATTTAATGCATACTCGCTCTTTCTATCACACACACACACACACACACACACACACACACACACACACACACACACACACACACACACACACACACACACACACACACACACACACACACACACACACACACACACACACACACACACACACACACACACACACACACAACTTTCTGACCACAGACATGAACAGTAGTGTAACATGACGATTTGTGACAACACAATATGTAACAGCCATAGGGTGAAATGTTTATTTAATAGAGCAGCACAATGAGTGAAAAGTAGAAGTGCACATGGGGACACAGAGCTGAGAGGGAGATCACATGGGACTGAGTGACCTGAAAAACTCAAACAGGACTCGCAGGTAAGACTGCAGACTCGCACGCAAATTTCAGCCAACTGGAGGGGGACGGCAGTTAGGAGAGAGAACGAAAAGAGAGAAAAGAAGGATGTGATGCATTGTGGCTGTCCAGGGGCCAGTTGCATAAACATAAAGACTGTCTTAAAAAAGGTAGTTGGGGCTAATCAGTCTTACTTTTCAGATTCAAACGAGACCAATCTACCTTTTTAACTGTCTTAAAGTTATGACCAGTCTTGAAGAAAAAAATAATTTGATGACTACCCTGTAAGACTAGTCTTAGCAGTTTATGCAACCAGCTGACACACATCAGTTAGTGTAGCAAATAGTTGAAAGGTAAAACTTATATCTATAGGAACAATCAGGAAAAGAGGAAAAGGAAAAGAGGGCGGACGGAAGCACGCTTCAGCCACGACCACCAGTGTGCCAACCGCTAGGCAACAACTCCGTAAAACAATTGTCAGCAATTCGATCTTGTATCCGTTCCTTTTGATAACAATTTCTCTATATTTTTAAATACTTTTCTTTAATTAAGCTTACATCATAATAATAATCATCATCATCATAGACTGTTCTCCACTTTTCTGCACCATATAGTCTGACGTGTTTGTATGTGCACACAGTCTGCTTACTGTGACACACACGCACGCACGCGACCATCCATTTAAATTGAAACACACTGCCATAAATAAAGCTAAACTGCAACCTAATGAGAAAGCCAGAGAGGATGAGAGGAAACGAAAGTGTCTCCCCCTCCCCCGTCATGCCATCAGATGAATGCTAGATGGTGTCCCGCTAATTTCTATTTAGCTGTCCTCTGGCCTGATGGGATGCAGTGATAGATCCATTCTACATTAACTACAGTTCGCATCAAACAGCTGTCCAGCAGATATTGTCCCTCTGTAATTTCAGTGATTTAATGCTGTGAGGACTCAATATGCCGAATAATGGGACTGCCTGGGCAGAGAGTCAGTCAGTCTACCGGTATTTAGCATTAGCATGCAGTTTTTACCGTGATAAAATGTAGCATTATTTTCATCATCTACCCAAATAATCAACAAAGCAAGAAATGCAACAAAACTATGACCTTCCCTTTATAATTAGTAAAGCTGTCCACAATGGAAGCATGCGGCTGCATTGTTCATTATAACTGGAACGATTGTGTGCGCATTTGCTGCGTACTCAGCATAAAGGAGTTTGTTTCCCTTTGGTTGGCTAATTAAGTCATGTAACTCCACAGAATGTGAATCTATTGAACGCCATGATTTTATTTATTAACTAATTAATCACCTAGATATACATTCATTTGACATCAATCGATTTATAATTAAGAATCAATGCAACAATCTTATTCAACAACCACATTAGTGGCTAAATAAATAAACGAAATAAATTCATCTGATATTATAAGTCGATATTTGAGAATCAACACAACAAATTTATTCGACAAACAACATTAATTTATTGATTTAATTAAAAAAAATTAATGACTGAAAGAATGATTTAATGTGACACCAAGACAAATTAATCTAATTTGTGACATTATATGTATTACCAATTTATACTTGAGAAACATTTAGTTATTATTATTATTATATAATTTTTATTATTTAAAGGTGCACTATGTAGTATTATTGCAGTAAAATATCCAAAAAACACTAGTCTAGTGTTATATTTTTTTTTCAGTTGACTACTTACAATATCCCAAATGTTTCCAACTATTTGTAAATTGTTAAAAAAAATTCTATTTTAACCAAGGAGACGGGACGTATGAGCATAACGTCTGAGGGAGTCGCCTGTCAATTGCATCATATCTGTGTTTCTCTCAGTTTCCGGTTTTATTTGGCAGAAACGCTTTACTCTTAACAATGTGAACAAGTTTCACAGGATCCACTGAGCAGACATACAGAGTAACGTCATAGCATCATTTTACAACACACTCAAAAGTATCTAATATGATAAACAGAGCTACTTTACCTCATACTCATGACTCGGAAATAGAGCCGGCGACTGTGTCTCGTCAAAATAAAGGTCCCGCTGCTCGCAAGGCGAGTGTTGGTCATCTCATTAACAACTTGCTCCACAACACTCGGTCCTGCTCTGCTTCATACTACAGTAACATTTATAACCGCATCCATCAACATGATTTCTGCCCGAGTCCTATCCCGATACTTTTCCATTGCCTGTGAGGTGAAGACCACATCTCCCAAGCTCAAACTTGGCATCATCAACCTACGCCTTTGTTTTGAATAGAATTGTTTTAAATTCTCTAGCGGACGGAAAAGTTGCATAGTGCACCTTTAACAGCCAACATAAATATATTTTAGGAGTTTATTTCATTTATATTGATTTATGTTGTTTGTCAAATAATGTTTTCATTTAATTATTTTATTTTTAACAAATTAATCCATTTTCTACAATTTGTAATTCAGAATTAATACAATACACAACATTTGACATCCAACATAGATAAGTGAATAAATAAACTCCTGAATATGATTTAACCCTATGATTTCATTTGTACAAATAACCAAAACATATCAATCTGACATTAGATCATTAATTGATTTATAATTGAGAATCAATGCTTAGATATACAGGGAGTGCAGAATTATTAGGCAAGTTGTATTTTTGAGGATTAATTTTATTATTGAACAACAACCATGTTCTCAATGAATTCAAAAAACTCATTAATATAAAAGTTGAATATTTTTGGAAGTTTTAGTTTTTAGTTTTAGCTATTTTATGGGGATATCTGTGTGTGCAGGTGACTATTACTGTGCATAATTATTAGGCAACTTAACAAAAACAAATTAATACCCATTTCAATTATTTATTTTTACCAGTGAAACCAATATAACATCTCAACATTCACAGATATACATTTCTGACATTCAAAAACCAAACAAAAACAAATCAGTGACCAATATAGCCACCTTTCTTTGCAAGGACACTCAAAAGCCTGCCATCCATGGATTCTGTCAGTGTTTTGATCTGTTCACCATCAACATTGCGTGCAGCAGCAACCACAGCCTCCCAGACACTCTTCAGAGAGGTGTACTGTTTTCCCTCCTTGTAAATCGCACATTTGATGATGGACCACAGGTTCTCAATGGGGTTCAGATCAGGTGAACAAGGAGACCATATCATTAGATTTTCTTCTTTTATACCCTTTCTTGCCAGCCACGCTGTGGAGTACTTGGACGCGTGTGATGGAGCATTGTCCGGCATGAAAATCATGTTTTTCTTGAAGGATGCAGTCTTCTTCCTGTACCACTGCTTGAAGAAGGTGTCTTCCAGAAACTGGCAGTAGGACTGGGAGTTGAGCTTGACTCCATCCTCAACCCGAAAAGGCCCCATAAGCTCATCTTTGATGATACCAGCCCAAACCAGTACTCCACCTCCACCTTGCTGGCGTCTGAGTCGGACTGGAGCTCTCTGCCCTTTACCAATCCAGCCATGGGCCCATCCATCTGGCCCATCAAGACTCACTCTCATTTCATCAGTCCATAAAACCTTATGGGTACATAAAAGATATTTCTTGGCCCAGTCTTGACGTTTTAGCTTGTGTGTCTTGTTCAGTGGTGGTCGACTTTCTGCCTTTCTTACCTTGGCCATGTCTCTGAGTATTGCACACCTTGTGCTTTTGGGCACTCCAGTGATGTTGCAGCTCTGAAATATGGCCAAACTGGTGGCAAGTGGCATCTTGGCAGCTGCACGCTGGACTTTTCTCAGTTCACGGACAGTTATTTTGCGCCTTGGTTTTTCCACACACTTCTTGCGACCCTGTTGACTATTTTGAATGAAACGCTTGATTGTTCGATGATCACGCTTCAGAAGCTTGGCTATTTTAAGACTGCTGCATCCCTCTGCAATATATCTCACTATTTTTGACTTTTCTGAGCCTGTCAAGTCCTTCTTTTGACCCATTTTGCCAAAGGAAAGGAAGTTGCCTAATAATTATGCACACCTGATATAGGGTGTTGATGTCATTAGACCACACCCCTTCTCATTACAGAGATGTACATCACCTAATATGCTTAATTGGTAGTAGGCTTTCCAGCCTATACAGCTTGGAGTAAGACAACATGCATAATGAGGATGATGTGGTCAAAATACTCATTTGCCTAATAATTCTGCACTCCCTGTAGTTAGACAGATATTAGATAGGGTTCCATAAGAGATGTGGTCTAACACTTTCAAGGGAAGAATTCTTCAATTTGCGCTGTGAAGCAAAAGATATCAGCTCAGGTGAGTGTGAATCTGGTTTATACCGCCGCTGTCCTTAATTGCGACACTGCAGCAGGTCACCGCTGGGTCGTATGTAGACCACAGAGGCCTCAGCGGGGCCACAGGCTGGATTTAGACGCTTCCCCAGCTGGAGGGTTCCCTGGTCAGGCAGCGCTGCCAGCAGCAGTCAGGCGGGCTTGGTTTCACTGGCAGGCATGCCCCACGACATTCCTCAAGGGCCTAGTTTGGCCATGTTAAGAGCGACCTTGAAATGCGACACGGAACAATAAACTATAAAATGGCATCCGAGCGTGTGGAGCAAAGGAGGGAAAAGAAGGAGGGACGGAGGGAGGGGAAATTGGGTGACACCTGTCATTCTGCGTTTGTTTTATAGATGTCAGTGGGCAGTTGGTTCGCTGGGTTTCTACTGTTTTTTTTCTACACCCCCCTTATTCTCCCTCTTTGGTTGGAGTTTGGCAGACTCAGCAGAACAGGAGTAATGCTTCAGGCACTGACCTTCAGGGGCGAGAGAGGGAGGCGGGGCCAGACAGAGGAGTAAGAGAGAGAGAGATGCCATTGGCAGCTGCAAGGAAATACTTTACACGAATGCTAGGGCACAGGGCACAGAGGTTCAACAACAGATTATGTGATCTACTGATGCCCTCACTTCTGCTTTCTTTTTATGTTCTCCCTCTCTCTCCCTCTCGTTTGTTCTCTTTAACCTCTGCCTGTTCTTTTATGACCCCATGAAAAAAAAGACCTGTATAAATGAACCAAAGACAACAGACAACAAACATAATGGAAATGTAGATACTTGAATGAGGGAAAAAGGGCACAATGACTTGTCTTAACAAAGACATTTAATTACAATATTGACTAGGACTTATATTGTGCTCTAGCTAAATAAATTCATGAGTTGGTATCATAAGGGATTTACAGAATATAGATTATTCGGGTAATGACATAAACTGAAACTTTATTTTTAAATAAAATATTACCTGGGACTTTGCCCATGGGTGACTAATTAGCAACAGCCATAAAGCATTAAACTAATGAATGCACATGTACACTAATTTCCGCAGATATGTAAAATTTCATTTACATTTATATTTAATCATTTAGCAGACACTTTTTTTCCAAAGTGACTTAGAAATGAGGAAAAGTACTAGCAATTTATCATACAAGAGTCACCAATATCAGCACTGCTGAATTATCATAAACCATACAAAAGCTGTAAAAGTTTAGATGAAAGAAGAAATGAATACAAATAAAAAAGCACAGGAAAAAGCAGAGCTACTATGCTGTAGGTCTGGCATTATTGGAAATTAACATTCAGTTAAATTAACATTTAGTTTAGTTGTTAATTATTTTCCCATAAAAATATGTGTATTTTGATAAACACTATGTTGCCAAAAGTTTTGGGATGCCTGACCTTTACATGCATATGAACTTTAATAACATCCAATTCTTAATCCATAGGGTTTAATATGGAGTTGGTCCACCCTTTGCCGCTATAACTGCTTCAACTCTTCTGGGAAGGATTTCCTCAAGGTTTAGGAGTGTGTTTTGGAATTTTTGACCATTCTTGTATTTGTGAGGTCAGACACGGATGTTGGATGAGAAGGCCTAGCTCGCAGGCTCCGCTCAAATTCATCCCAGAGATGTTCTATCAGGACTTTGTAAGGGCCAGTCAAGTTCCTCCAAACCAAACTCACTCATCCATGTCTTTATGGCCCTTGCTTTGTGCATCGGTGCACAGTAGTCTTGGAACAGGAAGGGACCATCCCTAAACTGTTCCCACAAAGTTGGGAGCATGAAATTGTCACAAAAAAAAACAAACAAACAAAAAAAAATTGTATGCTGAAGCATTAAGAGTTCCTTTCACTGGAACTAAGGGACCAAGCCCAATCCCTGAAAAACAACCTCCCGCCATAACCCCCCCCCCCCCCCACCAAACTTTACACTTGGCACAATGCAGACAGACAAGTACCTTTCTCCTGGCAACCGCAAAAAACAGAGATTCATTCATCGGATTTCCTAAAAGGGAAGCATGATTCGTCACCCCAGAGAACACGTCCAGGGGAGGTGTGCTTTACACCACTGCATATGACGCTTTGTATTGCACTTGGTGATAAGTCTTGGATGCAGCTGCTCTGCCATAGAAACCCATTCCATGAAGCTCTCTACGCACTGTTTTTGAGCTAATCTGAAGGTCACAAGGAGTTTGGAGGTCTGAAGCTATTGACTCTCCAGAAAGTTGGCGACACCTCAGTGCCTATGCGCTGACCCCGCTCTGTGATTTGACTTTATACACCTGTGGCCATAAAAGTGATTGGAACACCTGAATTCAATGATTTGGAGGGGTTTCACAATACTTTTGGCAATATAGTGTGTATGTTGCTATCAACCAAAATTTTAAGAATATTGTGATGATACCTTTTGCTTATATCCAACCCAAACAAAGCGCAAGTATGTTATAAGGTTTAAATTTCATACAAATTTGTACATCTGATTAATAGAGAAAAAATAAGCATGACGGTCCACACCTTAAAATAATCCTCAGTGGGGCAGATAATACAAAACCATACAAATTATTTAATGCAAATTCATAAGAATGTCATCACAATTTGCCAAAACGTACAATAATTATAAACTGTCATAAGGCTGTGCTGTTATATCACAAGAAACCATGCACCTCTGTCAGTCCAGTTTCGATAGTTCATGCCAAGTATAATAGACATCAAGTTATGTCCCAACAAACTACCAAAATATTTTTTAATGTATAGAATGTATAGATGCCAGCAACAACAAAAACAGACAACTTGTTTTTTAATACTAAGGCTCTCAACATCTTTGTTGATCCTGGAACAACATTCCAATCAACCGATCCAATTTAAAGGACACATTTACAGGTCAAGTTTAAGCTTTAAGTGCTTAGGTGCTTCTAAGAGTTATTCACTAATTCCCTCTGATTTAGGAATAAGTTAAGGATAGGGTTAGGTTTAGAGGCTGGGATAGGGTTAGGACTGAATGAAACATGTTGCTCCTGGAACAGGTCTTATTTGGGAAAATCACAATGACCCAAAAGTCAATGGCAGTCAGAGAAGGGGTGGAAAGACATGGAGGAAGCCAGATGTGAACGCTGTGAGCAGTCTACAGGTGTCTGGAGTGCTTATGGTTTTGTTTTAGTAGTAGACCAGAAGGAGGGGTCTAAGGAAAGTAAGTGTGTGTGTAGAAGGGAGGGAGTTGGAGGGGATAAATCTCCTACAGGAACAAGCATGTAAGAAGCTGCCATGTTTTATGAAACGCAGTCATAAGCAACACTAAGTGAAATGCATTAAAGTGGCTTGAGTTTGCCACTGCAGCCATTAATAAGCAGAAATACACGCATGGCTAATTTATTAACGCTCCATGCCTGACATTCATTATGAGCCTCAGCGCTCTCTCTGGGCATATAAAAAGAGAGAGAGAGATTAAAAAATGAAAGCAAGCATTTGGAATGAGAGAAATTTGGCAGAGGGACATGCAGGGGTGTCAGCGATCTCGTCTGATTCACGCACGGTTATGGTGGAACTTAAATCAATGAGAGACCCCCGAAAAGACAAATTGGACGGTGGCCAAATTACAGATAGCGTGCTCTTAAAAATGTGGAAGTTTTAGGCGCTTAAACATAAATTAGCACTGATGGGTAGGAAAGGGAGAGGGAAAGCTGGGGCAAAAGTAGCTGACAGAACAAAAGTTGAAAAGTGTAACAGATCAGGGGTCAGAGAGCACACGTTTTGCTTGACTGATTGTCAGTCTCATTATTACGGTTTCATTTGGGAAGATGGAATTGGACACTCCCCGAACCCATTTGATGTCTAAAGTGGAGTTATGAAAGGTGCTTCAGTTAGGGTAAATGCCTAATGATTTATTGAAGAAAAAAATCTTTTATTTTTTATTTCCCATTGCAGTATGTATCTTCGTGCTGAAAACGTGTTAATATCAATCAGCGGAAACCGTATTCGAGGGCTTTCCTCGTTCCACCCACTGAAGCAGATCTTTTAAAAGCTAAACGAATAGCCTGACTAAACTGCTGACAGCTGAACAGATAGCATCACATCACAGGCTACACACACACACACACACACACACACACACACACACACACACACACACACACACACACACAGTTGCTTTATGGCACAAAACAGAGTCACTATGTCATCTCTAAACCTTGGCTGAGCGGAATATTTTCGCTCAAACAAATTTGTGTTTTGTAATATGCAAACACACACAGTTTAAAGCAGTGGTTGCGATTTTTTAACAGCCTCCAACCACCAAATAATAATAAAAAAAAAAACATTAACTGTATATTCTTTGTTTTATGTTTCCGTCACATTTCCATCATAGTTTTTATGCGCATTTAGAAGTATCATATCAGAATTGAGTGACTGGAAATTTTGGCAAAAAATCCCTTAATTTACAAAAAAGTTTTTACACTCGCTTAAGATTGTTTTTGACTTAAAAATGGACGATGGAAACACATTTTCAGAATAAATTTGGACATAGCTGACATTACACCCACGTTTCCCCTGTGGGGACATTCTAATATGCTTACCGTTGCTTAATGTACTAAGAAAGATACATTAAAATACCAAACTCAGTAAACACAATACTGATAAAGTATGTAGCTTTTCGGAATAGGTCTCCCTCTGTGTTTATGGCAATCTAAGTGAGTACAAATAATTTTTTTGCTAATCAACAAAACTTGCATGTTTTTATTAATACTGTATGGTGTTTTGGGTCTTTTTCATAACTGTTGGTCCATTATAAGTGCTATTAAACATTCATATTCTGGACTTCTTTTCAGTAGATAGCATGCTTTATTAGTTTGGTATCTACTGAGTTTGGCATTTTAATACCACTTTCTTAAGTCATTTTAAGCGTTTTTCACATTAAGATTAAGGTGAGGAAGTTTTATTTACTGTTGGTTACTAGGTTTGTTTTTTGCGAACTTTTAAAAGATTTGCGTCATATTCAGATGAAAACCCAGCTATTGTTTCTGACTAGCGGAGATAACTTTTTAAAAAATGTTTCTTTATTGAAATACAAATAATGAAAATATAAACTGTTGTTTCTCGATGAAAAAGGCAAGACTCTTCTTTGTACAAAACTGAAAAAACTTACTTTCTGTATAGAACAACTACACAATACAGCATTTCAATGCTGTTAAAAATGTAAAGCTAAAATGACTCTTATTCTTACTGTCAAGACTTTGTCTCTAAAACGTAACACAACTTTTGTTCAGGCTAAATGCATGAAAAAAGAAACCAAGGCTTTAGTGGTATCTATCAACACACCACGTGTAGAACTGAATTTCAAACTTCACAAACTACACTACTTACTCAATTACTCATTTAAAAGGAATATTACAGACTAAGATACACCGATGCCACCAAAAATTATTCCAGATCATGTCTCAGTTTATAAATATTTAGTTTACAGCCCGAAGTCTGTGGCGATGTTTGAGTGATGACAGACCAGGGTGGAGCCAAAAGGGCAAGGAGGCAGGGCGGAGCAGACTAGTTGATGGGCCAAGGTGGAACTAAGGGCTCCGAGGGACAAGGTGGAGCCAGGGACTTTTCACCCCAGGGTAGAGATGGAGACCGGCAGCCCCAGGGCAGATCAGGGCTGCGTGGAGGGGCTGATAGTGGAGACGAAGGGCAGCAGGGATCCAGTGAAGGCATAGCCAACAAAATGGCTGGCTCCAGTGGAGCAAGAAGGAGAGGAAGGTTGGGTGCGGAGACGGGGATGATGGAGAAGGAACAAGCAGCGGTGGATAATTCCACCAGCATTAATTCCACCTATGGCACAACCAGACAAATATTGTCGCTCAGTCTGCTTTAGATTCCCTCCATGAGCGCAAGGTCGCTGCAGATGGCGAGATGGCAGACGCCGATGACTTCTTTGGGTAATATTAATGGAGGCGTTCTCCATCTTTCACTTGGGTCTGGTATTCTGTAACGTTTTAAGTCTGGTGATGACAAGCAGAGGCAATGTAGATCAAAGTCCTTTTATTAGACAAAATAAACTCAGATATTCCAAAACAAACAAAAACATCAACAAAACAGTTTGTAGTAGAACACAACAATACCAGGCAATGAACAGATGAAACTGAAGGGCTTAAATACACACGGTTATGAACCATGCTATTCAAACATGAAAGGTTTTCAGGATGAATTCATGCAAAAGCTTTTTTATTAATAAAACAAGGCAGAAATCTAAATTATCTATGTTGCTAATTAACAAAATGTCACAAATACTTTCTCAAGACATTTGTTTTTAACTTGGAATATTTCTTCAAGTCAAACCCGGGCCAGCAGTTAAAAATACTATTTTTTAAAACTACTGCAAACACTAATATTTTAATGTCCAACAAACTGGATCCACTATTATACGTAACACAACAACAGTTCATACTCTAGAACAATCCCATAACCCCATTGCGCTGAAGCATAATACATCTGAACTCCAGTCAGATGGGTTATCACTGCAGAGCTCAGGGTTACAATCAGGTAATGCATTATAAATTTGCTACATCAAATCCTATTGAATTTTTTAAGGTTCCAAAGTGGCAGAGAGCAGCTCTGAAGCAGTGAAGAACATGCATAAAAGCCTTTATAAAACACCAGTGTGTGAACTTTAAAGCTGAGTTGATATGCCAGCCTCATAAATTTGGGCCACATGACATTTCTAAGCGAAGGGAATTTTTTTCCCTATCCCTTCTCCGTACTCTCTTGGCAAGCGTGCTACCGATATTGCTGAACTCAACGAGAGCGGAATATGAGGAAGAGGCTTTAATGATTAGAGCCTCTGCCCTCAACTACCTTTAAAAAAATAAAAATAATATGGTTGAGTGTTTTACAAACAACTACTGGGAATATGTAAGAAAATGGATAGACATATCTCTACAGTTAACTTTAGCCGTGTTACTACACTAGAAGTAGAAGCAGGAACAACTGGCCATTGAGACAACCTGAAACCCAATATCAAAGAAAATATAAAAAATAATACAATATTTAAAGGGTTACTTCAGTGATTTAGCATTAAGCTTTGTATTTAAATTGGGTCATTAATGTAGGAAGTGTACAATTATTTTTGAATTTGGCGCCTTCTAGACTGAGAAAAGATGGAAAATTTATTTTTGTCTTATGGGGATGAAGGACAACAACTCCCAGAATGCACTTGCTTTGCTGCCCTACGAGGCCACTCCCAAAGCCACTGTTACTGGTTCACTGGATCACTTTCCCACCATGTTCATAAAATCAGTTCATTAAAGAACAGACACTGCTATTAAAAACGTACTCGGTTACTTTCGTAACCTCGGTTCCCTGAGAGAGAGGGAACGAGTATTGCGTATGAGTTTTTCCCATACGCAATACGAGGAACCTCTCTCGAAAGGGAGCGTACTCGGTTACTTTCGTAACCTCGGTTCCCTGAGAGAGAGGGAACGAGTATTGCATTTGGGAAAAACTCATACGCAATACGAGGAACCTCTCTCGAAAGGGAACTGAACGTGTCTGTTCAATATAATGTGAGTGAGCCAAGCGAGAGTCACGACACAAACGCAGCAGGAGTCAGATTACATTCATCACTAAAGCTGAGGTAATAACGGCCGTGGCATACATTCAAAACGCGTGTTCAGTCTGTCACGTTTTCAGTTAATGCCTTTGTAAGCTTAACTTTCATAGGAATTCATTAAAAAAGGTAAAAAACACTCACTTTGTTTCGCTCCGTTAACATGAATCCCTGCAGCTGCCTGAGCCGAGCGCTGTGAGTGCAATCCCAGCCTCCATGGACGGGTTGAAAATATGCTGAAATAGCTCCCTCTGCTGGCTGTAGTCTTTAGCCTCTGGCCAAAAAATCCTCCAATGAGGCAAAATGACAATATTTGAACAGACACGAGGAATATTACCTCAGCTTTAGTGATGAATGTAATCTGACTCCTGCTGCGTTTGTGTCGTGACTCTCGCTTGGCTCACTCACATTATATTGAACAGACACGTTCAGTTCCCTTTCGAGAGAGGTTCCTCGTATTGCGTATGAGTTTTTCCCAAATGCAATACTCGTTCCCTCTCTCTCAGGGAACCGAGGTTACGAAAGTAACCGAGTACGTTTTTAATAGCAGTGTCTGTTCTTATTTCTGGAAAAAATCCTCAGATGACGCAAATATTGTCATTTTGCCTCATCTGAGGATTTTTTCCAGAAATAAAATACATAAATCTCAGGTGGGTATTAGCCGGAAGCACGATCGTTCAAATATACTCCTGGGTATCTACTGATACAAAGCCATATGCTAATCTCTGAAGTAACCCTTTAAAGGGTTAGTTCACCCAAAAAATAATTACTTACCCTCATGTTGTTCGACACCTGTAAGACCTCCGTTCATCTTCGGAACACAAATTAAGATATTTTTGTTAAGCGCCGAGAACAGTTTTTGTGCAAAAAAAAGCTAAATGAGTCATTATTTGTTTTTGATTTTTGCGCACAAAAACTATTCTTGTCGGTTAATAAAATGATTGTAGAATCACTGTAGTGAGATGGACTTTGTAACGACGTCTTTAGTGCCTTTTATGGGTCTTGAGAGAGGAAATGTTATTGGTGTCAATGAAAGCCTGGCAGAGCCATCGGATTTCAACAAAAACAAATCTTCATTTGTTTTCCGAAGATGAACGGAGGTCTTTCGGGTCTAGTACGACATGAGGTAAGTAATTAATGACAGAATTTTCATTTTTTGGGTAAACTAACCCTGTAAGCCACAGTATACTAGTGTAGCGACTCAGGCGAATCAAACACACAATCGCCAGTTACCTTTAACAAATATGTTTTGAAAGTGTGCTGATGGACAGACCTTCCCCCAACACAACAGAGAAAGATTCTTCAGTCACCCTGGAAACCATCTGATAAGGGTTTTTATGGCCCCGAAAGGAATTTGGCCACATGAAGTTTCAGACACAAAGACACAGAGCTTTTGCCTCAAATTATAGACAAACCATCTATAAATGAACATGCACCCCAGGACATTATATGTAAACACATAACTGTCTTGTAAAATGTTTATTCTGTATGGTATTTTGCATATTTTTTATCTTTGTCTTAACAAATTACTAGTTCAGATAACCTCATATATGTCATGTCTCCTATCAAATTAATGCTCACTTCACGACTTACACTTCCATGTATATCACTTATTCAGAAAATGCAGTGTGTGTTTGTTGCATTAATTATAGTATGAAGACTCAGAGACCCACTGAGTCGAACCTTCAAACAAAGAGCTATAAATTCTGCTGAGGAATTTCCCGCCGGGAAATCCCAACACTCTCATTGGTTAAGTCTAACCCTGGAGGGTGGGACTATTTCCAGACCTTAAAAGACCAGTGAAGACTTCCTCCTCCTCTCTCTTCTCTCTCTGGCTGAACCAACACGTTTTTGTGGCTGGCCCTTGAGCCAGGCCACCAATGCAGGCCCTCCAAGCAGGCCTCAGCTCTTCCAAAAATCTTCTCTTCTACAATCCGATCTTCAAGAACACGAAGCATCGCTAAAGCAAACAGCCGCTTCCCTCCCAACCTCGGAAAGGACCGCCGGACATGCAGGACATTTGAACACGCAGAGACACATACGCACACAAGCGAGAAGCCAAAACGAAACCAAAAAGAATGCAAGTATTCTATTTCTTACTGCTGTAAAGAGGGTGTGTTATTCTCCCGTTGGGATAAATTAACTCCGTGAAGGTCGTATTTGGTTGAACTGAAGGAAAGCATGCCTTGCTTACCCCCCCCCACTCTCTTTGTCTCTCTCTCCCCCTCACTCTCTTTGTCTCTCTCTCTCTCTTTTATCTCTCTCTAACTTCAGTCTATTCATTATTCTCTTTTATGTATTTCTTTCGTTAATATCTATATTTCTACTCTCTTGATGCATATTTAGTATGTACTTTCTGTGTGAATTGTAGTGTTATTTTTAGTCTGTGTTTATTAAACCTCCGAAAGACATTTAATGAGTTGAATCTGTTATTCTGCCACATACACAAAGTCAATGAAACTTGCGATCTAAACGTTACCTAACTGCTTATGCTACTATGTTAGTAAAGTAAACTGTATGACCATTTGAAATATTGAACTTATCCTGATCAGTAAAGTTAATGTTTCTCATGCGCTCGAAAAGCAGTAATCCATTATTGAGAATTGATTTGAAAAGTCTATAACTAATTTGCAGGACAAACTTAGTAGGATAATTTCAAGCAATTTCATAAAGGGTTACTTGTATTTAATTAAACAATTTTCCCTATCGGAAAATTTTAATACGTAATGAACAACTGGCAAATCATATTCATAAATTCATGAATATTGAATATTAAATCCCTTTTGAGTTAATTATTCCCCGAGACATTAAACTCATGAGTCGTTGTTGTTACATGTATATGGTGGAGAATGCGGGCAAGTTTCAAACGTTTGTGTATGTGTGAATGATATTCATATTCTATTCATTGTGTATTTTTGAGGTATTAATAACCTGCACGCGCGTTTTTGTTTCGTTTTGTTTTGGTGTTGTTTTGTGAATTGAACGGTACGCGCAAGGCGAACCCAAGCATAAACAGATGCTGAGAAATGTTGAAGTAGCCGGATTATATTAATAAAAATATGAACGGTACGAAAATCCGCGTGATCTCCGAAACCCCCTGCAGCCGTAGGCGCAATAGGTTTTATCCGCGTGATTTCCAAACAAATGTATTGTAGGAAACCCATACATTTGACTCGAGCAATATATTATGTGTTCCATCAAAATAATGAGATTTTGATGATGTCTGTAGACACGTACGTTGCGTTATCCCGCGTGATCTGAACTACAAAAAGTTTCTATCTGTGCGGAAGATTGGGACAGGACGAGACTCTCCTGTACAATATAAGGGGCCTCAGAATAATTATTATATCGTTAAGATAAACGATAACTCCTGGTTTAAGTCTGGCTTAGCTAACCAAAGACCTGAGACCTAAAACATTTGAATCAGAGATGCTGAAAACCGTCAGCCATATTGATAAATGTCTATTGGAGTCCATGTAAAATGCGTGAATAGGCAGAAGATAAATTCCTGTTTGTCACCCGTTTCGTTGCTCGTGCACATAAAGTGCAGTCATTTTTAAATGATCTGCAAAAGCCAGTAAAGTGCAAAACGCCAGGGCGACTCAGAAATTGCAACGCCGCTTGCAAACCGCCAGAGGGCGACTCAAGAAATTGCAACGCCGCTTGCAAACCGCCAGAGGGCGACTCAAGAATTGCAACGCCGCTTGCAAACCGCCAGAGGGCGACTCTAGAACCAGACAAAGCCATCTGGTGAGCATTTCCGCCTAACTAACTCTAGTCTAGGGCGGGCGCAATAGCGCCATCGTGTGGATAAATTCGGATAGTTTCACTCTCCGTTATGTGATTCTGCCTTAACAAAATAAGTTTGAGCCTATAAATTGTTTATTGCTTACTGTTGTACACAGTTTCATTTATACAATTTTTCTAGCAACAACCAAATCTCCTTTCTCGCTGATTAAACACCCTTATTCGAATTTGAAGTTTAAAAAGAAACATAACTTCCTCTAACTCAAAGTGAAATTAGGTTTAAGTCACACAGTCCAATTGGAAGGAAGGACGCCACCGTGTGGTTATACCCTGTTAAGTCAGCACAACACTAAATCCCTACTCCCTGTCTGATTAATTCTGTTATTTGGATAACTCCCACTTAGAGATTAATCATTATAGGATAAGATTTTTGATTGGCTTTCTTTTATTTGATTTTCCTTACAGGCTTATTTAAATTTCATTTAAACTTGCTTTGAATTTAATTTGAATTAAGTTGAGCTTCTAATTCTTTTATTTTATTTTATTTATAATTTTATTTTAATTTTTAATTTTAATTTTTAATTTTAATTTTAATTTGAATTAATTTTTTTTTTTATTAATTTTTTTTTTTATTTTTATTTTTTATTTTTTTTTTTCTCTCTGCAAAAGTTTTTCTTTTCCCCTACCAGTGGGAATAAAGCTCAGTCTGGTAATTACAAACAGTATCAAAAGTGCTTTTGTTTATCATTACTTGACAGAAACTTTTGCCTTTTTCTAAATTGCTCTTGATATTTAATCTTCCACTTAAGCGACCTCAATCCACCCCGGATGAGCTAAATGGGATAACCCATAGTACAAGCCGAATTTTAGTATATCTTGAGCATTAAGCCTATTAATTTTCCCTAACACTCCCGGCGCGCACGCTGACATTCCTTTCATTACAGACCAATTCATCTTGTGTTTGTTTCCACTGTGCTCTTTCCTATCCTCACTGTTGGACTATCACGATTGTGTTTCTTTCAGTTCACCAAGAGACCCCAAGGAGAATTAAATAGTCCCGGGACGACCGAGCAGCAGTTCACCAAGTGACCCCCCAGGGCTACCGCCCACCTAATTGTCTGAATTGTCTAATTATCTAACTGTCTAGATCAGTTAGCCAAAATTCCCAGCTATCCGTACGATAGCTCGTTAGCTTAGAACAAGCTTGCATTGGCTCTCTCTCTGTGTGTGTGTGTGTGCTGTGTTTCTTTCGTCCGCAGTAATGTTCCGTGCACCCAGTTCCGCCGTCCCGTGGGATCGCCTAACGACATGGCTGGAAGCGCTAACGGCCACCAGTCAAGGAAGTCTGGGGCAGCCGAGCGAGGAGCAACTGGACACCGAGCTAGACCAGCTGATGACACACGACCCCACGCACAGCTACTCCAACAAGGAAGTGGCCAAGATCCTCGGAAGCCTCGCCCACGTCCTCATCGCACAGGCACGTCTAAGCGAAGGGAGCTACGACAACCTGGAACAGGAGGCAGCAACGCTAAAGCTTCAAGCCAAGGAGGCCCGGAGAGACCAAGCCCTCACCCAGCTTCGTCTAGATCAGCTTCTAGACACAGAGAAAGACGACGAAACAGACAAAGAACAAAGAAAAGAAATAGAAAGACTTCAAAAGACCCTGAAGGAGCTCCGTCGTGACACCGACCGACGAATACAGTCAGAGAAAGACGCCAGGAAACACCTCGACGAAAAGCTTCGGCGTGGCGAATCCCTCCTGGAAAGAGCCCATGATGAACTTAAAGACAGAGACATTAAAGCTAAAGTCTATGCAAAACATTTGCAGTCGGCACAAGCCGAGATCGACGAGCTCATCCAGCAAAGACACGAGCTCAAAGATGAACTTGACATGGTGCAAAGAGAACTGAGACAATCATATATAGTGCAACGTTACCGGAAGGGGGAAACACACAACACACAGTTTCCCCTGACCAGTTACTCCGCACATTTTAGCCATGAAGCTACGAAGGGGAATGACAGCCCCCTGTTTAAAAGAGCACCCGCCAGTCTCCACGAATCCCCGTCAGCAGCAGAGGAAAGGACGCCCTTCCAGGAAGTCAAGGTCAACAGCCACGAAGCTTCAAAGAACCTTGACAAGCTGGCCAGAAATATTCCTACCTTCAGCCCGGACCCGGCAGGAGGACACGACGTCCACGCATACTTAAAAGACATAGACTTTTACTTGCAAACTGTCGCTCACGCGAACAACTGGGACAGACTGTACCTGCTCAGGGCCACGTCTAATCGTGACGTACGCAGCTTTCTGGATCGACAACCAGAGGCCATCAAAGCGGACTACTGGCATCTACGACAAGCTCTAATTCGTGAGTACTCCGACCCCGAGTCAGACCAGGGGTTCATCACTGCCATGGACCTCAAGCAAGCTCGACGTGAGACCTCACAGAACTTTTATAACAGACTGCGACGTGCCTACTTCGGGACACGTAACGACCCAGGCATGGAGGAGGACATCAACTTCAAAACTCTTTTCCTCCGAAACCTGCACCCTACCATCAGTTACCACCTGGGGGTGCTGGCGTGCCCGCGCAGCATGGGCACACAACAGTTAAGAGACTTGGCTCACAAAGCTTACGTCAAACAGAAAACCATTTCTGAAAAGACTGTAAAACAGCCCACCATCTGCCCTGTCTCTGTGCACCACCCAGAGCTAACCCTAGAGGGCGCCAAACAGAACCACAGTTACCGACCCGTCAACAGAGAGTCCACACCACTCCAAGCCAGCAGAGGGCAGCGTGGTCATAATGGCGACCGTCCACGGTACCAGAGCGATCGCTCTGAAGGATCCTGGGACCCGCCTCGCCCAAAAAGCCAGCGAAGAGGCCACTCTCGACGGGACAATGGTAGGCCCAGACCTGAACCCACGTCTGGCAAAGAAAGTGTAGCTGCTTCTGAAGTTACAGAGCTCATAAAGATCCTGAAAGAGCTCCTCCGACAGAAACCTCACAAGGAAGACAAGAAGGACGGACCAGGTACAGCACGACTAGACATGATACCTGAAATCAACCTTTCCGCCCTTCCTGCAACTGAATCATCCACCCTGAACACTGTTCCCCAACCACGGACTAGTGTACTAACTGTTGCACCCCCACACGTCAGCGGCACACACTCACTACAGCTGACAGCAACAGCCTCTAATCAAGACAGCATCATGGGACAGCCCAGCGTACCAGAAAGCGCTGCTTTGATTGTTTGCACGCATAATGAGACACTTGACACATATCCAGACGGCTTATCAAGCAACACACAGGTCCCCACACCAAGATTCCTGGGAAACCTAATCGAGAAGGGGATGGCTCGAAAACTCTATCTGACTATCACTATGGAAAGGGAATTTAAGCTCGAAGCCCTAGTTGACACTGGCTCCGACCTCACGCTTATATCCGCCCAACTGTTTGAAAGACTCAGATTTGAAGCACAGAGGAAAAATCGCACCCTTAACCTTCACACTTGTAAGCTAAATGTGCAGTCGTATAGCCAAAACGACATCCAGCTCAAGCACGTAGCTTCCATCCACCTGACAATTGGACCTATGAGGCTGATACACCCAGTCTATATCTCCCCTATGAACACTTATCCGTTTCTCATCGGAAAAGACCTGCTGGACCGCTTCGAACCCGTACTGGACTTCAAACAGCTGAAAGTCTGGGCTCAGGTGCGTGACCCTCTGCCCCTTCAGACACACACACCGTCTGAGCAAGACTGTCAAGTCACAGAGGTCACGGGAACTCCCACAGAGCCAAACTGCCAGGTCACAAAGGCCACGGGACCCCCTGCAGCACACTGTGACAACACAGCCTCAGCCCCAAAGCCAAGTTCAAGTTCGCTACTTTGCACATTTCAGCTATCCAAAGACTCTGATGCCGTCTGCCCCCAGGTCATGAATGACCTACAGCTGAATGACATTATCACAACGAACAGTATCCCTGCACTGTGGGCAGACAACTCAACCAAAAGTCTACCACTGTGCAATACAATCAGTAAAAACACACCACACGGCGACATGTGGGCACCCCCGCACCCCACATCCAGCCCCATTGTTGCAGTGCTAACTAACAGCAAGCGATCGACACCGGCTACAATGCCGGCCTTGCAGCTGCTATCGCTAACTCCGCAAATTTCCAACAACGATATTGCGGATATGCAAACCTCTGACACTGCAATAAAGACAATTCTTGACCACCTCTCAGACCCCTCCAACCACCCTATCACTGACTCTGAGCTCATTGATGACTCTAGCCACAAGCATCTACATAACTCCAGACACATGATGCGTATTATGGACAACATTCTCTGGTGTGCACCCGATGGCAACACAGCGCCACAGCTTGTAGTGCCACGGTCGCAAAGGGGGGTGATGCTAATGTACGCCCACAACACACCATGTGCGGGACACCACGGCACCAGAACCACGTATGACACACTGAAACAGGTGGCATATGGGCCTGGGATGCATCAAGATGCAGCAGAGTATGTTAGAGAAGGGATAGTTCGCTGCCAGTTCCAACCAGCAAACCCGAGCCACAGAGCCCCACTGCAACACAGAGGGACCACTTTCCCATGGTCAAACCTACAAATCGACCGGATAGAACCCCTGCCCAGGTCCACAAAAGGCAAAAAGTACTTTCTCACAGTGGTGTGCCAGTTTACCAAGTGGTTGGAGTGTCAACCAGCACCCAACGACACCGCCCAGACCACGGCATACCACCTGATGAATCACATCTTTTTCCTGTCAAGATTGCCACTGAGAATCAACTCAGACAGAGGCATCCACTTCACTACTGAGGCCATGCAACAGATCTGGAAATGCCTAAGAAACGCGGCCGTGATCATGCTCCTGTGCCTCCAGACAATCAGAGGCCAGCCACCACCAGACATCATCACACCGGGTCCAGCCTCGGGCATCGTACTGAGAGAGCAACCTGGACTGCTGATCACCAACTGCAAATGAATCCTTAAAAGAAAGACGTACTCTCCTGAACTTCACATCAGCAGCGCAAGCTCCTCCAGCCCTGCACACAAACGCAAAAGGGGGGAGGAGCCCAAGCCCTCTGCCTAACCTTATACCAGCTTCAAGAACCTTCTCCTCCAACACCAGGTAGTCACCTTGTAGGCAATACTGCCAAGCCCCACACTATGTCATGCATGTGATTTGAGAAAGAAGGCCTTTAACGAACACAAGGCCGCCTCTGAAGGGATTCTCAAAACCCCAATGACTTTGAACTTTGAAACAGAGAAACCAAAGTGGATCACCAGAAGGCACCCAGCCTGGCCACAATGCGAGGCACCCTCTGAAAAGTTCCTAGTCAGCATAGGACATAAAAGTGTCAAGATGCAGTCCATCTTCCTAGGCAGGAGACCTAAAGGACTGACTGGCCATTGCGAGGAACATGGTTCCACCCAGGGCTGCAGAAAGCCCACAGCACACCTGCACCACACAAACGGACTTCTGGATGACAGGTGACGCACCGTCAGGGCACCTGCTGCCTCGACACCTGCTGCACAAGCACAGAGACCTGAACTGGGCTACTGTCTGCCTTATCTGCCGTGGAACGACCATCACTTCAGGAGACACAAACAACTGGAGCCTAACATGGCTATGGTGTGTCTGATCTTCCTGAATCTTTGATATCGCTCGTTGTTGTCCATAGGAGGGACAACAACTAGCGAAAGGGGGGATTATGTAGCGACTCAGGCGAATCAAACACACAATCGCCAGTTACCTTTAACAAATATGTTTTGAAAGTGTGCTGATGGACAGACCTTCCCCCAACACAACAGAGAAAGATTCTTCAGTCACCCTGGAAACCATCTGATAAGGGTTTTTATGGCCCCGAAAGGAATTTGGCCACATGAAGTTTCAGACACAAAGACACAGAGCTTTTGCCTCAAATTATAGACAAACCATCTATAAATGAACATGCACCCCAGGACATTATATGTAAACACATAACTGTCTTGTAAAATGTTTATTCTGTATGGTATTTTGCATATTTTTTATCTTTGTCTTAACAAATTACTAGTTCAGATAACCTCATATATGTCATGTCTCCTATCAAATTAATGCTCACTTCACGACTTACACTTCCATGTATATCACTTATTCAGAAAATGCAGTGTGTGTTTGTTGCATTAATTATAGTATGAAGACTCAGAGACCCACTGAGTCGAACCTTCAAACAAAGAGCTATAAATTCTGCTGAGGAATTTCCCGCCGGGAAATCCCAACACTCTCATTGGTTAAGTCTAACCCTGGAGGGTGGGACTATTTCCAGACCTTAAAAGACCAGTGAAGACTTCCTCCTCCTCTCTCTTCTCTCTCTGGCTGAACCAACACGTTTTTGTGGCTGGCCCTTGAGCCAGGCCACCAATGCAGGCCCTCCAAGCAGGCCTCAGCTCTTCCAAAAATCTTCTCTTCTACAATCCGATCTTCAAGAACACGAAGCATCGCTAAAGCAAACAGCCGCTTCCCTCCCAACCTCGGAAAGGACCGCCGGACATGCAGGACATTTGAACACGCAGAGACACATACGCACACAAGCGAGAAGCCAAAACGAAACCAAAAAGAATGCAAGTATTCTATTTCTTACTGCTGTAAAGAGGGTGTGTTATTCTCCCGTTGGGATAAATTAACTCCGTGAAGGTCGTATTTGGTTGAACTGAAGGAAAGCATGCCTTGCTTACCCCCCCCCACTCTCTTTGTCTCTCTCTCCCCCTCACTCTCTTTGTCTCTCTCTCTCTCTTTTATCTCTCTCTAACTTCAGTCTATTCATTATTCTCTTTTATGTATTTCTTTCGTTAATATCTATATTTCTACTCTCTTGATGCATATTTAGTATGTACTTTCTGTGTGAATTGTAGTGTTATTTTTAGTCTGTGTTTATTAAACCTCCGAAAGACATTTAATGAGTTGAATCTGTTATTCTGCCACATACACAAAGTCAATGAAACTTGCGATCTAAACGTTACCTAACTGCTTATGCTACTATGTTAGTAAAGTAAACTGTATGACCATTTGAAATATTGAACTTATCCTGATCAGTAAAGTTAATGTTTCTCATGCGCTCGAAAAGCAGTAATCCATTATTGAGAATTGATTTGAAAAGTCTATAACTAATTTGCAGGACAAACTTAGTAGGATAATTTCAAGCAATTTCATAAAGGGTTACTTGTATTTAATTAAACAATTTTCCCTATCGGAAAATTTTAATACGTAATGAACAACTGGCAAATCATATTCATAAATTCATGAATATTGAATATTAAATCCCTTTTGAGTTAATTATTCCCCGAGACATTAAACTCATGAGTCGTTGTTGTTACACTAGGCAGTAGTGTATAGGCAACAAAGACTACATTCACTAGACATTCTGCAAAAGAAAACACAAAATAAGATATTTTGAGTAACTAAACAGTTGATGGGCACCAGTATTCTTCAAAATATCTTCCTTTGTGTTCAGCGGAAGAAAGCAATTCATACAGGTTTGGAACAACTTGAGGGTGAGCAAATGTCAAGTTCAAGTTCAAGAGTTTTATTTGTCACATACACAGTTATATACAGAATACAACAGGCAGTGAAATGTAAACAGGTCCGCTCCATGGACAACAAATAACAATTACCAAAAAAAGCACAATAAATTATAAAATAGGAATAGGATAAAGGTGCTATATATACATATGTAGAATAATGAATAAATCAAGTAAAAGAAATAAGACAGAATGTTCAATTTTTGGCAAACTATCCCTTTAGCAGTACATAGTATATCCCTATGCATTTAGTATGCCAAGTACATTTAGCAATGGCGCATTAAATTGATCAAAAGTGACAGTAAAGACTTTCATTATTACAAAAGGTTTTTAATTTCAAATAATTGCTGTTCTTTTTACATTCATCAAAGAATCCTGAAAAAAAAAACGTATCACGGTTTCCACAAAAATATTCCAATCAAATTAAATTGATTTCTGAAGGATCCTGTGACACATGATGCTGAAATTCAGCTTTATAGGAATCAAACAGGAAACAGTTATTTCATAATATTACTGTATTTTAGATTGCAGCCTAAAATACTTTTTTCAAAAACATTTAAAAGATCTTACAGAAACAAAACTTTGTGGGTGGACTATATGGGTATAATAGCCTTGGATAAAGGTATATTTGTATGACAAAGTGTAAGAATAGTACACAGAACTGTGAAAACCCTCAAAACTTAATATTGACTGATTTCAAGAAATATGCAAAGTCATGCTACTCTGGGGAACATGCTCTGTTTGACATGACCCATTATGTGCGAGTCAAATTTTGCTGTAATTTTCAGACAAATGAAATGACCCGCTCATATAGAACACAGTAGATTTGCTTGCCGATGATGTCACAGGCCTCTGAGCTCTATTAAACAGAGTTTCCCCCCATGGAGAGAGATTCCCACCTCATTATATTGCTCAGAGTCTCCTCATGGACAACTGCTTCCACATTAAAAACATCTATCAGTATTCTGCATCCTGCTTGAACAGGAAACTTACATAAAATGACATTTTCATTGTTCCCAGTGGGATGCTGTGGTTACCCGTGCAACACACACACACTCACAAGCAAAGCTGCTTCTCATCAGCAAGTCAGAAACTCATTTTCTTCAGCACATCTCATTTCATGTCATGCTCCAGGACCAAACACTGGCAGCAGGGTGAGGTGGTAAAAAATGACTAGAGAGAGAGCGAGAGAGAGAGAGCGAAAGAGAGAGAGAGAGAGAGAGAGCGAAAGAGAGAGAGAGAGAGAGAGAGAGAGAGAGAGACAGTGGACAATGGACAATAGACCTCTCAGTGTGCTTAAATGTGGCTAAATTACAAACAGAAATATGCACAAATCATTTTTGGACACAAAATATGCAGGTGTTGCTTTACATGTGTCAGACACAGAATTTAAATCTTAAAGGGTTAGTTCACCCCAAAATGAAACTTATCCCATAATTTACTCACCCTCAAGTGATCCTAGGTCTATATGACTTTCTTCTTTCAGCCAAACAAAAAGAAATGCAGAGGTATCATAGAATGGAAAACGTCTCGGTTACGTATGTAACCCTCGTTCCCTGAAGGAGGGAACGGAGACGTACGTCAGAACTGAACCGACGAATGGGATCTTACTTTAGAGACCAATCCTACTTCGAGCATCTAACAACGAGCCAATGAAATTTGGCATGCGATCACGCATTCCACGCTCCGCCCCGCAGCGCGGGTATAAAACAGGAAGTGGAATGATAGATCAGCGCTTTTCCTGCTGAGGAGCCGAAAGGTGACCGGACTCCCAGCGGAAGCACAGCATCTGGCGACGGGACGTACGTCTCCGTTCCCTCCTTCAGGGAACGAGGGTAACATACGTAACCGAGACGTTCCCTTTCAGTCGGTCACGTTCGACGTACGTCAGAACTGAACCGACGAATGGGATCCCTATGGAAAACACCAGGATGCTGGCCCTTCCAGCGTCCTGCTTGAGCACACTGTACCGTCTAGTATGGTACGGAAGTCAGGGCTCCAAGCAGGGAGTACAGTCACTGCTGTTTCTGCAAGACCCACTCAGAATGACTATGGATAACGCTGGGAAGCGTGCCTACCTCGAGAGAGAGGGTACGCTGCGGGGCCACGTCCTTCAGGGAAGGAGAGGTGGCAGAATACACATAAGGACTAACCTGACAGGGTAGTGCAACATATGGCAGTCTCTGGGGTGGTTCCAGCCTGATTGAAGGGGGGAAAGAACACGCCCAGAGACGACAGAGCGGGCTCTGTCGAGGGAAAGACACGGGGCTAGCCCGAAGGGTAGCTGGTACCGTGGAAGAATACACATATGGGGTTGCCGTGAGGGAACCGCTACATATGGAACCCAGCCTACAGCCACGTTTCACAAGCATACGGGTGCAGGCCTGGCGTCAGACGGTCCGCAATGTCTGACACCGGAGGGGTGACGGAGGAGCTCGACAGGGTTAGCCGGTTTCCCGGGGAACACAACTGGAGACAATAGACGCACGTATCCGGCCCAGAGGGCGGGAGTGGCGTTTCGCAAGCCGACACTTAGAACGGGCACTTAACGCTCCAGGCCACTGGGGGCGAGGATGCGGGAAGATACCGGCTCTACACGTAAGCTATAGAATCTAGCAAACGTGTTAGGTGTCGCCCAGCCCGCAGCTCTACATATGTCTGTCAGCGAGGCGCCTTGAGCCAGCGCCCAGGAAGAAGCAACGCTCCGAGTGGAGTGTGCTCTTACACCGAACGGGCAAGGCACGTCTTGGGACTGGTAGGCCAAGACTATAGCATCCACTATCCAGTGGGCTAACCTCTGCTTGGAGACAGCCTTTCCCTTCTGCTGGCCTCCGTAACAGACGAAGAGTTGCTCTGAGGTCCGAAGGCTTCGGGTCCGGTCAACGTAAGCGCGAAGGGCGCGGACCGGACACAGCAAAGCCAGGGCTGGGTCTGCCTCCTCCGAAGGCAGCGCTTGCAGGTTCACCACCTGATCCCGGAAGGGAGTGGTAGGAACCTTGGGCACATATCCGGGCCGGGGTCTCAGGACAACGTGAGAGTTACCTGGCCCGAACTCTAGGCACGATTCGTTGACCGAAAGTGCATGCAGGTCCCCTACCCTCTTGATCGAGGCCAATGCCGTCAGGAGCACTGTCTTCATTGACAAGATCTTAAGCTCACAAGACGCCAAAGGCTCCAAGGGAGATTTAGTCTCCTCGCACCTCTGAGGAACCTGACGATTAGGTCGTGCTTCCCCACGGACTTACCTTCTACTACATCATGGTACGCTGCTATTGCCGCAGCATATACCTTCAGGGTGGAGGGAGACAGCCTTCTCTCCAACCCATCTTGCAGGAAGGAAAGCACGACACTGATCGAACACCTTCGGGGGTCTTCCCGGCGGGAAGCGCACCACTCAACGAACAGGTTCCACTTCAGAGCACAGAGGCGCCTCGTAGAGGGGGCTCTAGCTGAAGCGATGGTATCTATGACAGCTTGTGGTAGTCCATCTAGAACCTCCGCGTCCCGTCCAGGGACCAGACATGAAGATTCCAGAGGTCTGGACGCGGGTGCCATAGCGTGCCCCGTCCCTGAGGAAGAAGGTCCTTCCTCAGGGGAATCGGCCAAGGAGGGGCTGTCGCGAGGAGTGTGAGTTCCGGGAACCAGGTCCGGTTGGGCCAATACGGCGCAACTAACAAGACCTGCTCCTCGTCCTCCCTGACCTTGCACAGAGTCTGTGCAAGAAGGCTCACTGGGGGAAACGCATACTTGCGTAGGTCCCGGGGCCAGCTGTGCGCCAGTGCATCTGTGCCGAGGGTACCCCTGGTCAGGGAATAGTACCACTGGCAATGGGTCGAGTCCGGAGAGGCAAACAGGTCGACCTGTGCGGCTCCGAACTGGTCCCATATCAGCTGGACCGCCTGGGGGTGGAGTCGCCACTCTCCCGGAGGTGTCGGCTGACGAGAGAGCTCGTCGGCTGTCTGGTTCAGCACACCAGGGACATGAATGGCCCGAAGCGACCTCAGCTGCTTCTGACTCCACAGGAGGAGGTGGCGGGCGAGTTGGAGCAAACGACGGGAGCGTAGACCACCCTGACGGTTGATGTACGCAACGGCCGTGGTGCTGTCCGTACGGACCAGTACATGCTTGCCACGCAGCGGCCCCTTGAGGCGGCGGAGTGCCAAGTGTACTGCCAGAACTCGAGGCAATTGATATGCCAATGCAATTGCGGCCCCGTCCACAGACCAGCAACTGCATGCCCGTTGTACGTGGCCCCCCAGCCGGTGGCGGAGGCATCCGTGAATAGCACAGCATGCCTGGACACTTGTTCTAGGGGCACCCCGGCCCGGAGAAACGAAGTGTTGGACCACGGGCTGAAGGTTTGGCGGTAGTAAGGAGTCACTGGGACCCGGTACTGACCGCTCTGCCACGCCCACCTCGGGACTCGGCCATTGAGCCAGTGTTGAAGCGGTCTCATATGAAGCAATCCGAGCGGCGTGACCGCGGCTGCAGATGCCATATGCCCCAGGAGCCTCTGAAAGAATTTCAGTGGGACCACTGTCCTGCTCTTGAACATATTCAAGCAGTTCAACACCGACTGGACTTGCTCCTCGGAGAGGCGCGCAGTCCGGTTGACCGAGTCCAGCTCCATACCGAGATAAGAGATCCTCTGTGTAGGACAGAGTTTGCTCTTCTCTCGGTTGACCCGAAGGCCCAACTGGCTGAGGTGACTGAGCACCAAGTCCCTGTGTTCGCACAACTGGTCCTTCGACTGGGCTAGGATCAGCCAATCGTCGAGGTAGTTGAGAATCCGAACGCCGCGTTCTCAGAGCGGAACAATGGCTGCCTCCGCGACCTTCGTAAAGACGCGGGGCGACAGGGACAGCCCGAAGGGCAGGACCTTGTACTGATATGCTTTCCCCTCGAACGCCAAATGTAGGAACGGTCTGTGTTGAGGGAGAAAGACACACGGAAGTACGCATCCTTCAGGTCGATCGCTGCAAACCAATCCTGGGGACGGATGCATTGGAAAATGCGTTTCTGCGTCAACATCCTGAACGGGAGCTTGTGCAGGGCCCGATTCAGAACTCGCAGGTCCAGGATTGGTCGTAACCCACCCCCTTCTTGGGCACAATGAAGTAGGGGCTGTAGAACCCCGTCTTCATATCGGCTGGAGGAACCGGCTCGATCGCGTCCTTCGCCAGTAGGACCTCGATCTCTGACCTCAAGACCTGAGCATCGCTGCTTCCCACGGAGGTGAAGAGGATGCCCCTGTACTTGGCCGGCCGGCCGGCGCGCGAACTGAATCGCGTAGCCGAGTCTGATGGTACGGATGAGCCAGCGAGACAGCCCGGGGAGACCTAGCCAGGCCCCCAGAGACCGTGCAAGCGGGACCAACCGCACCACAGACGTGCCCGGGGTGGGGCAGCGAAGCGGAGTACTCTGGCCCGACTCAGGAGGCCCGGAGGCGGCCCGAAGTGTTGCCTGAGCACTCCTGGTTTGGACAGAGAGTGGGTGAGAAGGCCCAGAGGCGTCCTCGGAGCCCACTCTGCTGCCCACTGCCCGGAGGCAGGGAAGTGAAGCACTCAGCCCCGACCCGGGAGGCCCGTGGGCGGCCCGGAGTGTTGACTGAGTGCTCACAAGAGAGGAAGTGTGTGGGTGAGAAGGCCCGGGGGCGTCCTCGAGGCCCACAAAACTGCCCCCTGGCGACGGGAGGGTAGGAAAGGAGTGACAAGGCCCGTGGGCGTCGCACACTGCCAACCTGACCCTCTTGGGGCCCAGAGAGAGAGGAAACTGCTCTTAAAATGTGGGTACCACTGGACTCCGGAGAGCCAGTGGCAGAACCGAAACCAGTCAGGGCCCCCCGGTCCTCCTCCGGGGGGGTGGGGGAGGGATACGAACATCGTCTCCCCCGAGCAGCTCCTGTTCTCCCTAGCCGGCCCGTCTCAGGGCCGCGTCCCCTTGCGCTTGCCTGCCGGTTAGCGGGCCCTGGACGGGTTGGGCGTCCCTCGCGTCCGGCACCTCCAGTGGAGGCTGCTGCTCGGCTCTAGCAGGGTGGAGGCGGACGCAGGAGGGGATGCCCTCGGCGACGAGCCGGCAGAGGCGCTGCGACCGACGACCGAGCAGCTGGTCGTCGGCACCCTGGTGCAACGCCTCCGTCTGCTCTTGGGCCACCAAGAACTGCTGGGCAAAGTTCTCGATGGTGCCGCCGAGGAGGCCAGCCCGACAGACAGGCTTTTCTTGCGCATATCTGCCAGGTTAGCCCCCTATTCCTGGACCACTAGTGTGGACATCGCCTGACCCAGGGAGCGTGCAGTGATTTTCGTCGCCCATAGGGCGAGGTCCAACACCGCACGCTGTTCCTGCACAACCCCTGCGCTGGGACTACCCTCGTGCGTGCAGGGCAGAGGGCAGTGAGAGAGGGAAAACAATGATACTTTTTTTTTTTTTTTGTCTCATTTTTGGCCCTTTTGACCCTCCATATTTCCCTCTCTCCGATGCAGCAATTGACATCTGTCCTCTGCCAGAGCCAAAAATGAAACGCTAAGCCCTTTTCTCTTTAGGATCAGCGATTCCACCTTCAACTACCAGCAGGCATGCGAGACAGTGAACGTGGCCGTCAGAACGGCACACAGCGCACTGAGCGCTCAAGCCTCTATGAAGAAGGCAAGGCGAACAATGCCCTGACGTGGTCGTGTTCTCATGAGAGAATCCGTACCACCCACGAACAGAGTCTCAGCATGCTTTTGATGCGATAGAGGAGTGGGGGCCCGAGGGGATTTACCCGGCGGGGAATCCCCACTGTAATCCTCAGGCCACCAGCGCTTATCAGCCAAAGTAGCCCCTTTCCAGTAACACTAGAAATGAACTAGATCGGGGGATAGGCGAAGGGACTCGACCCCATCTGAGGTTTCATAGTCTCGACCGCGCATCTAGAGCGCCGACTGACGCGCGCCGGTTGTTGTGACAACCACCGCTGTCAGCCGCCCGCTCGACGGCACACGGCGCGCTGAACACTCGAGCCCTTTATGAGAAGGGGGAGACGAACAACGCGCCGACGTGACCATGTTCTTTTACCAGAACATGAATCACCCACGATCGCAATCTCACATGCGCTCGTGGCCGTCAAAGAGGACAGGAAACAGTTGCATACCAGGAATACACGGTTTGAATGACATCTTGAAAAAGACGCAGGGTCAAACCGTGTTGCTCTTTTGTGAATGGAAAGCTGCTCTTTTAGTGTGCTGAAGCACTCAGGGAGATGACCGCGGCTCCACACAGTTCGTTCTGCAAGCCTGTGTGAGCTCTCAGTGATGTGTATTTGTGTGTGTGTAACGCCCAGCGAACCAACAGTTTGTATGGGAAACGCTCAGCGAACCAACAGTTTGTATGGGAAACCCTCAGCGAACCAACAAGCTCCTTTAGATCGCTTGATCACTGATCAGACGATCTCTCACTGACGCGCCGTATCACCCGCACTGGCAGACTCTCTCACTCAACACTCTTTGACTCGTAGTCAGACACTCTTCGTAGGAAACAGTAAGCACTGCTCGGCTCCGAAGTAGAAAGCGCTGATCTATCATTCCACTTCCTGTTTTATACCCGCGCTGCGGGGCGGAGCGTGGAATGCGTGATCGCATGCCAAATTTCATTGGCTCGTTGTTAGATGCTCGAAGTAGGATTGGTCTCTAAAGTAAGATCCCATTCGTCGGTTCAGTTCTGACGTACGTCGAACGTGACCGACTGAAAGGGAACTGTATTTGCCTTGGAATAGTTGAATAATAAGAGTTCTGTACATGGAACTGACACCATTGTTTCCTTATTCATATGTAATTCTTGTGCGTGAAAAAAAAAAAACACTGATAAATGGGCGAATCTCAACATAATACAGACTGTGATGTAACAGTTGGGATCATTAATATTTACAACCCCCAAATTTGCATATACCAGCCCAAGTTCAAGTCCAGGCAGTATTAACGTTAAATCTGCATAGCCGAACAATCAGAAGGTCTGCAGGTATTGTGAAGATGAGGACAAAATATGACTAAAACGGAAATATGACGAAAAATGACAAAGATGAGATGAGATGACACAAACGTCTTTAAACTATTATTGTGACTAAATACACATGCAATATAAAAACATATATAAAAAGTAGTTAAAAAAATAAAAACGTGACCAAAAATCACTGGAGCATTTGAGCGTTCATGCTTGCGGTTGCCAGATTTCAATCATTTAAATCCCCCAAACAGAGGTGTTCTAAAAGTACACATATTCTATCCTGTGTTAAACGTTGCAGTCTGGCAACCATATGCAGTGGAGCTCTCTCTCTCTCCATTTGAGATGTTCTGCTTAAAATTGTATTCAGGTGTTCTGTCACGACTCACAAGGCGCTTGTGCTGTTTGTGCGACAAAATCTGAAATCAAACCAGTGATGAACTTTAATAAATCTCTCAACTATTTGCAATTGTGTTTGCCGAAACACTGCACTTATGTGAGATACTGAAATAAGTCTTGCTGGCCAATTAGAGCAGAGCTCAATATTATTATTCATGACCCTTCCAAATAAGGTAATGATAGCCCATTTCATTCTAGGGACAAATCCTAAGGTTCTAAATGGACATGCCACATACCTTCTATGTATATGTCAGAGAACAATTTAAAATATTGTATCAATGCATTATATGGCAACTTTAAAAAAAATATCATGGCTCTTCCATACTTTATAATGGAAGTGAATAGTAACTGAGATTTTGATGCCCCCCAAAAATAGCATCCATCCATCATAAAAGTAATCCATACAGCTCCAGAGGGTTAATAAAGGCCTTATGAAGAAGATGAGTTTTTGTAAGAAAAATATCCATAATCATGACTTTATCAACTAGAATCACTGGCTTCCATATTCGAGTCTAGTTCTGGCCAATGAAGAATGACAAATGCAGAAGTGCAGACCATAGAGCAAAACAAATCACCGGTCAATTTCCAACACAACAATCAATTCTGTCCCAAATAAAGTTTATTTATTTATGTTTTAAATAAAAAGTTTACTTGTTTACCAATACGGCAACAGTAACGAGCTTGAGATTAAATCCATATAAAGAAAACAATGAAAAGTCAAGACAAATATCACGTGTGAAAAGAACACAGCATGCTTATTGGAAAGTGTTTTATCCGAAACTGATAAACGTGAATCTGCCGAAGTGTCTAAAGATAACCCGACCCTAACTGATAATGTTAACAAAAACAAACATCAGATAAAAATGTACTTGATGAGGATGTCATACCATTTTACCTTGAGCTCTCTTATCTCAACCCAGGTGCTCCATGTTGCGAATGAGCTACTGAGCAAGTTTAATGTCAAAAAAGCCGGCCAGTTGCCTAAACATAGCCACTGTTAAGATTCAATCTTAAGGACTAGTATGACCAACTAGCAGTTAGTTTGGGGTAATCAGTCTTACTTTTCAGTATCAAATTAGGCCAATCTATGCTTATGTAACTGACTTTAAAAAAAGCTATGACCATATTAAAGAATTCAGTGATGACTAACTCGTAAGGTTAGTATTAGAAGTTTATGAAACCTTCCCATGATAATGCATATTAAATTAAAATTTCTCTATAGTAAACGTGTTTTTAGGTCAGTTTTGTGCCATACGAACCAGGAACCACGCGAAATAAGTTGATAAATCGATAATCTGCCAAGAAAAATAATAATGTAAAAAGGAATAAAAGTTATTTTATTGCTACAAGTGCCTGATATCATCTCTTATAGATTGATTTAGTTAAGTGCCACAAAACTGAAAATATGAAAATTTTCATATTTCTGAGCGTATCAATTTTGTTACAGAATCAATTCCCAATCTTGCCTTTTCGGCAGTTTCACAGCTGAGAACCGTTATTGATTTCTGTTTTCTGACTCTCTCTAAATCATTAGAGTCCTTTTTCACATTACATCCTGGGCAGTAGATTCAAAAGCACCCAAAATATAATTAACCTCAGGGCCTATTTGGGCTCTTAGAGTGACAACTAATTAAATTAATAGTCAGATAATCAGCTGATGTTAAGAGCATTAACTATGATTTCTGCAAGTGGCTGCTGCCAAAAACCTGGTGATAGATCCAAGTGAGAATGCAGCGAAATTATTTAAAACACACAGGAATTCAGGTCAAAGAGAAAAAGAGGAGAGATTGTGGGAAGGGGGAGGGTGCTAGTGTAGTGGAAGTAGTTGTAGCAGTTCATCATCAGTGTCTAGAGGAGGAAAGCAAAGAAGAAACAGGGCGTAACTGAAAGACAAAGAGGCGTAAACAGCTGGCACGCTGCTGCAGCGTCGCAATGCCAACGAAAGGAAACTTGCCTGCCAACATCCAAAATCAGGGCTAAAGAAACACACCACCAGAGGAGAGCCAAAAGGATTGTGGGATCCTGGCGTAGTCAATGGGGCGATGGGACCTATCCTCAGGGACAACCTGCTAATTACAAAGTCAGACAGAGGTCAGGTGACCAACTCCTGCTTTTCTTTCACTCCTCCACCAATTATCGTCCTTCTGTCGCTACCTTTTCCTGCCGAGTTTGTCCTGCTCGCTCTTGTTCCTCATGCACTCTGGACGATTCCTCGACGGTTCTTGTCATTATTCATGTTTTCTTTAGTAAACAGCTTCTGGCACAGTTGTGTCATCATTTGGGCTCTGCTCGCTGAACCGGTTTGGTGCAGTGGCAGACGCGGAGGCCCGTCCTCAGGCAGATACACTGCGACTGGAGAGATGAATGAAAACCACTTGGATTAATGAAGCGATTTCAGAACAGTTGAAGTTACTGACAGCTCCCCTAAACTTCTCATTCTGCCTCCTTTGCCACGAGTAATAGTTTCACACAGGCACTGATACTTAGATTACTGCAGTAAATGCAGATTCACACACATACACTGATGCACAGACAGAGACTTGTTCAATACGGAAGGCATCAATTATTATTGGTTTTGTTATAATTTACAAATGAATAACTATATATTTAATCAATATTTATATTATTACAAAGAAAATTACAATAGCATACACTAACCTAAAGGATTATTAGGAACACCTGTTCAATTTCTCATTAATGCAATTATCTAATCAACCAATCACATGGCAGTTGCTTAGGGGTGTGGTCCAGGGATGGAAATTAACTTTTTTGTCCACCGGCCACTGTGGCTGGTGGATTTCAAAATCTACCAGCCACTTAATGTTTTTACCAGCCACTTTCTTGTTTTTAACCAACAATGAGTAACTGCAAGTGAAAAAGTGTATACTAGTGTATACTACAAGCTCTACAATACTTAAGCAGTTTATTTAATCTCAAGTCTCAATGAAATACTGGCTTTTTTCTCTCTCTCTCTCTCTTATACACACACAAACCATGAACTGATATACATTTCATTAAATGAGTAGGGGTCTATGCGCTCTTTTTTTTTTTTTTTTTTTTAAAGTAATCAAATGTAAAATAACTGCATATTTAACTGTTTAAATTAAAGATTAATCCTTATTAACCTTACAAAAGCTATTCAATCAAGAGCAGTGAGTGATGTCCTTTTGTTTCACATTAAAAAGACAGCAGTTAAGGCTACTGCCCCTTTAAGAGCTAGTGCAGGGATATGCTTGTCTTTCTCGACTGAACAGTTCACTTAAGGCATATCCAGACTATGTCTGCTTGGATACTCATCAAGATGGACATGTTGACATACTTTTTGTGTGAGTTTGTCAGTTTAAGCGCAAAACTTGAAAGATAACTCAATATTTGTGCACCGTGAGACGTGTGCGTGCTTTCGGATGAGGCACAGTGATGGATCTTCTCTCAGCCCGAGCGAGTTCTTATTTGCGTCTTCTGGCACTACATCCATGTAATGACGGTGAAAACGACTGGTCATATTCGGACATACGGCAGGGCTCGCATGCATTCAACAAAGTTTACAAAGAGGTTCAAACTGATAGAAGAGCAACTTTGACTGAAAATAACACTCGTTACAACTGAGGTATGCAGCAAAGCATTTGTGAAGCCACAACACACAACCTTGAGGCGGATGGGCTACAACAGCAGAAGACCCCACTGGGTACCACTCATCGCCACTACAAATAGGAAAAATAGGCTACAATTTGCACAAGCTCACCAAAATTAGACGGTTGAAGACTGGAAAAATGTTGCCTCATCTGATGAGTCTCGATTTCTGTTGAGACATTCAGATAGTCAGAATTTGGCGTAAACAGAATGAGAACATGGACCCATCATGCCTTATTACCACTGTGCAGGCTGGTGGTGGTGGTGTAATGGTGTGGGGAATGTTTTCTTGGCACACTTTAGGCTACGTAATGCCAATTGGGCATTGTTTAAATGCCATGGCCTACCTGAGCATTGTTTCTGACCATGTCCATCCCTTTATGACCAGCATGTACCCATCCTCTGATGGCTACTTCCAGCAGGATAATGCACCATGTCACAAAACTCAAATCATTTCAAATTGGTTTCTTGAACATGACAATGAGTTCACTGTACTAAAATGGCCCCCACAGTCACCAGATCTCAACCCAATAAAGCATCTTTGGGATGTGGTGGAAATCTCCATCAACGGCAAGATGCTATCCTATCAATATGGGCCAACATTTCTAAAGAATGCTTTCAGCACCTTGTTGAATCAATACCACATAGAAATAAAGAAGTTCTGAAGGTGAAAGGGGGTCAAACACGATATTAGTATTGTGTTCCTAATAATCCTTTAGGTGAGTGTATATTTATGGGCAAATATAAATATCTATAAATATTGTAATTAAAATAACGTTGGGAGACCTACAAGTCAGCATGAAACAGAAATTGTGATTGGAGTTTTCTTTCCAATTGTGATGTACTGTATATCTGAGCGAAACAGCTTTTCAAATGAGATAAATATGTAAGGCTTGATTTTGTCCATCAGGATTTTATTGATTCTAATTTCTAATTGCAGGAATCTCATATGAGTGACAGGTTGCTGAAGGGGAGAAATGAACGCACATGCCTTCATGTTGCACACGTTGTCAGTGTAATGTTCTTGATTCAATATTTTTAGTAAAAGTTAATGTTTTGTGTTTTGGTAGCAAATATAGCAACATGCTAATGTCGAATACTATTAAAATCAGTCAAGTCTGATGTGTGGAATGCTATTTGTGTGGCGTGTGGAGTTACTGCCTAAGGTATGTTTAGTGAACTAAATCAGTCATTGTGACATTCCATGACAGTCCTTAGAAGGCAGCTGCCTATGAAGCAGCTCATTATGCTCCGAAACAGAGTACCCCACAAACAAAAGTGGCTATTACAAAAATGAAAGAGGCCTATATATTTCATATGTGTGTGTGTTTGTGGGTGTGTACAATCACTCCTGTCTGTATCTTCTCCACTGTCTGTTTACTGCAATGCAGGAGTAGCTCTTTGACTGTATTCAGTGGAAAGTGCACCAGGGATTTTCACAGAGACCTTTGAGTCAGTTCCTACTGGTGTGTGAGAAACATCATTGCTCGTTTTTTCTCTGCTGTTATTTACAGGCTTTGTTCACTGATAAATGACTTCAGAGAGAATTGAACAGAAGTGACAACAGTGAAACGCTAATTTGTCCTCATTCCTTGGCTTTCTCTCTCTCCCTTGCTGTTTGTCACTCTATTTTGTCTTTCTCACTTAATGTGCTATTAACTGACTCCACTCTCTATATTCTGTAGAGCAGTAACAGATTCTTAACAATCATATTTTGGCAGTTTAAAAAATTCTTAATTTAAAAACAAAAAGAAAAGAAAAAAAGGCAAAATGTGCAAAACTTTCCATCAAATGCAATGAACCAACAGTGGTTCAAGTGGGTGTTTCCCCAAAGCATAGTTAGTCCACTATGGTCCAAAGTTCCAGCGGTACCAACTTAGTTCAACGATTTGGTGTTTTCTGAAACCATAGTTCCAACGTACATTAGCAAACAGCACCACAAACTTGTGTGGTTGAAATTCTGTGCTCAAAATATGATCTTGCGCATGCAAAATTGTGGCAGAATCGTAATCCCATAGTAACTATGAATGAAACGATGCTTCATCATTGTGTTTCAGACATTGCCACCTTGTGGAATAAAGGTTAAATAAAGCCCTTATTCGGATTTTAAAGATTCAATAATTGTTGTGCAGAAAAAAACTACTTGCACTATTACACACCTTGGGTTGTTAGCGACCCTATAGCATTTTTATAATATAACAAAAATAGGAATGGGAAAACAGACATGCATTTTTTTCTCGTTATATTGTTTATAATGATTTGATTGAGGAATACCAAAAAGGTTGATGTCTGACTTTAAAAAATGATGAGAAAGGGAAGTGAATGACGTCCGCATTTAAGGGTGTTGCTAGGTGAATACTAATGTTTTCTCTGATTGTTTGCATTACAGTACCTAGTTATGAGTACATCTATGGGCGTTTTACATCTAGTTTCTAGTAGTTTCCAAATGAAATATCATAAGTCTGATCTCATTTAAAAAAGTAATAACATGATTTGTATCATTGATGTATACAGCTGAAATTGCAGTTGGAGGAGTTATGTGCCAAATTTGAATACTTAGGGTTAGTAGTTAAGAACAAATCCCTAACTCTTAGTATGCACAATAATAATAATAATTATGCTTGTCACCACTAATAAAAACAATGTAATAAATTCAAAGACATTTTGCATTGAACAGGAGAGATGCTATGGTGCAGTACCGCATATCCGTGTTAGGGTGGGGATTCAGGACTGCTGCTGGGATGGTGAGAGATGTTAGTTGTGGTGGTGCTGAAGAGAGGATTGCTAAGACTCAATGAAAAAAAATGCTTTGGAGGTAGAGGGAGAACGAGTAGGTACCATGGCAAGGTCTAACATTGTGGATTAAGTACTAAAAGGTAATGTGCAGCAAGAGATATAATCTACCTAAATCCACTTAAAGATCAAAGTACAGATTTCATGTGTAAGCTAGAATATGATCAGTTCACAACATACATTTCGTCATCAGCATAGCACACACGCACAATCCCATTTTTAAGCTTTATGCTCAGTTTGCAAATGCACCTTGAATTTGTTTGCACACATTTGTTTGTCTACAAAGCGGTAAAACTGGCCAGCTGCATCAAGCTTTAAATCTGCATGTGCTTTTGTTCAATTAGCTGCAACATTTAGCAGGACATCGTCACTTGCTTGAATTCTATTTCAGCTGTGTTTCACTGGATAGCCCCTCCAATTTTAAAATCTGATTAAGCCAAAACCCTAGCATAGAAATCTAGATGCACCCTACCGGCAGCAAATCTAATCTGCCGCGAGTGTTGTCTAGCAACTCTCAATACACTTCTGGAGCTGTAAAAGCCAAACTCCGGTCCGGCCAATCACATCGTATATAGAGTCGGTGGGCGGGGCTTAACATAATGACGGCCGAGTTGCGCTTGCGTGTTACTAGTAAACACAGAAGCTGGCAAACGGCGGTCTTTCGAATCAGCTTTGACCGCGACTCTGGAAGACTTGGAGTTAAGCTTTTCTCTGAGAAAAGAACAAAGAACGGCACTGAAGTCATTCTTAAGAAGGGAAGATGTGTTCGGAGTTTTGCCGACTGGATACGGAGAAAGTTTAATCTGTCTTCTAGCTCTGCTTCAACTTCGTTGCTCTGGTTGGTTGTAGTGCTTATCCTATTGCGTGCACGCCGTGCAGAGGGAGTTTGAAAGACAACCGTTTATCCCGTCCCTCGGATTGAGCCCTGTCAATAGTGAGTTTCCAGACCAAACATCTTGATGTGGGTCTGGCTTGTCAGGCTACCAAAACCCTGCTTCACATTTAAATTAAAATGAGATGATTGTGGGGGAAACCTAAAGCTAACCATAAAGTTCAGCTTCATATCCAAACCATAAACCTAACCAAGAGCCCCGTTTCCACCACAGGAACTTTACCCAGGAACCAGGAACTTTGGGTGGTACTCGGTGTGTTTAGACCGCAGGAACCAGGGTCTAAATGAAGTTCCGGGTAAATATTTCCCCCTCCAAAAGGCCCTGCTCGCGAGGTAGTACTTTTTCAAAGTTCAGGAACTTTCGAGGGCGGGACTTGGGCGCTGAACATGCTGATTGGTTTAGCTCACGCAGCCTTTTATTTCAACCGGCAAATATCAGTCTTGCTCTCTGTCTGATGGTGCGCGTTCGTCTCAGCCATCTCACGTGCAATGTCCGTAATAGCTGATAATAATATACATTGTCCTTTTAAATCTAGCTTTACAAGCTTTCTGAATATGCTGCATGCTGCTGAATCTGCATATTAGTGCTCTTTTCTGTCATTGTAAATTACCTCTTAGTAAACCTATACATAACCAGCAAAAGCAGCACAGCTTGAATCTCTTCCATACTCGTTATTAATTTTTTTTCACCATGTAAACGACCTGACCGATTACTTTTAAGTGTGCGTCCTTACATGACATGACAGCGCGCGCAGTGCTCATGTTGACAAGCGAGAGAAAGTTCATTTTTCTGAGGGGAAAAATTTCGTAAGTTATGAAGATAATGTTGGAGTAATGACACAGCGTATATTGCCCCAGGCAGTTTTTACTTTAACTTACTTTTACTTTTTTTTCTGAGATGATTATTACACTTTACAACAAATAAATAGCTTATATAATACTGTATTAGTCCTGGTGGCCGTTAAGAGTTGCTATGGCTACAGTTAACACACTCCAGCTGGTGGAGAAACAGCGTTGACATTTTTGATGCGGCAGACAAACTGCATGTGACAAAATGATTGCGATTGAATGTCATCACATGTAAACACCAGATCGGTTTAGATAACGTCTCATGTAAACAGTCCAGTAAATCTTTCAATCGGTACACACAAAAATGATTACTGTGTCCGTCACTGACTTGGAGGAGCAGTTGCGCGCAGTCCTACATCACTGGACTAATTTGCCTAATCTTCTCGGAACTTTAGATCGTGTTCGAAACGCAGACAGCTGCAGGTCTGGGGGGGAGAAAAGTTCCTGTAAAAAAGTTCCTGGTACAAATTGTTCCGTGTCATTTTGGTGGAAACGGGGCTCAAGATAGCAAGACAGAAAGAAAGGGTAAAGGCCTGTTAACCCTGAGATTAAAATTTGGTGCGGAAATTCTGTACAATAAACATTTTAATTTAATTGTTAATGCATCTGTTCAGACCAAACATTTGCATGCTTTCAATGCGATGCATTTTTTTTACTGAGGTGTTGTAATCTGTTTTTCCTCGCACTTAAATAAAACTGGGCAACCGGTAAGATTTTCTCTTTTGGTTGCATGCCCAGAGCCACTACTGTTACACAAATCCATGACTTGGTAGTGCTCCCGGGTGACTGTTTAGCTAACTGACAGTGAGTATCAGTGGGATATTTTGGAATTGGCTCTCTCGTCTCAGTACTTAAATATATACCATTCAACTTCTTTTCTGACAATCGGGTGTCAAAAATGAAAATATACCTAATTCTTTGTGTCCCAGAGTAACCAGGGTATTTCTGCTTTTCTGAAAAAGCCACCTACAGTCAGAGAGTAAATTAGTATTTTTATTCAGCCCGTTTGCTTTAAAAAATTTTTTTTTTTAAACACATTGGTCTAAACCAAGCAGCAACCTCCCGCGGTCTCTCCTGAAGCCAATACGTGAGTAATTTAAATTGCAATTAATCGACTGACCACTAGGGACAGGCTCCAGAAGAGAGCAGAACCTCATAGAGCCCCATGTTAAAAAAAAAAAAAAAAAACATGTTTACAGCCTGGTACAAATTGTGATTTTGGTCTATACTGCTAATTTTGCCCTTCATGACAACTGTGAGGGTGTTATTCATTATATAAAGCCTTAAAGTTCTGCATAATTAAGGGCGTGGTTACTTTGAGTGACAGGTGGATAGCCATTTATCCGGCGTCTATAGTCATTGCGTCCCCTAAGCTCCGCCCATGTCCTCTTTGCCCATTTTCTGTTATCCGGTCGTGACACGAGCTGACTCGCACGCAAAATGGCAACGGCCAGCTCGTCTCTACTTTACGCTTCAGAACGGCTTATCGGAATCCTATGGGTGATGTCACGGACACTATGTTCATTTTTTTTACAGTCTATGGTCTAAACAGACAAATTGAAGATTTTAATAAATGCATATATATTTGCCTTTAAATATAATTGTCTTTTTATATATTATATTTGTCTTTTTCATTTGTAGCAGGAGTTGCCAAATGACAAACAGTTTTTTTTCTTCGCACTATTAGAGGAGTGTACGTTGGTGTTCAGTAGTAGTCACTGGAGTCGAGCATTGAAGGCATTAACATTCCGGTGCGCAGGAGACACGCTGAAGGTCTGGTATCAGTCAAGCTGCCCTTTTCAAGCCTGAATGACCGGGCAGTGGCAGAGGAGGCCCCACGAGAGAGCGGGAGGGACACCCACACACTTTCCTGCGACAGCCCGCAGAAGAGGAAGAGTCAATTTAACAGCAATCATCCCCCTTGATCACAGCCCGTCTGTAACCTGCCACCTCTGCAATGATTTTATCATCATCTCTCCCTCACACGCCATCTCCGCTGTCTCTATTTTGCTTTGAAAGTCCCCCTTCTTCACTGCAATATCAGTGGAATAGAGATGCCTTTTATAGTTTTGCCTTTTTGATTAATTATTTTATAATAGTGTTAGAGTTTAAATGAATCTGAACTCTGAATAGTAGCCTGTGTAATGTGACAACTTACCCTAATACTATACTAGGTGTTAGGTAGCCTGACGTGGTCATACTCAATTCTAGTCAGAATATGAGTCTGAAACCGCTCCATTGGGCTGTGATTATGAGGCGTGTTTCAACCCAACCTGGAAAGACCTCAATTGGATAGACCTACAACCAATCAGAGCAACGAAGCGACACATTACGCTAGTTGTCAAATGTCAACAGAGCTCAACTGCATAGTGTTGCCAAGTCTGCGTTTTTTTCCACGAGTTGTTTTCTATGTCCGCGGGTTGAAGAGATTATTATGTGATATATTGACCCATGAGTGCGAATTTTAGCAGGCAACCTTGCCAAAATAACACATTTTACCCCTCAAGCGCCATTTTTTCCCCGGGGAGAACCCCCCGAGAAGCTATTGTTTAGGGCTAGTAGTTGGCGGGTTCTGTTGTAAAATCTTGGCAACCCTGTCTGCACGCGCGCTGAAATCAGGCTGGAATAAACGATCTTTGCCGGTGTTATAAAAAAATTAAAGATTTTAATGATACACAGAGTATTTACCCAACATGATCATCAAATAGTGAAGGTGAATGCAGATACAAACAAGCTCTCCGTTTAGGATTCAAAGAAATATAATCCAAGCCCCTTTGATGACGTGCATGATTACGTTCCTGTTGATCATCTGTCCGTCATTGTCTAAAGCCCGCCCTGATGATTGAAGCCCCGACCTAAAAATGTTGTGGCCAGGGCTAAGTTCGGCTGGCATCCAGGCTAGGTGTTAGGGGTTATTCTTGGCCAATTTTTTTTTAAATGTTGCATTTTTGAAAGCCAAGACTTTTTAAGGGATGCGTATAGAGAAATAGTCAGAGACTAAACTAACTAACAAATTGGAGTAAAAGTGTGACAACTAGCCCTGGTATCCCCTATTTCAATAGGCCCACACCAATGGGCTATTTTGGTACCCTGTGAAAGTTTAGTAAACTCAGCTGGCCCCCATGGCCCACATCCTTTAGGTCTGTGGCAGTGTGAGGAGCGAGAGTTAAATCATAGGCTGACAGGGACCTTTCCTTTAATAGATGCCCCCTGTATAACCAGCCCAGAAAAGGGAAGGGAAGAGAACAGCAGCAATTGCTATGCACATTAATGCAACCATTTGCTTGCATCTATGGACAGGTACAGGCTTATATGTGCATGCATACCTGCGAACACCCCCCCCCCCCCCCCCCCCCACACACACACACCTAAAAGTGGTAACTGGGGTTAGATGTCCCTTTTTAGTCTAGTGACCATTTGTGTGTGTGTTTGTGACTCTTTAGCTCTGCTCACTGCACGCCTGTGCGAGCTCGGCTGTTTTCGGAAAGAATCAGCGTATCTGTCTTTTATGAGTATAATAAAACTAAAGACTATTCCTAGATATGAAGGATGCAGTACTACTCAATATTAATATAAGCCTGGCAGAAACTGTGTGTGCGTTATGTAACTTTTAAATGTATTGTCTTGGCAGACTAGATCTGCTATGAACTTGCTACTGCTAAATGAAACAAAGACATGCTGCTGTGAGCATGTAAAATATGCTGCTGCTGCATAAAGAGATATATTCATAACTCTGATCTAGATCTAGGCAGGTGGAGCTGGGGAAGGTGGAGGGTTTCTGAAGGACAAGCTTACAGCATACAATAACCCAGACTTTCATAACCCCATTTCAATTTTGATCAAACAATCTCATTTAATGCAGGATAAACAGGGGCCAATCAGCTTGTGCCATGAAGTATGAGGTATTATATTTTATATTAATGGGATTTTTTAGAATGATTTAAAATCTATTAACTGAAACTTTTTCAATGAATGAATGAATGAATGAATGAATGAATGCACTGAACCAAGAATGACATGAAAGAAGTCTGTAAAGATTAAACAAAAACATTTCATACATGATTTAAACACTGAGATGAATATTTAACTTTACACAAACACACACACACACACACACACACACACACACACACACACACACACACACACACGATCTCTGGGTTCCCAGTATATTCTCAAACAGAGAGAAGCAGCGATTTGTTTTTTCTTGATATTCTCGCTGCTGGCAGTGAAGATAAAAAGTTATATAGGCAGTATTTATAATTGTTATCATCTTCACATGCATTATAGTGCAGTTCTCCATATAGATTTGACTGTAATACTCTGGGCATGTTATGATGATTGAGAAGCATTTCATGCCCACCTGGTCTGCGGGAGAGACTTGATAAACCACTTTTTGAAGAACAAAATTAAAGTGCCCTGGGACAGGCAGCTCAGTTTCCTCTGCAAAGAAAGCTTTGACATTTGCATAGCACTGAATGTAAGCATGTGAGTGTGTGTAAAGGTCTAGGTGTATTTCAAATAGACAGGAACAGGTGATTGAGAAGTTACAGAAGCACACACACACACACTTTGGTTCTCCTATCATTATGAGGACATTCCAACCAAGCGTAATGTTTTTTTTATACTGAGCTAATGACATTTTCTAGTCCAATTTTTATTTTTTTAATAAAAAAATTTGTATGGTATGTTTACAGCGAATTACAAGGACATCTGTGTCCTCATAATGTATAGGGGTGTTGCCTGAAACCTGAATACACACTGCAATATAAGGAGGATATTCATATATTGCAGGCCAAAACAGTGTGCATACGCATACGCACACACACACACACACACACACACACACACACACGAAATGGCTGCATCCGAAATCACATAATGTGCTTTTCAAGTCAAGTCACCTTTACTTATATAGCACTTTTTACAATGCAAATAGTTTCAAAGCAGTTTCACAGTGTTAACAGGAAAATAATGCAACAGAATTTGTTTTGGCTGACAGCCGCTCTCAGTCCCCAACTGAGCAAGCCAAAAGCCAAAGGCAACGACAACAGAAAATGCCTTGTCTGCAGGATTATGAGCAGGAAACCACGGCTCCACCTCACAATCACTCTGGCTCCAAATAATGTCATCAGTGCAAGACGTCAAATCTAATTGTGATTTTTTTTCGGAATCACCACAACACAACGGAATCACCACAACACAACAAAATCACCACAACACAACGGAATCACCACAACACAACAAAATCACCACAACACAACGGAATCACCACAACACAACAAAATCACCACAACACAACGGAATCACCACAACACAACGGAATCACCACAACACAATGGAATCACTACAACACAACAAAATCACCACAACACAACGGAATCACCACAACACAACGGAATCACCACAACACAACGGAATCACCACAACACAACGGAATCACCACAACACAACGGAATCACCACAACACAACGGAATCACCACAACACAACGGAATCACCACAACACAACGGAATCACCACAACACAACAAAATCACCACAACACAACGGAATCACCACAACACAACGGAATCACCACAACACAACGGAATCACCACAACACAACAAAATCACCACAACACAACGGAATCACCACAACACAACGGAATCACCACAACACAACAGAATCACCTCAACACAACGGAATCACCACAACACAACAAAATCACCACAACACAACAAAATCACCACAACACAACAAAATCACCACAACACAACGGAATCACCACAACACAACGGAATCACCACAAAACAACGGAATCACCACAACACAACAAAATCACCACAACACAACGGAAACAAGCCACAACACAACAAAATCACCACAACACAACGGAATCACCACAACACAACGGAAACAAGCCACAACACAACAGAATCACCACAACACAACAAAATCACCACAACACAACAAAATCACCACAACACAACGGAAACAAGCCACAACACAACAAAATCACCACAACACAACGGAATCACCACAACACAACGGAATCACCACAACACAACGGAAACAAGCCACAACACAACAGAATCACCACAACACAACAAAATCACCACAACACAACAAAATCACCACAACACAACGGAAACAAGCCACAACACAACAAAATCACCACAACACAACGGAATCACCACAACACAACGGAAACAAGCCACAACACAACAGAATCACCACAACACAACAAAATCACTACAACACAACGGAATCACCACAACACAACAAAATCACTACAACACAACGGAATCACCACAACGGAATCACCACAACACAACAAAATCACCACAACACAACGGAATCACCACAACACAATGAAATCACCACAACACAACAGAATCACCACAACACAACGAAATCACCACAACACAACGAAATCACCACAACACAACGGAATCACCACAACACAACGGAATCACCACAACACAACGGAATCACCACAACACAACGGAATCACCACAACACAATGGAATCACCACAACACAACGGAATCACCACAACACAACGGAATCACCACAACACAACGGAATCACCACAACACAACAAAATCACCACAACACAACGGAATCACCACAACACAACGGAATCACCACAACACAACGGAATCACCTCAACACAACGGAATCACCACAACACAACGGAATCACCACAACACAACAAAATCACCACAACACAACGGAATCACCACAACACAACGGAATCACCACAACACAACAGAATCACCTCAACACAACGGAATCACCACAACACAACAAAATCACCACAACACAACAAAATCACCACAACACAACAAAATCACCACAACACAACGGAATCACCACAACACAACGGAATCACCACAAAACAACGGAATCACCACAACACAACAAAATCACCACAACACAACGGAAACAAGCCACAACACAACAAAATCACCACAACACAACGGAATCACCACAACACAACGGAAACAAGCCACAACACAACAGAATCACCACAACACAACAAAATCACAACACAACGGAAACAAGCCACAACACAACAAAATCACCACAACACAACGGAATCACCACAACACAACGGAATCACCACAACACAACGGAATCACCACAACACAACGGAAACAAGCCACAACACAACAGAATCACCACAACACAACAAAATCACCACAACACAACAAAATCACCACAACACAACGGAAACAAGCCACAACACAACAAAATCACCACAACACAACGGAATCACCACAACACAACGGAAACAAGCCACAACACAACAGAATCACCACAACACAACAAAATCACTACAACACAACGGAATCACCACAACACAACAAAATCACTACAACACAACGGAATCACCACAACACAACGGAATCACCACAACACAACAAAATCACCACAACACAACGGAATCACCACAACACAATGAAATCACCACAACACAACAGAATCACCACAACACAACGAAATCACCACAACACAACGAAATCACCACAACACAACGGAATCACCACAACACAACGAAATCACCACAACACAACGGAATCAACACAACACAACGAAATCACCACAACACAACGAAATCACCACAACACAACAAAAACACCACAACACAACATAATCACCCCAACACAACAGAATCACCCCAACACAACGGAATCACCACAACACAACGGAATCACCACAACACAACAGAATCACCACAACACAACAAAATCACTACAACACAACGGAATCACCACAACACAACGGAATCACCACAACACAACGGAATCACCACAACACAACGAAATCACCATAACACAACAGAATCACCACAACACAACTAAATCACCACAACACAACTAAATCACCACAACACAACGAAATCAACACAACACAACGGAATCACCACAACACAATTAAATCACCACAACACAACGGAATCAACACAACACAACGAAATCACCACAACACAACGAAATCATCACAACACAACTAAATCACTACAACACAACGAAATCACAACACAACAGAATCACCCCAACACAACGGAATCACCCCAACACAACAGAATCACCACAACACAACGGAATCACCACAACACAACGGAATCACCACAACACAATGAAATCACCACAACACAACGGAATCAACACAACACAACGAAATCACCACAACACAACGGAATCACCACAACACAACGAAATCACCACAACACAACAAAATCACCCCAACACAACGGAATCACCCCAACACAACAGAATCACCACAACACAACGGAATCACCACAACACAACAGTATCACCCCAACACAACAGAATCACCCCAACACAACGGAATCACCACAACACAATGAAATCACCAAAACACAACGGAATCAACACAACACAACGAAATCACTACAACACAACGAAATCACCACAACACAACGAAATCACCACAACACAACAAAATCACCCCAACACAACGGAATCACCCCAACACAACAGAATCACCACAACGGAATCACCACAACACAACAGAATCACCCCAACACAACAGAATCACCCCAACACAACAGAATCACCCCAACACAACGGAATCACCACAACACAACGAAATCACCACAACACAACGAAATCACCACAACACAACGGAATCACCACAACACAATGGAATCACTACAACACAACAAAATCACCACAACACAACGGAATCACCACAACACAACTAAATCACCACAACACAACGAAATCACCACAACACAACGGAATCACCACAACACAACTAAATCACCACAACACAACTAAATCACCACAACACAACAGAATCACCCCAACACAACAGAATCACCACAACACAACGGAATCACCACAACATAACGGAATCAAGTTACAGCACAGCGGAATCACCACAACACAACGAAATCACCACAACACAACTAAATCACCACAACCAAACGGAATCACCACAACACGACGGAATCACCATAACACAACTAAATCACCACAACACAACGGAATCACCACAACACAACAAAATCAAGCCACAGCACAAAAGAATCACCACAACACAACGGAATCACCACAACACAACAGAATCAAGCCAAAGCACAACAGAATCACCACAACACAACGGAATCACCACAACAGAATCAAGCCACAACACAACGGAATCACCAAAACAGAATCAAGCCACAACACAACAAAATCACCACAACACAACAGAATTAAGCCTCAGCACAACGGAAACAAGCCACAACACAACAAAATCACTACAAAACAACTGAAACAAGCCACAACACAACAAAATCACCACAACCAACAGAATCAAGCCACAGCACAACGGAAACAAGCCACAACACAACAAAATCACCACAACACAACTGAAACAAGCCACAACACAACAGAATCACCACAACACACCAGAATCAAGCCACAACACAACGGAATCACCACAACACAACAGAATCAAGCCACACCACAACGGAATCACCCCAACACAACAGAATCAATCCACAGCACAACAGAATCACCACAACACAACAGAATCAAGCCACAGCACAACAGAAACAAGCCACAACACAACAAAATCACTACAACACAACAGAATCAAGCCACAGCGCAACAGAAACAAGCCACAACACAACAAAATCACTACAACACAACAAAATCACCACAACACAACAGAATCAAGCCACAGCACAACAGAAACAAGCCACAGCACAACAGAAACAAGCCACAACACAACAAAATCACTACAACACAACAAAATCACCACAACACAACAAAATCAAGCCACAACACAACGAAATCAAGCCACAGCACAACAGATTCACCACAACACAACAGAATCACCACAACACAACGAAATCACCACAACACAACGAAATCACCACAACACAACAAAATCACCACAACACAACAGAATCTAGCCACAGCACAACAGAATCACCACAACACAACGGAATCACCACAACACTACAAAATCACCACAACAGAATCAAGCCACAGCACAACGGAAAAAAGCCACAACACAACGGAATCACCACAACAGAATCAAGCCACAACACAACGGAATCACCACAACAGAATCAAGCCACAACACAACAAAATCACCACAACACAACAGAATTAAGCCTCAGCACAACGGAAACAAGCCACAACACAACAAAATCACTACAAAACAACTGAAACAAGCCACAACACAACAAAATCACCACAACCAACATAATCAAGCCACAGCACAACGGAAACAAGCCACAACACAACAAAATCACCACAATACAACTGAAACAAGCCACAACACAACGGAATTACCACAACACAACAGAATCAAGCCACAACACAACGGAATCACCACAACACAACAGAATCAAGCCACACCACAACGGAATCACCCCAACACAACAGAATCAAGCCACAGCACAACGGAATCAACACAACGGAATCACCACAACACAACGAAATCACCACAACACAATGAAATTATCACAACACAATGGAAACAAGCCACAACACAACAGAATCACCACAACACAACAGAATCACCACAACACAACGGAATCCCCACAACACAACGAAATCACCACAACACAACGAAATCACCACAACACAACAGAATCAAGCCACAGCACAACTGAATCACCACAACACAACAAAATCACCACAACAGAATTAAGCCACAGCACAACGGAAACAAGCCACAACACAACGGAATCACCACAACAGAATCCAGCCACAACACAACAAAATCACCACAACACAACAGAATCAAGCCACAGCACAAAGGAAACAAGCCACAACACAACAAAATCACCACAACACAACTGAAACGAGCCACAACACAACAAAATCACCACAACACAACAGAAACAAGCCACAACACAACAAAATCACCACAACACAACTGAAACGAGCCACAACACAACAAAATCACCACAACACAACAGAATCAAGCCACAGCACAACGGAAACAAGCCACAACACAACAAAGTCACCACAACACAACTGAAACAAGCCACAACACAACGGAATCACCACAACACAACAGAATCACGCCACAACACAACGGTATCACCACAACACAACAGAATCAAGCCACAGCACAACGGAATCACCACAACACAACAGAATCAAGCCACAGCACAACGGAATCAACACAACGGAATCACCACAACACAACGAAATCACCACAACACAACAGAAACAAGCCACAACACAATGAAATTATCACAACACAACGGAAACAAGCCACAACACAACATAATCAAGCCACAGCACAACGGAATCACCACAACACAACAGAATCAAGCCACAGCACAACGGAATCACCACAACACAACAGAATCAAGCCACAACACAACGGAATCACCACAACACAACAGAATCACCACAACACAACGAAATCACCACAACACAACAGAATCAAGCCACAGCACAACAGAAACAAGCCACAACAGAATCAAGCCACAGCACAACGGAATCACCACAACACAACAGAATCAAGCCACAGCACAACGGAATCAACACAACGGAATCACCACAACACAACAAAATCACCACAACACAACGAAATCACCACAACACAACAGAAACAAGCCACAACACAATGAAATTATCACAACACAACGGAAACAAGCCACAACACAACAGAATCGCCACAACACAACAGAATCGCCACAACACAACGGAATCACCACAACACAACGGAAACAAGCCACAACACAACGAAATCACCACAACACAACGGAATCACCACAACACAACAGAATCACCACAACACAACGGAATCACCACAACACAACGGAAACAAGCCCCAACACAATGAAATTATCACAACACAACGGAAACAAGCCACAACACAACAGAATCACCACAACCCAATCACCACAACACAACGGAATCACCACAACACAACGGAATCACCACAACACAACGGAATCACCACAACACAACGGAATCACCACAACACAATGGAAATAAGCCACAACACAACAGAATCACCACAACACAACAGAATCACCACAACACAACGAAATCACCATAACACAACGGAAACAAACCACAACACAACAGAATCACCACAACACAACAAAATCGCTACGACTAGGGATGCTCATATTGACCTTTTAACCATTAACCGATAAGAATTTTGACCACTTCTAAGTGTTTTTTTTTTTTTTTTTTTTTTTTTACTCTCGGGGCGCGTCGACACATGCAAGAAGCAATGGGAAAGAAGCATAATGTGTGGGAACATTTCGACAGAAAGGGTGACGAAGTTAGATGCCAAATAAGCTATGCGGTATTACAATACAGCAGCAGTACAAGCTCCTGGCTGGAAGCAAAATGAACGTCGCTTCCCAAGGCTGACCGCTCTAGCGAGGCGTCTCTGTATTCCTCAGGCATCAGTGCCATAAGAAGCCTTGTTTAATGCTTTTTGTAGTGTGGTTTTGTCTAACAGCTTATCTTGTTACAAAAAAACGGCTTACATTGTTGCAGCCATTAAAATAGTTTTGTTTTTAATGTCAAACTAGTTATATTTCATTTTGTTTATTTGTTACGGTAATTTAGAAAAATGTTTAGAGCAATTTTTTGTTTGTTAAATCAAGTTTGTTAAATTAAAGTTAAATTAAAGACAGTGAGTTAATCACATGTTTAATCAAATTAGCCTCTCAAATCAGCTCTTGACTCGTCTTGCCTATAATAAAATCCATACACTGTAAGTAATTGCTGTAAATTTACAGCCAATTTTCAACACTAAAATGCCGTTTTCTTGTTAAACAGTTTAATACTGTAGTTAGCAATGCATTGTGGGCTGCTTAATTTGGAGGAACAGGAAGGAGGCCCTAAACAGTATGCTAATGTTTTAAATTACAGTACACAACAGTATTTTTTGGAAACTGAGTGTTGACTGTGGAGTTTGGAGTACGTTCAGAAGTTTGATACAACAAATCGAGGCTACTGCTTTTGGACAATTTTCTTTAATAAAACCTAGAAATAATTTGCCATTAACTCCTGGGGAGACTTCAGAAAACATTATTTGGATAGGAGATTTTCCAGAAGAGGACACACAGTTTAGAGGACGTGCCGCATATCATCAAGTGTTCTTCATCAACCTCTATCGGGTCTTGCATCTACAAAATAAACGGTAATTGAAATCTTTTTCATTTTGCAAATAATGTTTGATATCAAACTGATGCTCAGGAGCTTATCTTGCTTGGTATTTGAACATTTCATTTAACAGTGAGGCTCAGATTTGAATAGCCAAAACAATATTACTTTTGGGTGTTTTTTTGTTTAATTTTGGTAACATTTGCAGTAGAACTCCCCCAATACCTGTAAAAAATAAAATTGCTACCCATAAGTTTTTGATTGCCAAATCTATTTAGCAGTTTGACTGTAGGTACTTAGCCTACCTCATTTGCCTGTAGGTTGCTCTCACCTAGTGTTTACTAATTATTGACCTTTTATCATTTTTCTTCTTAAAAATCTTATCATGGTAAGATTAATGTATTTGTTCCCTACAGCTACTTCAGCTGACATTGAGACAATTTAGTCTTCCTGCAAGTCCTAGTCTGATACTGCCTAGTACTGTATATTTCATTTAGATTCATTGATAGACACATTGTATATCATTTACACACGGTAATATGTATGCTTTGACTTGAAGTTTCAGGTGCAACTGGGCAAGTCCCAGTTAAAGGTTGGATAATCATCTTTGAGGACCGTGTAATCTCTTAGGACATCACACCAACATTTGCAATGGGACTTGCTGCTGTATTTGCAACTACATTCAACCTTCAGTTTCAAGATGAGGGACCCTGCTCTCTGGAATTCAGTTAGAGGTAAAAACTCTTCATTACTTGTCATCATTATATAGATACAATTAAATTAATGTGTTTGTATTTTTTTCCGCATAAAATGGTATTAGTACTGTACATTTCAAGGCACACACATGGTATTTTGCTTGACTATACGGCTTTATATACTAAATTGTAATAATTAAAAATATATGTGTATATATATATATATATATATATATATATATCCAAATAAATGTAATTACTAAACTAAATTAACTATTATAAACTAAATTACTGATCTGCCCACAGTGTCGCTATTTGATATTTGAAATGAGCTGATGACATCACTTTTTTTCTCCAGAGTGGCTGTACAGCCGAATCAAATTCTGTTGCATTATTTCCATGTTTAACACTGCTTTGAAAGAAATCTGCATTGTAAAAAGCCCTATAGAAATAAAGTTGACTTGACTTTAATATAATTTAATTTGATGTCACTTTTATGTCATTCAAGTCCACTCTATTTGTGCAATGAAGAAAGACAAAAACAAAACAATTCATTGCATTTAATTGAAAGCATGTTGTTACAACACTCTGATCTTAGACTATTTGGATTTCAGGTGCCTGGTTGGTATAAATCCAGAGAAAGGGACAAAGGCCAAAAGGGGCAAGGTTGTCTCCAAGAAGAACGGTATGATCGTCCAGAAGAAGTCTTTTGAGACACGTCGCCATGCTACTGAAGAATCTCCTTGACTTTTAATGGAACTTTGATATAAATCGGTGAGCTCTTTAATCTCGTTCTCTTTGTTTTGAGAGTCTGGCATTACCACATTAAACCACAAGAGAACTGGTATTATTAACTTTTGTAAGCATTAGCTTGGAGTGTATACTGTACATTCGTGATTTTACAGTTTATTTATTATTATGATTGTTTGTTGTTGTTTGACAGTGACAAAACTGGAATAATACTGCAGAGAGGAACAGCGGCTACCAAAGTGATGGACATCTCTCCTGGATCCATATAAACTAAGATGTAAATACACAAGCTACCTCAAATGACTATTTTAAGAGGTAAAAATACAAGCCTACCTCACAGGACAATTTAAAGAGTAACCTGAAATGAAATAAACCCTAAAATGTTTTAATTGCATATTATTGATGCCTACTGTCAAAATGTTTTACTGTACTTTGTAGGTCTTCAAACGTATGTGTTAAATTAAACTAGGTTTTATTTAACTAGGTTTTTCCCTTCATGTTTGGTAAGGGTTAGGGGCAGTCTCTGAGCAATTTAAGAATTTAAAGGGTTAGTTCACACAAAAATGAAAATTAGCCCATGATTTCCTACCCTCAAGTCATCCTATGTGTATATGACATTATTCTGTCATTATTCTATTTATATTAATAAATGTCCTAGCTCTTCCAAGCTTTATAACGGCAGTGATTGTTGTTCTGTTTTTTTAAGTCCATAAAAGTGCACATATACATCATATAACTGCTCCACACGGCTCTGGCGGGTTAAAAAGGGCCTTCTTAAGTGAATTATTGCTTCTAAAGTGAATTATTGTGTGAGAAAAATATCCATATTTAAAATTTTATAAAGTAAATTATCTAGCTTCAGGCTAATCACCGTTCGTATTATGAAAAAAGTGTAGCGCCTCTCGCAGTACAAAACACTTGCGCTATGTCTGACATTGCACACGAGTTACGCACGTCAGACGTAGCGTAAGCATTTTGAAATAAAAAGAAGAATCTAAAAGAAGAAATGTCATATATACTGACTTGAGGGTTAGTAAATCATGGGCTGGGTGAATTTACTCTTCAAGTTTATTGCCATAGTCTAAAGCAGGTTCTACTAGGCTCTTTTTGCTACTAGAAATCTCTTAGAAATGTCCAACAGGATTTTGTTTTATTTTTTCCATTTTTTGTATTCATGCTGACATTGACATTGCTCTTTGGAATAAAGGTATTTGATTTTGAAGTTATTGCTTATTTTCCATAATATTCACAATAATGCATATCTTAACCAATTGCCTATAGCCCTGAGAATACTGAAGTTAATTGCAATTAATATTGATTGCAATGAAGACTAATATTTTAGGAAACTGCTAAATTTATTGTGTTTCTAATACAGTAAAAAATAAAAAACTTATTTTAAAAAAATGCAGCATATTTCTGTGATTATTTGAAAATTATAATATATATTTATATATTGAAAATATATTGTTTAGGTTGTTACTTTAATTCTCACAGTTTACTGTATTAGACTGTGAAATCATTTAACAGTGTGACTACAGACATATACAGCATTTCTGGTTTACAGACTACTACTGTAAAGTCATTTTACATATGAATACCGTAAAAATAACGGTATACTGCTGGCGTCTCTGCTGCCAGCTCTTTACTGTAAATTATAGAAATACAGAAATATACCGTTTTTCTAGTTTACAGACTACTACCGTAAAATCATTTTACATATGAATACCGTAAAAATAACGGTATACTGCTGGCGTCTCTGCTGCCAGCTCTTTACTGTAAATTACAGAAATACAGAAATATACCGTTTTTCTAGTTTACAGACTACTACCGTAAAATCATTTTACATATGAATACCGTAAAAATAACGGTATACTGCTGGCGTCTCTGCTGCCAGCTCTTTACTGTTATTTTACAGGGAAATTTTTTACAGTGTAGATATAACACTTGAAGCATTACAATGTTAGTTAATTTATCCTACTATAATATTACATCCACAGTAAAAGGCATTTTTGACGAGCTGAGGCAGGCTGATAACCACAGCTCGCAACACCGCTTGCAAACGAAAAGAGCTAAATTTTTTGAGATTCGACAACCTTTCTTAAAATATGATTAAAAGATTTTGTAAGCATATTGGGTAATTGTGTGTGTTTTATTTCTGATGACGCAGTGAAACATGAGAAATAGTGCTATTTTCATGATTTATCAATTTTTTAATGTGGTTCAGATACAATAATATTTTGAGTTTCTTTTTTAATTTTAAATAAAAATGTAATTAAATTTCCTTCATTGTATCAACTCAAATTTTTAATTTCAATAAACTAAAAATTTTAAGGCAACCAGGTTACTTTTTTAAGTTAAACCAATAAAAAACAACAAATTTCTTTTTACCGTGTAGCAGCTGAAGAAACGTGAGCTGCTGCTGAACTCTAGCCTATATTTGCCTATATGTCACATAAGCCTATATGTCTCTGTGAAGAACGAGACTATTCTAAATTTCTATGTGTGAAATAAGAAGCTAATAAACACAGGATAATATGTTTTTTTGTGATTTTTCAACTGATTTTGGCTATTTTATATCAATAATGTTTACATTATGACTGCTAACAGGTGTAGCGATTAGCTCCATATAAAATGATAAATATAACGTTTTAACATAACCATATGCTTTTAGTTTAGTTTTTTTTTTTTTTTTTTAGAAAGACTAGATAATGTCGACTACTAAATTAAATACTGCACTGTTATTGGGCCATTTAGGCAGGCAAGGATTTGAATAATGGCAGTTAAAAAAAACAAAAGATTCGTAAATAATGAGGATTACGTCTAATACATTCAAAAGTTTGAAACGATCGTCGAGTTAGCACATTGTAGCATTAATTGAGCTGTTCTTCTTGCAAGACATTAGACAAAAGACTGCAAAAGTGTCTTCAGGCCAACAAACTTATTTGATAAAAGCATCTCTAAAAAAATCCATACATTGTCTTAGAAAATATTTAATAAAATGCATAGTTTTGGACATAACAGCTCAGATTTTAAATAAAGCATGACCACACTTGTGCCTTCCATTAAGTTGTAGTTATAAGTCATTATACATTCACATAATATTTTTATACATGAAAAATATTTCAAATATTTAATTTTTTTATTTTTATGTTTTAGCCTGTATATATCTATATTAATAACTGTCTCAGTAATTCTGAGTATCCAGCTGTAAGCTAGATCCAGCATGTAAAGTGTTGGCTTTCTAAATATATATTGGTTATGTGTATATTCAGAATAACTTATGAGCAGCTGTCTTTTTACTATGAGTATGTCTAAATGCTCCATTTGCCAAATCGGGGGGTGACAGGCAAGGAGTTAAAGCTTCTCTTGTTGACAACAGTCGGTTTATAAGTTCTTCTAATTTTTGCTCCCAAATGCACTTGTGGAGCAGCATTTACTGCAAACCAAAGCACTTTGAGTTATATTTAATTAATTTACAGCTTTTGGTATTAGATTACCACAGTTTTGTTTGAGATTAACCTAGAAATACAGTTATTAGTCACTGTGAAAACACTGATTTAAGCCTCCAGGATTGGCTAGCATTATGGACAGAGAATAGTTTGGCAAATACACCTCTTGGATAAAAATATCAAGGTCGCAATACCTCGATAGTGTCCATGTCAACAGATCATTTTTCATTTCCTGAACCGTGTCCCCAACAGGGTCAAATGCATCTGAAGTCCATTTGTTACTCTTAAATTGTTGGTGACTTGAGGGAGGGGTTTAAGAATGATGGAAAGAATGTGTGTGTGGGGGGGGGTGAAAATAAGAAGAGATAGACAGACATCCTGTCACTTCCTCTAATGGAGCATTTCTCCCCGTGTCGTGCGGATGGAGGAAAGGAAAGTGTGCAGGTGGGACAAAAAATCCACATAAACTCAATATATTCACACTGTCAATACACATTAGAGAAGTAATCAAAACAAGAACAACACTGCTCCTCTGCTTTACGGGCACAATAACATTCCATTGTAAAAGATTAAAATAAAAAATAAAAATCAATGGAGTTATGCAGGGAATCATATCCAAATGGATTTTGAAATTAATATTGGAGAGCTTAATTTTGTTTCGTGAAGTGGACTATCTTCTCCCCAAAGCCAATAGAGATGAGATGAGAGCTGCATTCAAAGGGTTTACAAGGGTTTGAGAAACCAAGTTATGAAACAGGACAGGCCTAAAAACACCAATTTTAAGAGAATATATACTGAATTATATTAGGGCAATGGCCTAATGGTAAGAGAGTCAGATTTGTAACCCGAAGGTTCGAGTCTCAGTACCGGCAGTAGGTAGGTGGGTGGAGTAATGGAACAGCACTCTGTTCCACTTTCATTACCCATAACTGAGCTGCCCTTGAGCAAAGCACCTAACCCCCAATCACTCGCCAGGCGCCGATGCAAAAAAAAAGGCTGCCCAATGTGTGTGTGTGTGTGTGTGTGTGTGTGTGTGTGTGAGCCTGTTTATGTGGTTTATGAGGACACAAATTTGTATAACTACATGGGTATTACACTGGTATTACACTATAAATGTGGTTTATGAGGACATATCAAATGTCCTCATAATTCAAATGGCCTTAAAAACATACTAAATGATGTTTTTTTGAGAAAGTAAAAATGCAGAATGTTTCCTGTGATGGGTAGGTTTAGGGGCAGGGGCAGTGTAAGGGGATAGAAAATACGGTTTGTACAGTATAAAAACCATTACGCCTATGGAGAGTCCCTGTAAACCACATAGACCAACATGTGTGTGTGTGTGTGTGTGTGTGTGCTTGTTTTTGTGAAATATCAGGACACAAATGTGTATAATGACATGAGTATGAAAAAGGTATTACAATGAGAGGGTGAAATATGAGGACATTACCCATGTCCCCACTTTTCAAAAGGCTTATAAATCATACAGGATGAGTTTTTTTTTGAGAAAGCAAAAATGCAGAATGTTTGCTGTGATGGGTAGGTTTAGGGGCAGGGGCAGTGTAGGGGGATAGAAAAGACGGTTTGTACGGTATAAAAACCATTACGCCTACGGAATGAACCTACATTTCACAAAAACAAACATGTGTGTGTGTGTTCAATACTCCCTGCAGTGTGTATGCACTTGAATGGGTGAAATGGAGAGCAAAACTTCCAAGTATGGAACACCATACTTGGCTGCACATCACTTTCATAATAATTTAATAAAATATTTCAACAATTTTGCTAAAAATCAGAAAAAAATGCCATTGGGGTAAAAAGAATAAACTTAATATAAACTAACTAACTAACTAACTAACTAAATAATAATAATAATAATAATAATAATAATAATATAAACTGAATTAACTCAAGATACATTCACAGAAAAAAAATATTTTATGTGGTTCAAATACAATAACATTTAGAGTTTCTATTTATTAAACCAATTTATTTCATTGTATCAACTAAAATTTTGTATTTCAATAAACTCAAAATTAAGGCAACCAGGTTACGTACTTTTTTAAGTTAAACCAACAATATTTTTTACAGTGTAAGATTTTACTAGTATCATAATTTTTTTATTATAGTTAAAGGGGTGGTTGCATGCAATTTTACTTTTTTAACTTTAGTTACTGTGTATTGTTGCTGCTTGAACATAAACAGTATCTGACAAGGTTAGAGCGCTGAAAGTTCAATGCAAACTGAGATATTGTCTTGTAAAATTACGGCAGTTTATTGCCTACAAAAATGGCTGGTTTGACCTACAACGAGCTTCTTTTCTGGATTGGTGACATCATAAACCCTTGCTATTAACATAAACACTGCCCCCGCGAACACGCAACAAAGTGGACGAGGCCACGTCGCAGTCATTACAGGAGAGAGCTGTTGCAGTAGGCTAGAGTGTTGCAGACATGCCATCAAAACGATGTTATTTTCACCACAAGTGCACCACTTCTGTGTTCGGCCTGTCTCAGGATGCTGGACTTCGGGAACAATGGTTACAATGTGTGTTTAATTCAGTTCCTGCTGATTACAATGCAAATTTAGCCATCTGTGCAGCACTTTTCATGGAAGACAGCTTCAAGAATCTTCACGAGTTCAATACTGGATTCGCTCAAAGGCTCAAACTAAAAGATGAAGCAGTTACCACATTAAAGGCAGAAGCTGCTGTTTATGGGCTCAAACCTGTAAGTAAATGTATTTTAATGTGTAGTGTCTGTGTGTGTTTTGGTTGCATCAAGACCAACGCTGTTTGGCTACGCTAGGCAGTTAACTAAATTGTTTCATACTTCTCCAACAAACAGCTACAAACACCAACGAACTTGTATGTGATCACATCCGCGAACATCGTTTATTTATATAAAACATATTATATAAACAAGTTGTTCATGCTACAAATAAAACAAAACTCAACTACTCAGTTGAATATTCGGATACAGTAAAATTTGAACCAGAATATGAAAAGATAACTAACAGCAGTGACAGTGACACTACAAAAATACTTGAAAAACGAAAATACTTCCCATTCACTAATGTCCATTTAAAGCCTTGCATGCAGAGGTTCTGCTTGACCTTCATCCCCGTATCTGGGTCTGATTCGGGCTCATATTGGTATTGCAATATTGACGCCATTTTTTACACCACAGATGTGACTTCTGCCCGTAATGGTAAGATGGCGTGGCGTTTCTGGACAACCTGTGCTTGGCACTGCAGCCAATAAAAATACATGAAACTACATTTGGCCATCTTACCAATAAGAGCATTGTGTTTTTCGGAGGGATGGGCTTCATTGAAGCAGGAAGCAAACGAGCCGTTCAAAGGACAGTGGAGACAGCGGTGTGGAATAAAGGTAAAATATAAGAAAAATACAGCGTAAAAAAAAAAGAAGTATTAAGACTGCTATAATGTTATACTGCGCCCCCATAAACACAACCAAGCCTAAAAAAAACACCACGGAACCACCCTTTTTACAAAAACTAAAACCATAAAAATATCTTTACTTGAAATAAATACATTTTTAAAAGACTGAAACTTTTCTTATTTTCATTTAGTTGTTTAGTTTCATTAACTTACCATGTACCAAACTAAAATAAAATTAATAAAAACTATACAGACAAAACAACACAACTACTAAAACTTTTGACTAAACATAAAATGAAAGCAGAATTAAATTGAATTAAAAATAGTATTAGAAACTATAGTATCTCAGTAATACTAAAATAACATATGGCAAAATATGTTAGTGCTAATGTGTACATATATAAAAATGCCGAACAATTTAGCTGTGCCTCTTAAGTTTCTAAATGCGCTCAAATGCTTGGGAAAATAATAATAATCATCAAGCCCTGGATAAAACCATAAAACCATTTAATTCCTTCATTCATTCAATTGGATGAATTTCTGTGTTGGCTGGCTGGTACGATCATCTGTTTAGAAAGGGCTCTGAAATAAAGTGGAACCATTAATGCTTGTATGCTAAATTGGTTAGTGAGAAGAATGAGATTAAAGGTCAAGACGTTCTCTGTTCTTACTCTTATTCATCCGGTAAAAGTAGAGGATGTGATAGACAGATAGATGTGTGCTGACTGTCCTGTCCCACCACATCATGGGAAAATGTTATGAGTGGCCCAACAGAGACAGACAGAGAGAGGGACACATATTGCTGACTGAGCTGGGAGGGTTCCACTGGAACACATAAAAGTCAAGGAGATCCTTTTGACAGATCAAGAGAGAGATTTAGAAAAGTCTCACTGTATTGAGCAAAGGGCAAAAGGATAGATCAAACCACAGCTGCTCCCATGAGTGTGAAATGCAGGCCTCTAGTGCTCTCCAACAGAAAGCGAGAGCGAACACTTTCTTTCCTCCAAATTTACAGTAAACGATAAAAAAAAAGTCAGTGCAGAGCAAGAGAAGATATACAGAGGTGGTAGCAAGGGCAGAGCGATAGAGAGACGGCGAGAACAAATAGGAGGAGGAATAGGTGCTTTCTGATAGATGATTCTCTCCATTTTTATATACGTTTTTGTAGTGATAAGAAGATGAGTTCTTGTGGATGGGGATGAGGATTGGTGCTGTGGAGAGAGAAAGTGCTTAAACGAAGGCAGCTCATGCCATTACTAATGAGATGGAGGCAGACTGTCCTTCACGTGTGACCACGGGACACGTCTATATGACACACACACATAATGCACATTATTACGACATAACCAACAGTGTCCACATTTTCTTCTTTAACATCCATGCCTATTTGCAAAAAAACAGACAGAATATCAAAAATGGACGCTTTTTACATCTCTGGGTTTGGAATTCGGGGAACAAAAAGAGAGATGGGATAAATGTGTTAGTTTAAAGTCACAAACTGAACTGAACTGTTATTTTTTTAAATGCTGGGGCTATATAACACAATGTATAGGGTTATTGTACCTATTAAGTTCAAGTACCCATTTAGCACACTACTATTTTTGAGCTCAGATTATAAAAAGAAAAAATGTATCATCCTTATCGATGTCTTATTCAAGTGATGTGTTTGTTAATATATACCCCTCTGTAATTTCAAGCTAATCAGACCATTGCACACTGAGATATGGGTATTAATGTGTTCACACTGTCTGGTGGCCATTTTGAAAGCTGTCTGAAAACTTAAAAGCCCCTTAAATATGCATTTTTATTTTGGATAAGTAAAACTTCTTATTGCAAAATTAAAAGATTAATATTTAGACTTTTGGATATTATATCCTGGAAACTGGATGTGGGAAATAATAACAGTTAGATCCAAAAAATAGTTTTAGCAACATAGTGCAGTTGCAGCAGAACAATGTTAGCTTACTAGCTGTATAAGATTCTGTGCTACACTAATATATTACTTCACAGGCATTATTCTCCTTCTTCTTTCGGCTGTTCCCTTCAGGGGTCGCCACAGCGAATCATCTGCCTCCATCTAGTCCTATCCTCTGTATCCTCTTCTCTCAGACCGAATATTCATGTCCTCCTTCACTACATCCATAAACCTCCTCTTTGGTCTTCCTCTTGAGCTCCTGCCTGGCAGCTCTAACCTCAGCATCCTTTTACCGATAAATTCACTCTCCCTCCTCTGAACATGTCCTAACCATCTCAGCCTGACCTCTCTAACTTTGTCTCCAAAACATCTCATATGTGCTGTTCCTCTGATGTACTCATTCCTGATCCAATCCATCCTCGTCACCCCAAAGAGAACCTCAACATCTTCAGCTCTGCTACCTGCTACCACTCTGCTACCACTGGGCGGCAGAGGCTCAGTGGTTCAAGTAGGTTGTCTACAAACCAGAGGGTTGGCGGTTCAATCCCCGGGTTCCACCTGACCAAGTGTCGAAGTGTCCATGAGCAAGACACCTAACCCCAGCTGCTCCCGATGAGCTGGATGGCGCCTTACATGGCTGACATCGCCGTCGGTGTATGAATGGGTGAATGTGAGGCAAAAATGTAAAGCGCTTTGGATAAAAGCGCTATATAAATGCAGTCCATTCCATAAATGCAGTCCATTTACCTCTAGCTCTTCCTCCTGTCTTTTCCTCAGTGCAACCGTCTCCAAACCATACAACATCGCTTGTCTCACTACTGTTCTGTACACCTTTCCTTTCATTCTTGCTGGTACTCTTTTATCACACAACAGACCTGACACTTTTCTCCACCCATTCTAACCTGCCTTCACACGCTTCTTCACCTCTTTTCCACACTCCCCATTGCTCTGGACTGTTGACCCTAAGTACTTAAAATCCTACACCTTCTTTACCTCTTCTCCCTGTAACCTCACCGTTCCACTTGGTTCTCTCTCTTTCACACACACGTATTCTGTCTTGCTGCAATTAACCTTCATTCCTATTCTCTCCAGAGCAAACCTCCACCTCTCTAGACTTTCCTCCACCTGCTCCCTGCTCTCACTACAGATCACAATGTCATCCGCAAACATCATAGTCCATGGAGATTCCTGTCTGACCCCATCTGTCAGCCTGTCCATCACCACCGTAAACAAGAAGGGGCTCAGAGCCGATCCTTGATGCAGTCCCACCTTCACCGTGAAGTCCTCTGTCTCACCTACGGCACACCTTACCACTGTCCTACTGCTCTCATACATATCCTGGACCACTCTAACATACTTCTCTGCCACTCCATACCTCCTCATTCAATACCACAGCTCCTCTCTTGGCACCCTGTCATTTGCTTTCTCTAAATCTACAAAGACACAATGCAGCTCTTTCTGACCCTCTCTGTACTTCTTCAATTAACATTCTCAAAGCAAATAATGCATCTGTAGTGCTCTTTCTTGGCATAAAATCATACTGCTGCTCACAAATGTCCACTTCTCCCCTGAGCCTTGCTTCCACTACTCTTTCCCACAGCTTCATTGTATGGCTCATCAGCTTAATACCTCTGTAGTTTCCACAACTCTGCACATCTCCGTTGTTCTTAAAAATCGGCACCAAACCACTTCTCCTCCATTCCTCATGCATCCTCTCACCCTCTAAAACCTTTGATAAAAACTGTTGAACAGCCTAGATAAAAACTCTCCTTCCATTTCTCCTAGACACTTCCATACCTCCACTGCCGTGTCATCAGGACCAACTGCCTTTCCTCTCTTCATCCTCTACAAAGCTCTCCTAACTTCACCCTTGCTAATACTTTCTCCTTCCTGGTCAACAATATTTGCCTCTACAACGCTTCTCTCCCTGTCATTTTCCTCATTCATCAGTTCCTCAAAGTACTCCTTCCATCTTTCCCTCACCCTCCTGTCACCTGTCAACACATTTCCATTTCTATCTTCTAACCTGCTGCACATCCTTTCCATCTCTATCCCTCTGCCTCTCCAACCGATACACATCCCTCTCACCTTCCTTACTATCTAACCTTGCATACATGTCCTCATACGCCTTCTGTTTGGCCTTTGCCACCTCTATCTTAACCTCACGCTGCATCACCCTATATTCCTGTCTACTTTCCTCTCTCCTCTCACTGTCCCACTTCTTCCTAGCTAACCTCTTCCTCTGGATACTCTCCTGGACTTCCTCATTCCACCACCAAGTCTCCTTGTCTTCTTTCCTCCTTCCAGATGACACACCTAGCACCTTTCTACCAGTCTCCCTGATCACTTCGGCTGTAGTAGTCCAGTCATCTGGAAGCCCTTCACAGGCATTACTGGCTTGTACTTTTAAATCCATTATATTATAAATGTACAGTTTATTGATGTTCTGTGGTTTACACTGTTGTAATTTTTTAAAACCTCATATTAACTTAAGGTGAGCTTAAAGAGTAAACTACTATGAAAATCACAGCTTCAGTGTGACATCAATAAGAAAAAGTATAATTTGATAGATATTTTCAATAATAGCAATCCATAATAAAACAAATATGAACCTACATTTATTTAGCAAAATTGTCCTTTTAAATTTTATTTAATATTAAAAAACATTTTTTTTGCTGTTCCAATAAAGCTCAGTGTGCTCCTTTAAGCTCATCCACATTGAATGTCTGTGTAAATACTTCATAAACGGACTTTAAATATTAACTGATCAAGTTCATCTTTAAACAAGTATTCTTTAAAAATGTTGTTTAAACTAAACAAGAATGTTGCTTAAAAAATGTTGTGAGCCTATTAACAGGGGTGTGCTTAAAGGGTACAAACATGTATCCATTAAGCACAGCCAGACTTTTTGCATATTTAAGATGTACATCTTAATTGATATGCCTTTGTCATTTACAATAAAATTATATATTAATGTGTGAAAGATTAATCTTTTATTTTAACATAACTTGTACTGAAACCAATACCCTGGACTAAAATGTCTCAATGTAGACTTTTGTGAGCTTAACTTTTACTCAAGTGTTTTAAATGTAATTTAAATATTTTAAATAAACAACAATTTAACATAAACATTTATTTAAAGATTATTTTAAATAAATAATTGTTCAGTTTCTTAAGGTATAGAGAATGCATAACCACAGTCTGTGAACAGGGTCTACAAAGGTTTGAAAAAGCTGTCCTAAAAAGATATGACTTTGGTCACTTTAGATTAGGGTCTAATTCTCACAATTTAATTAACTATTAATTACATCTTTTGCTTCAATAAACTCCTAGTCCTAATTACTGCTTATTAATAGTTAGTAAGGTAGTAGTTAAGTTTAGGTATTGGAAAATTAACCCAAATTACTCACCCTCAAGCCAGGTGTGTGAGACATTCTTCTTTCAGACGAATAAAATCATACAAGTTACATAAAAAAAATGTCCTGTCGCATTATAATAGCAGTGAATGGCTGATCTGTTTTGAAGTCCACAAAAGTGCATCTATCCATCATAAAAGACATCTGCACGGCTCTGGGGGTTTAATAAAGGCCTTCTGAGATGAAGCGATGCGTTTGTGTGAGAAAAATGTCCATATTTAAAACTAAAATAACTAGCTTCCGAATGGTATATCGGTTGTTAAAACCATTACTGTCAAACAACTCGTTCTGGATTTTGTGTTTTTCAACAGATTATTATATATTGAGGATTTTTTTACTTTATTGAGTAATTCATAAACATAAATAATCAGCACATTCTCACAAGGGAAATGTTTATCAGTGCCTCTCCAAAATGTGGTGTTGTTCTTATATTTTAAAATGTGGACACAGTATGAATTGTATACTATTTATACTACTAATAATTATTAATACAAATGTATTACATTTATATAGCTCTTATCTCGGCACTCAAAGCCTCAATCACGACCACTACCAATGTGCAGCATTCACAAGGTTTATCTTTACTGTAGGTTTGTCTTTCATTATTCCAACCATGACACTCATATAAAGAGTACATGACATATAATTACATGTAATATTAAGTAGCTTTTACCTATATAATGATTCCCATTTAAAAATTGTATAGAGAAAATCTTTCAAAAGATTCATTCAAATCTTGAAATGGTTTCACAAAGATTTCAAATAAGTCAATTTTCTTCTTCTGACCTGCCTCTATCCTCCCTCTGCATTATTATGTATGCTTTTACTTTCTCTAGTATAGAGCCCAGTAGGTCTGATCCGGTTATGGAGACGACAGATAGGGAAAGTGGCTGATATGGAGCTGTCGGTCCCCTCCTAATATTGGATTGTGTTTCTGTGTAATCCCTCCCCAATCACCCTCTATAAAACGCATCCCCTGCCCCATATCCCTTCTCAGAGGAAGCGCTCTAATACTAACACTACATGTATTCTTTTACATTTTCCACACCTGGGTAGTCTTGAGTGGGGAGTAAATTCAAGCCCAAAAATAATTCCTTTTTATAAAAATGTAGCATTTTTACAGTCCTCTTGGGTTTTGCCATGTCCTCTTCTGTGCACTACTATCATCTAACGTTGGCAGTTTCCTTCAGCTCCGAACACTGATCAGAATATTCATAAGCGATCGATCCACTTGAATCTCTTTCTCATTGTATCCTCTAGACTGTAACTCCCTTCCCCCTCTCATATTTCCCACCCTTGCTCTTCCTCTTTTGGGGCAAAGGTTAACTAATGAAAAAGATAAAAATGAAGAACAAAGCAAGAAGGAAAACGCTCCTATAAAGCGCAGTTCAAAGGGATTTTGAAATGGAGAAAATGAAGGGGTTGTAGAGGTACATAGTACACTGTTTTGCTTTCCTGCTTAGATCCCGTAAAGGGCCGTTTGCTCTTTTAGTTGTAATATGTTGCAGTTAGAATCTCATGCAATAAATATATGTTGTTCTTAATTTGTTTATGGCTGCCCCTGGTTTATAAGTTACAAGCCAATATCCCCAGGCAATGACTTTCAACAGCTCACTAGAGAAATTAATAGGAGTTCAAATATATAAGATCACTTATGAAAACACGACACATTTTATTATTTGTTATTTATTATGAGTAAAAAATAAGTAAAATGTATATATTTATGAATATTTAATTATTTTGGTATCATGTATTTTGATTTCTTCACAGGCTTGTGTAAAACCTGATAATCATGTTCTCCCACATGATAAAAGTAGCATCTTGAGTTTTAATAAAAACAATCTGACCATCTGTACAAACTGTTCACATTATCACAAATAAAAGTAGATTAAAAACGGTTGAATCTTAAAGGGAACTTATTACGCAAAATTCTCTTTCATAAGGTGTTTGAACATTGATGTGTGTCCACAGTGTCTGAAAACAACCAGCCTGTGAAAATGTATAAAAATCAAAAGCAATCTCTTTACTTTCCTCCTACAATGACATCATTGTAGGAAGAAGCCCTGCCCATAGCCGGTGAAAATCTGCCTTATTAGAATAGACACAACCATGAGTGAGAAGGACTGAGTGAGCCATTTTTGTATCATCACCGTAGCAGCTGGAGTCATTTTTTTTGTGCAGACCTCTGGAGACTCCATGTCTGGTCCCTGGACGGGACGCGGAGGTTCTAGGTGGTCTGCCACAGGCTGTGGCAGACACCATCGCTTCGGCTAGAGCTCCCTCTACGAGGCACCTCTATGCGTTGAAGTGGAACCTGTTCGTCGACTGATGCTCTTCTCATCGAGAAGACCCCCGAAGGTGTTTGATCAGGGCCGTGCTTTCCGTCCTACAAGATGGGTTGGAGAGAAGGCTGTCTCCCTTTTCGGTCGACGAATCGTGCCTGGAATTCGGGCTGGACTACTCTCACGTAATCCTGCCCAAGGTTCCCACCACTCCCTTCCGGGACTAGGTGGTGAATCTGCAAGCGCTGCCTTCGGAGGATGCAGACCCAGCCCTGGCTTTTCTTTGTCCTGTCCGAGCACTTCGGATGTATGTGGACAGAACGCAAAGCTTTAGGAGCTCAGAGCAGCTCTTCATCTGTTACAGCAGAAGGAAAAGGCTGTCTCCAAGCAGAGGATGGCCCACTGGATAGTGGATGCCATTGTCTTGGCTTATGAGTCCCAAGATGTGCCCTGCCCGCTCGGGATTGGAGCCCACTCCACCAGGGGTGTAGCCTCTTCCTGGGCGCTGGCTCATGGCGCCTCGCTGACAGATATCTGTAGAGCTGCGGGCTGGCCGACACCCAACACGTTCGCTAGATTCTATAGCCTACGTGTAGAATGCCCTTTGGAGCATCCCAGCTGGAGTCATTTTTTTTGTGTGCTAAAAAGGCACAAGAGTCTCCAGAGGCTCCCACCATCCAAGTCACTAAGGACAGTGTGGTTAAATTAAATTTTCGAAGGAAATGTCCCGAAGAAGATTAAGTCTTATACGTTTGCGCAATACCAAACTTCAGATCCAGACAAGTATCACACATCATAATAATATCATAAATATTAGTTTCCTAGGTAAAAATTGCACATGAAGGCCCTTTGACAAGCCAGGCTCATTGGAAATACATGACTCTGCCTACATTTTTGCAACACACGAATTATGTACCTCCAGGTACGTTTACCTGCACTTTTTGGGTGAAACGTCCACCGGAGGCACTAAGTGGTAATATTTTTTCTCCATTCCCAGACTGATCTCATGAAATGGTGTATGTATGACACGGCAATTCGTATGCCCTTTTGGCGTGCTATAAAGACGCATAATCGCTTTTTAGTGTGTTTATCAACGCCGTTACATTCTATCCCCCTACACTGCCCCTACCTACCTCACACACACACACACACACACACACACACACACACACACACACACACACACACACACACACACACACACACACACACACACACACACACACACACACACACACACACACACACACACACACACACACACACAGCCCCTAAACCTACCCATCACAAGCAACATTCTGCATTTTCAAAAAAACTATTAAGTATGTTTATAAATCCATTTACCTTGTGGACACACACACATATTCAGACACATTTTTAACGCGTAACTCAAACTCTTCCCTAAACCTACCCATTTGTGTATTATAAAAAACAGGATATAACAGTCAGATACGACTGCATGTATAATTTATTCAGAAAGTACAAATATCCCAAGTGTTCCGAGGCCAAACAATTGATTTGTGTGAAGAAAATCCCCAAAAGCGATCAGTAACGTCGAGTACATCCGCCGAATATTAATAATACATTCCAAATATTGCCGCCGGAAGAAACGTCACGTCAGCTTTGACAGCATTGGCTGTCGTGTGTCTCGTGACCAATTGCGTTATTACGTCAGCTTTGATAGTAAAATGCCATTGGCTCTCGTGTGTCTCGTGACCGATCGCGTCATTCAACTTGTGTGTATCATTTGAATCCTGTTTGAATCAAAAATATCAATGAACGAGTGCGTGTGTGTTCTGTTCACAAAGGAGCGCGATCATCATTTCAACGACTAAAACATTAAGATCAACTCTGTTCTTCACATGAAGATATCGAATGACTTCAGAAGACTTGGAATGCAACAAGTTAATACTTTTATACAGTTTTTGGTCAGTTTTTGCAATAAATACATGTGACTGTACATTTATTTGCCTGTTACTGTTACGTGTTTTATATTGTTGAGAGTTGGTAAGTTTAGGGTAGGAGTGGAGTTAGTTACTCCAAAATATAAAATTAGGCTATAAATATTAATTTTGTGAGATCAGTCATGTTGCGCATCTGGAATGGAGAAAAAATATTACCACTTAGCGCCTCCGGTGGACGTTTTACTCCAAAAGTGCAGGTAAACGTACCTGGAGGTACATAATTCAGCTGTTGCAAAAATGTAGGCAGAGTCACGTACTTCCAATTAGCCTGGGTTGCCCTTTGAAGTCACCCACTTGAATAACATTTTTGCATAACATGTGAAGTTTGAACACATGTCGTTATTTTTTTATTCTGCCATGCTCACCGGTTAATCAACGTTTGACAACACCAGTAATACCGGTATCACCGACTGGGCTTTTAAATCACTATTTCTATCTAACCGAAAGCAACATGCACACTTCGGAGCCGAACGCCGTTGATGAAGCATCTGACTGCCTGCCATCTAGCAAGAGAGAGAGAGAGAAAGCGTGTGCTGGGGGAAACTGCTCGTGTTGGCCAGACGGCACAAGACAGCGCGACCGCGATCTCACTGCTGCTGAGAGAGCTGCTGTTTTAACAGCAAACTGAGCAAATTGCACTTTACACAACACACACACACCACACACAGTTGGTTCGGTGGACGTGTTCCTTTTTCTGGTGAGAGCAGAAAACAGGCTGCACATAACCTGTTATTTCTGCCGCGGTCGATCCCTGGGTGCTTCAAATTTTCCTCACAAAAGAGCTACACGGGTGACGTGCTGTCCTTTTCAGAATGTCTTTCCACCCGTGCGTTTCTGTATCGCGTGCCTGGGCTTAGACCACGCTGAGGCGACGTTTGAGGATAGCTTGTGTTCTCACTGTGGGAACATGACTATCTCGATGCTTAGGTCGAGACTCGCCTACCTCCGGGAAGGTGGAGTCCCCCTACCCATAGCTCGATCTAGGTCTATTCCTGCCCAGCAGAATAGACCTACTTTGATGGATGGCCGGGGTAACCTGAGGATCACGGTTAGGGCAAACCCATCGAGTGAGCCTCCGCGGGACCCTAATCCCTTACAAGCACCGCAACCGATGGTTCTTCCGGGAGACCCCGTCGGTGTCTTCCAGGGCACCCGTGGACGAACAGATGTCTACGGGTGGTCTACGCTCCCATTGCATGTCACAACTCGCCCGCCCCCTCCTGTTATGGAGTCTGAAGTATCTGAGGTCACTTCGTGCCACTCACATTCCGGGCCGGCTCAAGCGTGCGGCCGACGAGCCCTCTCGGCAGTCAGTGCTTCCGGAAGAGTGGAGACTCCATCCCCAGTTGGTCCAGGTGAGTTGGGATCGCTTCGGGGCCACACAGTTAGACCTGTTTGCCGCCCCGGACACGGCCCATTGCCAGTGGTTTTATTCCCTGACCGAGGGGACCCTCGGCACGGATGCGCTGGCACACAGCTGGCCCCGGGGCCTGCGCTAACATGCATTTTCCGCCAGTGAGCCTTCTTGCACAGACTCTGTGCATGGTCAGGGAGGACGAGGAGCAGGTCCTGTTGACATGGTTCCGGGAACTAGTGCTCCTTGCAACAGCACCTCCTTGGCCCATTCCTCTGAGGAAGGACCTCCTGACTCAGAGACGGGGCACCCTCTGGCACCCACGTCCAGACCTCTGGAGACTCCATGTCTGGTCCCTGGACGGGACGCGGAGGTTCTAGGTGGTCTGCCACAGGCTGTGGCAGACACCATCGCTTCGGCTAGAGCTCCCTCTACGAGGCACCTCTATGCGTTGAAGTGGAACCTGTTCGTCGACTGATGCTCTTCTCATCGAGAAGACCCCCGAAGGTGTTTGATCAGGGCCGTGCTTTCCGTCCTACAAGATGGGTTGGAGAGAAGGCTGTCTCCCTTTTCGGTCGACGAATCGTGCCTGGAATTCGGGCTGGACTACTCTCACGTAATCCTGCCCAAGGTTCCCACCACTCCCTTCCGGGACTAGGTGGTGAATCTGCAAGCGCTGCCTTCGGAGGATGCAGACCCAGCCCTGGCTTTTCTTTGTCCTGTCCGAGCACTTCGGATGTATGTGGACAGAACGCAAAGCTTTAGGACCTCAGAGCAGCTCTTCATCTGTTACAGCAGAAGGAAAAGGCTGTCTCCAAGCAGAGGATGGCCCACTGGATAGTGGATGCCATTGTCTTGGCTTATGAGTCCCAAGATGTGCCCTGCCCGCTCGGGATTGGAGCCCACTCCACCAGGGGTGTAGCCTCTTCCTGGGCGCTGGCTCATGGCGCCTCGCTGACAGATATCTGTAGAGCTGCGGGCTGGCCGACACCCAACACGTTCGCTAGATTCTATAGCCTACGTGTAGAACCGGTATCTTCCCGTGTACTCACTTCTCATAGTCGGTAGCACCGAAGTGCCCGTTCTAGTGTCGGCTTGCTGTGCCACTCCCTTCCTCTGATTAAATACAAACCCAACAGATCACTCAGATCAGCAGGATCAAATCAGTTAGAAATACCAAGAGTTCACTCAAAGCAAGGAGAGTCTGCCTTTAGCTATTATGCCAGCCGCAGTTGGAACCAGCTTTCTGAACAGATCAGATGTGCTCCAACAGTAGCCACATTCAAATCCAGACTCAAAACACATCTGTTTAGCTGTGCATTTACTGAATGAGCTCTGAGCACTGTATGTCCGACTGATTGCACCCTATCTTATCTCTTTATTCTTTTTATAATTGTTTTAGTTTACCTTTGTTCTTATCTTTGGTTATTGTTATTTTATATGTTATTTTGAGTTAAATATGATGAGTGAAAACTGGGTTTGATGGAAATAGTAAGTTTGACAATAAGGTTTGAGTATGTGTAAATCTGTGGAGGGTATGATGAGTGAGAATGGGTTTAACAAGAAGGTTCCTGAGTAAAAATCAGGGAATAGTGATTAAAATGGATGTTATGAACGTATTTGAGAAAGAAATGAATAAGACGTGTTCTAATAAAGATGGTACATGTATGTAGGCTGTAAACTGAAGAATGTTTTATTTTTATATCAGACCATTATTGTGGATCTGACCATTTTATTTTATCTTATTTTTATTTTATTTTTTTATTATTATTATCTTTACAACTGTTTTAACTATGCTTGTTTTCAAATTTTAATTTGTCCATATGGTATTCTTTTTTCTCATGCATTTGTTACCACTGTATTAATTAATTTCTATGTAAAGCACTTTGAATTGCCATTGGGTATGAAATGTGCTATACAAATAAACTTGCCTTGCCTTGCCTTCCTCATGTAATGGATACGTGCGTTTAAATGCTCCAGTTGAGTTCCCCAGCATGGCGAACCCTGTCGAGTCCTCCGCAACCCACGGCAGTCAGACGTGGCGGAGCATCTGACGCCAGGTCTAACAATAGTATGCAGTGTGGAACTTGTGTTAGGCTGGGTTCCATATGTAGTGACCCCCACGGCGGTCCCATATGTGTATTCTCCACGGTATGGCTCCCTACGGCGAGCCCGTGGCTTTCCCTTGGCAGAGCCCGCTCTGCTGTCTCAGTGTGGTGACTGTCCCCCGCCCAGCTGGGCCGGGGCCACCCCTGGGACCCCCGTATGTAGCACTGCCTACGGTCAGTCCATACGAGTATTTCCACATGGTATCCCCTTTCAGGATAGAGAAGGGGTCCGAGGGACTCCGGCAGTGTGCTGGAAGTGGTAGTAACTGTGGCGTTTTACATAGGGATACCAATTTGTAGGTCTAAGTCTGACGTACGTCGAACATGACCGACTGAAAGGGAACGTCTCGGTTACGTATGTAACCCTCGTTCCCTGAAGGAGGGAATGGAGACGTACGTCCGTCGCCAAAGTTGCTGTACCATCACTGCAGTTTGAGCCACGGTTCGGCTCCTCAGTGAAAAACAACGGTGCGTGGTGATCGCTTCCGCTTTATACCCGCGCAGCGGGGCAGGGTGCGATATGCAAGGCAGGCACGCCAATGTTCACTGATAGGGGCTCCCAGAAGTGATCCCAATTCGTCGGTCTAAGTCCGACGTACATCTCCGTTCCCTCATTCAGGGAACGAGGGTTACATAAGTAACCAAGACATTTTGTTGATGCCTGTTGCTCTTGAAGCTCCGCCCTCAAGAGCTCTTGAAGCTCCGCCCTCTTCTTAAAAAAAGTGGCCAGAGCAATTTTAACATGCTATAAAAAATGTTTTAAGGGTATTTGTAAATAAAACATCACACACATTCTAGGGACATATTTTATATCTTATAAAAAGGTGCAATAATATTAAATATTTATATGATAAAAACAAATTTAAGTTCTGATGTTATTTCAAAATGCCTTTGGATACTTGGAGATTTACAAATGAATAATACATTTCTATGACATCTATTCACAGTGAAACAGTGTAAGTTATTTCTCAATACACAATCTCACTCTAATTGTGTACCTAAAGTCTAAAAACACCTTTATAAACTAATCATCCTTTTCTACAGACTCTGGTATTCACAGGGAAGAGTTTAGAGGCATCATTGATATTTCACACAGGAATAAAAGTCAATCAAGGACAGACCAATGAGCATGAAATATGAAAAGGAGACATTCCCGTTTTAAACACAGCGGAATCACATAATGACTTTAAATGCACCACTAGCACAGACTCTCTCCTACCACTATACACACTCATTGACCACGCTCTAGAGAAACCCCCCCCCCGTCTCTTAGACACGTCTAATCCTGCGTAATGAATTGGAATCCTTTTCTTCCTCAGTCAAGTAAAAAGGGATTAACTGTAATTAAATGTGTAATATTAGAGAATAAATGTTTTACACTGAAAGAGTAATGTGTTTAATGGTGTGGAATAAAATAATTATACTAAATAGTTGCTCTTGTAAAAACAGAACTGGATCTAATACTTTATCCAGAGGCCTTTAAAAAAAAAAACAACTAATGGTGATTTTTATTGATCAAATTGGTTCATTAAGGATGAAGTGTGTATTTTATGTGGTACTTTCTCTGAAACACTAGTGATGTCACTGTGAGTAAGGTTTAATGTTGCTGGTTGTGTTAGGAAACCCTAACTGAAGTGTTCAAACTTCCAATATTTAATGTAGACCTTCTGAATGACCTTCCCCTCTCTCGCTCTCTTTTATATTGGCATAATATTTTATAATGTCATTCTCTGCTATGTAAACAGGATAAATTGGAGTCTTTGTTTAAGCGCAGTAGGTTATGGACCGGTACATTTATACTAATATTTAATGTAACCGGAGTAAAAATATGTGACCGTGTCAAATAACCAAAGGTATTTTTTAAATATCAAATAATGTTCATTGTTTATATGATTGTAATTACACCTTTTATGCATTTCAAATATATTAAGTTGTCTCATACCCACTGTGCAGGAACCCTGCAAAACAATGTTTGACAACCCAATGTACATTTATTTTAAAGGTGGGGTAAGTGTTATTTCAAAACCGTTTTAGAAAAAGGACTCAGGCCGAGTGGAATAACAAACTTGCAGCAAATCAGCAGGTAAGGGGTGTGTCTAATATTGATGGTGAGAAGAGAGGCTCAGTGCGCGTCATTATTCAAAACACAAGACACATAACGGACATTAGCCGAGAACTAATATATGCTGGCTTTTGCTTGGATATGCTCGTGTGTCATGTTCACTTGTTTGTCCATTTGCGATCCTATTGTCCTTCACTTAAGCGATGATAAAGACCCGTTTATTTCCACACCGTATGGAGCACCTACATCTCCTCACTGTCTGTTTCAAGCGTCAGCTCACAAAATGTGTCCGGACAAGTAAGATGCTTATACGACTAATATACATTTGTTTCCTCTTTTCATGATCTATATAATCCTAATCCGGTCATAATTGTAATATGTTGTTAGTTGGACTGTTGTGCTTCTGTACTATCGAGTTTTCATTAGAACGGTTTGTGTTTTTTTCATTGAATATTCAACCTGGATTAGTTACACACACAGATTCTGCCATAGTCGTTGTCTTGGTTACGTATGTGTGGGGCGGAGCTATCCAAATAGGGCCGAGACCCTTTTTGGGGGTAGGGGCGTGTTTGCTTTGGTGATTTGAAATATCAACAACGGTTACCAGATATCACTTACCCCACCTTTAATACAAGTGCGTTTTCTTTATATTAAACGTGATTTAAAGTACATTTAATGTAATTTAATCTCACCAAAGCTGCATTTATTTGATCAAACATACAGTTAAAACAGTGAAACTGTGAAATATTAACAGTGTTCATATAAATAAACTGGTTTTCTGTAATTTTGTTGTACTATATTCTGTTGTAATATACTATTTTAAAATGAAATTCATTCCCTTGATGCATAACATTTTTGTGGAAACAATTTTTTTTTACAGGATTCTTTGAAGAAGGGTTATAAGAACTTATAAGTACTTAGAATTATAAATAGTACTTTTCTGTAATATTAATTCATAAATGGTTTTTGTTTTTTTGTATTAATTTAATATGCATTTGCTTAAAAAAATATTTTAACCTTACTTACCTTAAACTGAAGTAATTTAAGTAATGATGCTAAAAATTCAGTTTTGCATCACAGGAAAAAATACAATTTTAAAATATATTACAATAGAAACCTGTTAATTTTTATTGTCATTTCTCAGCGTTAGTGTTTTGATCAAATAAACTGATCACTGTACACTTTATTGTGTTCACTCAGTGATCTGAGACTGGTGACCTTGTAACTGAGCTCAGTTTGCAAACAGTACAGGAGCAATGACAGGTCGACCAGAAAGACAGAGTAAAGGAAGCGTGTGTGTGTGTACATGTATGTGTGTGTGTGTACGTGTGTTCAGAAGGATCACCATAGTGCCGGCAATGAAATGTGACAGGCTCAACTGTTAGAGGCCATGCAGAAAATAGTTGCCATACGGCCATGACAAGCACAGGGTGACAGAGCTACAGTTACACTTCTGACAGCTCTCAGTTTCAGTGTGTGTGTGTGTGTGTCTGACGAGAAGAGGAACAGGCAGAGAAGAGTGTGCATGTAAAGTTAAAATTAAGATTAATGAGAAATTAATGTTTCTTATATGGCCACTTTTGGACTTAAGTAGACTTAAGTCAACTAACCCTTTTGTTAGTTTATTTTATTTGTATACTAACTAAAAAAGTAATTCTGTCTTTATGACTTTTTCTGAAAGTAATGTTAATGGAGTCATTCCCATAATTTTTATCAACAACATGGAAGACTTTTGTTTTCAAAGCTAAAATTATACTGATCCTAATTATAGTTAGTCAAGTCACCTTTATTTAAATAGCACTTTTTACAATGCCGATTGTTTCAAGCCAAAGGCAAAGTTGTCAAGGAAATAAAACTCCTTCAGGGGCCAAAATGGAGAAAAAAAAAGAAAAAAAAACTTGGGAGAAACCAAATTCGGGCTCAGTCGGGGTGCCTGGCCAATGAACAAACAGTGTATGATTATGATTCTGGCAACATTACAGGTCAGAAGTCATATTACATCAATAGATATTCGTAAGATTATTCGAAAGATCAGAGTCGTCACGCCAGAGACGGGTTTAATGAGGATGTCACGTCGACGCGATGGGGCAGTTTAATTGACAATTATACACATTATTATCTGCAAGACCTGAGACATAAGTGTTCACACTTAAAGAAACATCCATGAGCAGTCTAAGAACATAAGGAGGAAAGTGGAGAGAAAGACTGAGGGCAGAGCAAGAGGATTAGAGGCATCCAAATACGATTATCTAGATGGCAGTACTGCATAATTGCATTTATTGACAACTCTCTTCTTTATGTCCACATCTTTCCTGCATGCAGCACGGATGAAATTGCTAAATGTGCAGTCAGCTACTTCAGATTAACAAAGTGTAACAAGTGAAGCAGAAGAAAACGAGTCCATCTTGTATCTTCTCCTCCAGGGGAAATGTGTAAAAACAATCAATCTTTCTCTCCAGAGGCATTCATTTTTTCAGCTTCTCGGAAGCATTATAAAAAATGTTCTGCACTTGTGTGGAAAATTCTGTTAAAGAATTTTATTTGTTTTAGAATTTTATTTAAATAAAATATTTTAAATTAGTTTGTGTCATTATGTACTCACCTACTTTGTTCCAAGCCAAATAAAAAGGAGCGATTTCAAACAATGTTCATGCTGACTTTTTCCATTTATAGACAGTTCACCTACGCTGTAAAATATTTTGTAAAAATAAGTTACGTAGTTGACTTAACATTTTGAGTTCATCGAAATTAAAAATTTGAGTTAATAAAATGAACATTTTTAAGAATCGTCAACCTTTATTGAAATATTATTAAAATATTTTGTAAGCATATTGGGTAATTGTGTGTGTTTTATTTGTGATGATGCAGCGAAACATGCTATTTTCATGATTTATCAATTTTATGTCATTAATAATTTTTCGAGTTTCTATTTATTAAACCAATTTTCTTCACAGTATTAACTCAATTTTTTAATTTCAATTAACTCAAAATTTTAAGGCAACCAGGTTACTTACTTTTTAAAGTTTTTTCTACAGTGTAGTATAAATGTGCCAGACTGGACATGAGAAGCAGATCTCAGAATGGTTATGGAATAAAAAAAAAAAGAGTGAAGGGAGTCTTGTTGAGAGAGAGAGAGAGAGAGAGAGAGAGAGAGAGAGAGAGAGAGAGAGAGAGAGAGAGAGAGTAGAGAGAGAGAGAGAGAGAGTAGAGAGAGAGAGCAGTTACACACTGCTCAGGCTGTAATATGTTTCATTGCACTGGCTGATGTTTAATGCATGATGAAGATTACAGGCTGGCCAGTGCTCCTCTGCTTTGGATTGTTAGTTGAACATCATGTTAGGTTAATAACTGCAGTGCTGGGGCAATGTGCTCTTCCTCTATCTCTCAAATAACATATTCTGTTTGTTATGCATTTGCGTGTGCATGCATTTGTTTAACTACATCTGTGCATATATACTATTAATAATTTAAAACAGGGTTTCCTCAACTGGGGCTGGCGAGGCAACTGTTCGTCGGTGGATGAAAAAAGTTAATCCAATCATAAAAAATTAAACAAATAAGTCAATGTAAAATTAAAAACTAATCAAAATAAAACACTAGAAAATACGAAATTCTATTTGTTTACCTGCCTATCATGAGACCCTTAACCATGAGCGTTTATTTATGTTATTAAAATATGAACTTAAAATCTAGTCTGGGAATCTCAGTTCCAGTATTAGTGTGGAATGAGTATGTGTATGTGACTGCAAAAAATAAAATTAAGAAAATACAGTACCCAATACTATAAACTTACAATCATAATTAAATCAAAATGATAAAATGGTTGCTATTCTGATTGGAGAAGCCACATTAAAGCCATAGTACCAATATACAGTCTTGTACCGTACAAATAGACTGTCATCACAAACTAGTTCATAATTGAGTGACCAGGACTGGAGCCTTCTGCTGAATTCATGCAGTTACACATTTACAAGGCAACATAGTGTTTGTTGGATTTTATTGGAAACGGTGTAAGAAACATTTCTGCACTAACTGTGAGCCTGGCCAATCAGAAACACATATATTACAGCATATTAGAGCAAAGTAAATGAACTGTTTAATCTACATCTGCTACAACATCATGAGCTGAGCTCAAAATCATTTCATCTAATTTTTTTTTAATGTTCACAATATGGACTTGATCCTGCCTTTGTTTATATAGCATTACATGGGTATGTCCATTAACTTCCTATTTATTAAAAGGGGGTGGGGGTGATGGTGGTGGGGGGGGTATGAAGGGGGTTCGCACACCTGACGTGAAGCTCAGCTCAGGTATTTCACACCGGACATGTACATTATATACGTGCAAGCTCAATTTTGAATCGAGCTGCACGATGGGTGTCTTGGAGTGTTCGAATTTTAAAGACATGGGGCGCCGCTGAGCTTCACGTCCGATGTGTGACCCCTTAATGCTATTTCATGCATTTTGACTTATTTACACTAAGGAGTTGGATTCTCTGATAAACATGGCAAAAAAAAACAAACAAAAAAAAACACTCCTTCAGGATTCTAACAAGTTTCAGAATGTTTTTTTTTTAGAGTATGGCGCCATATGATGGCATAAAGGGAGGAATTGCTTGTATGGGCACTTCTCCCGGATGAGCGCGCACACACACTTCAATCAGAGCGAGAGCAAGAGCACAGCCATCAATAAGATTCGATCATGTTACGGAAATCTTCTGCAACACTGTCATTTTTGCTTTTAGACCACAAAAACAACAATGTCACTAAATAACTGTGTTTCTGGTTGTGAGGGAAAGAAAACCTTTTTTCAGCTTCCAAAGTAACCCAGCATTAAGGAAACAGTGGATGCAGTTTGTTTTTCCGGAGCAGCAACAAAGTGTGTTTGTTTGTTGCTGGTCATAAGTGGAAAGTGAAACAGGTGGTGAGTGAAACTGCATGTTTTGTTGGCAAATGGCACACAAGTACATATGTCAACAACATGAACGTATAGTGAATCCAAAGTGCAAATAAGCACTTATGCAACTATGCATCTTGTGTGTGTGTTCTTGTGACTCTTTAGCTCCGCCACAACACACCTTCACGATTTTGGCAAATTTCTAAAATAAACAGCGCATCTGTCTTTTATAAATATGATAAAACTAAAGATTCTTCCTAGATATGAAGGAGGCAATACTACTCAAGATAAACATGAGACTGTATAACAGAAACTGTGTTATGCCCCCTTTAAAGAAATCCTGCAAACATTGATAATATATATTTTTTTAATTGTGCATCAAATTATCATATTAGAAGGATTTCGGAAGGATCATGTGACACTGTAGCCTGGATGCCAGCCGAACTTAGCCCTGCCCACAACATTTTTAGGTCGGGCAGTTCGGTCTGGACTCAATCCATAGAGGAGTAATTATTGACCAATGAAATCATCAGGGCGGGCTTTAGACGATGACGGACAGAGGAACAGTAACGTAATCATGCACGTCATCAAAGGCGCTTGGATTATATTTGTTTGAATCCTAAACGGAGAGCTTGTTTGTATATGCATTCACCTTCACAATTTCTCTCAGAAATGATGATCATGTTGGGTAAGTACTCTGTGTATCATTAAAATAATTTATTTTTTTACAACACCGGCAAAGATTGTTTATTCCCGCGCACATGCAGACAGGGTTGCCAAGTTTTTACAACAAAACCCACCAACTACTAGCCCTAAACAATAGCTTCTTGGGGGATTCTCTGGGGGAAAAAAATGGTGTTTGGGGAGTAAAATGTGTGTTATTTTGGCAAGGTTGCCTGCTAATAGGTCTATATATCACATAATAGTCGTTTCAACCCGCGGACATAGAAAACAACCTGCGGAAAAAAACGCGGACTTGGCAACACAGTGCAGTTGAGCTCTGTTGACATTTGACAAAGCGTCGCTTCATTTCTTTGATTGGTTGTATATCTAACCAATTGAGGTCTTACCTGGTTGGGTTGAAACACGCCTCATAATCACAGCCCAATGGAGCGGTTTCAGACTCATATTCTGACTAGAATTGAGTATGACCACGTCAGGCTACTGACACTGCAGACTGGAATATAATCACAGGAACAGGAATACATTACATCTTAAAATGTATTCAAAACTGTTATTTTAAATTTAAATACTATATCATAATATTACAGTTTCAAATAAATGTGGCCTGGGAGAGAATACAAGACTTCTTTCATACTTTTGAATGTTATGTTCCTTCTGCATGGACAGTGCAACAGGCCTCTGAGGTTAAAACATCTTTTTTATTATGAAGTGGAGAAAAAAAAACCTTGGGATTTTTGTTGTATTTAACATGGTTAATATTCGGCATATTCACAACTCACAAACACACAAAACTAAAAACCTTTAAATAAGAAGAATAAAACTGAAAAGAACAAGCTGGTTAAAGAAGATAAATCATAAAGAAGTAGAGAGAATTTCTTTAAGATCCTGCGAAAAAACATCACTGGGGAAATCTAACCATTCTTTGTTCTATAGCTCCAGGAAAGAACCAAAGGGCTGACACACACCACACAAACATATTCATTCATTCATTCACCCATTCCTTCCTTCCTTCCTTCCTTCACTCACTCACTCACTCACTCACTCACTCACTCACTCACTCACTCACTCACTCACTCACTCACTCACTCACTCACTCACTCACTCACTCACTCACTCACTCACTCACTCACTCACTCACTCACTCACTCACTCACTCACTCACTCGCTCTCGTCCTACTTGACTCACTCACTCTCGTCCCACTTGACTCACTCCTCTAACACTGTAAATGTTCCCGGACATGCACATGCTGCTACGGACATCATTGGACATTATAAAGCTTGTTCTCATACTTCCGTATTTCTTTAGCTGTCTGTACTCTCAGCACGAACTCTGAGGCAACGTGTGCTTATTTTCTCAGACCTACAGGGATTCTGCAGATCTCCAGGAAGTGTCATATAGAGCATCATTCTGGCAGTGCTCTTCCAGACCATTCCCTCTCCATAGCAGAGCTCTTGCCACTACCCCTGGATCATTAATCATATTGGTATATCAAGACACCTGAGATTAAAGAACAGAAATAAAATGGAAAAAAATATATATAAAAAATAATGAAATACACATTACATTTGCTCAATATCAGCAACTCCTGCAGCTCCTTTTCCGTTTCTCTCTCTCTCTCTCTCTCTCTCTCTCTCTCTCTCTCTCTCTCTCTCTCTCTCTCTCTCTCTCTCTCTCTCTCTCTCTCTCTCTCTCTCTCTCTCTCTGTCTGTAGTTTCTATCTTGTGCTGGGTCTCACTAATTTCAGGACCTTGAATAAAATGTTGGTGATAAATCAAAGCTGCCACAGCAAAAACACACACAGATTCATCATAGGATTAGCGCTCCACTTTTATTCATTTTTCTTTTATCACCAGCCCTCCTCCTCTCTCAATCGTTCTGCTCCTACAGTACTGAAAACACATACGTACACTACAGTCCACACAGACAGACTCTATGCCCTGCTGCTCGCTGCTGTTCAACTGTAAAAGTGTGTTCACAGTGATAGCGATTAAATCACTGGAGGTCACACAGTCACTGTACATTGAGTTTCCAGCAGATGATGTGAGCAGATTGGAGAGACAGGGATTTCCCTTCCATGTTCCATGTAATCTCTCCACTCCAAAGCTACTCCAGGTTTTACATTCCCTGTTTTATGTATATTATATAAAGCATAAAATGTTTAATTTCCTAATGAAAACACAGTGAAACATTGCGATGGATGACGACATCAGGGGGTTGTGTTTGAGCGTTAAGCATGATGGCATCGTCAATCGGCCCAACCCCCAACCCAAACGTTACAATGCTCATGATAACATGTTTAACCACAATACATAAATCCACTTGAGCAGCTAATTACACTTCAACAGGGATGCCATAGAAATATACAAAAACTGAAGTTCAAACACAAAATTTTAAAGACAGCTTCTCGCTTGTATCCCTGGGACATAGGGTCTATACACAGGGTTTAGTGAAACTATAGAGGGCGAATCTCAGTCCCTCTAGGGGAGTTCTGGGGGCATGAGAACAGTTTAAGAGTTCAGAACTAAGAGCTCCATCCAATATTCAGTGTCAAAATTGAACAAAGAAAAATTCTGTGCATTCCCTTGTACCTGAACTTTAAAGGAACTCAAAACTCTTTTGAGTTGTGATAGAGTGTCTCAGTCTACATTACATTACATACTACTACTACTACTGTTATAATATTATTGCTACAACAGTAATAGCCATATATATTGCGGTATTGTAAAACAAATGCAATGAAAAATAAATTAAACTTTCATAATTAGTTTTGTCCGAATTTATATACATGCAGGCGATCAATCAATCAATCCAACATTATTTATAAAGCACTTTAAATCAACAGAAGTGGACCAAAATGCTGTACAGCAAAAAATCCATAGCTCATAATATATAAAATACAAATAAACAGATTTGAGACAAACCGCAATAAAATGAAACAAAATGTCAGTGTCAAAGGCCAAGGAGTAAAGGTGGATTTTAAGACACTAAAAATAGACAGCGAAGTCTAATGGGCAGTGGCAGATCATCCCACAGTTTAGTAGCTACCAAAGCAAAGGCACGTTCCCCTCTGAGCTTACGTCTTGTTTTAGGCACATTCAGGAGCAGTTGATCATCTGACCTGAGAGAACGGGTGGGTGTATATAGGTGTAGCAGTTTGGTTGAAATTAGGGCTGCCCGATTTAGGGAAAATATATAATTGCGATTATTCTTGTTAAAATTGCGATTGCGATTTAAAATGCGATTATTATTATTCATTTTTTTACACAAATGAAGTGTGTGTATGCAACATTTTGTGTTTATATATGACTAATAATAATTATTATGATTATCATTATTACTTAAAAAATATTTTTAAAAATAAGAAATATTACCATTACAATAACATTTTCATAATTATATATTAACATAAAATATTTGTTGTTTATCTGTGATATCAATTTCAATGTCTATGTCTTTAATATGAAATATTAACCTCCTGTACATTGAAGAAAAACATGGATTGTCCTATAAATGTATTATTTTTAAATGTATTTTTTTATTTTTATTAATTAAGTATTATTTTTCTTCTTATGTATAATTTATTACCCAAACGTTTAATTCATACTGAATGCCAGAGGGCGCCCTTGAACAAAAAAGCCACATTTGCCTCAGAGAAGTAATATGATGACGTTCGTTGTGTGCGAAGCTAACACTGTAAACAGAAGATAGAAACGCTTTGATTAAACATGACGACAATAAACACGACTCTTTGCTAACACCTTGGGCATTTATTAATTTAATTAAAATCGCAGCCTTTAAGCTTTCATAATCGCACATTTCGATTAATCATGCAGTCCTATTTGAAATCTTTGCAATTCAATTCAATAAAAAAGTATTCACAGCCTTTGCCATGTCACTCAAATTTGAGCTCAGGTGCATCCTGTTTCCACTGATCATCCTTGCGATGTTTCAACAACTTGTTTGGAGTTCATCTGTGGTAAATTCTGTGTATTAGACATGATTTGGAAAGGCACACACCTGTCTATATAAAGCTCCAAAGTTAACAGTGTATGGCAGAGCACAAACCAAGCCATGAAGTCCAAGGAATTTTCTGTAGACCTCCGAGACAGGATTATATTGAGGCACAGATCTGGGGAAGGGTATAGACAAATGTCTGCAGCATTGAAGGTCCCAATGAGCACAGTGGCCTTCGTCATCCATAAATGGAAGAAGTTTGGAGCCACCAGGATTCTTCCTAGAGCTGGCTGCCCGTACAAACTGAATGATCGAGGGAGAAGGGCCTTTGTCAGGGAGGTGACCAAGAACCTGATGTTCACTCTGAGAGAGCTCCAGCATTTATCTGTGGAGAGAGGCGAACCTTCTGGAAGAACAACCATCTCTGCAGCACTCCACCCATCAGGCCTGTATTGTAGAGTGGCCAGACTGAAGCCTCTCCTCAGTAAAAGGCAGCCTGCCTAAAGTTTTCTAAAGGCATTTGAAGGGCTCTTAGATCATGAGAAACACAATTCTCTGGTTTGATGAAAGATTGAACTCTTTGGCCTGAATGGCAAGCGTAATATATGGAGGAATCCAGGCACCCCTTTTCACCTGGCCAATACCATCCCTACAGTGAGGCATGGTGGTGGCAGCATAATGCTATGGGGATGTTTTTCAGCAGAGGTACTGGGAGACTAGTCAGGATCGAAGGAAAGATAAATGCTGCAATGTACAGAGACAGCAGTACAACGACCCAAAGCACATCACCAAGATAACAAAGGAGTGGCTACAGGACAACTCTGTGAATGTGAGTGGCCAAGCCAGAGCCCGAAAAGAATAGGAGAAACGGCCCAAAAATAGGTGTGCCATGCAGCACCATACTCAAAAAGACTTGAGGCTGTAATTGCTGCCAAAGGTGCTTCAACAAAGTATCAAGCAAAAGTTGTGAATACTTATGTACTAGTGATTTTTTTAATTTTTAATACATTTACAAAGATTTTAAACAAACTTATTTTACATTGTCATTATGGGGTATTGTACTATGTTTGTAGTGCTGAAAACGCACTGTTTGATAAGTTTGTAAGAATTTTCTCCAGTTTGACAAGTCACAATCAAGCCAGTATGTGCACCTGTTATAAATATGATAGACAGTGATTATCACATTGACAATGTCATCAGTTATTCACTTTTTAATCACTAGGGTATTAGAATGTTATTGATCGAATATAGGCCACTGCAGTTTTTATAATGCATGTGTGAGATAGAGAGTGAATACTACACCAGACAGAAGGATGTAAAGTGCTCTGTCTGTATAAACACACTGTAGTCTTTTTGTTTCATTACATGCACGCACAAACCTCACACACTAATATACTTTTCTTGCTTCTCCATATTTCATTTATCCACCTTTACCAAATCTCATTATAATACTTGTAAACCTTTTCTTATGATGTCCATATTTACTATATTGGCAAATAAGATACAAACAGTATCTTAAAAAGGTGATTAACTGCAATAATGATGCTTATCTCCCTCATCTACCACATTCAACCACCCAGATCATTCTAGCACACTACCACACAGTATTATGCTAAAAACACGCTTCACTACCTCATAGCAACACCCTAACACAGTGCTCATTTATGTAAACTCACTTGTCACAGTGACGCTTTGTTTATAAAATGTTCAGGTCTAGTCTAATCTACTCTTTTAGACAGAAAGAATCCCCAAGAAATCTAAGGGAGACAATAAATGTGAGAGGAAGACAACACCTCCTTGTCAAAAACAGCAGCAAGAGAGCATTGCTGCATGTGTTGAGTTACCAGAGGGAACTGAAGTCTGCTGAAACCTTCGGGAAAAGAGAAGCCCTGGCTGTCACACTGAATTATGGTCTGATCAAAACAAATAGACCCAAGATCCCCAAACACACACAGATTCTCATGCATGTGCACAAAAAGGAAGGAAAAAAAAAGAAAAGAAAAGAAAAGAAAAGAGGCAGGTACATCTCCTTACACAGTAAATGTGGTTTGTACAAAAGTGCCGGTGCTGGAGCCAATGGCCAGCCTGGAACCATTCTCCACCACAAAAAAGTAAGAAAATTGCCCAAGGAGCTGTAAATTGTCCACATCAAGGAAAGTGAGATTAATACCTAGCAGGACCGATGCAAAACAAACTATCTGTCTATGTATTATAATTATTACTTATAATAATAATAATTTGTTACATCCAAATCGTTTTACATATAGAAGGGGGGAATATCCTGATGCGACGGCAGCCATATTGTGCCAGAAAGCCCACCACACATCAGCTGATTGGTGGAGAGTGATGAAGCCAATCAGGATATGGGGATGATTAGGAGGCCATGATGGACAGAGGCCAATGGGCAAATTTGCCCAGGATGCAGGGGGTTATACCCCTACTATTTATCGAAGGACATCCTGGAATTTTTATTGACCTCAGAGTCAGGATCTCAGTTTAACAGCTCATCTTGATTGGTTGACAGCTTAGCAGCTGGGGTGGCAGTGGCTCAGTGGTTCATGTAGATTGTCTACAAACCGAAAGGTTGGTGGTTCGATCACCGGTTCCACCTGACCAAGTGTCGAAATGTCCTTGAGCAAGACACCTAACCCCAACTGCTCCCGACGAGCTGGATGGTGCCTTACATGGCTGACATTGCCGTTGGTGTATCAATGGGTGAATGTGAGGCAAAAATGTAAAGTGGTTTGGATGGCCATAGGGTCTGTTAAAAGCGCTATATAAATGCAGTCCATTTACCATCATCCGAAGGAGTATAGAGTATAGTTACAGTATAGTGTCCCCATCAGTGATGTGCGGGTCAATGTATAAACAACCTGCACCCGACCAATGTTTTCAGCTAACCCACCCTCGAATAGGACCGCAAAAAAGAAAATATTGTAATGTTACCCGACTCGCTTCCTTACCCACATTTTTTAAAAGAATAATCGAATAATTTTTTTTGCAGGTTGATTTCATCCCCCATACATACGATTTCAGCATTTCAACACAAAACAAATTTGGACGCCCAATGGAGAAAATTGGAGTGCCCGTTTTGGGCTACTTTTTACTGGCCATTGGGCTGCTTTTGTTGCAGAGACCTGGCAACCCTGTCATACAGTGTGATTTGTAATGATCTTATAGGCTTCCCAAAAACACAGTTTGTAGCAGGCATAAAACTAACTCTTAGTGTGGCATAAGCAGATCATATGGAAATATACAGTGGGTATGGAAATTATTCAGACCCCTTATATATTATTACATTGCAGCCATTTGCTTAAATCATTTAAGGTTATGTTTTGCTTATTAATGTACACACAGAACCCCATATCGAAAGAGAAACAGAATTGTTGACATTTCTGCAGATTTATTAAAAAAGAAAAACTAAGTATTCAGACCCTTTGCTAAGTATAGCAGGAGCACCTTTTGGATTTAATAGAGCCATGATTCTTTTTGTGAAAGTTTTTCACACCTGGATTTGGGGATCCTCTGCCATTCCTCCTTGCAGATCCTCTCCAATTCTGTCAGGTTGGATGGTAAACATTGGTGGACAGACATTTTCAGTTTTCTTCAGAGATGCTCAATTGGGTTTAAGTCAGGGTGCTGGCTGGGCCATTCAAGAACAGTCACAGAGTTGTTGTGAAGCCACTCCTTCATTATTTTAGCTGTGTGCTTAGGGTCATTTTCTTGTTGGAAGGTGAACTTTCGGCCCAGTCTAAGGTCTTGAGCACTCTGGAGAAGATTTTCGTCCAGGATATCCCTGTACCTGGCCCCATTCATCTTTCTCTTGATTGCAACCAGTTTTCGTGTCCCTGCAGCTGAAAAACACCCCCACAGCATGATGCTGCCTCCACCATGCTTCACTGTTGGGACTGTATTGGACAGGTGATGAGCAGTGCCTGGTTTTCTCCACACATACCGCTTAGAATATAGGCCAAAAAGTTATATCTTGGTCTCATCAGACCAGAGAATCTTATTTCTCACGCATCATGGAGGCCACTGTGCTCTTAGGAACCTTAAGTCCAGCAGAAATATATATAATTTTTAATTTGCCTTGCCACAATTCCGTCTCTGAGCTCTTCAGGCAGTTCCTTCGACCTCATGATTCTCATTTGCTCTGACATGCACTGTGAGCTGTAAGGTCTTATATAGACAGGTGTGTGTCTATCCTAATCAAGTCCAATCAATATAATCAAACACAGCTGGACTCAAATGAAAGTGTAAAAACAACTCAAGGATGATCAGAAGAAATGGACAGCACCTGAGTTAAATATATGTGTGTCAGAGCAAAAGGTCTGAATACTTAGGACCATGTGATATTTCAGTCTCTCTTTTTTAATAAATCTGCAAAAATGTCAACAATTCAGTGTTTTTGTGTCAATATGGGGTGATCTGTGTACATTAATGAGAAAAAAACAAATGGCAAATGGCGATTTAAGCAAATGGCTGCAATATAACAAAGAGTGAACAATTGAAGGGAGTCTGAATAGTTTCCGTACCCACTGTATATATGAAATTGCATAAATTTGTCACCAATTCATCACTGTAAAATACTTATGAATGAGAGTGTGTTGTATACAGGTTCACTTGCAGTAAAAATAAACAGTTTATACTGGCAACACAATGTTTTGTGTTCTGAGAGCATAAAACCGTTCAAGAAACTACGCAATGTTTTTGAATTCATGAACATTTTGGAACGTGTTGGGTTGCCATTTTTTGTCCTATGTGATATTTTGATTTAACTAGAATCTAGTGTGGATATGGACTCAGGGAGGAATTAAAGGAGGTCTGGTAGCTTATGATTGGTGGGATGAATCGAGGTGAACTGGACGTACAAGAGGGTTTGGATGATAAATACATGTACTGCCCAACCGAAACCAGAGATCCCCAGTGATTGAGCCTGAAAGATGCCGTCCACTGCATTACAGCAGCTGTTTCCCACACACGCACGCACACACACTGCTGTTACTGTCATTTACTGCACTTTGATTTATACACTCACAAACTGTCATCTGTCACATCTAAGACATGCACACCAAAATATCAAGTGACACACATTTTCAGCTCCAGACAGTTTACAGTACCTCACAGTTCCTGTTGTGTACTTTGAATGGACACTCATAGAAAAATCTATTTTTTTTTGCTCTGTTACAGAAGGCAGGACTATATTTAGCGGTCTTTATTGATTCAGGTCTGACACATTACACTGTGCTATTCTCCATATCTCAAATACACTGCAAGAGTCCAGACACTTCTCACAAAAAAGAAAGAAAGAGAGAGAAAAATGAAAAATGATTACAAAACAGCATAGCGTTATTGATTCGATTTGCAATCGGAAAGAGATTGCAGTAAGAGATGTATTTTTTCATTTCGGCCTCTCCTTCACTATTTCATATGGTTATCACCTCCCTCCATGTGTCAGGATGACGTTTTTGTACACTGAAATGATTTGAGCTGTGCCAGTGTAGCGGAGATTTATGGAGCTGATCAGAAAGCATTTTGTGACAGGAATTTGTGAATCTATGGCTGTTTGGGCCGTGCATCGCACTATGGCAATTTATTGCTTGATCAACAAAGGAATGGTAAATATTATCACAGGAGCAAACATAGCGTACGTTCTTGAAACTGACATTTTTACAGCCAAATAGTGTGGTCCTGAGCACAGCTGATATTACGCTATAGGGCTTTCACACTTGGGTTCTGGGTTACCTTGCTTCATGTTTCACACGGGTCATACTTTCTCATGAGTTAGTTATTTATCTTGGGCAGTCAGTTTCCAAGGTTTCACACTGGTCATTTGAAAATCAATCCTACTGTAGCTGTTTCCGTTTGCCCTTTGAGGCATTTTAAGTAACATACATTACTGTTCAAAAGGTTCAGTACTTTTTGTTTTTTAGGAAATTAGTACTTTAAAATAGTACTTTTTTTTCAGTAAGGATCCATTCAATTAAAGTGTTAGTAAAAATATGTTTAATAATACAAAATATTTCTTATGCTGTTCTTTCTATTCATCAAAGAATCCTGAAAAATCAAAAATATTAAGCAGCACAATTTTCAACAGTTATGCTTAACAGTTAACAGTTTCTTGAGCAGCAAATCAGCATATTAAAAATAATTTCTGAAGGATCATGTGACACTGGAGTAATGATGCTAAAAATTCAGCCTTACCATCACAAAAATAAATAATATTTTGTATTAAATTATTGTATTGTATTTAAAAAAGAAAACAATTACTTCAATTTATAATATTTCACAATACTGATAGTAATTTACTGTTTACTGTATTTACTGTAAATTCAAGTTATATTTTTTCAAGAACATAAAAAAAAAGAAAATTCTTACTAGCTCCAAAAATTTAAATTATAGTGTACAGTAAGAATATTGAGGACATTTATCTATTGATGGTTTTATGCAAATTATCTAAAGATATTCAAAGCAAAAAGTTAAATTTAAGTAAAAATAATATGCAAGAAAAATACTACATAAAAGATTATGCACTTAAATCGCTAGTTCATTCCTAAGAGACGATGTACTATATAAAGCTTATTTGAGTTAGTAACAATAATCATCAGTCACTTGAGCTTCATAGAGTTTCTTGCTGTCAAATAGCACAGCATAAGCTAAGTGGAAACTTGCATGAAAATGGCACCTCTAAGCTTGCTCTGACTAATTTTTAAGCCACCTGAAACACACACACACACAAAAAAAAATGTTGTTCTAAACCTGTATGCCCGGATCCAATAAAGAAGAATAGCATTATGAGATTTGTTTACAAACGATGCCGCGGTGAAATGAAGTGAACACCACTGTCTTCCCCACGTCAGCTGGAACTTCATTAAAAATAAAGTTCAACCACACATTCCTAATATTAGGATCTGAAGGAAGCTTATGCAGCGACTGTGTTCTTCCACAATCAGGAATAGCGCAATTTCTTACTGTATTCTTCGGCATGTTTATTGCTGCTGGCTAGCAGGATCCGATGAGTCAGTGGGCGGGGCTACTGAATTACATGCGCTTAATATTCTATAGAGGCGGTGTTTCGTCAGTCGATGACGTCAAGATGCGAACACAATCGTTTTCTGGGCCTGGTGTCTATAAAAACTTTTCTTTGACTAACAAGGAAGTTTTCAGCTCTGAAACTTACAGGATAATCTTATATTACCATGACCTTTTATATATCAAAAGGAGAGTTGATTTCTCAATTCATCACCCTTTTAAAAATTAAATGTGTGTTCTGATTTTGTCACACCACAGAAAAATTTGTTATTAACCACACAGCCAAATTTGCTCTCAAACGCTTGTCCACTGTCGTTGCTGAAACCACGCCCAGGCTCAGTGGCTCCAGTGCATCATCAACAGTTATGCTAGTGTGGGGGGAGGGGCACATTCGCAGGGGATAAGTGAAGCCTGTGATTTTACTCAAATTTACTGACTTATCTCCCGGAGAAGATGTCAAGGCAAAAATTTATATTTTTGAGAACTGAAGTATGATGTTTTTGCATGCTTGTATTTCAGAGTACATCACAGTCACTGCGTAGCCTACATTGTAACTAACGTTATATAAACATGTAATATAACTGACGGACAACGAGTCTAAAATTTAGTTTAAAAAATAAAAACTCGAACAAAAAGCACTGGCTTTGGTTTAGTTGGGGGAAAAAGAAGAGTGTTAGTGTTCGTGCTTGCGGTTGCCAGATTTCAGTCATTTAAATCCTCCAATCAGAGCTTTTCTGTGAAAAGAACACATACTATCTGTTGTTTTACCCTAAACATGTGCACGCTCTCTGTCTCTCTGTCTCTCTCTCTGTCTCTCTCGCACGCGCACACAAGTAATCTGCATTTTAGCGATCTCCTTTTAAGATGTTCTGAACTGTCATTCAGTCGGTCTGTGTTCTTTCAGGACTCACGAGCCGCTTCGCTAAACAGCTGAACTTGTGTAAGCTGCTAAAATAAGCCAATCAGAGCAGAGCTCAACATTAATATTCATGACTCTTCCAAATAAGGCAAAAACAGAGCATTACATACAATTTCTAGGGTTGTAAATGGACCTGTAAATCTGTATCTGGACAATTTTTGCACTTAAATAAGCCACATACCCTCTATGTAGATACCAGAGAACAATTTAACATATTGTTTCAACTCATTCTTGGGCATCTTTAATGGTCTAACCCCCCAATTCAGTACTACACAGTTCTCAATCTTCGTAACGTGTTTCAGCAATACATTTCTAAAATTTATAATGTGTTTAGAACTGCCTTTACTTTAATCGTTTTTCTATGTAAATATGATCATCTTTACCATTGTGCCATGTCTCACACCTGTTGCGCTCGAGACCTAGTCTTCTTATTTATTTTATTTTTTTATTCATCTGTGCTGCGGCTCTGTAGTGTGATATAATTATGCCTGTCTTGTGTTTATAAGAGCAAAAACAGATTCTGTTTGATCACCCCCTTATGTCTTTCACTCAGATATCAAAAAATGTCAAATTGAAAAGATAATGAAACTAAAGTGTTTCTTCTCATTTGGGCGAATTAAGACAATGGCGCAGCTTTTAAAGGGTTCTGATGAATGACTCCACAGAATTTACTGATGTTTTGTTGCTAATGTGTGAATGGTCTCTTAACAGCTAAAAGCCAGAATGCCATTTCTTGTGTGAACAGCATATTTGTGTATTTACCCGTAAAGTCATTCTGACAATTTTCCGGCAATTAATCGGGATTGCTGTGTGAAAGGGGCTATTGTCTCAGTGTGTTTTGTCCATACAGTAAGTCAAAATGACACTGAACCCCATTTACAAAAAAATACAAACAAAAGCCCTGTGTTCAGCAGAATAAACACATGCAACAATGTTTGGAACAACATGAGTGCAAAATGACTTTAGGAATAACTCAGCTAAATGTTTTAAAAGGGTACTTCAGCACTGGAAAGATGAATCTGTATTTAAACTGGGTCATCAATGTAGTAGAAATGTGAATTTATTTTTGAATTTGGTACCTTCTAGACTGAGAAAAGACAGAAAATGTATTTTTGTCTCATGGGGATGAAAGACTACAATTCCCAGAATGCTTCACTGCCCTGTGAGGCCATTCCCAAAGCCACCACTGCTGGATTACAGTGACTGAGTTCAGAAAGTACAATTAAATACTGACCGTGTGTTCAATATAATGATCGAGTTGCCGCGTGAGTCTCACAGCAGACTCAGATTAGGAGTCAGATTACATTTAACGTCATACATGAGCAGATGAGCTCTCGTGATGAGAGCTGAGGTAATCGCGACCACATTCGCGGCATATATTCACAACGCATTTTCAGTTCATGCCTTTGGAAGCTTAACTTTCATAGAAATTAATTTGAGAAGTTAAAACACTTACATTGCTTAGCATCCGTTTAAATTAATGCCTGTAGCTGAGCTGTGCTGTGAGTGTGATCTCCATTCCCCATGCTCGGGTTCAAAACATGTGGAAATGGCTTCCTCTGCTGGCTGTAGTCTTTAGGCTCTGGGCAAACATTCCAAAGATGACGCAAACATTGTCAATTTGCGTCACGAGAGACATTTTTCCAGAAATAAATTGCATAAATCTCTCGTCTCAGGGGGATATGAGGGGGGAAAGCACAATCATTTAAATATACTCCAGGGTTTCTACTGATACAAAGCCATATGTTAATCGCTGAAGTAACCCTTTAGGTTCAATCAGTCTGCTGTTCTGAGATTCTCTGTAATTCTCTTACAGTCAGTCACAAACACTGATCCAGCATCAGCCCATAGCACAGTGGTTTTGTGCTGTGTTCTCAGCTGTAATTCTTTGCTGGACAGTGTTCTCCGGTTCTGGATCATGCCCAGTTTGGAAAGGCACCTGCCCAAACCTCACTAAAGGGCATGGAGACTCACAGAGCAGCCGGAGGCCATTTAACCTCTACTGTACCCATCTATTCCTACTTGACACGCCAGCTGTTTCCTTAGGATCACACGCTCTGACAGGAGTCTGGTGGATTCTTTAATTAAACTTTTAGAAGAAAAAAGACCCAGCCCTTCCCTGCTGCACAATACAAATTACAGCATATTCTCTCACTGGACTAAATCAGTCATCATAAACCCACTAAAATCAAATGACAAGCATGTCATGGCACTTAAAATATTTTATTTTATGAATGTTAACATTCAATACATCTAAAGAAAGAACAAAACCTATGCTTACATTTTTTTTTAACAACATTTAAACTTGCTGAGCTGAGGAAAGTGTTTTTGTCAAAGACTTCATGAGTAGATTGTGTCTATAACATTCAAAGCTTGCGCAGTCGTTACCTCTTTGTGGGTGTGGCATTTCATTCAGTAACATTAAGCAAATTTTATTTATATGCTGTTGAATGTTTAATGAGTGCGCTAACTATGGGGCTGTTGAATGCTTGAATCTGATTGGTTGACGCACATTCTAAGGTGTGCAATTGTTTCTGGAACCGCACGGCTGAAGTGGTTCTAGGCACGTTTTTACCCTCCTTACCCTCTAGCCTCCTGACCATTCCATATAACTTTGCTAAATGATTTCAGGTATTTCAAAAGGTAATAGCAACAGCTGACAACAGCAAAAGAACCAAAACTCAGGAGTCGATTTTATCAGTAAAATAGTTTAACAACTTAAAATCTACATGACATTTCCTTCTAGAGAGGTAATAACGGCGCTGTTCTTGAAGCAGATAAACTTACCGTTGCACTAATAGTAGGGACGCTAATAAAATAAAAATATTCAAAGTATTACAGTTTTTACTGTATATTTAATCAAATAATTGCAGCCTTGGTGAGCACAAGAGACATAAAAAAAAATTTATGTTTAAAAACATAAAAAAACCTTACTGACCCCAGACTTTTTACCAGTCGTGCAATTGTAAAAGAATAAATGCATGCAAAATGTTAATCTCTCATTTCATTAAATGCTAAACTGTTCAAAATGGCATTTGTGGAGAATTAAAGTCAACTTCGAAAGTGAAACAACACACTGTACATTTGTAAACCCAGGGCTAATGATCTTATTAGCATATTTATGAGATCAATAACATTGATTAGACAAATGCAGTGACATGCATGTGACCCGTTTCAAAAACAGCTTGTCCATCTGTGAAAATGACAAAACCGTAAATCCACTCTATCTGTATTTAAGTCACCTGAACCTTGCCATTGTTCAACTGAATTAATTTATTTTATTTTGGAAAAGCCCAGACATACTGAAAACCGACACAGCGTTTAGTTCAGATCTTTTTGGCACCGACCATTAATGAAAGTGACAACTTGTGTATGAAATCTCTGCTGCATAAACACACAAACCCTCTCTCTCAGATTAGCCCAGAGGTGTGTGTGTGTGTGTGTGTGTGGTTGTGTGTTGGAGAAAGAGTTAATGTGTGTATCCGCACTGTAATGCAGAGAGAGCATTCATCTCTTAGACCATTACACACAGTCACTAAAGTGACATTCCCCTGGGAAAGTTAACTGCACCCTGTGCAGCAACACACAAACGTACTACACACACACACTCAAGAACGTTGGAAAACACTTTGTGCATGCTTCAGTCTCTGTAGTTGGTTTCTCTCGCTCCGAGAATCTGCAGCTCTAAAGCTTTTAGCATATCTCACCTTCGCACTCTCCTTTAGAGTCACCTGTTTAAAAGACATGCATACACACGTGCAATCACGTATACACAAGAGTCAACTGGAGCTTGTATTCACATGCAACAAGCTAAGATACAAGCATGTCACAGTCATAGAGAGGAAAATAAAGGATACTCCATTCCTTAATGCCACATGTATAATTTGAGATCTACATAAATCATTGGTGGTTATAGTCAATGTATCCATGCAGTACATGCTGTATGTGCTTGACTGAATCAAGTGCTAAAAAGCATTTGAGAAGCAAATCACTATTTTGACTCACTGACTCACAAGTGTTGTAACAATAAATGTATTCCACTTTCTTTGTCAAAACATTACTGACCAACCGTACCTTGACATGTACTTTTTCTCTTTTCTAACATAAGTCTATGGAGGATCTGTGTCTTTGAATAGTTTAATAGTGTAGTTTAATTTTGTAAAAATTATCCAAAAATATAGTAAAATGTTAATGAGAACATAAAAATAAAAGTAAAAATATTTGGTAACACTTTTACAGTGTTCTTGTTACATATATTATTATGTACTTACCATAGTAATAACAATACATTATGCATAATTACATGCAACTAACCTTCATCCTACCCTAACCCTATAGTAATACGTGTAGTTAATTATTGTTACTCAGTACATAAATATATAATTACACTGCAACAAAGGCACATTAAAATAAAGTTTACACATTTTACTGTTAATTACAATGTAATTAATTATAAAAAATATTCAGTTCACTAATATGACACGTCCTGTAATGCTTGTCTGAGTTAGCAACCATAAAGCGGGAAGCAAGACTTAATAAATGGTAAATTGTGGTTATACATAAGATAAAAATTCACTGATCAACTTTGCTTGGCATTTCAACAAACAAATCCAGTAGAAAATGTATAACAAAGCCAAATAAATGCTCAAGAAACTGTCTGTAAGTAGACTAACATTTCATTAGTCTACTCATTAGTCTAAATTTTAACATAACATTTCTTTATATTTATTATTTCACCATATACAACAATATAAAATACTTTCTACTTAACTGTACATTACAATTTACAAAATATAGCCAGAAGATAATAGATAGTTAGTCTCTCCGAAAACACTGCGATGCCCACAAAGACGTTATATCCGCTTATGCCGTAGGAGGAAACAAGCTATTTTAATGAATGAGTGTAGACCTTGTTAGATGCTTTAACTTTAATTTTTGTAAAGATTACGACTGATTATTGCTTGGTGCAATGACAAAAAGTTGATGTTGTTCTGCACCTTTAATAAGTAAAGAACCGTGATCTGGTGTTTTATACTGCTGAATAAACAGACGGAGCCGTTCGTCAATTTCAATGTTCAAGCCGGTTCAATACGTCCATTACAATGAAACATTTGGACTACATGACGCTGGGATTATTGTAAAGGTTAAATATAAGAGATTTCCTTAATTGCAAAAGTTTGTTTAACAAAACACCAATATAGTCATACTTGTCATTAAAGGTGTCATGAACTGGCTTTAAAAAAAAACAATTATACTGTTGTCTGAGGTCAACTAATGATGTTTGTGTGGTTTTTAAATTCAAAAACATCACAATCAATAAGTAATAGGCTATTTTCTACACTGGTTTTGAGGCTCTCTACAAAACGCTGGGTTTTGATAGGTGTGATGCACTGGAGACTTGTAAGTAAACGCCCACGGCTAGGATTAGATAAGATTTGCATATTTAATGAGCTTCAGCTCCCCTGTCAGTTCACGGGAGAGAGGAGAGAAGAGAGTGAGAGAGGAGAGATTGAGGGAGAAGTGGCAACCAGAATGATTCTCTCGACCACAGGGCTCGTAAACGTCTTTATCAAACAAACACAATGATTTATTTCTCATTGATTGGACTACTATTTTTATATTACACATAGCCTGCAAGATCGGACGATATAAGCGCAAACCACACGCGCGCACATGCGCATGTATTTCAGCCCTGGCCGATCCATGGCTGCGTCCAGCGTGCTAAAGGTATTCTCTGTTAGACACGTACACATAAGCAAAACCATCTATAACAATGCAATACTATTACATATAAAAACACATTTTACTCACATAAGTGTGTTGCACCATTCCTGTCGGACCCCACGTCAGCTGGAACTTCATTAAAAATAAAGTTCAACCACTCATTCCTAATATTATAGGATCCGAAGGAAGCTTATGCAGCGACTGTTCTTCCACAACCAGGAATAGCACAATATAGCAAGATATTGCACTATTCCTGGTTGTGGAAGAACAGTCGCTGCATAAGCTTCCTTCGGATCCAAATATTAGGAATGTGGTTGAAATTTATTTTTAATGAAGATTTCACTTCATTTCACTGTGGAATCGTTTGTAATGGCCTATGAATCTCATAATATTCCTTTTTTGTTCTGCTATTCTCTCTCTCTCTTGACTTGACATTCGAAAGGCGCATTTCTGTGTGCACACGGTTCACGCTTATATCGTCCTATCTTGCAGGCTATGTGTAATATAAATTAATAGTCCAATCAATCACGGGTCGATAAGAAATAAATCATTGTGTTTGTTTGATAAAGAAGTTTATTCAGGTTGCCGCTTTCAAATCAACCCCTCCCTCATGTAAACTGCACTTAACAGGGGAGCTGAAGCTCATTAAATATGCAAATCTAATCCAATCCAAGCCATGGAAGTGTACTCAAAGTCTCCAGTGCGGCACAGCCATCAAAACCCAGCGTTTAGGAGAGACCCTCAAAACCAGTGTAGAAAATGGCCTATTACTCATTGGTTAAGATGTTTTTGAATGTAAAAACCACACGGACATCATTAGTTGACCTCAGACAACAGTATTAAAAAATAAAAAGCCAGTTGATGACACCTTTAAGTGTTCACTGTCACAAATGTAAACACGACTGTGACTTTCTTCCACTAGGAAGTTAGGTGTCACGTCATGTGTTTTTAGACGTCTCACGGACATCCTGTAGAATTCATCAGATGACAATTTCGAAACTCCTGAAGTGTTTCCAGAAAAGTGTTCATCAGACATTCAGACAACGGTCTGTGGGCGTGATGTCTGAGGCTGAGACAAAAAGATAGGTAATATTTCTATAGAGCGGAATATTGAGCGGAATATTTCTCTTCCATTAAATGGTCTGATATTCTACAGGACAGCTGGCAAATTTGTCAGCTAACCTTATGCCACAGACAAGTTCTCTCAAATAGTAGCATTTGGATGTTAACTGTACTGCAGTGCTTTTCAATAATCTCTTTTCCACAGAGCACAAGGAACAAATGCAGAGAACCCTAAGCAAAACGGCACAGTGTGAAAAATGCCATGCACAGAAAATATACAAATTTCTGAGCTGCTGATTTGGTTACTCATTTAGCCCAGCCTTTTATTCAATGTGACTAACAGGACACTAATTACAGTCACCCCATAGCAAACCAGGATTGAACGTCTCGCTCAAGGGCACAACCGCGACAACAATCCTTTGGTAACTCTCCAATTCATGAGTCACTCACACCTGGGATCGAACTTACAATATTTGCATTTCTAGCCCAGAGCTTTAACCACTAGTCTACCACTATCTAAGACACTGGAGAATTTGAGAGAGCTTAAGTGCTCTCAGAAGAATAGTATCAAGTAAATAAACTTGTGTACACCTTTAATGACAATGTTGTAATTTAAGACTTTTATGACTGATGTCAGAGGACGGGAACAGAAGAGGCATGCTGTGTAATAACAAGAGTAAGAATAGATACTGGCATTGATACCCCTCCATCCCTCTCTTTCGCTGTCACTCTTTCTCTCAGTTAATGAGTCTATGGTATTATTAGATGTTACTCTCGGTCTGAGTCATGCTACAGACAGAACGAAGGACAGAGAAAAAAAATCTGATAAATTGTATAATGAAAACAGAAAAAGGCAGCAGATAAAACAGATAATATTAGCTGCCTTCTCTTAATTAATTACATACCCTAATGTCGGTCGACACCCGTAAGACCTTTGTTCATCTTCGGAACACAGATGAAGATATTTTTGTTGAAATCCGATGGCTCAGAAAGGCTTTCATTGACACCAATGTCATTTCCTCTCTCAAGACCCATAAAAGGCACTAAAGACGTCGTTACAAATTCCATCTCACTACAGTGATTCTACAATCGTTTTATGAAGCGACGAGAATAGTTTGTGTGTGCAAAAAAAACCCAAAACAAAAAAAGAAGATTAGAATGGTTATTAATCAGTGTATTGGTCCAGGATTCGTAATCATAAATCGATACGCTGATTCATAAGGGTTTGAATCTTTGTTTTGAAACTGGGCCATCACTATACAAGTAGTTATTCGTTTTTTTGGGTGGGGTTTTACGCACAAAAACTATTCTCGTTGCTTCATAAAATGATTGTAGAATCACTGTAGTGAGATGGGCTTTGTAACGACGTCTTTAGTGCCTTTTATGGATCTTGAGAGAGGAAATGACATTGGTGTCAATGAAGGCCTTTCTGAGCAATCGGATTTCAACAAAAATATCTTAATGTTGAACGACATTAGGGTGAGTAACTAAAGACAGAATTTTCATTTTTGGGTGAACTAACCCTTTAATAGACAAGACAGATAGAAAAAAAATGCTTTAATGCAAGATAGAAAGAACAAATGAGCAAACAAACATACAAATGAAAGAGCAATCAAACAATCAATGGAGTCATGCTGATAGGAACACTGAGACAGCAAATAAAACGATAGGTGAAATGACAGAATGATAGATAAAACAGAGCAATAGATGACAGATTGAACAATTGATAGACGGATAGAAAGACAGGCAGATCGAAAAGAAAGGAAGAACAATAGATAGAATGACCAATAGAACATTGTCCATTGGGAACACTAAGGGAGCAGGTTATCACTAACTCTTTCATAACATACTCAAATACCTTCACACAGACTAAGACACGCAGATAGTAGCTCACACACTGTTTGTTTCCCCAAGAGCACTTGTGTGGAGATTGCCTTTTTAGGGTGGAAATCAATAATTTGCTTTACCTCCTCCTGCTGCCCCCTCCTCGGTTGTGAGAGAATCCCTCCCTTTTACGGTCTCCATTCATCTTTCCCGGTCTCTTTCACTCTTTCTCTCTTAGCTGTCAGTCATTTCTCATCTAACACTGCAGAAACAAATACATTTAAATTATGTATAATGTTATTTTTTACAGTACAGTACAGTACAGTACAAGTATATACCTTATAATAGTTAACTAACCGAGTGCACACTGCATGATTTGGCCAATATTAGGTCACATTCATGCAGCAGCAGAATACGGTTGTCAGTAGGCTTACGTTCACACACAAATTCAGTTATTTACGGGAGTGACAAACGCGCATACCCAAACTCACAACCGTAAATTTGTCTGCGCTGTGTGAACAGAACCGACTGGACAGCTAGCCGTCTGTCACATCGTACAGTGTGAGAGCGCGGCTATGCACTGCACAGAAGTGTGTCTACTGTTTGAGGGTTTTCATGTGTGGATTTGGTTTTGGTAACCTCGACAGAGATATGATCTGTCTCATCTGAAGGTTTTGGATCTAGTCATTGTGTCCACCAGAGCGGCTCCTGTCAGTTTTGTGTTCTATGCGCGACTCAAATATTCCGCTCTCCACCCAGATAAAAAAGCTGCTGTCGGTTAATAAAGACTTGACGGATGAACTCGTGGGCTGGATTAGACTCTTGTCATATCAAAAGTAATGGGCGGTGCCATCTTTGATTTTACCTTGGTCACTTTTGCTATGGTTGCTGGTAAGAAAATAGGAGCTTGACTCCAGTTGCACATTTATACTGAGAGTATTTGAAACGATGGTGTGTCTCAATGTCCTGTTCAAACAACAGTTAGTAAAAGCAGTTGACAATCCTAAAAACTGACAGTGTGAACCCAGCCTTAGACATCTTTTAGGGATTGTAGATTTTTACAGAACACTGAAGGCCCAGGCACACCAATCCAACATAAAAAAAATTAACAAAATACACAGTGAAATTATAACAAATGGAGAATGAATGTGCCATATGTCAAAAATTTTTTTATTACAAGTAAGCATATCTTAATGTAAGTATTATAATGGGGCAATCAAATGTAATCAAATGCTTTTATTTGTATTTTCATTTTTAGTTTAGTGAATTATATCATTATTTTTGTTTTTAGATTGTAAAGTTACTTACAATGTTAGAATGCAATGTGATTTTTTTTGTGTAGATAGCATATAGCATAGCCTTCATTATATTCACTATATTTGTTTTCATAGCCTTCAATATGAACATTGTTTGTAGGACATCGTTGGGCAGGATGAGAATTATGATTTTTTATTTTATTTTATATATATATATATATATATATATATATATATATATATATATATATATATGTATATATATATATATATATACAGATTTTTTTTTGTTTTATCCAAATAGAAAAACATTGATATATACCATATATAAGCATTCAACCAAAAAATAATACAAATAAATAATCCTGAGATGTGCTTTAATATTGCATAGGCTACATTTTAATATTGCATTCAGTCCTGCTCCAGGAGAGCTGACATCATGCAGATTTTAGCTTCAACCTGTCTTTACACACCTGGAAGTTTTTTTTTATTATTAGGGCCAGCCACATATAGAATTAAAATTTATTTGTAGCCTACATCGCTTTTCACAATACACAGCTTTCAAAGCAGATGTACAGAAAATGCATGTTTCTTCATGGCAACATTCACACAAAGCCAGAGCTTTACCTATCCGATCTTTTATTTTCCTCGTCTCAAGAAATATCTGTTTGCACACTAAACCACTGAAACCCACTCAAAACTATGTAGTATACATCAGACCAGTATGTGGTGCTGTAATTCGGCCATGAAGATACACTAAAAACGGAGAAGACGACTTGGAGCATGCACGAGATCTGGGGTGATGTCAACATAGTTTCACAAAATATACGGCTGTACACACGAAAACAAAAGGGGAACTACTTTTTTTTAAATAGCAGTTTCAGGCTCCAAAAACGTCAGATCCATCTGGACAAAACACTGATGCGATACATACAATCCGTTATCAGAAGTGACTGTGTCCATATGTCAGAAATGTACAAGACAATAAATATGCTGACTTCCCTACATTCAGATACCGAAGGTGAAAATTATGTGAAAAAAGACTATGTCTGAATTTATAGTATTCATAAAACAGTAGGCGAAAAGCACCCAGGTGACTTACTACTTCTGCCGGTATTCCAAAATACGCATCTGATATTTTTATTATCCCATGTGGCCAGTGGAGAGGATTTGTGAATGGTAGGTCACATGACAATGCCAACATGGCGGATGCAGTGCATCTGGATTTTATGCATACTGCACACATTCATTGAAGAACATACTTTTTTTAAACAGTCGAGAAGTCCGTTCATGATCAAATGTAGTAGCCATTTAGTATGCAATTTCAGACGCTGCTTGCCATCCTGATGACCTTGATTAACACGGGTGTTTTATTAGGATTGGAGCTAAACTCTGCATGATAGTGGCCCTCCGGGAGCAGGATTGGACGACAATTGTCTTCAGACTCATATAAAAGAGTTTATGTCATGCAGGGTGTCTCTGGGGACATATTGTACAATCTGACAAGCAACAATTAAACAGACGTTTCATAGGGAGAGAAATATCACACAGTGAGAAATGAGCTTAAAGGGATAGTTCACCCAAAAATGAAAATGTGATATTTATCTGCTTACCCCTAGGGCATCCAAGATGTAGGTGTCTTTGTTTCTTTAGTAGAGCACAAATGAAGATTTTTAAATCCAACCGTTGCTCGTATAATGCATGTCAATGGGGTTTTTCTATGAGAGCCACTATGAGAGTAAAAGACACATAGACATACAATATCCATATTAAACCCTGCTGCTCATGATGATACATTGATGTCTTTAACAAAAACTGTTCGGTTCGATCGTTTCATGTTTTTTTTTCTCATCTAGTATTCCACATGCCTATATACAGTCCCTAACAAAAAACTTGTCGCTTGTGTACAAATTGACCTAAAGTGCCGCTGAAATATAGCCTGACAAGCCAGACCCACATCAAGATGTTTGGTCTGGAAACTCACCATAGACAGGGCTCAGTCCGAGGGGCGGGATAAACGGTTGTCTTTCAAACTCCCTCTGCACGCGATAGGATAGCGGTACACCAACCGGAGCAACGACGGTGAAGGGGAGCTCGCTGACTGATTAAACATTCGCCGTATCCGGTCGGCTAAACTCCGAACACATCTTCCCTTTTTAAGAATGACTTCAGTGCCATTCTTTGTTCTTTTCTCAGAGGAAAGCTTAACTCCAAGTCTTCCGGAAGCGGGCAGAGCTGATTCGAAAGACCGCCGCCGTTCGCCAGTTTCTGTGTTTACTAGAAGACTGTGTTACTAGAAGCACGCAAACGCAACTCGGCCGTCGTCATTATGGCCCCGCCCGCCGACTCTATAGCCTACCTACACGATGTGATTGGGCCGTCCAGATTCTGAGGAATACAGCTCAGATAGGAATTGAGAGTTGCTAGACCACACTTGCGGGCAAATTAAATTTGCTGCCGCTAGGGTGCGTCTAGATTTCTAGGCTAGCTGAAATATATTTCTAATCAAGATTTTTTTTTACAAGAAATGGCTCATTTTAATCCCACCAGCTTTTGTGATAATGTTTCAGTGAAAAACTAAACTTTCAAAAAGTATTCTAATATTCACAGCTTGGTAAAGCCCATTGAGTCAATTTTTGCAAAGACATAAGTGTTGTCACCAGAGGTGGGTAGAGTAGCCAAAATCTTTACTCAAGTAAAAGTACAAGTACTTACGGAAATATTTACTCAAGTAAAAGTAAAAGTAACAATCGTAATAGTTACTTGAGTAAGAGTAAAAAAGTATTAGATGAAAAAACGACTCAAGTACTTAGTTACTAGTTACTTTCGATCTGATTGATAAGATCCAAAAACCCTGCATTTCAGACTACTTAGAGAGCTTTCACACACCTCCAAATATATATATGTGTGTGTGTGTGTGTGTGTGTGTGTGTTTAATGGTTAAACAGTGTAAATTAATGGTGTGCTGGGCTAACCACAGCTCTTTTTAAAACATACTTTGTTCTTATATTTTTATAAGTATATGCATTCTTAAAAATACAGTCCCATTTTTAAACGTATGTATACACTGCAGACTGTTGTCTGTCCGGATATGTGTATAAATGCAAGATGTCACATTAGGCTATTCAATTTGTTTCGTTTTTAGCCTGATCTCATCAGTACCTGTGGCAACGTTTTTGCAAACCACAAAATATGTACCAATACGTACATATTGTGACAGTTTCAAAGTGAAATGTCCACTGGGTGGCGCTAAAAGCTTATTTTTTTCCAGAACAGATTTGCGTGAATCTGACATGTTTTGTTACGTTGTGTTTTTAACGTAGCCTACACCCACACTTAACCCCGAAAGTGTTAACAAAAGCAAATGTGACAAAAATAAAATTGTGTCCATGTATTTTTAGCTTGTGTTTAGAACTCGTCTTTGAGCTCTTATCATGACTCGTTCTTCATGGGGTTCGTTCTCAAGCTTTTCGCATTGCAAATACAAATCTGTATCAGCTGAGCTATCGAGCAAGTCTGGTGAATCAGAAAAGCAGAACATGGAGCTGTGACGCAAAATTCAAAATGTTTACAAACCATAGACTAAAGAAAATGCAGTTTTTCTGCCTATAGTGTTCATTTCTGTTGGAATTCCTGCAGTGTGTATTGGTACGTATTTTGTGGTTTGCAAAAACATTGTCACAGGTACATTTTGCCAATGAGGTTGCTCGTTTTATGAGAAAAAAAAGATATGTAAATGTGCAGATGTGAACGTTTGTTTGTGGACGTGTGTTCGGAGGATTCAAACGATTTGTCAATGCTTGCACAAGAGCGCATATGAGGAAAACACTCGGACAGTGTGTGAAATAGTATTACAATAAAGGAAAAGTGCCCATAGTTACCAAATTACCATTAACAGTGTCAAATATAGGCATCATTGTTACACTTACCGCTGTTTTCTCAGGTTGGAGCTGGAATTATTGTATGCGGAGATGTCAGTTCATATTGGTGCACACAGCATCCATTAAATTATGAAACTGTTCTTTTTGACATCTTGGACTGAAAACAGGCTGAACATGAGGCCACGTACGGATGATCTGCCGTAGCTCACACACATCTCCCTCTGCTTCGGCCATCATCTTCTGACTAAACGCGCGCTAATTTTATGCGGGTGATGCGTATCCACCTCTCGCGAAGCAGCCTCTCCAACGTTTCGCGAGACTTGCGAACTAGTCATAACTTATTTTAAAATGTATAATTAATTATCACCATTGACAGTAGCGGAGGAACGCCACCGAATGTAACTAAGTAAAAGTACAGTTTTTTCACAAGAAATGTACTTGAGTAAAAGTAAAAGTACCCATTTTTAAATATACTCTAAAAGTACAAGTTACCCAAAAAATGTACTCAAGTAAATGTAACGAAGTAAATGTAATTCGTTACTACCCACCTCTGGTTGTCACCTTGTCATATGAGCTTCACCTGTGACTAATAATTGATCAATTAGGTCTCAGGTGTGTATAAAAATGACCCCAGTACAGTAGACCTTCACATCAACTGCAACTAGACCTCTGCAAACATGCCTAAGTTTCACCCTGAGACTAAAGTTTTGATTATCAAGAGGCTGAAGACCAGATCCACTGCTGATGTGGCAGACACCTTCAATGTGTCTCAACGTCAAGTACAGAGGATAAATAAAAGATTAAAGAGACTGGAGACGTTTTTGACAAGCCCAGGTCAGGCAGACCCCGCAAGACAACTGCTCGAGAGGACCGTTTGTTGGCTTGAAAATCCAAGGCCAGCCCATTTTCCACTGCAGCAGAGCTCCACGAGACCTGGTCACCTGAAGTCCCTGTGTCAACCAGAACAGTTTGTCGGATTCTGTCTCGAAATGGCCTCCATGGTCGAATCAGTGCCCAGAAGCCAGCACTAAACAAAAGACAATTGAAAAACCGTGTGGCATTTGCCAAGGCCCACAGCCTGCTTAAAGGATGGACGCTGGAAAAGTGTCAGAAGGTGGATTTTTCAGATGAATCTTCTGTTGAATTACACCACAGTCGCCGCAAATATTGCAGGAGACCTACTGGAGCCAGAATGGATCCGAGATTCACCCAGAAAACAGTGAAGTTTGGTGGCGGAAAAATCATGGTCTGGGGTTACATCCAGTATGGGGGTGTGCGAGAGATCTGCAGGGTGGAAGGCAACATCAATAGGCTAAAATACCAAGAAATCTTAGCTACCTCTTATATTCCCAAACATAAAAGAGGCCAAATTCTGCAGCAGGACGGTGCTCCATCGCATACTTCCATCTCCACATCAAAGTTCCTCAAGGCGAAGAAGATCAAGATGCTCCAGGATTGGCCAACCCAGTCACCAGACATGAACATCATTGAGCATATGTGGGGTAGGATGAAAGAGGACGCATGGAAGACGAAACCAAAGAATATTGATGAACTCTGGGGGGCATGCAAGACTGCTTTCTTAGCTATTCCTGATGACTTCATCAATAAATTTTATTAATCCTTGCCAAACCGCATGGATGCAGTCCTTCAAGCTCATGGAAGTCCTACAAGATATTAAATTTGAATCTCATAGATGGGAAAGGGATAGACGAGTGGATTAGGGGTTGGGATGGTTTGGGTAATTGTGGTTAGCCTGATGATTTGTTTTTGTATTTTTTTTTTTTGTATGGCTGTTACTTGTTTTAATGTTGTATTATTTAAGCTTACTGTTATTAGATTTATTTATTTTTAATATCTAATTTGTTATTATTTTTGTTACTTAACTTAAATTTTTATTTTATTTTTGAATTATAAAAAAGTCTCAGAATGTATAAGTGAATTGTATGTTTAATTGTATGCTTTAATAAAAAGATGTTTGATAAAATTTGAATCTCACAGCACCACAACTTAATTTGCTGATATATTTTTGTATTTGCAGTAAATTTGTTCAATTTCTGTATAGGCGACAAAACTTTTGTCTTGCCAAAATTGGACCTTTCTGTCTTGATTAAATGATAAATATTTTTTCTGTGAAAATTATTTATTTCAGTGCATTAAACATCATTTGGGAGGGTTTTAGCTTTTCATATGAGCTATTTCTAACACCAATTAATTAAAAGTCAGGTTAATATCAGGTATTTCTAGAAAATAGATAAGCGACAAGACTTTTGTCAGGGACTGTGTATATATATATATATATATATATATATATATATATATATATATATATATATATATATATATATATATATATATATATATATATATATATATATATATATATATATATATATATGTGTGTGTATATTTGGGGTGACCCCTTATAGTCGAAGATTCGATGCATCGATATGCAGGACCGGATTCGACCACTGATCTCATGGTCGAATCTTCCCGGGTGTTATGAAACGAGGATCATACCATTTTGGCAATATGGGGGTGCTCAATATTAGTGTTATAAAGACGTGTCGTGGCGCTGAGCAATCACCCCTTTAAGGGCACTGAGCTTCGCACCGGACGCGCCGCACCTTTAAAATGCGTACCCATATACACCGATGGCAGCATTCGACGCCTATCCGCGGCGATTAAATATATATTTCCCTCAAATCGTGAATGTACAAACTGATTTCACCGTGTGCTACAAGATACACTCATCGTGCAGCTCTTCTGTCAGAAGTCGATTCAAAATTGAGCTTGCGCGTATATAATGTTCACGTCTGCCTGAGACACGCCGCTGAGCTTCAGTCCTGTGTGCGACCCCCTTTAGGCACAATCGGCTTAAGAATGTGCATATAAACGCACTCAAAGTGTTCTTTTCCTCTATAGGCAGGTTTTTTTATTTTTATTTTATTTTTTAGGTGTATTTATCAAAATGTTATTTTATATATTTGTGTGATGTTCTGTGTTTTGCTCGCGGCTTTTAAATGTTATGAGAGAATGGTTCATTTACTAATGTGTAGTGTAACGTTAGCCTAGTTTTGATAACTTTATTAAAAGTGGTGGCTGTGTGCCGTGTGTAAAGTAAAAATAGTCTTAGCCTCCTGCTGACTAGTGTCCTGCCCTTCCCAACCCGTTTATACCATTTATTTTTTTCCGGTCTATGGTTTACACAAACATAGATGATTCGACTATCGGTCGACCATAGAGAGATTGGAAAATTCTGATTTGAATGTGTAAATCCTTAATATATATATATATATTAGGGCTGTCAATTGATTATTATTTTTTAATCGCGGTTAATTGCATGATTGTCATTAGTTAACTCGTGATTAAACGCAATTTAATCGCAGATTTTTATTTGTTTTAAATGTATCTTAAATTAAGTTTGAATTAAGTTTTTTAATACTCTAATCAACATGGGTATATGGACAAATATGCATGCTTTATGCAAATGTACGTTTATTATTAGTGAAACCATATAATACTTATTCAATAATAATCAATAAAACAGCATGAAGACTAGATATGTATCAATGGTCATAGATGTTTATCAAAGAACTTGTTCATGTCTCTTAAGCCTAGCTTAAAAAATTCAGAATAAGCAGGGATTTCTCTCATTTTAAGAATATAAATAAAGGTATTACTGGCAGTTTAGTTCAGAATAGGGCACAGTTCGTATGAAAAACTGGTAATGTGAAAGCTGTCATGCAGACCTGTGAGCACACCAGTACCATAACATACCCGGAGGAGGTCCATATTACACGAGTAGAAATATAGTGTGGCCCCTTTAAGAGAGGCGCACTCTCTATTGAACTGCCGGTATTTTGCATGTGCGCGCCGAACTATGCCTCGATTCACGTGAACAGTGTGAAGAACACAGACTCGGGAGCGTTCTTGTTCAGAAGAGTAACCTGTGCATTCGTTTAAGCCGATTGTAATGCATTTAGTTCAATATAACACATGTACTGTAAGTGGTGATGTGTCAATGATTTACCTCAGACATGAGCGAGAGTGATCTTTAGTGTATTCATGCATCGCGCTCGGACTGCAGAGAATGTGCTCAATGTAAACAGACTTTTCTTTCAACCTGGTGTCTATGGTTAAACAGAAAATATGGTAGCTTATAGACTATAACTGCACTTTTGGTTTAGAAAATTAATGATAACCATTTTCTTTCCCTATTAATGTTTGCTGCTGCATCCTTTACATCTATGGCTTATCCCGATTTCTCCAACTATGGGCCAAACAGAAAAAAAAAAGAAAAAAAATGTATATATATATATATATATATATATATATATATATATATATACACACACATACAGGTCCTTCTAAAAAAATTAGCATATTGTGATAAGAGTTCATTATTAGAACCTAACCCAAAATGTAATGATAAAAATTAAACTTTCATATATTTTAGATTCATTGCACACCGACTGAAATATTTCAGGTCTTTTATTGTTTTAATACTGATGATTTTGGCATACAGCTCATGAAAACCCAAAATTCCCAAAATCTTAGCATATCATGAAAAGGTCTCTAAATGAGCTATTAACCTAATCATCTGAATCAACTAATTAACTCTAAACAGCTGCAAAAGGTTCCTGAGGCTTTTAAAAACTCCCAGCCTGGTTCATTGAGGGTGTCAATGATTGATTCATTATCCATCATTGACACCCTCAAGCGAGAGGGTAAGCCACAGAAAGAAATTTCTGAACGAATAGGCTGTTCCCAGAGTGCTGTATCAAGGCACCTCAGTGGGAAGTCTGTGGGAAGGAAAAAGTGTGGCAAAAAACGCTGCACAACGAGAAGAGGTGACCGGACCCTGAGGAAGATTGTGGAGAAGGACCGATTCCAGACCTTGGGGGACCTGCGGAAGCAGTGGACTGAGTCTGGAGTAGAAACATCCAGAGCCACCGTGCACAGGCGTGTGCAGGAAATGGGCTACAGGTGCCGCATTCCCCAGGTCAAGACACTTTTGGGCTACAGAGAAGCAGCACTGGACTGTTGCTCAGTGGTCCAAAGTACTTTTTTCGGATGAAAGCAAATGTTGCGTGTCATTCAGAAATCAAGGTGCCAGAGTCTGGAGGAGGACTGGGGAGAAGGAAATGCCAAAATGCCTGAAGTCCAGTGTCAAGTACCCACAGTCAGTGATGGTCTGGGGTGCCATGTCAGCTGCTGGTGTTAGTCCACTGTGTTTTATCAAGGGCAGGGTCAATGCAGCTAGCTATCAGGAGATTTTGGAGCACTTCATGCTTCCATCTGCTGAAAAGCTTTATGGAGATGAAGATTTGGTTTTTCAGCATGACCTGGCACCTGCTCACAGTGCCAAAACCACTGGTAAATGGTTTACTGACCATGGTATTACTGTGCTCAATTGGCCTGCCAACTCTCCTGACCTGAACCCCATAGAGAATCTGTGAGATATTGTGAAGAGAAGGTCGAGAGACGCAAGACCCAACACTCTGGATGAGCTTAAGGCCGCTATCGAAGCATCCTGGGCCTCCATAACACCTCAGCAGTGCCACAGGCTGATCGCCTCCATGCCACGCCACAGTGAAGCAGTCATTTCTGCAAAAGGATTTCCGACCAAGCACTGAGTGCATAACTGAACATAATTATTTAAAGGTTGACTTTTTTTTGTATTAAAAACACTTTTCTTTTATTGGTCGGATGAAATATGCATTTTTTTTTAGATAGGAAATTTGGGTTTTCATGAGCTGTATGCCAAAATCATCAGTATTAAAACAATAAAAGACCTGAAATATTTCAGTTGGTGTGCAATTAATCTAAAATATATGAAAGTTAAATCTTTATCATAACATTATGGAAAATAATTTACTTTATCACAATATGCTATTTTTTTGAGAAGGACCTATATACATATATAGATTCCTTATTAGCGCATGCGTGGATCAGTCGAATGAGGCATCTATGTACACATATCTATGCTCGCGACGGGTTGTGACCTTCTTCTGCGAAAGTAATGGCATTGGGAAAACTAGATGAGATTCGTCTCATATGAGGTAAAAAATAAGATAAATACTGATCGTTAGTGATCAACCGATATATTGGATTCCCGATATTTTTCCCGATATTTAAGCATTTTCCCATAATCGGGTATCGGTTTTGTAATATCGGATTTCCCGATAAATGACACCATCTTGTGGACGTTTTGAGAACTGCATACAAGCGCGCCATTAACGGACTCTCTGAGGAGAGATGAGTCAACAACGGTGTTCAAAGGTAAAATAACCTGCATTCCTTAATTAAACATTTTGGTTTAGCATAACATTAATGCACAATTGAGATATGCATAAATAAGATGTTATGAGATGATATTATGTAGTTTAAACTTGGCGCTGTAGAGACAAACTCACTGACAGAGTCGTCAGGTAATCCGTCATGTCACAATAAATACGTAAATTCACATGAATTAAACAAAACCATAAATGAGCCATAAATGAGAGCATGTTGGAAGTAAATGCACCGAATTTCTTTCTCTCTGTGTGTTTATGCTCAGTCGCATTCAGCCGTTCACCGAGTTGTTGCTCCAGCATATGGGCTAACATTACCGTAGGCTATGTAAACCAGACCGACACATTTAAAACTCCTTAAATTATATTAACGTCTGCTATATAACATTTATATAATAAACATCTTATTAATTACAGCTCCATGAAAATGAATTATTAGGCCACCATGAATGAGAGCATGTTGGAAAGCACTGAACTTATTTCTCTCTCAGTGTTTATGCTCTGTCGTGTTCAGCCGTTCTCTCACTGAGTTGCTGCTCCAGCATATAGGCTAGTCACCATATGTAAACAAGACCGACTCGTTTAAAACTCCTAATTATATTAACGTTTGCTATATAACATTTATATAATAAATATGTAATTAATTACAGCTCTGTGGAAATGTATTATTAGGCCTATCTCCGCGAGACGTGTAAGTTAAACACAGAGATGAAAACAGCGCTGTCGTCAGCATTTCACAAACATTAATTTTGATACCATACTAGATGAGATTGACTCTGTAAGAAAAAGAAACAAAGCCGCAAATACATCATAGCTATTATTCCAGAGAATATTCAGTCTTTAGTCTATTAAACACATAAACCTTTTAAAACTGTAGTTTAAAATGAATGCTTATATTTATGCTCATGGTTATGGGGATTTGATAGACTCATCTCTCATTTATGTTCTCCATTTGAAAATATTAGACTTTATAAATGTATTTTGCCTGTTGTTAATATGGCTGTATTTATAAATAAGAAGGTGAAACAGCATTAATGTTAAAAAGACTGCACTGTATTTAAAAAAAATGCAAATTTTTTCAGACTATTTTTTGATGTAAATGTCTTTTGTTCTGTATGTAAGTGAGTGAAACTGCAAAAATTACAGTGTTTAAAAAGCTCAGTTCAGTGCCGTTTCTGTAATTGTAAAAACAGAAATAACACAATAAATAAATATCGGTTCTATATATCGGGTTATCGGCACATAAACATCCAAATAATCGGTATCGGTTATAAAAAAAAATCAATATCGGTCGATCACTACCGATCGTTTCATGTTTTAAGACATCAATGTATAATCATGAGAAGCAGGGTTTAATATGGGTTTAGTTATATTCGTGTGTCTGTGTTTTTTACTCTCATAGTGACTCTCATAGAAGAACACCCCATTGACATGCATTATACGAGCAACGGTTGGAGTTAAACATTTTCATTTGTGTTCTACTAAAGAAACAAACACACCTACATCTTGGATGCACTGGGGGTAAGCAGATAAACATCACATTTAAATTTTTGGGTGAACTATCCCTTTAAGACGTTAAGGCAAGTTGAGGAGAAAAACCTCTACAAACGAAATCTCTACAAACATGCACACACATTTTCATTGCTCTGTTACAGCAAAGGACACACTAGGACAGACTACGGAAATCACTGTGTAAACAATTAAACACTGCATCAATCAATTATTCAATGACTAAATTAATAAACACACAAACAAGATTGAGTTGGGGAAACGACTCTTGCTGGATTATGTGACTACATTTTCTGTAGCATGTCAACAAAGATAACAAAAATTCCATTCTATCAATCCAATGCACAAAAGTACTGCAGTGACCCTCTTTACGTCTTCAATCTCAGTGGCTCTGACCATAGATAGCAGAGCAGACAGAGTTGCCGAACTACTGGGTGGTGCATGGTAGGGCAAGGCAGGAACTGAACGCACCTCTTTATTTGGCCTGCCTAAATATACCTCTGAGGCTGAGCTGTAAGCATGGAGGTGAGGGCAGATGGCAAGTGGGATTTAAGGTGTGCTGAATGAAAGGACAGGGTAGGGATTGAAATATATTAACACATTTTATGTTAAAGAATATATAAAAGAATAGGTAAGAAGGTGTTCGAGCGACAGAAGATACGTAATTCTCATTTGGCAATTAACCCCTCCCCCAGCACAGGCCCTGCTCGCATTGGCCCCGCCCCCTCCAGATCACAGCAAGCCAAAAGCACTTGAGGGGCTATTTTTTACCCTGCTTCACTAAATAAGGCCAGGCAGAGTAGGGTAGCGGGTGCAGGGCCAGGGGGGCTCCTCTTTGCCTTGACCCTCGGGGTATAAAAGCTTTGGATCAGTGGGAGGCTCTTCCGACCAGCCCCTGTGCACACTTCCCGACTGTCCCGTTCACACGTTAGGCATAAAATGAGTTCAAAGTCAACTTAATGACGTTTAACTATTTTTTCAAGCTAACATTTTGTCGTTTTCGGTGACGTGGACGTGTAACGGTGACGTTATTTTTGCCCTTAATGGCTGCCATTTCTCATGTGAAAGGACAAGGACGTTTATTGGACAAAGTATGGACAGAACTGTCTGGCAGGATGGACTAAACAGTAAGGGCAAACGAGAAAAAGAAAGAGAGACCATCATCGCTGGTGCTTTTTCTGACTTCTGTTTAACAAAAACTTAAATCTTTTGCTCTTCACCTCACATTGACTTCCTGCCTTTTCTGTCTCTCATTTAAAACTGTCAGCATACTGTCCATACTTTCTCCTAGTAGTTCAATGCGTAGCTCTCTGTCTCTCTCAGGACAGGCGGGGAGGTGTTACTGAGTTAACAGTAGGTCTTTGGGGCCGTTTTATCCGACCTGGTCACTTTCGTCCAGTATTTTTGGTAATTCACTCTTCTTTTTGTGCCGTGAAAAGCCAAGAACACTCCAGTATTGATGGCAACACTCTGCATTTCTTTTCATCCCCATCTCTTTCTCATCTGTCCACCCCTCCACCCTCTCTCTCTTTCCTCTCATCCTCAAATTCTCAAACGCTGAATCAGCTGCTTGGGAATGGACGCTCCCCCTGCCTCTTGGCTCCACACACAAGCTGCCTCTCCCTGGTGAGTATGTGTGTGTGTTTGAGAGTAAATATGATCCGCGTGTACACATACATGCACGTTCCGTAAGTGTTTCACCACGTTTTAGCCTGTCTGCGTCTCTGCGTTTCTGTCCATGTATCAGCGCGTGCATGAGGATAAAAGGGGAACAATCATAGGCGGCATGTGCAGCCATCCGGCTCCTGTCAAAGTAGTTTTAGCAGCAATGTTAGCATGCAAAGCTAGCAACTGCTTATTGCATCACACAGAGAGCTGCGACCTTAGCAGATTTGTTCTTCATTGAATGACTTAAGTCATCTTTTCGCACTTCTTTCTTGAGAAGACTTTTAAAAGTTCTCTGTAGCACATCCACCACCGTCGGCCCCTGACATTGATATTTAGCTGTGCGGTGGTCCAGGGAGATGCTTGCTTTTCTTTTTCTAATTTTACTTTGATGGCTCGAGGACAGGCATTAGCCCCTGGGCTGTCAGTCATGTTTAAATGTGGAGCGGACAGGAGCTGGGATGGATCAGGTGACATCAGGATGGCAGCAGCTGTCGCTGGTGGTCGGAGCCTTGCGAAGCTCTGGATGTTCAGTTAGACGAAGGAATGGTACACCTGCTTCTGTGTATGTGTGTTGATGCGAGCCTATTTCCCGGTAATGCTGCTATCTATGGCGTTGAGCTGCTGGGGCAACAACTTGTATGAGGAGCCAGTAAACTCTGTGTGTTGGTGTGGGGTCATAGGGGTCGATTTACACACACAAAAAAACACAGCCTGATATCCTATAAGGAAGGGACGATGACAAAGGTGGATAAAAACGGAAGGAGTGGGTTTTGATTTATGATGAGGACTTTTAGTTTAATTACTCAGAGGGTAGTGCTGATGCAGAAAGAAGAGACACGATTTACTTAGCTATTAGCCGTTAGCAACCGATGGCTGCCTCTGGCAATGAGCTGTTAATGCACCCAGACAGAAAATTAATTTCTAAACAAACTGTTTACTAAACTGTAATTGTCTAAGCGCATTACCAAGACTCTGAGACTTATATTGCCCAATTTTAAGGCACAGTCTTCCTAACAGCCTTGAATGTAAAACAACAAACTTTCTAAAATTAATTACTGCATTTTTACGTACACTTTAAAAAAAGATTTACAAAGTAAGTTATCTGGTTGTCTTAAAATTTTCATTGAAATTACATTTTTTAGTTAATACAATGAACATTTTTAAGAATCGACAAACTTTATTCAAGTATTATTCAAATATTTTGTAACCATATTGGGTAATTGTGTGTGTTTTGAGATGACGCAGTGAAACATGCCAATTTGTGCTATTTTCATGATTCATCACATGTTTTATGTGGTTAAGATACAATAATAATTTAATTAAACCAATTTCCTTCATTGTATAAACTCAAATTGTTTTATTTCAATAAACTCAACATTTTAAGGCAAACCAGGTTACTTACTTTTTTAAGTTAAACCAACAATATTTTTCAGCGTATTGATTCTCTCCTATTAAATCACATTTTTCACAATTGTGTCTAAAATGAAACTCAATGGAATGTTACTGGAATTGTGCCTAGAGCAAACGCTCTAAACTAATTCAATTTCAGCGTAAATTAAATTAACTGAATTTAATTTAATGAACAAAAATTCTTGCTCCTATTAAAGTCAAAGTCTTTTTAATAGCCTAACTGATTGGATAGCCTAATGTAATGGATAAAACAGATATTTCTAAATCAGTAAGTAAAATGCACTCCTAAAATGTAGTTCTCTTTACTAAATTATAACAATCAAAGTGCAATAGAATGATTGACGCTTTTCACAGTGTAAACTGGATGAAACTTAACTTCACTAAACTGTACCTAATGCTGTAAAAAAGACTTTATTAAAACAAGGGTATTGTCAACACTCTCAACTGGACTAAACCTTTTCGTTTTGAAAACGCTGCCAATCCAATGACAAACAAGCAGCATATTGTGGTCACATTGAGACGACTATGCTTGAGCATTACACAGACCGTGTTGGATTGTGGGACATGTGGAGTGTGATGGGAGAGGCTTCTCTGATCACATGCATAAATATGTCCTGCTCTGTATGCGAGCTATGACTCGCAGTGCGCCTTTGAATTCTCATCTACAGCACGCGCAGCATGTAGGCTAGTGTGTTTAAGATACCATCGGATCAGTTGCCCACAGTCTCTCTTGCTTTTTTGTAATAGCTATTCATATTTATTCACTTTTGCTTATCGATCAAAAGTAATTAACGCTCGTTTCGGAAAACACTCAGCAGTATGGCGTTATAAACCACAGGGTGGCATCGGATCAGAGACGTGCTCTGTTCCTCCTCTGACTGCCCTCTGCTGTAATTATCAGTCACATATCATTCACACCATCTCTCTCTCTCTCTCTCTCTCTCTCTTGCTCTCTCACACATGCATGCTCATTGAGTACAACTGCGGGAATCATATATTTTTAGAGGCTTGTTCTTTTGTGTACAGGATGGACTGGTAAAACATTTTTCCTCTTAAATACTCAGTCACACACAGGCATATGCAAACTAACCCTCTGCAGATTTGGTTAACACTCCTGAGAAGGGCTTCATTAGTAAAGTGACATCAGCGACGGTCTAATTCATTAAAGGGGAGAGTCGGCTGAGCAGCATTTGCTTATAAATTGGTATTGATCAGAGTAGGATGGAGAGCAAAGGGAGGGTTCAGGTGAAAGTTGCTTGCCCAACACACACACACACACACACACACACACACACACACACACACACACACACACACACACACACACACACACACACACATTTCCCTGTACATAAGGACACAACATAGACTTCTATTGTTTTTGTATAAAATTAAAGACAAATGAACCTTAAGAGAAACCTTTAAAAAACTGAAAACTGCACTTGTGAATGTATTAAGTTGTAATGTTCTGAATTTAATAAAAGTTATGTGAATAACACATAAGACTGATTTAGTTTACTTCTAGGGACAGATTTCACGCTAAACTGTGTAAAACCATACAGTCACACACTCATATATCTAAATAAGGATGCGATATTAGAATAAAAAGTTCCAAACAGAACCTTACAGAGTTCTACCAGGCATTTCATACAACACCTTTAGGGGTTTCCCTCACAAAATACTTTGATGGATTTAGTTTTAATTAATTTAGCCTACTTTTAATTTTGTTTTTTAATCTAAATTTTATTAAATGGCTCATACACGTACTTTATCACTTAAAATAAATTAAAATAATTGTGTGGTAGACAAACATGACCATTTATTTAATTTCAATGAAATGAATATACATTTGTATTATTATTATTATTATTTATTTAATATTTTGTATGGGATTTTAAGGTACTAAAACATAGAATAGTTATGATTGATTTATTACCTGTTAATCACTATTTTGAGTGTAACCCCTTACGATTTTATCCCTTAAACTGTTGGAAATCTTGACTAAATTTTGGTCTCTTTTCAAAAAAGACACTTGACAGATTTTTGCTGAAGTGAAAAAAATAATAAAGTTTTACTCTAAAACTGAGAAAAGTTGTGTTCCAAATGTAAAGGTTACTTTAAAAAAATGACACCAGATAAAATTCACTCACCATTGTGTTCACATAGCAACACAATTTTAAGGTAAAAAATGGAAGAAAACGGATATAAAGTAATATACTATAGCTTAAGACACTTTTTGCATTTTAATTTAGTGTACATTATTCCGCACTTTTTTCATTACACCTTATCTAAACCGAAATTACCCAAGCAATCCAACAGTAATGATGATAATAATAATAAAAACACTTTAAACTAAAACTGAATGGCGAGCGGGGGTAAGAGTAAGAGACGTGGTGTGTGCTTGAATGTGTCAGGGGTCAGGAAGAGAGAGAGAGAGAGAGAGAGGGGAGGGGTAAAGGTAGAGAGTGAATTAGGAGGAGGAGTGTACTGACTCTATAGGCTGTGCATTATGGATGATGAGCGAGAGAGAGAGAGAGAGAGAGAGAGAGAGAGAGAGAGAGAGAGAGAGAGAGAGAGAGAGAGAGAGAGAGAGAGAGAGAGAGAGAGAGAGAGAGAGAGAGAGAGAGAGAGAGAGAGGAGAGAGGAGAGAGAGAGAGAGAGAGAGAGAGAGAGAGAGAGAGAGAGACAGAGACAGAGAGAGAGAGAGCTGGACAGGAGAGATGTAGAGAGGGCAGGTCAGGCACATTTATTCCCCATTCATTTCCAAACATCTGAAGATCAGGGTACCACGGCAGCACTCCACTAGACCTAAACTTTCTCACTACACGCATATGAGAGAGAGACAGAGAGTGAGATGGGCAGAGGAGAAAGAGAGGGGGGAGGGAGGGAACAGAAAGAGTGTAAGATAGAATGAGAGAATGTGAGGTAGAGAGAAATAGACTCAGATAGCAGAACAGAGAGAGAGAGAGAGAGACTGCAGAGGCAGCACCTGGGACACAGAGAGGAAAAGCTAGAGCACTTCTTCCTGTTGCCCTTTATTGTTTTATTCCTCCTTGTGGTGCATTGGCCCATCTGAAGCTGGGGGAATCTACCTGACAGCTACCCACTAGGTAAGCACCAAATCCTCTCTATCCCTCTCTCTCTCTCTCTTTCTCTCCTCTCGCTGCAGCTGTACCTCTCAGGCTGACAGTCAAGGTGAATCGTGTTTGGTGAAAAACTGCTCTTCCAGTAAAACTAGCACATGCTGCCTGGTGTGGGTGTGTGTACAGCAATGCAGCGTTTGCAGGGTGAAGAATGAATCTATCAATCTATAAAAGGAGGTGTAAATGCATTTTCTGAGATTTGTATTTGCCTTTCTGGAGTGTCAAAACAGAGAGAGCTCTTCCTGATGTTATTTTTACAGACTTCAGCTGGCTTATTGAAGTGAAATGATGTGTAAAAACCCTCAACGTTAGTGACCTGACCTGTAAAGTCACAGGACCATGTAATTTCCGGAATATAATTGGCCAAAAAAAAAAAAAAGAATGACTACGCCGGTGTGTCACAAAACGAACTGTGCCGTCCTGTGACATTTGTGCTCAAATAGCGCGTAAAGTTTTAAAAGTACTAAGGACATTACCGCGTGTGGATATGCGTGTTGTAGGACGGCATTTATTTGGTCAAAGAGTATTTAATGTTCATTACCTCTGTGGCTTGGTCATTAAATTCTTATATTTGTGGAATATTAGGGTTGAAAGTTGTACACTCTTCCATGTGCCCACATATCCTGCTTGGTAGACATACTTCTTTATATGCCCATATGAACAAGAGCAGCTATGGAATGTAAAGAAGTATGTATCCCAGGTGAGAGAAAAAACGGGGCTGAGGAACACACACGCACACAAACACGTTCTAAAGCAGTTACTGAAAATCTGCGAGTACTTTGTCAATAGGTTTGAATGGTAAATTTGCTGCACGGATCGTGTAGGTGTGCTTAAGCGCTCGGATGTAAAATGCTAATTGAAATGTGTCTAATACGCAGTCGCAACAGACTATGCTTGGCCTGATAGTGACCATGTTACTGTTAAATTGGCTATTAACTAATGATGCACAGGGTGAAGTGATGCAAGGATCACAAAAGCGCTTGGGTTTCTATGGAGTAATCAAACTGTGGTCGCCTCATGTCGAAAACACACAGACAGCAGTTCAGATGGTGCAGTGAACAAATGCTTACTAATGAATAAAATCAGGGAGGAAGAGAGAGACAGTGAAGAAGGGGGAGAGAGAGAGAGAGAGAGAGAGAGAGAGAGAGAGAGAGAGAGAGAGAGAGAGAGAGAGAGAGAGAGAGAGAGAGAGAGAAAGAGAGAGAGAGAGAGAAAGAGAGAGAGAGCGAGCGAGCGAGAGCGCTTTCACATAGCATCAGAGTGATACTGATGAAGCCTCTGGGATGAAGAGTCTACAAAATAATTTATAAAGTCCAGTTGCTTTGACTGTTAAACATTTACGTCTGTGGTTTCCTGCTGAACTTGATCTTCCCAGTTTTGACACAACTGGTTATGATGACCTCTGCTCTTCATGAGAACAGATTGAATAATAGAGTCATAGTCTAGTTATCCATCTCATTTAGCTGGAAAGGATATTCACATTGTTGCTACGGGACGGTACGGTAAATTATTATTATTTTTAAATAACCATTCTTAACCCTCATGCGCATCTGAGTAAATCATGCTTAGCAAAAACTGTGTTACTGAAATCTGGCAATGAAGATTTGTGGTGTATATATATTTTTTTCGGTATCTTTTGAAAATGTATAATATATATACGCAATGTAAAAAAATGTGTTGGTTGGTTGACTTGGTTGACTTAAAATTTTGAGTTTATTGAAATTAAAAATTTAAGTTGATACAGTGAAGGAAATGACGATTGATATATATATATATATATATATATATATATATATATATATATATATATAGTTCTGTAAAGATATATATAAACCTCGTAAACGCAAAAAAAAAAGAAAAGAAGTTGCGGCATGTCACATTGATAAAAAGGCCATTTTTGATGCTTTTCGATATTAATACTATACTGAGTAGGTAATAATTTTATAATATGATATAAAAAAGAAACATTAAAAAGTTATTAAATTACCTACTTACTTAATTACTTAAATTAATTAGTACTAAATATACATACATACATACACACACATATACATATACATATATATATATATATATATATATATATATATATATATATATATATATATATATATATATATATATATATATATATATATAATTGTAAGTATTAAATGTTTTTAATTAAATACATAAGCTACCTATATTTATTCTTTATATTTTTTTTTCTCAATCCAAAAAGGATAATTTTTATAAAATAAAAAATCTTTATGACTAATAAAATATAAGTAAAAAAATATATTGCTGTGATGTTCACATTATTTTGTACTTTATTAAATCAATTAAGCATAAAACAAAATGGAAATGATCTGAGAGGGTTACACAGACACCTTCACTTAAAATGGACGCACTATTTGGTCCTCTTGGCTTGTGGCAGCCTTGACGCTTCATAAATAAATGTATATGTTTTATCCACAGAGTACGTAGACTAGGTACGTAGATGAACTTTTGGATAGACAGGCCCAGCTGTCCTGCTTTTGTGTCGAGTGAGTGTGTGTGTGTAAGCACTCCTGGGGAATATTCACCCAGCCTTTAGCAGCAGGGCAGGGTAGAGTCTTGATGTCTGTGGACTGCGTTACGGGAAGCTGTGTGATGGTCAGAGGTGGTCAGAACCCGATAAAGCACGTCCACTGAGACCAACAATCCCGCCAGAGGATGCGCTGGCTACACCAATACCAAGCTAAGCAGGGCCTGTCTTGATCTGATGAGTGTGTATGTGTGTGGACTAGAGTCTTGATATGATTTGAAAAAGAGATGTTGAAGATGTATGGCAGGACATCTATAAAAAGTTACAATGGTCGCTATGCATTAGCAGTTTAAGGCCTTCGGTGGGTCAGGGTAGGAGAAAGTAAAGCGAGACATTACAACAAAATCACAAAAGATTGGTCGAAGGAAGGAGAGACATTGAATGAAAGTGGGATAAGCCTCCCATGGGTGCGACTGGTGAGAGAGAACGAGTGACCGAGATGAGAGTATGGACGATAGTGAATCACAGGAGGAGATTCATGGGATAGACAGAAGATAGGTCAGGCTGTGAATGGGAAATAGCACGTATATGAGAGAGAGAAAGAGAGAGGCCGGATTGATGATGGCGGTGTTCCGGCAGACGGGCTGTGAAGCTGCTGGACGGAGGAATGGAGGGGGCTAGGAGGTGTATTGTTCTGTCACTTTTCCTGTGTCAGCAGGTGGAAGCGTTCATCAGGACATTAAATATGCAACAATGCTGACCGAGCCAGTGAGCTGAGACAGCCAAAGCCTAGCACCGAGGGGACTGTAGGGGCCCGCTAGAATCCCAACACACTTACTATCCCCAGCCCAAATAGGGGAAAATCCAGCCAAACGCCACCAAAACTAGGTTTCCAAAAGAGCTATTTGTCTGTGACACAACCACAGCCAAATATATTTGATGATTAATGTACAGTTATGAAGAGTGTGATTTGGCACCAATGTGTTGTAGGGCCACCCACACGACACTGAAAAAAACAGAAAGCATGTGAATAACAAAATGGGATTTTTTAAAGGGATAGTTCAGTTCAACTCAATTCATCTCAGTTGTTCCAAATGATCTGTTTCACAAAATATATTTAAGAGAATATTGGTAACCAGACATTTGACGGTAGCCGTTGACTTCTACACTGCAAAAAAATTCAAGTCTCCAATTGAACATTTTGTAGTGATTGATCACATCTAAATTTTTCAGTTGGCCAAATTGAATTTCTGTGAATTAAATTGCATCAATTTACAGGAATTCAATTTGGCCAACAGAAAAATTTAGATGTGATCAGTCACTACAAAATGTTCAATTGGAGACATTATTTGTTTTTACAGTGTATAGTTTTTTTTCTTCCTACTAGGTCAATGGCTACCGTCAACTTTCTGGTTACCAACATTCTTTAATCTTTTGTGAAAAACAACTTTTGGATTTGGAACAACTTGAGGGGGAGTAAATAATTGGCTGAACTGGCCTACATTCCTTTTTATGATTTGAAAAAAAAAATGTTGGTTTTTGTCGGATTAATTTAAAAAAAAGTAAGTAATCTGGTTGCCTTAAAATTTTGAGTTTATTGAAATTAAAAATTTGAGTTGATACAATGAAGGAAATTTGTTTAATAAATAGAAACTCAAAAATATTTTTGTATCTGAACCACATAAAAAAACCTTGATAAATCATGAAAATAGCATTTGCCATGTTTCACTGCGTCATCAGAAATAAAACACACAATTACCCAATATGCTTACAAAATCTTTTAATAATATTTTAATAAAGGTTGTCGAATCTCAAAAAATGTTCATTGTATTAACTCAAAATTTTAATTTCAATGAACTCAAAATTAAGGCAACCAGGTAACTTTTTTTCTAAATAATTTTTTACAGTGTACTGTAAACATACTTGGCTACAACGTAGTGCAGGATATCACAATAATAGGGAAATGCTAAATTATAAACATATCGTTTTTATACTAACATAAAAAGCTATAAAAAGTTATTAGGGGAGACTTTAGTTTTATTTTGTCACTTTGTCAGGTTTAAAAAAGTAGAGAGGACAGGAAATGATGGACAGAAGAAAGCACAATTACAGGATAAGGTTTACTAATTTATATATATCTGCATATTTGTGGAAAACTGAAAACTAGAGTAATGGCTGCTGAAAATTCAGCATTGCAGTCACAGGAATAAATTAAATCTTAAAATATTAATATAGAAATAAGTTATTTTAAATCACTAAAGCATGCTAACCACTAAGCCACAGATTCAAGCTAAAATACATCAGAGATGTCAAATGAAATCAAGTCATTAAATATAAAAAGTGCTGTATAATGATATCACAATTGATCTGCAAGCAGTAATATCCCACTTGAAAAACATGCACAAATTGGCTTGAGTGTAAAGTGCGGTAAATCATGTCCTGTGTATTGGTAATCGCACCATGTGATTAAATAATTTCCGAGAATTAATCGCTTGTCATGTGTGCCAAGTAGAGAAGCAATAATGGAGGAGATAAAAAGAAATATTTCCGGGGAGGATTTGGGATTTGTTCAATCATAAATCGGTGTCTGATTTGTGAGATTATGAAAAAAACACGTTGGCTGATGGTGTCAGGTCGAGAGCAGTGATTAAGTGCAGCGCAGCCTAGGACTGATGCAGGTGTGACTGCGAAGAGACCGATAAATCAAGGACAGTTTATCAAGGTGGGCAATAAGGAGGCAGGTTACAGAGCATAACATTATTAGTCATCCTAACACAAGTGTACTGAAGGGTTGGGCTCAGTTCTGACACGTAATGAAAGGAAAACCATAGCACAGGTCGTTTTTGTGCTTTCCACAGGGTTTAATACAGCAGCATATAGACAGCATTATTTCTGATGGACAGCAAGTGTTGGGGTGTACTGGGACAGGACCATCACAACCCACAGCGCCACAGCAAATAACATTCACATTTTCACATACAGTAGTAGCCAATGATGTTCAGTGTAGGACATTTTATATCTTCACCCTTTATTCAAATATTATAAAATAAAAATGTTTAAAGGTTTTGTAAACATATTGCTAAGTTGTGCTTTGAGTCAATTTCTTTATTTGTGATAACGAAATGAAACATGCCAAATTGTGCAGACTTAGGGCCATATCATACACCTGGCACAATGTGACACGACTTAAAAAAGTGATCCAAAAAAAGGCCCCAAGAAGTCATTAGGTGGGTGTTTTGTTCTTTTTGGATCACTTTTACTCGGGACATGCTAGCTGGCAACATAGGATTCCATTCATTATGCTAAGCTAAGCTAGCGGCGATCCTGCCAAACTAAAACAATGCATGCATTGAGACAAAAATGCACTTGCCCACATATCTAAATGTAGGAAAGAAGTTGAATAAGCCATATTTCTAAAAACGGTGGAGTGTTCCTTTAAAAAGCAAACATACTCTTGCCCATCTGTTCGCCCATGGGCACACTGGTCTGAAAACGAGGTGTGCTCAGCCGCATAGTTGGCGTGTTGCTATTTTGAGGCAACTCAAAACGACTGCGCCATTGACCAACAAAACCTGCTCCAAAGTCAAAAGCGCAGCATTTTTTGTGTTATTTAACACACACAGGGATGCGCAGCAGCACACAAACATTTTTAAATATTAAAAATAAAGGGATTCCTTTCTGGAAAAGCGTTCAGTCTGTCCGCTCGCAAATTCATCCATGTAAATAGCGAACCCGCCATGGTGCAAGCACAACTGGCTTTTAAAAGTAATGGGAACTGATTGGGTTATTGCTCGTTGTGCCCAAAACACACCCATGGCTCATTAAGAGACACATACAACCCTTTTGGACCATACGCTTGGCACAGCAACCACTTTTTCCATCCTTAAACTAGCAAAGGTGGATTCGAACACGCCATAAGTGCACCTGCGCCATGCACTTCAGACCATGCGCTTAGATCATTAAAATGGGGCACATAATATTTAGCCACGCTCTCATACTAAGAAATTATGAACAAGCAAAACCATGATATTTTGATGGTTTAATCAAACTTGTAGGTTCATTAAAAATAAATATTCCCTCCGTACATCACATTTGGCAACTACTGTATGCACACAGAATTATTTCAAACGGCTGTATATAATATAATGTGTATATATAGCACTTTACTTACAGCTTTTAGGTGTAATGCATTATAAAAATAACCATAATGTATTGTCTTACCATAAAAAAAATCATAACTAAAGTTAAAATACATCATAATGTTTGCAGTGTTATATAATAATTTCAATGAGTATAGTGTATTATAACTGTGGTTACTATTATTCATGAGACTATGCATTGCATTATAAAGGGCATTACAAGGCATAATTAATGTATTAAAATACTTATGTAATGCATTACACAGTATATAAAGGCTTTAAGTAAGTGTTACCATTTGTGTCTTGAAAATAGTTGTGGTGTTTAGCATTTTTGTGGGAACTTTAATACATATTTTTCAGGACTTCTTAGATGAATAGAAAGTTCAAAAGAACTTGTAACACTATAAATGTCTTTAATGTCACTTTTGATGAATTTAATGTGTTCTGAATTAAATGATTAATTTCGTTAAATGAATTGACATTAAGCTTTAAAACTGTGGTGTAAATTGGATGTTTTGTCTTAAATACTGTAGTTAAGACAATTTAATTTTTTTTACTTTGAATAGGCAACACTATTAAATTACACAATTAATAAGCATACTTCATGTGAAATTAGTGCATAATTAGGTGGTCGAAAGATAAGACATATTTACAATAAAAACATGGAAACCCATAAACTACAGGCTTACTTTGACTGCATGCTTTATGTTTGAACTGACTTAATTTAATTGACCTGTACTATACATTTTGAAACGCCATTCATTCCCAACCACGTTCCGCTCGCAGTAGATGAAGAAACTCTGCAGGTTTAAATAGGCCGTCTAATGATGGTTGACATTTTTCTCCCAGTCCATCCATCCCTGTTCAGGTGTGTGTTAATTAAGTTAGATTCCAACAAAACGACTAAATAAATCTGTGCTCTTTAATCAAACTTAATTCATCAGTGCTTATTCTGGAAAAAATTAAACTGTACAGCATTTCATTTTTTTATATATTTTTTATGAGAGAGCGTTTTGCATTTTTTAGTCTGTAAATCAGCAGCACTTGGTATTCTGAGAGGTAGAGCTGAGGACAAAGGTCTCGTGTCAGGAGAGTGTGGAAGGATGAGATCAGTGTTTGATCCAAATCTTCTGTCCCTTTAGCCAACCTCCATGTCCTGTGCCATTGTCTGAGTCCCATCGAGCTGTCAATCAAGCAGTGTGTGTCAGTGTGTCAATGCCCTCTGTTTATAAACCTAGTAAAGCCTTGTGATGCAGCATTCTAACTGGAACAGTGCCTTGCGTGTGAATAATTTTGAGTACTCAACTTAAGCAGAAACGTCATCATATGAAGTAGTGCTTCACAACTACAGCACAGGAAACTCAACTTGATCTCAGTACACGTCCATGTACAGTGACATAAGAGGAATGATGCAAAACACTAATATCGTAAATATACACTGCAGTTCAAACGTCTGGGGCAGCAGATCAGATTTTTTTCTGTATAAACTATAAACTTTATTCAGCAGGGATTTATTAAACTTATTAAACTATTAAATCAAAAGTGACAGTAAAGCCAATGTTACAAAATCTTTCTATTTCAAGTAAACGCTGTTCTTTTGATCTTAATTCATCTTTTTGATTCATAATTTTTGAATCAGCCTAAAAAAAATTGTTTCCATAAAATATTAAGCATCACAACTGTTTTCAACATTAAAATGTTTCTTGAGTACCAAATCAGAATATAAGAATGATTTCTGAAGGATTATGTGAAAATTTAGCTTTGTCATGACAGGAATAAATTACATTTTAAAACATATTCAAATAGAATTATCATTTTTAATTGCAGTATTATCTTGTAATATTACAGTTTTAGTGTATTTTGCAGCTTTGGTGATGGTGAGCACAACAGACTACTTTTATGAACATTAAAAAAAAAAATTTATAGGTCCCAAACATTTAAACAATACACAAAATTGGGGTAAATAAAGTCTTCATTTTATATATATATATATATATATATATATATATATATATATATATATATATATATATATATATATATATATATATATATATATATATATATAAAATTGAGCCTTGACAGGGTCTCAGCAAATAAATATTCTTACTAGGCAGCACTTTAACCAATCATGAAGGTCATTATTCAGCAGCAAGTGACTATAAATGAACAAAAGGTTGAATAAACCTAGAGAACAAATTAAGCGTTGAAATCTTTTTCATATGCCAATGTCCTGCGTCAGCGTACGCCGAGCGCTGCGTCTCCATGAACCGGAACAATTCCTCTGCGGTGCAACACACAGGGCCACACGCACACACACAAACCGCACTTCAGTGCCACTCGCACGGAACACTCGAACCGAGGATCAATGCGTTGGTAATTTGTTTCAATCAATTAAAGCGACATCTGCTAGCATTTAAACCCCAATAACAGTCAGCCTTATCTAGAACATGCTCCCACTGCAGAAAAACAGACCGAAGGAAACAGAACGACACACTCCTATGTCCTGCGAAAATAATTATAGCATGGAACAGCACAGCTGAGTATCACAGATGAACATATCATTATAGGCTGTCATTTTTCTTTTAGTTGAGCCGAAGACATTTTCTAAGTAGGAAGTTTGCCGTATGATATCATAATGATTTTTCCCATCACACGAGAGTTGTTGGACGAACATGCGGTTATTTTCTCCCAAGTGCAGTTACGTCCAACTCTCCCCAAACGCCCTGATAGCAAATGGATGTTCTTCCCAAAAATTATCATGTTGGATAATTAAAATTCACTGGAGCTGTAAACCAGGAGGAAGTAATTAAAAGAACAAGGGCGCTCTGACACGAAGCTTCATTCCATAAGCGATGAGGAAAACATTAATTTCTATACTTTCTCCCTTTCTTTTCCCATTCTGATATGAAACAGAAGTCATTCACTGCTGCAGACTGCATGCAGCAATGTGGCTCACCCTCAGCCTGAGGCATCTTCTTAATTGAAATAAGATCATATTAACAGCCGCAGCAAATTTATTACAAACACTCACAACACTGTTACTACATGGTAATAACTATGTATTTGAACAGCCCTGAACACTAGTATTTGAGAGTGGTGGGTGTGTGTGAATGATAAAAAAACTCCTGCAGTGGTCTATCTTTCTTCTCCCAGGGCACCCGCTCCTGCAGAGTCAAATTCACTACCTAATAGTCCAACGCACATTCAGCAATACTGGCGGCCAAAAACACATTCTGTATTTTTCTTACTACCAGCAGAAACAGAGCAAATATTTACGGTCTGAATAAACAATGTGAAAAAAAAAATTGAATTGTGTGGAATAAAAATGTAGGAACATCTGTACTTAACGGATAAGTGCACTTGTAATTTTACCCTACTGTATCTCAAAATAAGAGTACATCTCAATATTAAAATATAATTATATATCCATATATTAGTATTAATACATTATGTTACTTTCAGAATATAAGCTGATAAGTACAAAATGCTTTTTGAAGTACTGTATATGCTTTATAATTAATATGAAATGCACATTGAGATACAATTTTTATTTTATAAATATAGTTAGTTAGAAAAAAAAACTTTGCGTTAACATTTGTCAGTCATATTACTTTTAACCAGCAAGTAATGATTCTTTTGATAATTGATTATTCTGATTAATATGTTTTCAATGAATCAATTAATGAATGAATTTTTTTTTTAAAAACAATTAAGTACATTTTTAAAGATATTTCACATCCTGTCAAATGCTGTCCTCTAAACAATGTTGAATATAAAGGCTATGAAAACACATTGTGAATTATGTGAAATAAAACAAATAAATAAAAATAAACATTACCTTCTAAAACAAAAGTTACTTGCACAAGGTGAAAATATGAGATTAATGGGCTATTCCAAGAATATTTTCTTTACTAATACTGCTCTCATAATTATGATTACTGTGTCACATGCAGTTTTATACCTACACTTAATATCTGTCAAAAAACATTTTAGAATTTTTGCGCTCCGTCTTTAAAGCGACTGTCAGGTCAACAAACTACTTTAGAGCAACATGACTGATGGTTTCCGTCCACAGCGAGCAGATCAAAATCATTGTCGATTATTTTCATGATCAATTATAATTGTTTTTAATCAATTTGTTGTTCCAGCACTAGCAACAACCTTGTTATGGATGTGATAGCAATCCAAGACAACACAAATCCACAATTATTATTTATTAGTCCACACTTAAAGGGATAGATCACCCAAAAATGACTTAATTCCAACCGTTGGTCGTACAATGCATGTCAATGTTTTTTCTATGAGAGTCACTATGAGGGTAAAAAACACACAGACATACTAATCCATATTAAACCCTGTGCCTCATGATGATACATTGATGTCTTAAGACACGAAACGATCGGTTTCTACGAGAAACCGAACAGTATTTATGGGATTTTTTTTTTACCTCATATCTACAGTCAGATCTCATCCAGTACTCACAACACCATTACTTCCGCCAAAACCCAGCGCGATCATAAATATTTGTACATAGATGCCTCATTCAGCGATCTGCACAGGCACTAATGCTGAATCTATATATATATATATTTATATATATTTAAAAAAAAATCTCACTGGGTTTTTGACCTTCTTTGGCTGAAGTAATATTAGATGAGACTAATCTGCTATGAGGTAAAAAAAAAACAAAAAAACAAGACAAATACTGTTTGGTTAGACCGATCATTTCGTGTCTTAAGACATCAATGTATATATATATATATATATATATACACACACACACACACACACACACACACACACACACACACACACACTAACTAAACAGACAAGTGTGGAGCTATTCAGGGCGTAATGAGCAGTAATGAAAACACAAAAGCACGGAACATAACCCAGTCATTTAGACAGAAGAAGCAGAATACTGGACACCCCCAAAAAATCAGACTGTTAAATCAGCACAAATTTCTCACAAATTTAAACGATCACAGATCTTTTTCTCTATAAGCATGTGTTAAATATGTCTCATCACTGTTACTTGTTTGTGATACTTAGTGTTTACAATTGCCTCCATTCTCCCCTGCATTGCCCACATCAAATAGCACTACTATGAAACTGATATCAATACTATAGCTCATTAATAAAAGTATAACTTCTTTTTTTTTTGTCCTTTTGATGACAGGCACCAAGTATCAAGTTTTCAAAAAAAAAAATAAAAAAAAAATAATTCCAGTATATGCTACTATGGTTACCAAGGGAAATGTGTGTAAGAACAGAAGCTTAAGCACAGGTGAGCAGGCAGTACTCGCATATATAAAGGAGCAACCGTGATCACACAGCCCTTTAAGTGAACATATACTTCAGAAGAGGTGCAGCGTCAGGAAGAACCTAGTTAACATTCCAGCATCGCCACACAGGGTGTTAGCCGAGTGCTGAGAACGTTATTGAAAGAGAGAGAAAAGAGGAGAATGAGTGAAAGAACGCTGTGTAATAATGAAGGACATTGGGGAAGGAAGGGTAAGATGATCCGGAAAAAGTTTCAGTATGACGAGACCCCAAAAGAGTTATGCCAGTCTGTATATCCATCATTTGCATTGCAGAGTTTTACCGTCGTCTGCTGTGACATTACACCGACCTCATTGCATTTGCAAATAGAGCTGAAAATAGAGCCATATAAATAAGACCCTGTGTTTGAATTAAACACACTAGAAATTATTCTCAATATAAATGGAATGTTAAAATATATAAATAAGCAAGCCTCTCACTAGGAAACCAATGACAAAAACTAATTTTATCCTAGCAATACATTTTATTTAAGATTTTACAAAATAGCAAAATTTGTGATTATGTGAACAAGTAGAATTTGTGATTATACTAACTTGTAGAATTAGATTTTCTTATTTCTCAATTGAACTTCTCAAGAAATATAGATAAAGAAAGAACAGATATTTTGTAACTACTTTGGAAAACATAAGTATAAAGGATTGCCTTGAACTATTTAATTGTATAGTGCATGAGCAGAATACATTTGCAGGGCTGTGTGTGTGTAAGCACGTGCTTCTACGTGACTTCAGACAGCACACGTTCAGAGGCTCGCACAACATATGACCTCAGCTCTGAGTGTGTGTGTGTTTAAACATACAGGCTAGCTAAGCCCTCATCCGTTCACTAGGCAGGCACAGACAACCCTTCCACCGGCCCCTGGCCCCATTCTCACTGCCATTGTTTCAGGTGGACATGCGTTTAAACAGCCTCTCTAACACCAGTTTTTTTCTTTGTGAAAGGAGGGGTTGGGGAATCACAGCGGGACTACACTACAAATCGCTTCAGTCAGATCACTTTAACACTTCAGTTCCTCTCCATTCGTTTTCATTTCTTCACTATTTTATTCTTCTGTCCTTCACTTGGTGGACTTTTATTTTGAGTGTGTGCAACTAAAGCTCTAGTGCCGTGTTCGCAACTGCCTGTAAGTTGTGTTTGTATAAGTAGCTACTAATGTAGAAGTGTACAGGTAAAAAAGCAAGGAGAACTGAAGCAGGATGCAATGAAACGGACTGATATTTTTCTTTATCGTGTTGACATACACTACTTTTTAATGGTTTGGGCGCAACAAATCAGCACCTTTGAATGATTTCAGAAGGATAATATGACTGAAGACTGGAGTTCTTTCAAAAATATTAAAACAATTATTGAGTAAACCTTTAAACAGTAGTGTACTATCTATTCAAACAGAAACTTGAACATACTTTAGTCATACGTTCGTTTTTGTCTCTGCTTTTAAGCATGATTTGCTAGTCGGTTGCAGATAGTATAAGGATTCTTGTTTTTTCAAATTATTTGATTGGACAAAAATCTGTGGAGTGCAGTATTTTTAGTCTGTTTCCCTAACAATAAAATTATTTAAACATGGATAACACTCTTAGACTAAATGCCATTAACATTTCATGGGGTCTTTAAGGAAAGTGGAAGGTGAGAGAGAAAGAAAAGCAGTGGGGAAGTGGGAAAGCACATTTTTGAAAATCACATACTATCAGAGCATGTACTAAATTGTTTGTATTAAAAACGGTATGCATTGTATGAATGTTGTATGAAATACAATCAAGACATACTACATCCGCCTGTTGGCATGGTCATGTGATCTATAAAAGCAACTGTATCATTCTTGCAAGCCATATATAAGAAGTGTACAATCCTGCTCTTGGAGGACCAATGTCCTGCAGAGTTTTACAACCTGTCCTAAAACACCTCTGGTAATCATGAAGACATTGTTTAGCTGCTTCAAGTGTCTTTAAATAGGGCTAAAGCTAAACTCTGCTGAAAAATGACCCTCCAGGAACAGGACTGAACAACCCCTGCCATCCTCATGGGGCAGTGTGAGTACTTCAATGAATATAGGACATAATACTTATTCGACATATACAGTGTTTAACAGTCTATATGTAGGAAAGTATGTATATTCTTTGCTATCAACTGAAGAATCTATGATGTCCTAAGGATCAGCATTAAAATGATGTCATGAATGTAACATTGGACTTGTATTGTATTATTCTATAGTGCATCTTGATCATTGTTCTTTCAGTATTGTTTATATACTATCATAGTATGTATTACATTGTAAGTTTTAGTAGTTTTGCTATGCGTTTTCAATTTTAAATTGTCATTTAAGTTTCTATGTAGCTTTCATTTATTTTTGTTTTACTATTTTTAGCACTTAAACTTATTTCAGTTAGTTGCCAAGATAACACTTCATTCATCTAATATTTATATTTTATTTCAGCATTTACCCGAAAATCATTTTTGTTCTAGTTTTAGTTAACAATAACAACAGTAATCTCAGTGGCATCATAAATCCTTGATAGCAAAGAACTTTTTCTTTACGTTTGCCTTTCGAATCATTTTCTGTTTCCTTTGACTCTTAAGTCAGACCCCGAAGATATAATGAAGGTCATTAGGACATGAGAAACTCCAGTACCTGTGGGTGAACAGAGGCCTTCAGTGCATTGGAGACCTTGGAAACAGAGTGTTAACTTGCTTTAGCGGCCACTTCTCCTTCAGCAGCTGTAAAATTTTTAAAGCTGCTCTATTCCACTCTATCTCTTGGTGGACAGACAATGTGATAAAAGAGAGAGAGAAATAACAGTGCTGCAAATTGGAGTGGATAAGAACTTCAACGCAGCCACAATTTAGATGCTGCAATTAGATGAAAATGTTACACCCCTGAGTAGAAGCCTCTATTAAACCAGATTACAGTGGCCCAAAGGCAATAAGAATTTTAGACCCCCTACAGTGACAGAGGAGCAAATGATCTAGATGATTCCCACTGATACAACATCTGCAGAGAGAGAGGCACAAGTAAAACGGGATTAAATAAATAACAAACAAAAAAAATTCTAAATTGCTATTGATTTCCTTAAAAGGTGTTCCCGTTAGATTAAAAGGTTAAGAAATAAAACCGCTTTGGGGATTACATCATTCTGAAATTAAATCAAAGATCTGCAAAACAAAGATGTCAGTAATCTCAAAGTAACTAAAACAGGATCAAACAATCTTTAATTAAATGAAACTGTCGGAGCATACTGAGCTGTGGTGCTCTTAAGTGGACGATGCGAGTTTAATCCAATGCTTCTGATTGTTTTATTAATAGTAAACAAAACAAAAAGTAATAAAAAGCTAATGATTGTTGGTACCCAGAACATTATGGTAATGCTATTCTTATTTAAGAAAAATACTATTTGGTACTGGTGTATGTTGCAATGTGGTGCTTTTATGACAGGACAACCAATCTCCCTATCATCTGCTGTAATACATGGCAAAAAGGCATAACAAAAAAATGATGTTTATGTAAATAAGGATCTTTTGTGATTTAACAGGCCCACAGCACACAATAAACAACAAAATGCAGCTTCAAAACCAAAAACCAAGTTCAATGACCGGTGAATCAACCTAAATTCTGACACTTTGTTCAGACAAAGGAGAGTCAAAAAGCTGACTACTGTCTACTGTATTTGTAGCGGTCTGATGCCTGGATCGGCCAATCAGGGCCGGAAATAGTGCTGAGTAAGGGCCTACGCTAGTGCTCACGTCCGAATGCAGAGGAAAGGAAAGAAGCCAGCACTGCAAGCACACTGCAGCACGCTCAGCACCTCTTTCCACATCCTCTGCTTTGTCCGAGGGCACCTCCAAAACTCCAGCCCCAGGCTTTTGCGCAAAGTCAGGCCCAAAATGTTGGGGTCGCTAGTCTGCGCTACAACGATTCATCTCTTTTTTGAGAGTTTTGAGAAGGAATTTTTGATAAAACTACTAAAAGTCCTTCTAAAGTTCATAGCGAACACACTGGTCAGTTCAACATGCTGCTGCAAAGTGTCTAAACTCAATTAGCAGGCTAGCTAATTAATGTCCACAGAGGCTCTGCTGTGGTGTTCACAGCGTGAGTTATCTGATGGGGTCAGGTCTGCTAAACAGCTCCTTTACAACGGAATCCTCAGCTGGTGGATTTTAAGCACTCTATGAAGCACAGCCTCACTGCCGGTTTATCTTTCTGAATCATGCGTGGGATAATCTCTGTCGTCTTTGTCAACCAGCAATTTGGAATTGCTTCAGAAGCATCAATCAAATAAAAGTGGCTGGTAGTAATGCAATGGTATAGGTGCTGCAGTCACTTTACTCACTCATATGTCATTCCAAATCTGCATGACTTTTTTTTTTTTCCATAAAGCAAAAAGCTTTTTTTACCTATAAAGTGGAAAAAATCTATGGAAACCAAAACGGTTTGTTTAACAACATTCTTCAAAATATCTTCTTTTGTGTCCCGCAAAAGAAAGTCAAACAGGTTTGGAATGACATACGGGTAAATAAATGAGACTATTTTCACGTAATACATAGCATACAAGTTCAGCTGTCCTGGTAATAAAAGGAATGCGGGGGACATAGCACTAGAAGAGACAGAGACATGCAGTGAACTCGGTTAACATACAGGCACATCCATCTAAAATGATTCTTTCAAAAAGCCTATAGGATAAAAACACTGTGTCTGTAAGCTGCTGAGTGTATGGATTGGTATTAAAATCTGTGACAAAACATGTCATGATTCAGCACTGTCTCTCAATACCCTTTCACTCTGTCCTCTATATGTACGCTGATCCACAGACACAGCTGAAATGAACTCAGTGGACATAAAGGACAGTTACTGTTTTACATTACGAAGTCCTGAATACCGATTGTTGGTATTTAGATGCTTACATTAGCATTTAGACTGAAATAGAAGGTTGTGTGTTTATTACACACACAAAAAAGCAAGTTCAAGAGAACAAATTAATTGTACAGAGTAATTCTGCAATGGGGTCATGTATTCACTCTGCCCTGCCTTGTTCTACTTCCTGTTTTCTTGACCTCCACTTTTCTCTTACATTGTGTCCTAACTAGTGACGAGGAGTCTTTTTCCACCCCTTTTTCCACACTGAAAGCATTAATTCTTCTTAAATGTTTAGGGGACAGTGCTAAGTAATGGTTATTTTAATGGTCCAATTTAGACGTTTTACTAACTATAAGTAATTTATCAAATACATCTCAACTAACTCTCATTGAAGTATATTAGTAGGCTGTAGTATAATGTTTGGTTAGGGTTAGAATTATGGTTAGGGTTAGTAGAATAAGTTGACATGTAGTTGCAAAGTTAGTTAGTAGAATGCCTGATGGGGGAGCATCATAAGCAGACAGTCGAATAATACTCAAATGAGAGTTAGTAGCAGTTACTTAGTAGAATGTCTAATGATAAATTGATTTTAATGATTACAAATTCTAAATACTGCACAAAAAATGCGTTTAAAATGTTTCTATTTTACACTTGCAATTACAATATCATGGGTAATAATCTGTGCAGCCCTAGTTTTGTATGTGATAGTGTGACCATCCTAACCTTACATACGTCACTTGTCCTCAAATATGAATTGCAGAGAAGTGGAGGAAGAGCGAATGAGAGGGGAGGGGGGGTTAGTGCACTGGGTATGTGGGTTGCTCTGAGGTATAAAGCAAAACCGAAGTGGATGCGGGAAAGATTTAACAAATAGCCCATCATAAAAATATATATATAATGCCACCGTTTCCTTGAGCCAGATCAAACACACACTTACACTATGAACTTACAGCTTTTCTCTTCAGGCTGTCTAGGGAGAATGGCAGGCAGCTTCTCCTAATGGCAAAATTATTAGCTCATGCTAATTTAAAGATCCAGGAAAGGAGCCTGAAGGACAGACATAAAGAACCAAACACAATGAGTTGGCCTAAACTGCAAAAGAGCTGCCTTGTAAAAGCACAAGACTTCAGACAGAATGAGAAAACTGACAGAAAGAGCTTTAAAGGCAACGAGGGAGAATGAGACATAAAAAAGACAAAGCGAGACAAAAGAAGAGTGGAAAGTGAGGGGGGTAAATGGGAGTTAATTCTAGCTGTTTGTTGTCTTCTGGCTTCATTAGCCGTATTGACAGACCTGTGATGAATTCATTTTCTCAAGATTGTCTGCAGCCATCATTTACACAGATACAGCCGTCATCACACCTGTTTTCATCTACAACCTCTTCAATTCATTTCCTGCCCTTTCTCTATGAACAACGACGCATCCACCTCCATTCTACATTCATAAAGCACCGTTATCTTGATCCTGACTGCATTAATTCTTGTTTGTGTGTTGTCTAACCTGATACAAGCTGTAATCGAGTCTCTAAAACAGAGGTGTCAAACTCATTCTAGGATACAGGGCGGATTGGACTAAAATGCCTTTACAACTGGCAAAATCGGACGGTGCACCGATAATGCAAATACAACTTAAGAGACAAACATATTAAAGTGCATTGCAATGTTCAAAATTACTTAATGCTGCTTTATTTAACAATATTGGAGAACAACAAAAAGGAGCAGACTGAAGATACTAATTTCACTCACCAGAATAAATATTATTTGACTGTATATAAATACATTTTTATTGAGACAAGCAAAACAAGCATTCCTCATGCAAACACTTTCTAACAGGATTAAATCAGTATTAATGTTCTGTGTTATTTTATATTACTCCTATATCTAATCCTATATTTACACTTTTTTTCCATTTAGATTTTAGTTTAGACTTTAGTTTCTGTACTTTTGTAATATCTATTAAGCTATAATTTACTTTTATTTCAGTTTTAGGTTTAGTAATTTTAGAACTATGTCAGGATACCAAAGCAACATTTCTAAATTAAATTATAATTATATATATATATATATATATATATATATATATATATATATATATATATATATAATCACCTTCAAATTAACCTTAGAATTTTTAGTTAACAGAGACGTTGATAAAGCTTTACCCCCAATATTTTTTGCACCCCTGTTGCAAACTTTGGGCAACTCTGTGGGAGTATAGTTTTAGTTTCAACTGAAAATTGAAAAAATTGTGCATATGCCTTTGTGCATATAGTTTTAAGATGGAGCCATAATTTAAAGATCATCTATCCTGCTGTATGTATACTGAATACTTTATATGAATCACTCTAATAACCTAATTTAATTAACTTTTTTTTTGCCCTTATTTTATCCCGCTGCAGGCGTATTGGACAGAGGCGTCCGATGTTCAGTGGGGTCATTTGAGGGCAAAAAAGGCCTGCATTTGTGTTTGCTCTACCATTGATATATGCTGTTTCTGTGTGATAGAGTACACATCTGTGTTGCTGCTGCTTGTAATCATTAAAGAAATGAAATGGTGACTGACTTGAAAAGAAAAATAATCCGCCACTGAACTTTCCTGTTCTTCTTCTACAGGTTCTTCGGTGTCCTCCCATCTCCTGCTTGAGATTCTGGTCTTGCCCTAAAATGTTTTGCTAAAGCTGGTAAAATGGAACCAAATCAACTGTTTTATGGATTTGGTCCCCTTCAACCAGCTGTAGCTGTGCATTGATCACCCCGTAGAGCTGTGATGAACAAAGAGAGGTGTTTAAACGCACAACGCGCGATAATTGCTCTTCTGTGGATCTCAGTTCACAGTGCAGGACCGGCTGTTGAATGAATGTTCCTTTAAGCACTAATATCATGATTAAACACTCTTTGTCCTCTTAAAATCCAGGTGAGTATTATATAATATTATATATATATGTCATTTATTATTTATGAGCTATAATTGTTGATTATGTATTCAAGCCAAATCACTATCATTGGAAAGAGGGCTCTGGGCTCTTTATGGCCGTCCATTGATTTCTTGTCTCTTGGCTGAAAGAGTGAAGGCATGGGGGAGATGGATGCAGGGAACGAGGGAGGGGGTGTGTGTCAGGCTGTTGAATAAGTAAAACAGTCGTTCCACTTCTCTCTCTTTCCCTTCTACACTTTTGATTCTTAATGCACATGGTTGATCAATAAAAGCTCATCCTGAAGTTCATAAACTGCTGAAGTGGTTTTTGCTTTTTAAGTGAAACAGACTATTCAGCGGAAAATAATGTAGGGTGGGATGTTGATTTTATCCATAGGGATTTGATTGGACTGAAACGCACTACACTACGATATTATTGGTTAGTATTTTTTATATATTTTTTGGTCTGTAGAATAAGCATAACTGAAACCATGTGATCCAAACAGGCCTGCGGTATCAAATCACCAGAGTATCATTGGCTGTAAGGTTGTTAACAACAATAGCCTGTCAAAGACTGGAAGCGATGGGATGGATGGATTGATGGATGGTATTTAAAATATTTCTTTATTGCATTGTAAAAAGAAGACATTCTAAAATAACTGTGCAATCAAAGAGAAATGAACTCACTTCTGAGGATGTGCTGGAAGAAATGTGCACATTATGTATTTCTTTAAAGGTACAGTGCGAGTTAAAATCACCAAACAAGACTGCAAAATATATGTCAACATTGTATTATATTATGATTACATTATATTATATATATACACTACTGTATACATTTATAATATTTTTTTGTGTGCAAACCATGATATATTTTCTACAGGGTTCTTTGAGATAAATCAAGAGTCACTTCTGATCAGTTTAATACACCATTGTTATTACATTTTGTAATAAAGAAAAATCTTACTAATTCTTTATCAAGCAAATCACAGCAATAGCATGAGAAGTTTATTTTTTATTTATGTTTTAATCTAAATAAAATGTAATTTAGAAAACTAGATTGTATAATTTCAAGATTTAAAGCATTAGCAGAATGATCTGTCTTTAGATTTGTGAAATCATCCCACACAGACACGCCTGCACAAAACAAAAACAGAAAATTCCCTCTCTGCCAGTAGGGGGCACTTATGAAACAGTGGACATATGACGTTTCCTTGGATACCGCTGAACACAAAGCAGAGCTATGTTTACTTTTTACAGAGGTACGAGTAAAAGAAATGGCATCAAAACTTTTTTGAAGACTTTTTTTTTAATGCATTCATAAACAACACCAATTCAATATTTCCCCTAGCCTGACAAGCCAGACCCACATCAAGATGTTTTGTCTGGAAACTCACCATTGACAGGGCTCAATCCGAGGGGCAGGATAAACAGTTGTCTTTCAAACTCCCTCTGCACGCGATAGGATAGTGCTACTACCAACCAGAGCAACGAAGGTGAAACAGAACTTGATGAGTTTTGCTGACCGGATACGGCAAATGTTTAATTTATCAACGTCACATCGTCCCTTTTTAAGAATGATTTCAGTGCCGTTCTTTGTTCTTTTCTCAGAGAAAAGCTTAACTCCAAGTCTTCCAGAGTCGCGGTCAGAGCTGATTCTAAAGACCGCCGTTCGCCAGTTTCTGTGTTTACTAGAAGCACGCAAAGGCAACTCGGCCGTCGTCATTATGGTCCCGCCCACCGACTCTATACACGATGCGATTGGCCCGGCAAGAGTTAGGGGAATACAGCTCAGAAAGGTATTGAGAGTTGCTAGACGACACTCGCGGGCAGATTAAATTTGCTGCCGCTAGGGTGCGTCTAGATTTCTAGGCTATATTTCCCCCTATATTTCACACTTTGCAAACATTTAGCTTGGTGTGCCTGGTACAGTATTTTCTCTGCTAACGTGTCTGTTCTCCTCTTTGAGCCTGTCTTCGGTGTGTCCTTTCTATGGCCTGTGTTAACGTCCTGTTTACAGACTTCTTAATAAATCCACACAAATTACATTTTGCAACTTGCAATGAAGTTTGTGTGCAAGTCCGGCATAGAGATCGGCCATAAGAAAACCTAAAAACCTCAGATTTAGATCTATGGTTCACATTTATGGCCGGTCAACCGGTGCATCTTACAACCCCGAACTTTTGAAAGGTAGTGTGCATACATGCATGATGTAAAAATGGTTTAGAAGGGTTACTACATTCTATCTGCCATAAGGGAACACACAAATAAACATACAAACCCACAGCCATACCATGAAGCAGTGATTCCCAACCTGAGGTCAGTTTGCAGGAAGAGGATGCTTTGAGTTCAAATATGGATACGAAAAACCTTTTCAGGGTATAGTTGCTAGGAATGGTCCAAATTGGCCACTGATCTGAACTAGTTGATATTTACTTGCTTTGATTCGGTACATGGTCCGTCAGCTTGCCGATCACATAAATCGGTCACATTTTTATGACACAAAAGACGCAAGCTTGCTCACACCAGCCGTGAGAGGTGCGGCAAACAAAAAAAGTTTGCGGCTGCATCTCAGTCTCCACCAGGCTAGAGAACAATATCAACGCAGTAAAAAGGTGTTTATACATTTTTTTAAATCCCAACCAATTGTCATTGAATGCAGCTGCTTTACATCTGCTGCTCTTCTTCCTCTCTCTTCTGAACTTTTTCCCCTCACATGAGAGTGTGTTCTCCTTATTAGAGGTTCCAGTAGTAAAGATTCACCAGTCGACAGACCATCAATCAAAACTGTTCAGTTCTGTTTTTTGTTTTGTTTTATTTCGACCGATCTCTGTTCCGGATTTGCACACAAAATGCATTGCCATCCTTTCCCAAAAGGTCATGTGTGTGGAAAATTACGAAGTCTGTAAACTGGACATTAACAGAAGCTAGAGATGGGACACACTGAAGATGGATGCAAAGGGGAGAGCAGAGAAAATAGTACAGGCACAGCAAGCTCTTGGAATATATTGAATATTGGAAGAAAATTTGACATTAAAGGGATAGTTCACCCAAAAACGAAAATGTTATGTTTATCTGCTTACCCCCAGGGCATCCAAGATGTAGGTGTGTTTGTTTCTTCAGTAGAACACAAATGAAGATTTTAAACTCCAAACGTTGATGCATGTCAATGGGGTCTAGTTAGAATTAGAAAGGAAACTCTTTATCGCTGCTGTTAATAAGCACCACCTTCCGGCAAAGAGTGAAATTGCACAAAAGGTTGGGAACCACTGCCATAAAGCATACAGCATATTTTTTTAATATTTGCTTGATCAAGGCTGTTGCCATAAAGATCAGAATAGCTCTCTTTAACCTCAGCATGCAACCAGACACCACACTTACACATGCTCACAAACACAGCACCTCAGCCATAATATATATTATGATAAGGCTGCTCTTTGCAGAACATGGATTTATGTTGCAGGTGACATTGAAGAAGCCTGGAGCACTGTGCCAAGCAACATAAAACAATAGCAGACATTTTAATATTGAGATTGAGAGGGAGGATAGGGTTGGAACGGGACATGGCGGAGAAAAACAAAAACGTCAACATGGCAGACTCAAGAGTCTGGTCTCGTTACTCACACCGTATTGATGTTTGAACACATTCATCACCTGCAATACAGCAGCGACCAGTGAACTACAGGAGCTAACGCACGCACGCACACACGCGCACACACACACACACACACACACACACACACACACACACACTTTTACTTTCCCTCTGCGGTCTCCAACACGCATATTCTCCATTTCATGACTGGTTGTGCAAAAGCACACATTTTTTTATGTATATTCACTGAATATTCTGGGTTCAGTACAAGTAAAGCTCAAACGACAGCATTTGTGAAACAAATTCATTACTCCAAAAAAAGACTTATCCCTTGTATTTGCAGTGGAAGCGAATGGGACCAAATTGTAAATCGTGATTTTTAATAAAGTAAAAAGAATTGCTTAAAGCTTTTGTGTATAGTTGTATCCATTTTATCCAACTTTTTAATTAAATGCAATAAACCCTAAAATGACTGAGTTTGCAACAGAATAATTTATGTTTTCATAAAATTTTAAGCTTCATATTTCGCCTTTTAAAGGTGCACTATGTCGTATTTTTGCAGTAAAATATCCAAAAACCACATGTCCAGTGTTATATATTTTGTTCAGTTGAGTACTTACAATATCCCAAATGTTTTCAACTATTTGTAAATTGTGAGAAAATTCCTATGTTAACCAAGGAGCCGGGATGTCTGAGCGAGTCGTCCTTTAATTACTGCGTTACTCTCGGTTTCCGGTTTTATTTGGCAGAAATGCTTTACTCTTAGCAATGTGAACAAGAGTCACAGCGGACGCACAGAGTAACGTCATAACATCATTTTAAACACACTCAAATGTATCTTATATGATAAACAGAGCTACATTACCTTATACTCGTGACCGTAAAAGTGGAAATAGCGCCAACGCCTGTGTCCCGTCATAATAAAAGTCTCGCTGCTCGCGATGTGCGCGTTATTCATCTCATTAACAATCTTTTCAGCGGCCTTGCTCAGCTCCACAACACTCGGCCCTGCTCTGCTTCATACTACAGTAACGTTAATAACCGCATCCATGAACATGATTTCTGCCCGAGTCCTATCCCCATAGTTTTCCATTGGCTGTGAGGTGAAGACCACATGTCTAAAGATTTAGGGCTGAACGATATATCGTTATCGTATCTATATCTAGATATGAACTTTCAAGATATTACTATCGAAAAAAGCAACGATATAAATTTCCCCTCTCCGTGCTCACCCTGCATACAACTCTGGCAGTCACAACAACAACAGTTTTACGAGTTGCCCTCGAATGCGCCGCTAAAGGGACACTACCAGGGACGTGGGAACTATATTGTGAGAGGGGGGCGACGTTTCCATGGTGACACGTCATTGCTGGTCACGTGACACACCGCAGCAGCTTTTGTCATTGTTCCTCTTTTATTCAGAATATTCACAAATGTGTTAGCTATGGCATGATATATCTGATATTCCGATTGTCAAATACATGCAAGTGGAAGTATATTGTTGTTTAAATACCTTTATAACGATCGCGTTAGTTTGCTGTATGCGCGATGGGCGCCGCCCTGTTAGTTTGTGCCACAGACGCAGTTCAGAGAATCCGATCTGTTGAATTTACAACCTCTATGTTAACAACACGTGAATTCATCCACTTCTCCCGAAATACTTAAAAGTAAGTGGCTGGTGAGCTGGGAATAGAATAGAGTAAACAATGAAGTTACTTACACAATGTGTATCTGATTATGAATAAAACGTGTCGAATTATAATGGAAAGGATTATTATTACCTCTTCCATAGACATCAGTGTGTATTTTACAAACTCTAAATGTATTGTTTTTTTAGTACTTATGTGAATTTATATGTTTGAGACCTAAAATAGATATATGACAGCTCTGAGCGCGCTGTCTCTGGCTAAATTCAACATTTGGATTTAGTAGTTGATCATGTGATGCACTTGATAATACGCTCCAGGGACCAGCCTAGACTGATTACACCTGTGTTATCGTACGTGCGAAAGGCTTTAAAACTATACATTTTCTGACATAAATTTTTAAAATGTAGGCTTAAATCTTTATTTTTCTGAGAAATGCTTGGTTTTCACCGAACACGTAGTCATATCGAATTGCATCGATATCGAGATATCTGGCATGAAAATCGAGATATGAAATTTTGTCCATATCGTTCAGCCCTACTCAAGATGCTGCGCTCAAACTTGGCGTCATCAAACTACACCTTTTTTTTTTTTGAATAGGCGACCTCTAGCGGATGGAAAAGTTGCATAGTGCACTTTTAAATCCTACAAAATTTGCTACATTTACTTCCATAAGTTTATCAACACAATCGTTTTCTAAAAGAACGAGAGAAGAGTCGACATTATTTTTGTGGTAAATCAACATTAATGTTATGCTACAAATGCTGTTGATTGAGCTTATCTTTGACACAGGTTTGACTCTGGCCCGTCCTCCATTCTCTCCCCAATAATTTCTTTACTATTTATCTGTCAAAATAAGATGGCTGGAGCGCATCTTCATGGAGAAATGTAACTGTCAGCTGGATCTGACGTAAGAACTCAATTATCTAGAAGTCTCTCACTTCTCCACAGCTTCCTCAACAACTCAAAATAAAAGAACAGTGTTTCCACTGTCATAAAAACAGATCTGCTAGAGACCTGGTCAACATACCAGAGCAAGAGAAATCAATGAAGTCATCATTGTCAAAAGATCTTCTCTTCTGACCGTATATGTCCATATATGCACCATTTCCTGTTTCTCTCTCACACACACTTTCTCCATCTCTCTCACATACTCAAATGTGTTTATGCATAATTTCTCTACTGTATGAATGGCTGGATACAATGGAGTATTTTGTAAAGAGTGAGCTTTGCAAGAAAATCACAACATTCCTAAAAAAAAAAAAAAAGTCAATTAAGCAAATGGATAAGAAAATCAATTAAGTTTTACCCCCGATGTGAACAAAAGAGCATTAATGAGAGAACAACATTAATGCTATTACTATGCTAAAAAAAAAGCTTCTTTTTGAAAATCTAGTAAGTTATGAGCACAGAAAGAAAGAAAAAAATTTAGATCAAAATGAATGGTTTTGGGACTCTCAAAACATTGGAAGTTGCAGGCCAGTGTTTCGCTTTTAGTTCAGGGATCAAAAATCTTGAGCTGCGTCTTTCCTTCAATCAAAATATTTTTTGTTTCCGTTTCGCCATCCCATCATTGGGTCGACTGGGAAAAAGGGAAACAACTTTTTGAACTCAGTCAGTGAAATAGGACAAAGTTGCTGATGTGGCAATGGTCAAATGCTCCAGTCATCATCACAACAGCATGGGCAGTTTGATTGCATTGGGGTCCTCTGATATTTGAGGGTAGGAACAGAGTGGTTTCATAATTCTATGTCACTTCAGTAAGGGGAAACTTCCTAATTTCTGCCAAAAGTTGACTTTTTTGACATTCAGCAAAAAAAATGTACAGCATTACTGTAGATACATGGAGAGACATGTAGGAGGTGATTTATTGAAATAATAAATATGCGTACATAACTCTCGTGAACCTGCAGTACACACTTATATTAACAGTGTTTTCATGTGTTGGTGTGGACATTTGTATAGTTACTGTCATATATTTATCTTTGAAGTTATTGTTCTTGGTCTGTAAAGTTACCTGTTAATTCATTTCATGACAGCTTTTTGTGGATTCTGTAGACAACCCCAAGATTTAAACAAACATTTACAAGTGTTACAGGGGTTTATAGAGTCTTACTTTACCCTGTAGTCATTTGGGGTTAAGTACTGTACCCAAGAGACTGTTAACTGTCCCAGTGCCAGGACTTCAAGTACATGGTGCTGATTTTCTTAACAGCATGCGGTGATCTTATGTTAATAGCAGGTAAAACAAAAAGACTACTAGTATGTAAATCTTGCAAAAGTGTGTTTGAAACAACAGAAGGAAACACAAAAATGACTTATTCTTCGCCTGCCTTAATTACCATCATTAACGTTTCCCTCAGTTAATTCTATTACTGTGATTAACCTCAGTTAGCCTCTCCGTGTGGTCTGCATGATGCTGCAGTGTAATTTAGTACAACGCGTGCGTTTTTGTATGCTAGAGTAATTGAATAGTAATTGGAGTCCATATTAATTAATTAGGCATTAGCTTAATGTGAAAATAAAGGAGATTTAGGGGAGACTGGATACAGCTTAACTCAAAATCAAAAAACAAAACAATTTTCTGTTCTTTTGGATACACGCTGCCAAATGTTTTTGTTTGTTTGTTTTGTTTTGTTTTTTCAAGAAATTAATATTTTTATTTAACAAGGATGTGTTAAATCGATTAAAAGTGACACAGCTCAAACAGCAATGCACGACTAATAACTATGACTGGATGCACTGAATGGACACTGGTAAACTGAAGCCCTTTGCTAGCGCGTTATTTAACTCAAAGAAATCTATCCTATATAAACAAATGTATCAGATACACACAAAATAAACATAACGGAGTGTCTATTTACACCAAGTGCAAATAGCGTGCCTTGTTGGCTTCTCTCTTTTCCTATCACATATTACATCGGAAAGGCATTTACTTTCAATAAAAATTAGGAAAATATTCTAAAAATGGAAATAAAGTGCCTAAAGAATTTTTAAATAATAATATATGCATTTATTGGGTAGGGTTAGAAGTAGGTGAAGGGGGGGCTTTCAGTGGGTGTGTTCACCAGTAAGCTGATAACTCAGCTTATTAAAAAAATCAATGATAAAATATATATAATAATAAAATAATATTAAAAAAAATCAGCTTATTGAAATAATCAGTTTTCCCCGTTTACTGCAAGTAAACCATATTTACATGACTTTATTAATAAACCGGGTTATTTCCTGGTAGTGACATTAAAAATAATAATGTCCGTATCTGACTCAGAGTTTTTCAAATGTTATGTCAGTTGTGATGTTAAATAAAGCGTGCGGGAGATTTACGGCTCATATTATCAGTCATGAAGTTACAGATCCAGCGTTTTGACTGAACCTCTTCCACTTCTGCTGCATGAGATGAGAACACAGTTTAAATTTTCTGAGTCTGCGTTTATAATATGTCCTTATTTCATGCAAAACGCTAGCTTGCTCTGACCCGATGCATTTAAATCTGCTCTAAGTTTGCGTTTTTGTCACCTAGCACACATGCACACTTCAATAAGCCGACAGAAAGCAGGTTAGTGCCTTTACATGCAGCGCAAAACCAGGGTAAGAGGCAAAAAACTACCTGCTCCGACCGGTTTATGCTTACACCAGTTATGATCTTACCGATAAAAGAAAATGGGTTAGCGCGTTTACGTGACCATGTTCATTGCCAGCTTATTATGCATAATCGGCTTAAGAACGTGCATGTAAACGCACCCATTGTCTCATTAAAGCAGAATGCAATGAACACAATGTTATTATTGCATCCTGTTTATGCACAACAACAAATAGTACATACCTGTCCAAATAAATAGCATCTAGCTACTGTTTACACATATTGCAAATAACTATTTACATGGTGTAAATTGAATACATCATTATTTTCACTTAGTATGCTTAATTTCACTGAGTAAATCTACAGCTATTTGCACTTAAATATGTAACTTAGCACTTAGTGTAAATATCATATATCGCAAAAAATATAGGCTATTTTTACTTGGTGTAAAAAGAACATAGGTCCTATTACCACTTGGTGTAAATAGTATCCATAAATAGCAAATAGCCGCTGCCTAAACATAATATTACAAATTATATCTGCGCAAAAAGATGCAAATGTATAAGAGAACTTGAACAAAGTTTAGTGCAATTCAGAATGTATAAGTTCCTGCAGAGTTCCACCTGGTGCCACGCGATGAAAAAAGGCAACTAATCCCAAATAATTCATAATGTTTTATTACAATATTGTTCCCTTTAAATTATATAATATGACAGAACTGGCGCGTCTCTTGTCCTTTAGTCTTGTTTGTTTTAATTGCTATTATCATTTATTATGTTATTGTTTGTATACTGTTGTGAGCATTAAAACAACAAAAATGACAGCATCAGACATCCTGACCAGAGTTTTTTGGCGAGCACACGTCACGCTTGACGCTTCAAGTTGCGCCAAGTGTGAAATCAGCTCTCGCATGCACACGCAGATGACTGCTGGTCGGATGCGATATAGTACAGTTTAAAAAATGTAAAACATTGTTATTTTTGTTACAAACACTTATCGTTTAACTTCAGAAGACAATGATTCATCCATTGTGTTCATCTGAAGAAATAAAGTCATATACATCTTGGATGGCATGAGGGTAAAAGACGAGTAAACGGTGAGGATATTTCTGCGCACACTGTATTTTCAGTGTAACAGTTACAGAATACTAGCTAGAGACATGTGGGATCCTTCTTAAGATTCATCTGTGGTAAGGAAGAAAAAGAAGAGGAACAAGAGGAGGATGGAGCCAAGCAAAAGAAATTAATATGTTGTATATCTTTTTTTTTTCTCTTCATTTTTTAAATAAAGGTTTCCGAGTGATAGATTGTATATGTGTTTTATTGTACTTACCCTGTAACTACATGAAACAAGAGGAAAACAAGAGCCACTTTAATTTACAGCCCGCATATTCATACTTACCCTGTAACTACACAGATAATTACCCCTTAATTAAAAAATACAGTATAAATAATTTGTTAATTTTCCTGTTAGTTCCCCTTTATTCCCCCAATATTACATATTGTTCCCATATACCTACACATACTCACTTTATAGTTACAGTATAATTACAGAAAGTTATGCTGTAAATTCACTTTCCGGGCCGTAATCTAAAGCGTTACCTTTTTTTTTCCTTAATAAAAATTCAACCTTACTACTGAGGTCAACACCAAAGTTCTGTGCAACTTTGAGACAACATACAGCATCTGACAACATAAGGCTCTTCAAATGCCAACATCTCTATAACAAGCACACAAACACAAACTTGCTGCTGAGCCTGTGTTTATTGCCTGTCACATCACAACTACACACACAGCTGAAAACAAACCCTCTTGACTATGTCTAATGCAATCATGGAGTTGTACACCTACAGCTGGTCCTGACAAAGCAGAGAACTATATGTCTCTCTCTCTCTCTCACATGAGCACACACACAGCTCCTCCAGACTCCAGGAGAGGGAGAGAGGGAGAGAGAGCAGAGCAGAGCACCACGTTATGTCCTTCAGCCGACCGCCACCGACAAAGCATCCCCTGAGACCGAGTGGGACAGAGAGAGAGAGATGAAGAGAGAGAACGCTAAAGAACCGAACAGTGACATTGGCAGGGACACAGGGTGAACTATGCAGCAGCCAAATGACAATATAGAGAAAAAGATACAGAGAACAAGAGAACAGAGTGATAGAGACAGAGGAAGATAAATCCAGAAGATTTGCAGGAAATTTATTTTGAGGTTAAATGTAAAATCTAAGATAGCAGCCAACTTTTCAGGCAAAATATTTCACAAAAATCTAAGTTTGTAAGAATAAAAAATGTAAAAAAATTAAAAAAAAAAAAAAAAAGGATACACTGTTTTAAAAAAGAAGGGCACCGTCTGTTTGCCAAATGTTAGTGCAACATGTTCATAGTTAAAGTGTAAATAAACTGTTTAAACACTTTTTGGGGCCATGTTTAGATGGATGCAAAAGTATAGAACACTGTTTGCTTTTACATTCTAGGTTCTAATAAACAAATATGAGCATGTTAAATTGGGAAGAAGAAACCAGGCTAAAGACATGCATTTCGCCATCACGTTTGGAAATGTCACACGTGACGTATGCAAAAGTACCGATCAAATGTTTATAAAAAAAATTTGTAAGTCAAAAGCCCTTCACAAAAAAGGTAAAGCAACACTCTCAGAAAAAAAGGTACAGTGCTGTCACTGGGGCAGTACCCTAAGGTACAAAAGTGAAAAGGTACATCTTTGTACTTTACTTACCCCTAAATGGTACATATTAGTACCTTAAAAAGGTACATATCAGTACTTTAGGAGTGCTTATTAGTACCTTAAAGGTACATAGTACTGTAGTACCTTAAATGTACATATTAGTACCTATTCGGTTTTGTACCTTAGGGTATCGCCTCAGTGACAGAAATGTACCTTTTTTTCTGACAGTGAACGATGTCGGACAATTTTTAAGTTGGAGGAAAAAGATTTTTTGAAATACTTCCGCCTACGTTATGTGGGACCTTTCCAACGACAGGATGTGATGTGTGGCGCACCACAGGTCAGAACAAGAAGAGTATTGGTGGGTAAAAGGTATACATACATTTTGCTGTTTTTTTTTTTTAGAAAATGACAGATCGTTACGCTAGATAAGAGCTTTATTCCTTGTCTTGTCTTGGCATTTAAACTGCAATTTGGACCTTCAAACTGTTAACTTATACCCCATTGAAGTCCACTATATAGAGAACATCTTGGATGACGTGAGGGTGAGTAAAATGACTAAAATATTTGGCAGGAAATTCTCTAAGATATATTTAAAGACTGTGGTGTTTTAACAACTACATATTTTGGGCCTTTAAGTGGTAATGGCCATTGCTGTTATGGGGAAGTTAGAGAGCTTACTAAATTCATCAAAAAATATCTTCTGAAGATGAATGAAGGTCTTATGGGTTTGGAATGACATGAGGGTGAGGAGATTCCGTCTTTCAGATGAGACGTTAAACCGAGGTCCTGACTCTCTGTGGTCGTTAAAAATCCCAGGATGTCCTTCGAAAAAGAGTAGGGGTGTAACCCCGGCATCCTGGCCAAATTTGCTCATTGGCCTTTCCATCATGGCCTCCTAATCCTCCCCATACACTGATTGGCCTAATCTCAGTCTCCTCTCCACCAATCAGCTGGTGTGTGGTGAGCGTTCTGGCGCAATATGGCTGCCGTCATTGAGGAGATTCCCCCTTCCATATGTAAAGCACTTTGAGTGCCTAGAAAAGCGCTATATAAATGTAACAAATTATTATTATTATTATTATATAATTAATGACAAAATTTTTATCTTTGGGTCATCTAACCATTTAAGTCATTTTAATGGTTTATATATATATATATATATATATATATATATATATATATATATATATATATATATATATATATATATATATATATATATATATATATATATATATATATATATATATATATATGATTAATTGTCAAAATAATCAACCAATTACTCAAATTAGTGACAGCTCTAATTGAATTATAGGCTTGAAATAATGAGTGCAAGCTTGGTATGACCGTATGGCCAAAAATTACATCCAGACACTTCGTTAGGCCTATGTTTTAATTAGATTGTGGAAGGCGTAAATTCGTTTTACACGTCAGGCACAACTTCACATACACACACACACCCACATGCACAAACACAGGTCTGGTTCACTATCTTTGTGGGGACTCTCCATAGATTTAATGGTTTTTATACTGTACATTCTATCCCCCTACACTGCCCATTCCCCTAAACCTACCCATCACAGAAAACACTCTGCATTTTTACTTTCTTAAAAAAACAACTTAAAAAAATGTATAAGCATTTTGAAAAGGGGGGACCACTGGCTGGTGATCTCAGGTTTTACTATCCTTTGGTCTCCACAATGTAATATAAACAAGGACACGCACACAGACACAGACACAGACACAGACACAGACACAGACACAGACACAGACACAGACACAGACACAGACACAGACACAGACACAGACACAGACACAGACACAGACACACACACACACACACATACACTGTACACATAGGCATAGTTTGAGGGGGTGGGTGGGGGGTGCAGATCAGAGCCAATGACTTTATCTGAGCTATGAATAAAAAAAAGAAAATATGTATATTATTCACATTTTCTCATGTTATTTGTCTTTTTTTATCCGTTTTGTGTAGAATGTGTAAAGCTGACTATTTTTAGGATGACAAAACAACAAAATGTTCAAGAAAACATTTTTATAGGCTGACTGGTATTTTAAGATGCTCGACCTCACTGGTCTAACAGTGCTCGTAAAAATGGCTAATCAAATCTAAGAAGGCAGTCATACTGTCACTATCACAGGCAACGAGAGCTCGTGGAAAGATGCAAGTCTTAGACGGTCTTCAATACTCACTTCAAACAGTCTTCAAAACGGTTTTATGATAAAAAAAAATTTGTATAGACTATCTAGCGATGCAAACTACTCAATGAAATTTTGCTGTTTTGAATGCGATCATGATTCATGTAATTCATAAATGAATGTGGTGAAGAGGCAAAAAACATCCGCATTTTCTACATAATTGATATAGGACATACGAATGAGAATAAGAGTGAATTTGTGCACATTTTAAAATTAAATTGATTACTTTATTAGCTTCATTACTTTACTACAATAAGACTTATTACTTTATCCCCCACCATGTACATGCATGCAGATATACTGTACGCCTAAAATAAATGAAGTAACAACAGACTGGCCTCTATAACAACGTAACCTTGTTTCTGATTTGCCTTTGTATAGTAAATTTCCTGAAGGTTTTGGAGTTGCATGGTTAAGCTCTATAAACTGCAGTTACACAGCACTGCATTATGGAGGTTGGGCACTGTTAAAAAAAAAAAAAAAAAAAAACCTGGATCAGCACTGCTCTCACGCTCACTCCCTCTCTGAGAGAGGACAGGACCCTAAAGGAACGAGGAGCAGAGAGAGAGTTGGTGAAGTAACCAAGCACTAAATTCTGCTGCTCCACTCCCCTAATGCTGCCTATCCTCTGTCTCTGTCCTCCTTCACACACCAGCTGCTCTCTGCCACTGACAGGAGCAAACACACACACACAAACACACACACACACACACACACACACTTCCTGAATCCGATATTGAATCTTAATAGTAGGTACTACATGAGTGTGTACATAACAGCCATAGAGAGAGTATGTGTATAGAGGATAGATCTGAAATAAAGTCCCTTTTAGCAAGGACAGTGAAATAAAGGACAAAGATGAGGGCCACAGAGACCAAACAGACAGCAGTTCCCACGCACACAAACACCTTGACTATCTCATCAGTGTAAAGAACTATCAGCTGTGTAAAAGGAAGCAGCCTACTTTACACCTGCAGAGGTGAATTATGAGAGGAACATCATCACCAATAACAATACACACTTTGCATGGAAGACAGATGGAGGTATGTGCTTATTTAACAATCCTGAAGTCATGTTGATTTAAAAGTGATAATAGTGAATAAAAACTGCTTTTTCCCCCCAGACTGTTTCCGGTTTCAACTATCATGGTTTTCTTACAGGCTCTGTGTGCAAATAGCCAATCATTGTTGGCAAAGGCACTTTTCACTAACCCCACCCACCACTGCTCAGATACTTAGTATAGTATCCCATTCTGGGGTGGAAATAGCATTTGCGGGGGCACTGTGATGTGATCAAAAAGGGGCACTTTCACTTTCAAAGGGGCAGGGGTTCAAAAAACTGAACATATGCCTTTAATGTTGTCAACATATGTTTTTCAAAAAAACTTTATTCTAATATTGTAATATTTTGTAATAACAGAAACAGAGACATAAAATAGCATTTCTCCAATAAAAACCTTAAAGGGATAGTTCACTTTAAAATGAAAATTCTGTCATCCTTTACCCACCCGTACGTTGTTTCAAACCTGTATGAATTTCTTTCTTCAGCTGAACACAAGGGAATATATTTTAAAGAATTTCAGTAACCAAACAGTAAACTGGAGCCATTGACTTCCATTGTAGGAAAAAAAAAATACTATGGAAGTCAATGGCTCCAGTTAACTGCTTGGTAAGTGACACTCTTCAAAATATCTTCCCTTGTGTTTAGCTGAAGAAAGAAATTCATACAGGGTTGAAACAACTTAAGGGTGGGTAAAGGATGACAGAATTTTCATTTTAAAGTGAACTATCCCTTTAAATAAAATAACTACTATGTCAAGAGAGAAGCATTTTTTCTATCTATCTTCTATCTGGAGGTTTTCTAAAGCTGTTGATACATGGGCCAACTTTTTGAGCAATGTTGCTGAAAGATGTTGCTGTGGGCACTTTCCCATTGAGAATGGGCAACACATTTCTATTTGGATATCCAAAAAGAAATGTGTTGCCCATTCTCAATGGGAAAGTGCCCACAGCAACATCGCTTGGCAAAATTACCCAGCAACATTGCTCAAAACGTTGCCCCGTGTATCATAGGCATAAGAGCTCCTACTTGTACCACCTGACTGCTGCGGATTCATTTAGACGTTGATAGTGTTGCCAAAAAAAATTATTCAGCTCAGAGTATAAAATCACATGTCGTCATCTTGAATTTTCGGTAATCCAGACATGGCGTGAACACAGCAAACCTCAACAGGAAAATGGCTCGCCATGACCAGGGGCAATGTTATAACTAGCAAGGATTGCTTGGCCCATGATAACTCCACTTTGAATTGTGTTCTAAATAGCAGAACTCTATTGTTTACAAAATATTTTTATGCGAATAATTATCAATGATGCGCACTGGAATCTGCCTAAGCTGATGGCTTGGCATCATAGACGGTATAAAGACAGAGACCAAAAGACTCACTCGGTGATCGAACAGTCCAGTGGTTTTGAATAAATCCGAAGACATAACCTCTACTGTCAACAGTAGGCTACAGACAGCAGCCTAACGACAACCATTTTTGTGGTCTACCTAATATTATGAAAAAGGCCATTGAATTTGAAGGATATAATTTGAAGGAAATGGTAAGATATGCACGTTTTATATTTAAAATGTTTTGTCAGTGATAGCAAGACAATTAAGTCAATTATTTAAACTGCAAAAAATAAGGGACATCTCGAAATCATATATTTTCCTAATGTCTTGTAACGTTAAACATGGTATCACATGGATGGGAATATGCATGGAAGATTACATTATACATAATAAAAAAGGGTGGACACGCAAGTAATGCACAATCTTCCACAGACTGGGTTTTATAAAGGGAATTTTATGCAGAATCCGGCACAAAATCTAGCTTTTGTGCGTACACACTTTGAGGATGAAATCTAATGAAAGTTTTATAGATGAGGCCCCAGGAGAGACGAACTCTGGGATAGAGTTTGAGATAAAGATCATGTAAAATAATTAATTTCAAACCAAGTAAAGCCAACCTGTTTAACCCCCTCATAGATCCAAAGCCAAGGATATAAAAGAAATTTAAACTGACAGTTCATCCTTTACTTCCAATTTCCCTGAGCAACTTCTAATTATTACCCATATACTACAAGGCACCAGCGACAGCAAACTTGGCGATCACAGATTTACAATTGCAACCTCGAAACAAAACTGATGAAGGCAGGCCTTCTTTCCTGAATATTGATCATTAGCTTCAAGGAAACATCCCGATCAAAAGGTCCGCACCTTTTCCTTCAGATTCCTCAGTGTAATGGCTTTGAAAACTGCTGATTTTATTAGCCGTGATCGGCTCACCCACTCTGAAAATTACCAATTGAGTTTCTCCAGACCTGGGCAGGGATTCAAACCCGCAACGGGTCACGGTGTGTGTTTAAACTTTGTCACCCATGCGCATCACATTCACTAATCTAATGATAAATTAATCAAGATTTTAAACTGACCTACAATTTTAGCAGTTTTACCACAAGACTGCTGACAGAGCTTTAACAGGCTCCACTTTCTCCCGTCAGGGAACAGGCCTGAGCTCAAAGCTGTTGTGTGAAACAGGACTGGACCTTTTCTTTTTGAGACAATTTACACAATATAATTAACGCAACGCTCACGTCAACCTGTTTTACAACTTCCTCACGGCATCATTGTCTTTTCCCTTCGTCTCTTGTCAACGCAGCTATAACCAGGAGACGTCTTGTATGTTAGTGCTTTTCTTGCCATGGGACTGTGAGAGGACAGGGGAAGGAGAGAAGAAGAAATCAATAGGGAGCCAAATTGGAGAAATTCTTCCCATTACTCTCCCTGTTTCCCATTCCACACAGCGCATCGCAGATACAGCGGCTGCCGCTGCTCTGGTCGCAGCTCATCCTCTTCAGACGCACACAAGCGCACACCCGCTGACAGGTGGTACACACAAACAGGCAGCACGCATTGATATGTTGTCTCTTTTCTTGTACTGTGATTGTATTTAGGTTTTTTATGTTTGTGTGACACAAAACATCATGATTTATTTTTATCATAGTTCTCTCTTTCTCTCTGCAACAGACATCAATTGAGTTTGAATCCGCCGTAAAGCCACAATGATGTGGTTCATACTGAAATTTATGACTTCAGCTAGTCCGTACACTCACCCACAGCAGTTTGACTCCATCAGTCAGCCAGAACAATTCTGAAGCTTAATTTCAATCTGAATAGATCTCCAGTATCAAATTAAATTATGCGAGTTCGATAATGCAGACTCCAGCTTCACATTTACATGGCCCTAATGATACTGATGCATTATTCTCAAATTTAGCGAGTACACAAACAATATAAAGGAAGTCATCAGTGATTGAACTGACGAGGCTGCTATTATGTGTCCAATGCAAGTAATGGCTTTAACACTGGGTTATCATTGTAGCGCTCAATGCTTTACCCGGGGTTAAAGCAAGGTTTAGAACAAAATGATAACCCGGGGTTAAGGAATGTTTTACACTTGTAATTTAGAATTGGGTTTAGCACCTCTTTTTATCTGGGGGTTATGAAACCCTGCTCCAAGCCAAAGCACCAGACCAATTGGTTGCATTTAGCTACCTTTTTTCTTGCCAGTACGATTACATTTTTTAGAGGTCACACTGGTGCCAAACGGATAAGAGCTGGCATTACACATCAAACAGCAAACAAAATGAAAGCAGAACGAAACTGCACTTCTTGTTTGAGCTGCGCATCAGCTTGGACCAATATTAGACAAGCTCAGAACAGGTTTACTCCCAGGCCGATCTTGATCACACGTCACTGTTATTCAGCACTGAGAGACATAGTGAGAAGGCATTTGAATTTGCCACAATGTTATACACAAGATCTAATGGGAAGATTTCAAATTCAGCACAGAAATCTGTTATAAACCATAGATATCCGATCAAACAGCGCTTATGTCGAAACCAAAAGAATATTGTGCCATGAACAAACAATTAAAGGCTTTTCAGTTCGCTCAATGAACTTATTGTGGCTTATTAAGATGCAAACAGTGTACGAATGTAGCTGTCATTCCCACGGATATACTACATTCGTACTAAAACTGCAGCAAATTCAAAAATGCTCTCTCTGGACCTCCCAGTGCTGTCAAGAGGTTAACCGAGACGGCGTTCTCGCAAAGAGAAATGCGCAACATTTTAAGAAGAGGGACTCTGTGAAAATAAAGGTGCTCATTCACAGAATCAGACACTATTGCTATTATAGCAGGTTTCCCGTTATGAAGTATAATACAACTTGGTCCGTTGGGTCAGATTACTTTCAGTAATGTGTTGTATTAATTTTGGATAATAAAGTTTATTGTAAGTACAGCAAAAACGACGTTTGATGTTGTGTGCTAGTTTGAGTTGAGCTGATTGGACCAGTAAAAATTTGTTCAGAGAAAACCTAAGAATACACCACAGTTCCAGACGTAGTACTGACGGAAAATTAAAATTGAGCGGAAGTACGTAGGAGGGCAGAGCCAGGCTAATGAATATCTACAAGTAGATAAACAAAGTTACATCCCTAAAACCAACCATCAGCATATTGTACAAAATACACATTTTGTGTTGATTTACTTGCACTATGTAACTTTTCTGTCCACTAGAGGTCGCCTTATCAAAATGTAGTTTGATGATGGAAAGTTTGAGCAATGAATCTTGGTACATGTGGTCTTCACCTCACAGCCGATGGAAAAGAATCGGGATAGAACTCAGGCAGAAATCGTGTTCATGGACGCGGTTATTAACGTTACTGTAGTATGAAGCAAAACATGACCGAGTATTTGTGGGAACTTAGCAAGGCCGCTGGAGCAATTGTTAATAAGAAAAACGAAATACCTAGTGAGCAGCAGGACCTTTATTATGCTTATTATGCCACAGTCGCGGGCGCCACATCTGCTTTTCAGGTCATGAAGTAATGCAGCTCTGTTTATCATATTAGATACATTTGTGAGTGTTGAAAATTGTTATGACTTCGCTCAGCGGCTGCTATGACACTTGTTGCACACTGCAGTAACAGTAAAGCGTTTCTGCAAAATAAAACCAAAAGGGTAACGCAGATATGCATTTTACATAGTGTTTGAACATAAATGTGTGTTGGATGTACACAACACAACTACTCTATATATGGCAGGGTTTCCGGTGTCCGGTAATTACCGGACATTGGCCGGGAAAAAAATTAAATGTCCGACAAAATGAAATCTTTTCGGTCAAATTGTCAGATTAAAACTGCCTCTTATCGATACCGTAAGCCTGAGACGTGATGCCCTCGCTGTCATGACAGCGCTCCGTGGCTATGGAGGATTGCAATTCTCCACAGCCTGCGAAGCAGAGTAGGCTATGTGAGCGGAGCGGCGAGATTTTGAATGGAGTGAGGAGCGATTTTTTTAAAAGTCGGAGCGTTGTGGTTTTTACTCGCTCCGAGAGCGCTCCACTACCGCTCCATCACGAGAACAATTTATGACAACGGGCCGGCACAGCACTACATTTTTCGCCAGAACTAGAGCGTAGATCGGCTCAACAAAATAAAGCCCAACCCTACCCGAGCCCATGCACCCGAGAGACCGGCCCTGCCCGTGTAAGTATCGAGAACGAGCCTGTAATGACTAATGAGCGGAGCCGAGCCGAGCCGGTGTGATCAGCTCAATAATCCGCAGGCGCGCGCTCATGAACCCGCCGGTAAAATGATGTTCGTTCAAATCCAGCTCAGACATGACATAAATCTGTAGCTTACTATAGGCTACTTGTTGTAGCCATTAAACAAATTTTTTTTTCTTCATATTTATGTTTAAATATTATAATATTATTTTTAGATTTCATCTGATTATGGCTATAAGTGCAAAGATGCAAGTGGGTCAGAAATGATTTTGGTGGTTATATTTAGTTTAATATTAAGTTTTGTTTTGTAAAAAGCCTCTTTCGTTTTGTACAAATTGTCTCTTAATTTTAATAAAGGTTTCTTCGGTTAATTGCATGTATTTAATAAATAAGAAATAAATAAGTAGAGTAGGTCGGGGAAGCCATCGCTTTCATTGCTCATGAACTGAAGCGCGTCTCAAATAAACTGAAACTCAGCAGGCTTGCCTCACAGACATGAGGAATATGTAGCCTAATATGTGTAGAAACGAAAAGATTTAAACAAGCACATAGTGCAGTGTTCAGAACTCACACGGGAAACAACCAGCTTGATACAGATGATCACGGCAATTGGCATGAGCGGGATGTTAAAATTTAAGGGATTTTTTTTTTTTTTTTTTTTTTTTTACCTTCTACTGAATATGATCGGGTGCAAGCACATTTTAAACAGGTAGCACTTATTCACACGTAATTTTGTGAATAAGTAATTTTGTCGTTTTCTCTAATGCATTCAAAAACATCTTGTAGTGCTTACCTGCTTACAGTTATCAGTAGGCTACTGTTATATTCTATTATATGATTTTGTCATTTCACACGGTGGCCAATTTAAATGTTACCAACTAAATGAGACATACTGAGTTTATAATTAAATGTATTAATTGCGTTTAATTATTGCATCTAAACACAATAGTGTTGTGCCAAGATTTTTCACGTGAATAAAGGCAAATAGATTTGCACACTTTGCTTAATCACTGGTCTAGTCTGTTAAACTTGTCAGAAGTTCTCGTTTCTAATATGCCCTCGTAGCCTATTTTTTCTCTCATCAAAACCGAATACCATCAGTGGTTGTACATCAAGAGCAGGAACAGTTTTTGTGCATTTTGTTTCGCGATCTGACCGGAACAAACAGAAAGTCTCTGCAACGGCGTTAAGCGTTAGATTAAAGCCCTCGTCGGTGTGGAGACTGCATGAGCCACGAGAGAAATCTGCACCGCTGATAACAGCGGCAACGAGCGCCAGATCGCCTCTTATTTAACAAACGAATGAAATTATACCCTTCTAGTTAACCAGAGATGTTTTGTTTTTATTAGTTAGGTTAATCCGTGAAGCAAGATAAAAAAAGTGGTGGGGACATGTCCCACCTGTCCCACCCGCAAATTACGCCTATGAGTTAAAAAAATTGGTTGATTGACGCCAATCGGAAGTTCATGTTTTTTTCTGTCTATTTGAAAGTTAGGCTAATAAACATGTTGCATATACGGCCTCATTATGTCTTTTTTTTTTAAGTTACACAAACTGCTTTCAGGAATTTTTGACCGGCATATCATCAAAATGTCCGGAAAACGAAACCTCTGCCGGTCACTTTGACCGGCACCATTTTTTTCTAGCGGAAACTCTGGGGATTAAAAAAAAGGATTTTTACCATATATCATAAATCATAAGCAGTGTCTCAGAACAAGCCATTTGCAGATAACTGGCAAAGTGATATCACATTTTACAGGCCTCGCCCACGACTGTTGATGGACACCGCCGTATTATCATAGACCCCGTCCTCAGTGAGCTGTACAAAGACCGCCATGGTTATCTCCTCATCAGAGTATTTAACAGCAGTATTTAAGTAAGAAATGTGTTCTTAATAAAGCTACTAAAGTTATTCAGTCAAGGAGTGTGTTTTTTTTTTTGTTTGTTTGATTCATGTTGAGAGTGATAAGGTTTTAAATATAAATAGGTTATACTATTTCATGATGATGAAGAACTCCAATGGCACGCGAGCCTGTCTGCAATAGAGATGATGATCATAACCAAACAGATGTATCATGTTTCAGTTTTCATTCGCATGTTCACAAGATATAAAGGCTCCACCCTTTGGGGTGTGGAGCAGCAGCTCATTTGCATTTAAAGGAGATGCACACAAAATAGCTTATTTTTCTTAAAGGGTAACTAAACCCTAAACCAACTTTTTTTAGTTAATGATCTGCAAGACTGGGGCTTTATTAATGCTGTTTTAATTCTATAATATGTGGTGTAATAACGTCTTAGTGCTGCCCTTAAGGTTGAACAGTGGCTACTGCAGTCGAATTTTCCTATTGGACGTTGTGGTGCTTCGTAGGATGGTACTTCCAACGCCTCAATACCACGCCCCTGGCACGAGCTCATCACGCCCCTTGGAAATATTTTCCCGTGATCACATGATGAGAACAGCTTCAGTCGAGTATAAGTGCTCATGTTACATGAAGTAGAAACATTATGAATGAAACTCTCTAATCACTTGCTTTCAACATCCTAATGAAGAAAATACAGAAAAATAATGCAGTTGTAAGTACATGTTAAGCTTTTCTTTAGATATTTTTGCCGCCCGTCATGTCTACGGATAATTGTTATACATCAGACGCTTTCAGACAAACCCTTACATGCAAATAGTTGCCGTGGTAATGAACAACAATACCGTAACGTGCTGGCGTATATAGTCAAACTTTTATTTGAGGAAATCTGTTGTAATAGGCTAATAGGTTTGAACTTATTGGTCCTGCGCTTTTTTAGTGGCATTCAGTATAAGGATATTTTTGAGTTTACCCTTTAAACCCCAAAATTGGTAATTTCAAAATGGTATATTAAATGATCTGTTAGAAATTTCAATCTGAAACTTCAGACACACTCTGGGGACACCTGAGACATATATTACATCTTGTAAAAAGGGGTATGATAGGTGCCCTTTAATTTTGCCTAGAGGAGAACTTTAGTAAAAGTGGCATATCTTACCTCATTTTCCCTCTATGCCATGTTTGAGGGCAGCCACTTCCACTCATCCATCCAGGAGACAGGTCATGGAGAGAATGTTGTGGCCATCTGCCTATTAGTTCAGCCTGAGTACAAAAATAACTTAATTTAATTAAATATTTAATTTGCAACTCCAGCAAAAACATTATACAGGTAAAAACATGCAAATATATTCAGTTTATTTAAGAAAATATGATTTGAATCCCAGACAGCTATTTTTTCTGTATTTGTGTTTTGTTATAAAGTCTCATTAACAGGATCAACTGTTTGTGAAGCTTTCTATTTCTGCTGAGAGGAATGTCACATCAATCGTGTCATTTCAAAAGGACTGTTCCAATGGGCCTCTCTTATTTGGGAATCCAAACTACTTCTTAAAAAAGTGGCCATTGGAACAAAGTAAGCAGGGTTATACAATTCATTATCTATGGGAGCTAGGCGTAAGGCCTACACAGAAGGGGTAAGTGGGATAGAAAGCAGTTCTTCTGCAGCAGGTACACTTCTCTAAATATAACAACCATCATTTCAGAGCATTGTCAGTATTTTGTAAATTACTGGTAGAGTTACTCTGGTGTGTGATATTTCAGTACAAGCACAGTAGATCTGCATGGCAGTCTGCTGCTGCATCCTCCAAGATGATGCACTCAGGACTGGCTTACAAGATAAATTGTGCAATGCAAATTGAATTCAGTTTTTTTGTCATAAAAACATATTTGTGTAATTCTTTTAGTAAATTAGGGGCTGAAGCAACAGAGACAACACAAATAAACAACAGTCAGTAAGCAGAATTCATTCTTAGTGATTTACTGACTGAATATTAAAGAAAGAAAAGTTAGAAAAAGGAAAGGGAAAAGAGTCAACTGGATTATGGAGCATTCAGTGAGAGAGGCTAATTTTAGAAACACTTGATGGTAAGTCACTAGGCACTGATCCAATCTCAGAACAACTCTGCCAACGAGACGTCAGTGTTTTATTCCTCTCCTTCATTCTTTTTACTATTTTTTCTCTTTCTCAGAAACAAAAAAATATTCTGTGCTAAAAAAAATACAAATTAAAGCACACCGAATATTATATTTCAATTCTTAAACCCATTTAAAAGGTTTACAATGGTGAAAATGTGCAAGCCAATAATATTAGCGGTGTAACAACAGAAATGTGAAGCTCATAGCAAATAGTTTTGATTAGAAAAAAAAAATTGTTTAGTTTTCTTTTAAGGTGGGACCAGTTTAGTTCATATTATATAAAGAAAAGAAAGACCATTTCAAAACAGTAAAAGATCAACACTTAGGGTTTATTTGTTAAAAGTGCTGTATGTCATTTTTTGACTGTACAAAAAACAAAAATTCACAAACATACCATGTTTGAAGATATTTAGGAAACATGCCAAGTTCACTTCAACGCTACACCCAGTTATTCTACTTTGTTACATGTTTCTTGTAGTACACTTATAATGTCAGTTAGGCCTGCAACTTGTCATGTCACAGACAAGGGAAAATGGTGCAAGGACTCATTTGCAAAAGAAGTAATAATTTATTAACAAAATAAAACAAATACAAAACAAACAACCACAAGGGGGCAAAACACATAATAGAAGATAAACTAAAACTCAAAACATACCAACAGAAGTCACTGGGGGACCGGAAGACATATACATGAAACAAGGATCCAACAGACTGACAAACACAAGGAGCTTATAAAGCCTAGTTCACACTGCCCGATTTTTGCCCCGATTTTGAGTCGCCGACAGGTTTTGTGAAATCGCCGACAAATGCCCGAGATCACAGGCAAATCGGCGCTCGTGCACGCGAGTGACAATCAAAGACGCGATCAGAGAGAATCGCCGACGAGTCGCCGACGCCGGTGAGATATTTGGCATGCTAAATATCTGTACCTGTCGGCGATTCAAACTCCTGCTGTGTGAACAGCGTTCTGACTGAAAATTATATCGGCGATGACCGACAGCCAATGAAAGAGTGAGATACAGGGCAGCAGGACGTTCAGAGAGGAGTTATAGAGCAGAATATCAGTATTTTAATAGATATATTTACAATTCTATCAAACAGAAACAAAGCCCAAACATTTGCACATCCAGCCACAGCAGTAGCACATTACAAAATTGTTTATTTACCTCAAACTGTCTTTGCAGAACACAATCCTTGCTCCTTCTGTCTCTCCAACAATTTCTTCCGCCATAATCTTTTTTCTTTTTCTCCACAAATCAGCGCACATACAGTTTGAAGCAAACGTTGTGCAGTTTATCATTTTAAATAACAATTCAAAGTCTCGCGCGAGAACTCCGGTCTGATGCACGTGTGATCTCGCGTTGTTTACTCGGCACGTCGCACGTGTAGTTGGGAAACGTAGTTTGCGCACCGGAGAGAGAGAGAGTTGTCGGCGATTCTTCCTCTTGTTCAGTCATGCAGTGTGAACTCCTCTGTCGTCAAACCATCGTGCAGTGTGAACACAGCAGTGACTGAATGATACCCCAGATAGTCATGCAGTGTGAATAGAGCAGTGACCCGACGAGTTTGAAAATCGTGCAGTCTGAACTAGGCTTAAGCGGAAGAAATCAAGAGGGAACAGGTGGGAGAAATCAACACTAATCAGATAACAAGGGGGAGGGATCAGACAAATGACAGGAGCACATGCTAGACATCACAAAACCCACATGTGCACACAAGACAGGACAGGCATGTGACACAACTAACGATTATTTTGATAATCGATTAGTTGGTAGATCATTTTTTTGCTTAATCGATTAATCTGTTAAAAGGCTTTTTTTTTTATCTCATTGACAAAACACACTATTCCACCTCCTGCCCAATGCTGTCCTTAAAACAAACGTGTCAGCCGAGTGCTATGAATGACACATAGTGAATATATCTGCCTTAATCAAAATTAGCCATGGTTTTACAATGATAATCAATCAATCAATCAATCAATAGATAAATAAAAAAATAAAAGGGTTGTAATAGTACCCACAAATTAACTATAGTTTTGCTTCAAATCTATAGTTAAACGATATGGTATTTGTGTGTGGCTATACAAATGGTAATCACTATGGCAAAATGTGGTTTTATTATCTAATAGAACCATTTCTGTATACTATGTGCTGTAGCCTACATTATGTGCAACATTATGTTACGTCCAACACCAGATATTTCAGCTAAATTAATGTTTTGCGCTAATTGTGTCCCTATCGACTGCGAAATGCGCGCACGCGCCTACTGCACAGGCACTCGTTCAGTGAAGTTTTAAGTAGGGCGGGGACTCGATTAAAAAAATTAATCTAATTAATTAGAGGCTTTGTAATTAATTAATCGAAATTGCATGGAAGTTTATATGTATATGCGAGTTATTCACAAGTGTGTATGCATTCATTAACATTATATGTATTGGTATGGATTTCATATTAGTGTGCACGTGTATTTCATATATGTATTTTGAACATCCAATAGTAATACATCTATATGCGAGTAATGTATAGGTGTATATGCACGTGTGTTATGTATGTATTGATAAGCGAAGTTTGATTTAAATCCTACGTGGCTCCTCATACGATCCTTTTCACCCGCCGCATTTATCAAGGGCAAGTATTGCGTACACCTGGATTGCAGAGGTGCGCACAGTTCCATAAATCAGGCGTTGAGAGGAGTGTAAGCATATAATCTTACGCCAACATATACGCCCATGCAAGATTGATAAATGAGGGCCAATGAAATTAGGCAAGTATAACCCTAATGATATATAAAATTACAGCTGTTTGAGCGTGCGCGCGCACAGTACGGAGGTGTGTTTGTTTGGGCTCTTGCACAGCGCGTGGATGTGTGTGCGCGCGCCGATCTGTTGGGGTGTGTGAGTGTGAGAGAGAGTTTGTGTGCACAATGTATGTTTAAGTGTGTTTTAAGTACAATTAAAAAGCAATTACTTGGTTTTGTTTAACTCTGAAACAAATATTGCGTTGTGATAGACAAACAAAAAAAGCTACGGGTAGCGCAAGCTGATTGCCGAGTGCCATTCTACGGTATCACCCTAGAACAAAAACAAAATTGCGCCACCCATGGTCCAAATATAAACTTTATTATTATTTTTTATAATAATAATGTAGATCTTTCATGGGTTTTTTACTACATTTCAGTAAGATACATCTTTTATGTTATATTAAGCCATACAAGTCTTAACACCAGGGGATCCCTTGAATGATACAAGGACCTGGAAGGAAAAAAGGGAAAAAAAGGTCAAGACCCCTTTAAAATTAGTTAAAGCTACACTGTGATTTTTCCCCCATCTAGTGGTGTAAAGGTATATGACCATCCAGTGAATAATAGTTTCTTTTCCTCTCAATTCTGATTTCGTTTTAACTCCTACGGTGGCCGATTTAGTCCAAGATTAACATGGCAGTCCCCCTCTTCACATTCGACACGGTACCATCGAGTGTTAAAACGCGAAAGGCAAAGCTTGAATTTATGGGTATGTCCCTCTTTGTCTAATGTACTTTCAAGATGGAGGGCCAACATGGCGACCAGCATTCAAACCCCTAACCCGTATGTATTTTCAATGGCATATTATAAACTTACGAGATAACTTTTTTACTTGAAAGAAGTAAATATACATTAATGAGCACATATTTTTGAAAGAACTAAGTGTTTTTAGCTAAGAATAAACTAAAAAAGTTACGCAGTGTAGCTTTAACATTAAGAATAAACAACACATCTACATAATTTATTAATCTTAGTGTTAATTACAACATTTACTTTTTTTATACAATTAAAAATAGTCAACATTAGTTAGAATGCTGACATGAACAAACAAATGAAGAATTGTATTTTTTTAGTAACATTAACACACACAAAAAAATTGCTCAGTGCTCATTGTTAGGGTTTGTTCACCCAAAAATGAAATTGATGTCATTATTGACTCACCCTAATATCGTTCCACACCCGTAAGACCTCCGTTCATCTTTGGAACACAGTTTAAGATATTTTATCCAAAATGTGTTTTCGATGTTTTAACTAACTGATGGACTAATATGGACTACTTTGATGTTTTTATTCTCTTGGACTATAAAATATCTTAAACTGTGTTCTGAAGATGAATGGAGGTCTTACGGGTGTAGAACGACATTAGGGTGAGTCAGTAATGACATAAATTTCATTTTTGGGTGAACTAACCCTTTGATGATACACAGGTAAACATTTTTGATGTTACATGGGCGATGTTGTTTGGGCACAAATTTCATCTGGATAGTTAAGATCCACTGTGGACCCTGTGTCTCACCTGGTGTTCCATTGTCAAAACGTTGCCCTTTGTATCATCACCTTTAGTGATGCTAGTTAGTTAATTTGAACTTTTTCAGGAGCCACTGTTACTTTTTAAACCCTAAACCAAACACTATGATATTCATAATGACTTATCATATTTCAGCTCACATACACACATACAAAAAAAAACACAGAGAGTATCTGTAATAAAGTCATTTAGTAATAATTGTTTCGTTTGCACTATCGGCAGGCACATAAATATGTGAGAGCAGACTTGAATTAGCACAGGATCAATGAGCCAAGACACGGAATTAATTAAACCAGCTTAGCCAACTTTCCCACACACACCCCTGATTTATACACAAACACATGGACAGTTATAGAACTACAAGACAAACGCACATGCTACACAGCGTCCTTCAAACAGCTCTCGTTGTGTAACATTCGTTTTAGGGAATGACAGGGGCAATAATCAGACAGGTGGATGTTTGTGCTGACATCGCTGTCCTAAAGGTCACAGTGTACTCACACACTCAGACAAATCAACATGCTGTTATAGAGCTAAATAACATCACACTTCTGTCTCTATAGAGAGAAGTATTTAAACAGTCAACTACCTTGGTCAATTAATAAAACAAAGAGTTTAACAAAAAATGTGTGAGTTAGAGCCATTGAAACAGTAACACACACACACACGCACACACGCACACACGCACACACGCACACACGCACACACGCACGTTTGTTTTTGTGACATATAGGGACATTCCATACGTGTAATGGTCCGTATTTTCTATCCCCTTACACTACCCCTGCCCCTAAACCTACCTATCACAGGAAACATTCTGCATTTTTACTTTCTAAAAAAAACTCATCCTGTATGATTTATAAGCATTTTGAGAAGTGGGGACATGGCCAATGTCCTCATATTTCACCCTCTCCTTACCTATGTAATACTCATGTCATTATACACATTTGTGTATCATATGTCACAAAAACATGCCCACACACACGCACAGCTACATTTAAATTCTAGATCAATTTTCCAAAATTCTGCAATCTGCAAAAACACTGTAATCAACCAACAGCTGTAAGCCTACCCTACTAATGATTGTTACTCTGCAGATTAATTGTTTAATGTCTGTAAAATTATTATTATTATTATTATTAAAGAGATTAATACCTTTATTTAACAAGGACACAAATTAAATCAAAAGCAGCAGTAAAGACTAGAGGCCAGCAAAATCGATCAATCAGCAAAAATTTACACCGATAGTTTATCGGGTTGCGTCCATTGCTGAAGCAGCTCCATGGTGTTTGTTTTGACCAGTTTTGACACGTGAGACTGCGCCCTGCCCAGAGTGGGACACTTCGGTAGGCTACATTACCGTACGTGTTTTCATATGATTATAAAGTCAATTATTTGTTAAATAAATGCTGCATTAGTGGATTATAACAGTATGTTTGCCGTCCAGGATGAGCGGATGCTGCTAACATTAGTACCCAAAGCGAATAAAACAATGACAAAAACACGCATGTCGAACCCAAATGTTTAATGTCATAATGTTACAATCTATTTGGATTAGTTTATATCCAGCTGAGCTGGCCACTTTTATGCATTCATTATACAGCAAAGTTCCATATTAAAGCGAGTGACATGAGTAGACTACATTTTACTCATCCTAACAATGAAGAAAAAAAAAGAAAAAGTGAAAGCGCGTTATAGGCTTTATGACGTTATATCTAGAAATGACAGCACTTCTGAAGGATGCATCACCGCAGACTATACTCACACAAATACGTTTCAAAATCAAATCATATCTCTTCATTAAGCCAACGCACAAACTATCGCAAACAAAACCAAAATAGATCACAGATGCTCACAAAACACAATAGTCTTCATTAAAAGTAAAATGATCTTACCAGTGCTGTTGCTGCGCTCTTTCATATTGTGGTCTTTTATTTTGAAATTAGCTGAATTGAAGATCTATCATTTTTATTCTATCATTTTTTCTATCGGAATTTATATCTGTTTTGCAGAGATAGGCCCTATATTTATGTGCCCAAGTGTAAATAGTTTTGGTAAATCTGATAGCTTTGATTTACACACATATTCAGTTTTTTTTTTGTTTTTTATAAAATGTGCCCAGATGTCGGCTTTTAAAGTAGTTGGAACATTTTTAATTACTCACACTTGTGTCTAGCCCCACTACTGCATCAAAGCACATGCGTAACAAATGACGGCAGAAAAAAACGTCAGTAAGCCTGCATTATAATCGGTTATGGTTCATTACTGAACCCATACCAAATTGTCCTTGTCTTCATCGCCATGCATCTTAGAAGCGATTAATTTCTATGCCAGTTGACCTGTAAATGTAAAAATAAAACCAATTTCCATTGCAGTTTTGCAAAAAAAAAAAAAAAAAAAAAAAAAATCCTATTTCAAATTGCCTGAAAAAGAAATAAATATATCAATTATATGGAAGTTTATGCGAAATTGACGCATTCCATCGGGCGTATTTTCAATTTACATTTTCAATTTGCGTAGGGTAGCCTACGCAAAACAACAGTACGTGGCAATCGCTTCAGCTTTATACCCGCGCAGCGGAGCGGGGTGCGATATGCAAAGCACGCACGCCAATGTTCATTGGCCCATTTTCTAAATCTCGAAGCTGACAGAGGCTCCCAGAAGTGATCCCAATTCGTTGGTATGACGTACTGCTCCGTTCCCTCCTTCAGGGAACGAGGGTTACATACGTAACCGAGACGTTTTTTGTTGGACTATCAAAAATGCTAAATATAAAGCTTCTGTCTAATTATTATTTCTTTTTAGACAGCTGAGCTTATGATTTATGCTCAAGGTCACTGTACTGAATAACGCTGTTGCCGTTTCACTGCATCCACATAAATTGGCTACTGGTACACTTCCAAATGCTACACTAACACCCAAATGCATTATTCACTTAGTCTGTCAGTGTATTTGAGAGCGTTTAGTGTTTGCATGTGTGAGTATGTTTGTGTCATCCTGCTCTTTAGAGCCCAGTGTAATCTTTTGATTTGCTGGATTGACCCCACTTAATTCAATGGAACAGAATTGCTGTGACAGCAGCACTGAATGGATTTTCAATGCACTGCACCTGCACTAATAAGTTTAAGGATAACCTCCTTCCTTCAGCGCAGAGACCGAAAAAGACAGAGAGTGAAAGCGAGAGACGGAGAGAGGGACAAGACCAATTAGCTCACAAGTCACTGCACGCTTTAAATAAACAAGGGTAACGTGCTTCAAAGAGAAACAATTAAATTTATCCATGCAAAGGCTCTGTGTCACACACTCATACAATGGTCAAAATACACTTCTAGAGCCAAGGACATAAATTCTGAAGTAAACCGTTCTCTCAATCTGAATATGTGGCACTGAGGGCCTATCTGTTTAAAAGACTGCAGCAAAGCTCTGGATCAATGTCTGCCTTTAACAGCCTGTACTACAGTCTGGCCAGGGAGAGCACAATGTAGGCCCTATGCTTCTATCACACCGCATATAGTCTGCAAACAAGAAAGCCACAGACAGGCACAGCTACAGCAGATGTGTTTTTAAACAAGTTTCAGTTGTTAAATGACATTTCAACGGGCCCTATTTTAATGATCTGAGCTCATGGTCTGAAGCGCATGGCGCAGGTGAGACAAAAAACGGTTGGCACGGCAGGCGCATGGTCCAAAAGGGTTATACATAGTCATAGGTGTATTTTTGCAGTAAAATATCCAAAAAAAACGCTAGGCCAGCCGCCAGTACTTACAATATCCCAAATGTTTCCAACTATTTGTAAATTGTGAGAAAATTGCTATTTTAACCAAGGACCGGGACGTTTCAGCATAGCGTTTGAGGGAGTCGCCTGTCAATTGCGTCATATCTGCGTTACCCTCGGTTTTATTTGGCAGAAGCGCTTTTCTCTTAGCAGTGTGAACATGTCACAGCAGCGCCGAGCGAACGCACAGAGTAACGTCATAGCATCATTTTAAACACATTTAAATGTATCTTATATAATAAACAGAGCTGCTTTACCTTGTAATCATGACCGGAAACACGGAAGTGCAAGCGCCGGGCGACTGTGTCCCGTCCAGTCCTGTCCCGTCATAATAAAAGTCCCAGTGCTCTTGAGGCGGGTATTTGTGTAACAATCGCTCCAGCAGCTGTGCTCAGCTCCTCAACACTCGGTCCTGCTCTGCTTTACACTACAGTAACATTAATAACCGCATCCATGAACATGATTTCGGCCCGTGTCCTATTTTACCGGCTGTGAGGTGAAGACCACGTCCCAAAATACTGCGCTTAAACTTGGCGTCATCAAACTACACCTTTGTTTAGAATAGGCGACCTCTAGTGGATGGAAAGTTGCATAGTGCACCTTTAATGAGTTATGGGTGTGTTTTGGGCGTAACATGCAATATACCAATCAGAGTGAATCTCTTATTCCCTTTAAAAGCCAGCAGTGCTTGCACCATGGTAGAGTCACAACTTACATGGCAGAATATAGGCACCCTCAACCTGATGTGTCATGGCAATACACACGTGACGTGTGCATTGCCATGATAGGTTAAATAAGTAGACAATTTAATTTGTCAATACTGCAAATAGGTCATTATGATACATGCAATGACTATACATTATGAGATTTTTAAAAGGATTTGTATCTTTATGTACACAATAACAATCTTTTACTTTGTAATCCTTTTATATTTAAAAATGTCTGTGTGCTGCTGCCCTGTGTGTATGTGTAACAAGCAGAATGAATGCATGTTGCGGACCCTCCTATAGGTGCATATTACCAAGGCGCCCTTTAATAACACAAAACAATACTGCATTGGTCAAGATAAATAGCAACACGCCAACAATGTACCTGAATACACCTCGTTTTCAGACCAGCCCGAGTGCCCGACTATGGGTGAACAGATGGGCTCGGGTGCATTTGCCATGTAAACTAGCCAACTAGCCAAAAACACTTATGATAGGGCCCAAAGTGTTTGAATTAATTTGACTTTTTATGTCAGACTGTAAAACCAAATAGTATGTATATATACTGTTGTTGTACCACCTGACATGGAAAGTGTACCAACCTACAGATGCTTAAAATTAGCAGTTTTTACCAGTATTTGAGAGAGATCTACAAAACCTTTCACTCTGCCACAAAGATCAGTTGGGGTCCTCTAGATGACGCATTATCATATTTACAGTTATTACATTGTCGATTCATAATTAAAGAAAACATAACATAAAATATACTTTTTCAATTAAGTTATCCAATTATCTCTGCCGTTTTAAAACTACTGATATTTATCAAATAAAAATAAAATTATATGAAAGGTTTCAAACCTAAAATGATGCCATAGTATTTAGCTTGTTTAAACAGTTGCTTGTTCATTTGTTCATACAGTTGTACCACCTGACATTTTGGGGGGTTTACGGGTTTTGGGGTAACAAAACATAAAATAATACACATTATTTAAATGTATTACAAATAAATTAGGTTTTATATTATACATTGATGACTGTCATGACTTTATTAAATTATTTTTAAAGAAAATAACACTTTTTTCAAATGATGGACCTCATGGCCCATATAAAATACTAAAATAATACTGAACATAAAATAAAATGTTTATATAAAAGTAAAATAATTAAATAATAATGTATTAGTTAATTAAATAAACAAAAACTTTATTATAACAAATCTTAAAGGTCGATAGTTCAACCGTACATACACTTCAAGCAGTGTATGATGATTAATTATTAAATAAATTAAAATGACCTCACAAACATTTCTTACTGCTTTTTATTAACAGAAGCTAAGCAAATCAGCATGATAATTTAATTCCCTAAGATTTGCAATTCACTCCCAAGATTATTTCCAGCCATTGAAAATGCTCTGTGAATGTAGCTACCATTCTTGCTTTTTAAAATTCCCAGAGAGTCTGTGCAACTTTGGCATTCAGTTGGTGTTAAGCAAGAGTTTTTTAGCATGGTTGACAGGCCCTCAATTGTCTATTAGTGTATCACAGTGACCTGAGTTCATTTCGGCTTCTAGTAATGCAGCCACTTACTTTTTACACATATCAACTTCCACAACAGTGCTCCTTCTATACAACAGTACGTGTGCTTTAAAGATAGCTTTCTGACTCGCTAAAGAAAAAAGTTTACAGACAATACACAGGTCATTAGCGTTCAATTACTGTGTGCAACTTCCAAACAGTCTAGAGTAGTGTAATATGGGGCAATGGAGTGTGCCATCTAGTGGTGAGACTACAAAATACAGCACAACAGTGTCACAGATCACAGGCAGAGTGCAAACTTGCAAAAAAAACAAAAAACCAAAAAAAAAAAAATTCAGGCTGTAATTTATCATTTGCTGCATTTTAGGGCCATGATGGGAGATGAAACTGACAATCTGCGACTTACTGCTCACAAAGATGAGAGGTAAAATCCAGATCAGACTGTTTTGTGTCAGACTAAACTTGTACATGAAAACAAAAACAAATAAATGAATAAATATTAGATAAGCCCTTCTTATCGTCCATAATAACACATTGACCAGATGGAGTAGCATTAAACCCTAAAAAGAGCAAGACCATAAATGATTTATATTTTCCTCCTTATAAGGACACAAATAATAAAATATATATAAAAAATATAAATAATTATTTTTGATTTTAATGTAAATGTTTCAGATATATATTTAATAATGTAATGATTTTTATAAAGTAAATATAAAAAAAACATTTACTGGACTGAAGCAACTTGGGCTTACTTGATCATGTAAAATTAATCTGTTTAAAATTAAATTGCAATGAAAACTAAAATTAAATTGCAATGATTGTGTGTGTGTGTGTGTGTGTGTGTGTGTGTGTGTGTGTGTGTGTGTGTGTGTGTGTGTGTGTTCTAAAAATAATTCAGTGGCTTACATACAGTAATAATTAACTTAATAAAATCTCTGAATATTATTTACTTAATTTCTTGGGTTGAACATACCAAAGTAATTTACTTACAATCCAACAGTTTGTTTTGTCTAAAATGTTATATTTACGTTTTTTTTCACTAAAAGAATTTAGTATTTAACTAACCAATTATTTATTTAAAATGTAATTATTATATGTGTTATATTTCCATCAAAAAATTCTAGAATGGAGAAATAAACTGATCTGTTTCAAGAACAAAAATATATGAAATATTACTTATCCAAATCAACAGTATTAGTCTTTAAGACATTGAGCAAGTTTACTCGATTAAAATAATGCACCCCCACTCTCCGATCTGATGAAATTTAGTTTTCAGTTTGAAATTCAGTCAAGGCAAGAGAACCAGTGCTGATATGGTTGATTACACCTTAATTACTTTTAAATGTTTTGTTTGTTACATGAGTTTAAATGTTGGTAATAGTACATGTCAAAACGGTGATATATGCTGTATTGTACTCATCGACAATAAAGGCCAATATCATATAGCCTACATGTGGTTTTGTGGAATATTTTACTAAGGTTTAGAGGAAATTTAAAATATTCTAAACATAGGACACTGTTCCTTCCTTCTGCCATAGAAAGTGTTGACAGAAATCGCCTGGGGGGAAAAAAATCAGTTTGTTGACCTAAAACTGAATTCAATATAGCTAACTAAATGATTAAATGACTAAAGGATTGAATATAAACTTCCATTAAAGAGTATTGGGCATTGAACTGATTTTCTAAAGCAGGCCAGTAGGCTATAAAGACTACAGAACACAGTCTATTTTATACCTATAGGCTATTTTACAAGGACAGCTTATCCCCTGGGATACAAACATTTACATAATACAGATTATGAAAAAGTAAAAAAAAAAATTCAACATTAACATAAGCTAACACGAACAACATTTTTATAAACATGCAAGCCCCCTCCAAATATAGTAAATATGTGACCTATCAACTTTCATGTGAAGAGGAGTAGATTTTCCACTATATATAGCTGGCCATGTCGCTTTAAAAAGGTGCCCATGGCATGAGCTAAACAAAGTATGTATAAACAAAGTTACTAGATCTTCCAGTTACCAAATATTCACATTCACAACAAACACCCTTTCAACGTGAAACCAAGGAGGAGACACTTTTACTGCCTCTCAAATGTTTGAATCCCCCAGGATAGGGTTAATGTAGATGAACAGTCCTCCTAAATTCATCCCTGACTCTCTGTACACTTTTGATTTCAGAATCGTTTTAAGTATAATTTAGTATTACACATTAACTATTCGCATAAGTTATTCCAGAACACAAGTACATTCCTGCAATCCAAACCAACAATCCCAAGCTGACAGCACCCTCTAGTGGTGAATAAGAGAAGCACAATCTCACGCCATCTAAAAAATAAAAGGCTTTAATTACTTTGGAATTACAGTTAAATTCAGCTGCCTATACATGAGCTCAACGAGCTCAACCTTATTTAATCCTGTAAATCCTTAAAACACGTTTTTCACGAAATTAGATCAACAAAACGACAATTAATGACCGTAAAGCTGCATAAAAAGAAACAAAACAGTAGTACAGTATGTTCATTAACAAAAGTTTTGTTGTGTGCCCCAAACAGAGTTGGACAAAGTACACAACTTCATTACTTGAGAAAAAGTAAAAGTAAAACTGGTCCAATATTACTCTATTACAAGTGAAAGTTGTAAAAAAAAAAAAAAAATTTGTACTTAAGTAAAAGTACAGAAGTATTTGCTTTTATAAGTACCAAAAGTAAATTTCCTTTTTTTTATGTCAATGCATTATTTTTATTATTTTAAATGCACACTACACTGCCATCATGGTTTAAAGGGTTAGTTCACCCAAAAGTGAAATATCTTTCATTAATGACTCACCCTAATGTCATTCCACACCCGTAAGACCTCCGTTCATCCTCGGAACACAGTTTAAGATATTTTAGATTTAGTCTGAGTGCTTTCTGTCCTTTGAATGTAAGTGTATGCCCACTTGCTGTCCATGTCCAGAAAAAACATCATCAAAGTAGTCCATATGTGACATAGTTAGACTCTTTTGAAGCGTCGACAATACATTTTGGTCCAAAAATAACAAAAAATATGACTTTATTCAGCATTGTCTTCTCTTCCGTGTTCCGGAAGAACTAAAAAAATAAAGAATCAAACGGAATCGCGTGTCAAACCAGATATCCATAATAATAGCTAGATGTCTCTCGTGCGCGCTGTTGGCCAATGGTGGTCGCCGTCCGCAACTGGCGGCCATCTTGTCACAGGCAGTTCGATCACTCGTAACAGTGTGTTTTAATGGTGCATGTACTTTGAAGTAACCATAACTTGCTCAAATTTTAACCGAGTTTCGTTTGTTATAAACATCAGAGATGTAGTTGTAGATGACACTACATACTTATGAATAATTATAACCATGGACTTCAATATGAAAGTAACATTGAACAGAAAAGATAGGTGCAATGAATATATACACACAAGGTATTTATGTTAAATCAATATATAGGCTACTAAAACTGTAAAATATGATGCACACTAAGTTTATTTTAACTTCAAAAACGCAATTTACTAGGATTTTCCTCCCTACATTGCACTGTGACTACTTCAGAGATCACTTTTCCCACCTAATTTTGCCTACCATCAAATGCCTTACCTCTTTAGAAAGCTGAGACCCTGTAGTTTCTTAGGAAACGAGCAGAATAATTGTGTGAAGTACTGGGACAGAGTTATAAAGGCTAGAATATTGTTTTTTACACAAGCTGCACGATTAAGTCGTTTATCGAAACGAAAAGCTACAATTTCAACGTGTTAAAGCATCCAGATTTGTACCCATGTTAATACCGTTTGTAAGAAGCCAAACCATTTGTAAATCCGTCAAGATTTCAGCGAGATAAGAGTATGTTCGTACAGATCACTCATCTTACACCAGGTTTCAAGGAGCCCAACAGAAAGCTTGCCTGTGACAGGATGGCCGCCGGTGATGACGATGGTGACTCCGCCGTAAGACATCTAGCCTTTATTATGGATATCTATGTGTCAAACGGGCAAACTGCTGAAATCATATGCCATTGGCAATACGAATCAATCTGCTGATTCACAACCGTTTGATTCAGTTGAGGTTTGAAAACAAACGTGGAAGAGAAGACAATGCTAAATAAAATCATATTTTTTGTTATTTTTGGACCAAAATGTATCATCGACGCTTCAAGAGTCTAACTAACCAATTGATGTCGGAATATCCAGGCCATTGCTCTCAAAAATGACCAAATACTTTATTTTTTCAAAGATAATATTTTGCCTATTTAAAACTTGACTATTCTGTAGTTACATAGTGTACTAAGACCAACGGAAAATTAAAAGTTTAGATTTTTATACCGATATAGATTATTATATACTATTTTCTCATTCCTGCGTGAGAATCATGGGACTTTGTGGTCTTATCATGGGTTCAGGTGCGATGATATTACGCAGCGCCTGAAAGTAGTCCTCAGATAGGGACCAATGCAACCGGCACTAAGTTTGTGTCGTTGCAGATAATGCAGAGTTGCAGCCGGCAAATTATGTAGTGGATTTACTGTGCGATTAGCCATGGTTCTGTGTGTTGTAAAAAGCTGTGATAGTGAGTTGAAGGTGTATTCTACCATCATGTTTCACAGAATACCAACATAAAAACAAGTAACGAAAGAATCAGTGGTTGACTGCTCTGAACCATATCAAAACACCGGGAGATTCAAACAAGAAACTGTGTGTTTGTTCAAAGCTTTTGAGATCAGATGACTTTTTGGAAAACATGTACATACAGTGTTACCATGGTACAACGTCTAAAGGATATGGCCAGACAGGACAAAGTGTATGATACCCCATGGCTGTATTACCTTATTTTTTTTTATTTTTTTTATTGTTAGCTTGAACAATCCGATTGAAAAGCACTGCTGTTGTCTTTAGCTAACGTTGGTCACATGCCTGTCCTGTCTTGTGTGCACACATGTGGGTATTCTTTTGTTGAGCATGTGCTCGTGTCTGTTAGATCCAGTGGCGTAACTTTGTTTTAAGTGGGTGGGACATAAATTGCGTGTCATATGCACACGAAAAACTGCGTACTGCGTAGGAGGGGCACTCATACATCAAAATGAGCTTTGGCGTGCATGGTAGGCAGTTTTTCGCGTGCATATGATATGCACTATATGGCGTTTTAAGCTGGGTTGCATTGCTGATACAATGTTATATCAGATGTAAAATATGTACAATAACCATTGCAGAAAAATTTGTATTAAGATGTCCGGAAATCAATTAAATAGTTTATTTATAGATCTCGTTTAATTATTGCATCTAAACACAATAGAGCGTTGTGCCAAGAATTTTCACTTGAATAAAGGCATATAGATTTGCACACTTTGCTTATAATCCCTGGTCTAGTCAAGTTTAACAACTTGTTGGAAGTTCTCGTTTCTAATCTGCTCTCGTAGCCTATTTTTTCTCTCATCAAAACCGAATATCATCAGAACATCAAGAGCAGGGACAGTTTTTGTGCATTTTGTTTCGTGATCTGACCGGAACAAATAGAAAGTCTCTGCAACGGCGTTAAGCGTTAGATTAAAGCGCTCGTCTGTGTGAAGACTGCACGAGCCGTGAGAGAAATCTGCTCCACTGATAACAGCGGCAACGAGCGCCAGATCGCCTCTTATTTAACAAACAAACAAAATGATGCTCTTCTAGTTAACCAGAGATGTTTTGTTTGTATTAGTTAGGTTCATCCGTGAAGCAAGATGTTTTAAAAAAAGTGGTGGGGACATGTCCCACCCATCCCACCCGTAAATTACGCCTATGGTTAGATCCCTCCCCCTTTGTTATCTCGTTATTGATTTCATTTGTCCCACCTGTTCCCTCTTGATTTCTTCCCTTCTTAAAGGTCCACTGAAGTGCCTTGATACGCGCCGCATTATTCAATGTGTTGACGTAATTTCCCCTGCAATGGCTCCAGCTGTTAGCAGCTCCTCCCCTTTTTTGAAACAGCCAATAGCGTTTCGTTATTATACAGTTTGACTAGAGCGCAAGAGCAGACCTTAGGCGTTTCTCAATGTCAAGGAAGGATCCTCGGAAGCCAGAATTCTAAGGATGCCACGTCATCGACATCCGACGAAGGACTGTTCCAATGTCGAGGATCCTCGAATTTCAACCAAGGACTGAGTCCTTCGTTCGAAAAATATGTCATATACAGGAAAGGATGCATATGAGTAGCCTTCGCGCACTTCGCGTTCTCAAATCACCCACAATCCTATGCGCGCAGCTTCGCTATCTTCTGACGTTCCCGGAGTCGGAGCGTGAACGGGGCAAATATGCTTGTATCGGAGTTTGTAGATGGGAAGGAAGGAGGCGGGAACCGGCGAACGTTCAACAACTTTATTATAAATAATAAACAAAACGAAAGTAACACGGGGAAAACCCTCACGGGCGACTGCCCGTACACACATAATAAAACATAAACAAACCATAACATAAACTCCAGGCCTAGTCCTCTCTCGTCTTCCACGCTCCACATTTATACTCCAATCACTTTGCCGTGAGCCGAGACCGGTGTGGCGGTGATCAGCTGCCGCTCATTATCACTCCATCAGCCGGCTCTCACCGTCCCTCACCTCGCTGATTGCCACAATGCTTTTATTTACGTTACCAAACATTTGTTATAACCGTAGTAAATATACGTAAAGTTTAACGTTTAAATGCCAGTACAAATTACTACTGTATTGATATAAAAATATATACAAATAACGTTACACATAATGTTATTGATGGCCAACGGACCTTTTCACTGACGTAATGACGCAATGACGTGCACTTGCTAGCCTGTTCCATTTGCGTGTTCTTCGAATCCTAATGAGGAGCCTCGCCTAGCCTCTGAAGGAAGTGACTTGGAAGGATCAGTCCTTCCAAGGAAGCATCCTTGACATTGAGAAACACCTCTTCTCTGTTGGGTAAAGCCAGTTTCCTCTAACACTGTTTACCATCATAATCTCCTCCATATCGCTTTGAAATGCAGCACTCTGTGCAAAATTCAAATGGGTCCGATATGTTTGTTGTCTGCGCGGACTCTCGCATTTGATCCGCGCTGCGCTTGCATGTCTGTAGTCTAAATTTAGACCAGAGCCGTTGGGGTGTGTGCGCTGCTGCGGTGTGTGAAACTAACGTGAAAACAGACTTTATTTGCCTCAAATGAAAGCATATTTACACTAAATCGTTTCTTATCACATATATATGGGCCTTTCACCATGTAGAAATTAGCAAATGTGTGTTTAACTGACCGATTTCAGCAGGAGTTTCAGCAGTGGAAGGGGGCGGGCTTTAGATTCTAGAGCGCATTTTGATTGGACAGAAGATTTGACGAGAAAGTGAAGTCTGCGATGATGTCACCAAAATCTGAGATTCGTTTTAACGGAAGTGGGAGACTGTAAATTTTGATATCTCCTAAATGCAAATTTGGTCATAGTTTTGGAACATACCCGCTTAGTCATAACTTTAAGGCCTACACAGTCATACTAAAAGCTAAAAAACTTACATTTTGATTTAAATTTTGGATCCTGTGCCGGTGGTCCCAGTTCCGGTGGATTGTGTGCCGGTGGTCCCAGTTCCGGTGGATCGTGTTCCGGTGATCCCAGTGCCGGTGGATCGTGTTGCGGTGGTCCCAGTTCCGGTGGATCGTGTTCCGGTGGTCCCAGTTCCGGTGGATTGTGTGCTGGTGATCCCTGTGCCGGTGGATCGTGTCCCGGTGGATCGTGTTCCAGTGGTCCCAGTTCCGATGGATCATTTTCCGGTGGTCACAGTTCCGGTGGATCGTGTGCCGGTGGTCCCTGTGCTTGTGGATTGTGTTCCGGTGGTCCCAGTTCCGGTGGATCGTATCTCGGTGGTCCCAATTCCGGTGGATCGTGTGCCGGTGCACACATGATGGCCGAAAAGTTCCTACGCAGGAATGAGAAAGTAGTTCCTAGCTCATAAAACGGTCATAAAAATATCGACTTTTAATTTTTCGTTGGTCTTCGTACACGATGTAACTATAGAAGTGTCAAGTTTTAAATAGGAAAAAAATTGAAAGTCTTTGGTCATTTTTTTGAGCACTGATGCTAATGGACTCATATGATTCAATGATGTATGCTAAGTTATGCTAAAAGTTATGCCAAATACAGAGATCGGCTGAATGGATTCAAAAACGGTAAAACTCAACTATTTAACTCTAAAGGACATGGAAAATTAGCATTTTTTCTTTTTTTAAAGTGGAGCTTTCCTTTAAACTAATTTAAATACTTGTATAAATGTTACAAAGCCCTCAAAGCAGCTGTCACTTTAAGGCCGAATGGACGGATCCAATACACATCTGATATTCTCCCAACTGTTTACATTAACTTTGTATATGTGAATAGCAATAGCAATTTGACATCCGTCATCCTCCATTTTGCTCCCCTCGCCCCTCTGTTCTGTGGGGCGTTTTGACCGACACAACACAGGTGAAAAGTTGCCTTGACAACATTTGTGGGTATATTTTGGAGAAATAATGTCAAGGAGGACACATCTGTGCAACCATATCAATTTGAACCGAAGTCAAACTTGGAACAAGATGACGGCCCCAACAAAGTTCGAAAATTAAGGATGGAACAGGACGTTTCTGAATGGTTGGTTAACATAATGTCACTTTGATCTCTCTTTGTATGTACTGGCAGGGTAACGTTGGCGTAGTGAGATACAAATGCTACATGTTTACTCATTTATATGTTAGTTCATTGACAGATTAATGTTACAGCTAATGTCAATAAAAAGGTTTTTTTTGGTAAATGTTGGCTTGTCAGTGATGCGTAACTTTATCTATGCAGTGTTATAAGTATTACAACACATTTTTTTTACAGTAACAGACACTGTTATACACCATCTACAAAAGTAAGCGTAGTGTAGTGGTACCATGTCCACGTTAACTTTATCACCAGCATACACAGTTTGTAATAACACAATAACCATAATGCGTTGTTCATTGTAAACGTGGGATTATGAATTATATTGAGAACGTCATACATAGAAAGCATGCAGTAGTTTAACTTACCCTGTAAACTTTAGCCGCATACATCGTGAAGAGTGCACGTGTTTCAGACATTACACTCACTTCTTCTGGAGGTGCAGCAGGAACACGAATAGTTGGGACCGATCTTTTTTTCAGGAGTAACTTCTTTGCCAAACCTGCTTTATACTGACCCTCGTTTACAAAGCAGTGTGGAGAGAAATAATTTGTGCGACGCAAACATGAAAGCATTGATGATGTTTGGGGTAATATTCCCTTCGAAAACAAAACTCAGCCACTGCGTCTTCAGTGGTTCAGATTTAGAGATTTAAAAATGACTGCTGTGTTTATTATTACACCCAAGAACAGAACCCCGCAATCGCTTAGACACCATTCTGCTCCAGTGTATCAACAATGGCGGACTATGATGAAAGCTCGCTCAGGGCAGGTCTGAGTTGAAACACTGCTGTCAATCAACAATCGAGGGGCGTCCGATTGTGTGGTGTCACACGATCAAAAGGCTTGATGTGAGACGGGAGAAAACATATAAGGATATTTAAAAAAATACACTGGATGGATTTTTATCATTATAGGATGGTTGCATCCATCCATTATAAAAGTGCTTCACACGGCTCCGGAGATTAATAAGAACCCATTGAAGTGAATTGATGGGATTGTGTAAGAAAAATATCCATATTTAACACGTTATAAAGTAAAATATCTAGCTTCCAGTGGACCGCATTAAGTATTCAACTTCTGAAAAAAGCGTAACTGCTGTGAGAATAACGTCGGACGTAGCGTAAAAAAACGTAAATGTCGAGACAATAAAGTTGGACGTAGCGTAACCGTTTTGAATTACAAGAGGCGTTACACTTTCTTTGTAAGTTGAATAAGGAAGGCTGTCTGTCGAAAATGTGTTATTTTAGTCTGTAAAGTTTTAAATATGGATATTTTTTCTACAAAAACACATCGATTCACCTCAGAAGGCCCTTATTAACCTCATGGAGCCTTATGGATTACTTTCATAATGGATGGATGCACTTTTTTGGGCTTCAAATTTTGACCATTATAAAGCTTGGATTAGTCAGGACATTTATTAATAACTGATTGTGTTCGTCTGAAAGAAGAATGTCATATACACCTAGGATGACTTGAGGGTGAGTACAATATGGGATATTTTTGGGTGAACTATTGGATAATCTATTAACAAGCAAAATCACTAAAGGAAATAATAAATGGATGCATATGAGCAGTGCACTTTATCAAAGCTAATTTGATAGTGTTGCTTTTACTTACAGGCTCATGGGTGAATGTAATTAAGCTTCTCTTCATTTCAACATATGTTGGACACACCATTTTGTCCATTTGTGAGGTATGGCGATGATGGCAGGATGGTAGGAAGGGTTTTAAAGGCAATTTCTCCATGATCATCTTTGAAAGACAAGTTTAAAGAAAAAGAGAAAAAAAACAGTTTTCACCTATACCAAATGTGTGGACCTGATTTCATATGCACTTAGACACAACCAAAACAACTTATTAAAATTAAAACATACTGTATGAAAATGAGAGAAGACAGCTGAAAAAAATAAATAAACTGGTTGTTTCCCAAACAACCTGGTTCTGTAGTAGCCCCTGCACTGCACATTGGCCTATCTAATGTTAGGGTGCGTTCACACTTGTAGTTCGGTTCGTTTGGTCCGGACCAAAAAACAAAAACAAACATAATAGTCCTGGTCCGCTTAGCGTTCACACAGGCATTTTTAACAGCGAACCTAAAGTTACCGAACCAAAGGCACAGGGAGACGGTCACAACCTGATTGGTTGGCTTATATGACGTAGGAGCTCGTTTACCGAACATTCAAAATGCTGTGTGCGGATTACACGCGCGGGCATTTTATGCGTGTATATATGGCATTATTATTTACCAGAGAACCCATGAAGAGCTCATGAAATGTTCACAACATTCAAAACAACACTGTGTGCTGGATTAAACGTGATCATTTTATGCGTGTAACACATATGGCATTATTTTTTACCAGAGAACTCATGAAGAGCTCATGAAATGTTCAAAACAACGCTGTGTGCTGGATTAAACACGATCATTTTATGCGTGTACATGTGGCATTATTTTTACCCGCTGAGAACTCATGAAGAGCTCATAAAATGTTCAAAACATTCAAAACAGCAGCAGGATTTCCTCCGTTGAGCAGAAAAGAGACGGGCGACTCTTATGCAAAAGAGACGGCCGTTCTGTCGTCTGTACCTGCTAATAATGGGGCAACACAGGAACTTCGATGAGAAGAGCCAGGTATGCTTTTTGTGTGTTTTTTCTAGCATTTTCGAAACATGCTCGTCTGACCAAATATTGATTAGGCACTTCCTCCTTGCTCCACGTTTGCCCTCTAACGTTAAAGTTACTCATTTTGGATACACCGATCTTTCTGCGCCGTCAAATCAGCTGCATTATGCGTCGCATCTTGTGACATTACGTCCGGTTTTTGGTCCATTTACACGTCTTTGGTCCGTGTTGCGTTCATATATCAATCAAACCGCACCAGAGTTCGTTTGGAAGCGGACCGAGATCCATCTTTTTAGCGGTCTCGGTCCGCTTGTTTGGTGCGCACCAGGGTTCGGATGGCAGCGTTCACATATGTTCAAATGAACCGCACTAACCGAGCAACCGCACCAGGGTTCGTTTTAATCGAACCAAACTTGACAAGTGTGAACGCACCCTTATTCAACTTACCAGCTTGTTAGTAGAGACTAACCGGACCCGGAAATGTGCGTCAGATAAGGAAGAGGTCGAACTTGTGTACTGATACTCCAGGACTAGAGTCGAGAACCACTGAGATCCAATCCTTCCTCTGCATTAGAATGAGCTGGGGGGAAAAAATAACCAGAAAAGTAAACTGGTCTTTAAAAAATAATTGTGTACAACTTTTTTCAATATCGTACTCACCTTTAATTAATGGCAGAGGTTCAACTGTTCTAGTCTTTGCTTCACAAATGAATCCATTGGTCTAAAACACAGGTATATAACACATTTAGTACAACATATTTAAAATAAAGGCAAAAACTGTCATAGCTTCATAAGAAAACGTACTATAGTTGTATGATACTCCTGTAATACGTTTAATAGTAACATGCATAATATATATTCATATGACAACATTCATTATGAATATAGGCCTACCACATTTCTGCCAAATTATCATAGTTGCAGTTTGTGTTAACTTACTACGGTAAAACTAGGTAATGTGTGGGTTGGAAAATATTCTAACTGTTGTGAACTAACGTTAAAATTGTTAGCACAATATTTCAGTTTTCTGCGTCAATGCTGTTGTGAATATCTGCACTCATTCATCTCAAAACAGATATTTAGAGTAGTAAGTTATACTGTTGGATATTTCGGCGAATTCAAACGCTTCTCCCTGGATCTCACAGCGCTGCTGTGGTGTCGTGTGACCGGGTCTGAGCTCGCGCTGCACGGGCCGATCTGATGCTCCGCGCGGCATTAGATAGTGATTTCAGCATGGCAAGTTACTTACTTTCTTTATCGCCGTATTAAGTTTCTAAATAGGTACACTAGAATAATGTTTTTACTTTATTACTGCTAGCGAGCTAACTGGGATAGCTATGGTTTATTTCCAATCTATCTCATTTTTCCAGAGAGCATTAAAGTGATTTGTTTTAATACATTTCAGTTTTCGACTATATTCAACGTTTCAGCACACAATACATAATGTTTTAAGAGTTGTATTCATAAAAAAATGGCATGTCTTACCTTTCATTTCATAATCAGGCTGCAGCAGCGTCTTCTGTTGGCAGTAACTGGACGGTTTGCCGTTAAAATTTGAACCGTTACTGGGGAAACCGTATTTAACCCAACGGCCGGGTTATTACTAAAAATAACCCGACGATGTTAAAATAACCCAACATATTGACCCAATATGTGTAACCCAACGGATGGGTTAAAAAAATAACCCAACGGTTTCCCTCACCAGACACACCTTAATCCAACTCATCAGCTCATTAGTAGAGATGGCAAGACCTGAAGTGGGTGTGTCTGATGAGGGAGACATACAAAATGTGCAGGGCTGGTGGTCCTCCAGGACAGGTTTGGGAAGGAACCACTGCTCTAGACAGTAGTATTTAACAATGTCCTGTCTGACCGTCCTTTGAATGATGTATACAGTAAAAAACGTTGTTATTTTTTTAACCCAACCGTTGGGTTACACATATTGGGTCAAATAAAACTGAGGTTGAACTACTGGAGTCACATGGATTACTTTAATGTCTTTACTGACATTAAATCCTGTCTTATTTTTGTGTATTATGTGTGCTGTGTATTTTGAATTTAATATTTACACATGTATGTATATATGTATATTTACAATAAATATTTACTCCCCAATATTTAGTTTGACATTTAAAATATATATTTTAAAGCACATGTATTGTTTTATACAAATAAAAAATCTGTATTTGAAAACAATGTGTATTTTATTTATTAAAATAATGACATGAATAAAAATTAAAAATTTAACTCAACTGTTGGGTTACTTTTAACCCAACTGTTTTTTAACCCAATGCATTGGGTTAAAATAACCCAACGTTGGGAAGGTGCTATACCAACCCACAGTTGGGTTATGTGTTGGGTTATTTTTAACCCAACATTTTTAAGTGAGCTTATTGGTTGGATTTTTACAGACCAGCATTCTGCCTTAAAAGGGATCGGGCACACCAAACCATAAAGCTGAAAGTACCTTGTTTGTTTTTTTGGGTATGCGAGCTTACTAACAGTTAAACAAAAAATACTTATTTTGGCTCGTACACGTACACATGGCATAATCATCCCCAATAATGACTGGCTTCATCACTCTTTCTCCTCTCCACCAATCAGCTGGTGTGTGTTCTGGTGCAATATGGCTGCCGTCGCATCATCCTCTTTCGAATTGAGACAGCCGCTGTGATGCATTTGGCCTTCGAAGAAGGCAGCCTCTGAATTATGCAACAGCTTGTTTCATGCTGATAGAAACGATCAAAAGATCTTTTTGTCAATACTGTGAATATATTTTTTTATTTTTCAGCGACATACAAACCCATTATTTTTCTTGTCCTATCAGTGGGGTGTGCACTAGAGTCTTTAGTTTGTTTGATTATATCATTAATGCTAATGGTCATGGGCCCATATGCCTTCCGGGCAAATAATTTGCATATTTATATATTGCACAGTGCCTGTCAGTGCCTGTCCTCTGCAATGAAAATTAGATATTGACTGGAAACTAGTCAAACCATGACCTGCTTGCATCGAGTCATACATATACACTCTGAGAATAGCTCACTTCCTGTTTAAAGCGACATTTAGAGACAGAAGAATTTACTAAGAGTGCAGACCTCTCTCAGACCACACAAACAGGTCATGAACCTACGGAAAATGAGCAGCAACATTTTGAGCTTTCAACATTCAAATTAACAGGAAGCAGAGGCCACCGACGTGGAACAAGTAGAAAATAATAATAGTTATAACAGGCAATACATTTGCTATTGCATAAATGAATATGGGATCTCATAAAATGGTGTAGATTAGCATACTATACTTTTCAAATGAGGACACAAAACAATTTATTTTAAGGAAGCATTAAAGGCACAATATGTAATGTTTTTTGATTAAAATATCCAAAAACCACAATGTTATATATTTTGTTGCCTTGTGTAGCCTACTTGTGTCCCAAATGTTTCCATTTAGCAGTTTTAACCAGGACATGGAGTGTGTCCGTGCGTCGCCTATAGTGACATTATACCTGTATCCTCAACCATGGGCATCAAAGAAGCTTTAATATGAAATATTACATGTTAAAGCATCTTTGCTGTGTCCCACAGTATGCAACATATATTTACATACGTTTATTTACATTACATACATACATTCAACGATCAAAAAACTGATCATTGTTTTATAGCTCAGCACAGTTAGTCTTATTGTTTAAATCTTGTTTTTTATTTTATTTTTAAAATTTTTACCGCAAGTACCATGTTTTACGCCTAATATCGATCTAGCTTACTGCAGTATGCAACAAGTGTCTCATACAACCACCGAACGAACGAACAGAGAAGCATTATAATGTAAATAAGCTTCAATAAACTAAAATAATGTCTCTAATAATATGATAAAATCTGCAAAATAATAAAAACTGAGAAATCAAGGTGTCATCAAGCTATGCCTTTGTTTATAATAAACAACCTCTAGCAGTGAAAAAATTACATATTTGGCTTTAAGATATTTACAGCAGATGAATGAATATAGTTCAAATACCCATCAACTGTAGAATATAATAAAACTAATAGGCTATTTGTATTATTATATATAGGCTACTAATATAATATAATGTAACACAATATACATATTTAAAAATATTGACTAAAATATAAAATTTCACACATTAAACACCTCAATTATAAAATGTTTTATTAATGAATAAAAAATGATAATACACTAAACAGTTAATTATTACAATGATTTGGCCTAATTTTCTCCATACATTTTAATGACCTTGTTTTTCTCTCTTTCTAACAAATATTCTACTTTTTTATTTATTTTTGTGTTTAAACTTTTTTAATTTAAACCTGTGCAACAGTCAAACCTGCTGGTTAACTGAGTATGCTGCTTATATAAGCGCGGTAAAGACAGTTGTCACACGCGCAGCCGTTAGGACGAATGACATGACATCTATTGGTCCAGCAGCATAACGCCATGGGGGGCGGATTCTCATTGGTGAAGCTTAATCCGAGATCTGGACGTTTTATAGGAGCTACAATCTAATCGTTTATACACATGGATTTAAGGAGGGAGAAACAATGAACGAGAACTTGACATGCGATGACAGATCTGTCTGAAATGGAGGAGTCTTCTAAATCCCTCAGCAGCGTCACAACGTGAGTAGCTTTCATGCCATTTCCATGTTGAAACAGTGAATGAACAACACCATGTGAGAGTAGGCTAATGATAACTGGGTATGATAGGATACAGTAAAGGCGCACTGGCTAGACAGTATCCCATATGGCTGATGAGAAGCTCACTGATGTCTGGCTATTGCGTGCTGTACTAAACGCTCAGGCATGAAGTGCAGTGCAGACGACAAAGACTCATAAATGAGTCTGGACTGCGTATTTTCTTCCACCTCTTTCTATTATGCCAGTGCGAAGACACATAATCACATAAACACAAACCGCAGGTCACTATTGTTGTCATAGCGTTGTCAGTATCCTTCTGATATAAACCAGCGGTGATGTATGTTATGTCACGAAACCTACAGTAAATGGCAAATTGTCTAACAATTAACAGTGATATTAACATTATATCTTCAACAAGCTTCAGTAAGGGCGCGCCAATCGTTTCTCGGATATTTGAGGACAACATTTTGTCCGAATCACGAACAAAACGTTCTTTTAATCTTGGCTCATTTGAACTGGACCACGTTTGTGACGTATAGAACCGTTCGATCCTGTTTAAAACGAACTGTTCGAAAGATTCGATTCGCCGGAATTCCCACCATTTACTAAAACGATTTTGTTTTCCTATATGTTCTAAAACAACAATGTAACGTGAAAAACGTGTTATGGGTTATATTCGTCTGTTATATTAAAACGACATACAAGCCTTCTGTGTAACAGCAGGCTAATACTCAAATCCACCTGCGACTGTGGCTCTGCATGAATCAATGAAGGTGTAGCAGTTGACTTTTTACCAGGGTTCACACGCTTCCCAAGCAACCAGGAAAATTGATGACTTTCTTATTTTCCAATCCTGGAAAATGAGAGAACACATGGAAAATGAGAGGATATTCAAAATGTCCTGGGAAATAATTTTAGATATGTTTAGCTGAGAATGAAGAGTTTATCATCCTAAAACAATTAAACAATAGTAAAAGTAGCAGAGTGCTATTTATGGATACTGAGTTTTGAGAATGATGATGTTTAGTCACGTGTTGGCCCTAGCAGCAGTTATTTTTATTAACAAATCTTTGGACCGAATGTTAAGCTGCTATAAAACCAAGATTAATTGCATTTTTGAGGGCCTAAACATGCTTGAAAACTCATGAAACGTTGCACACGTATTATAAACTTTATGTCTGATATGGATTTCAGAATTTGGTATCAATGGAGAAAAGGCTCGATAGCACCATCTATAAAATTTAAATTAAGTGCTGTTTGCGCTGTTTCAGGTACAAGTTTGATATTCGATAGACACATGCAACAGGAAGTCAGATATTTGGAATTTTCTTTGCAAAAAAAACACAGTTTTTGTCCATTCCAGGCTTCATACTTTAACAAACTACAATTTTAATCAAATTATAATCAAATTTGGTAGGTCTAATTTTAAGGCCTTTGTGACGTTAAATTATGAAGATCTTGAGTTTTCCCTGAAGGCTGTGGCTGCCTGACAAATTTTGATGTTTCGCCATGAAACAAAAAGCTGCTGTAACTTGGGCATATGTTCGATCTGCCCCAAACGTCAAATGTTTTATTCATAGACAGTAAAAGAAATGGACAGAGCGCTCCCATAGACTTCAACGGCAAAAAGTGATGTCAATTAGAATCACTCACTTCCTGATGGCTGAGCGAACTGCGCAGGCTCAGACTGAGCTTGACGAAGTAGATGTGACGTAAGCAACCTGTCTGACAGTTGTAGGTCTTCTAGTAGTTGTGGAAAGTGAAATCTGAATCACGTTGTTTAAATGTTTTGTTCCGTTGCTTTTGGCTCACTATCGGCTTCTACTGAACTTAGTTACTGAAAATACTCTACTGAAAATACTGAACTTAGTTTAGACGTTTCAGAAATGTGAATCCTGTTTAATCATACATAGTAATTAAAATAACTGGAAATAATTATAGTTAGTAAAATGTTACAGCACTTCCCTTTTTATATTCAGAATTTTGATATTGATAAAAATAGTTAATAGTTAGCTGTATGATGACCCTTTATCACAGCCACTCCTTGTGACTAAGCCTTGAACACACTCTTCTCCTCCAGAGACCATCCATCAGTAATGATTAAGTGAAATATGAATCGCCTGACATATTGTGAATGTGATGCAAGAGATTAAATTAACTTGAAATCCCTATTGACTCTTTGGGTCCTGCATCCTCCCACTATACTACCTCCTCTGCTAATCTGTAAGCCAGTTTAGACTGTATGTGTGAGCACTGGTAATCAGCTTTTTACCTTTCAGCCTTTTAATCACTATAAAAAGACACTGTCATGGAGCCATAGCACATTCCTAGGATTCCCAGAAGTGGAAGTCATCATACATGGGTATACATTTCTATTAACTATAGGGGTTTTCCCATAAACTCCTAATTAATGCTTATTGATATAGTAATTAGTTGTTGTAGTGGTTATGTTTAATAGGTGCGTTGATATGTTAAATGCGTCTGCGATTATGAAATGAGCATAGCGTATAAAGAGAGGCTCTTTAATCAGTATTACATGCTAATATCTGAAAGCACTGTAGTGTATAACACAAAAAAAGTATTATGATTATCATGATTGTGTTATTTGCACAGTCTCCCTCAGATTAAACGAAGCTCACGCTCACCAGATAACACGTCAGCAGCATCACTGTGCTGTCGTGAACGCGGATTGAAAACAAACATGGTTGAAAACAAAGACAGTGCTGAATAAAGTAGTAGTTTTTGTTATTTTTGGACCAAAATGTATTTTCGATGCTTCGAAAAATTCTTACTGACCAACTAATGTCACATATGGACTACTTTGATGATGTTTTTATTCTCTTTCTGGACATGGACAGTATACTGTACATACATTGTCAATGGAGAGACAGAAAGCTCTCGGACTAAATATAAAATATCTTAAACTGTCTTCCGAAGATGAACAGAGGTCTTACGGGTGTGGAACGACCTTAATCATTAATGTCATAAATGAGAGTCGTTAATGACATAATTTTCATTTTTGAGTTAACTAATCCTTTAAGTATTGCCCTTAGAATGCAAATATAATTCAAATTTTGCTAATATTTAAGAAAGAATTTCAAATTTAGCTTTTCACCCATTTTGACAGCCATAGTTCACACCCTTAGGTCATATACATTCTTCTAAACATAGACCCATATCTGCATATAAATACGTGATTCACTCTTGAAATTGTGATGAGTGACAGTGATAAATTTATGTATCGAAATCAGGCTCATATAAATGTTACGAAACACAATTCCTGACTGCATGTCAATATCGGATCTCTGGATCTCTTATAAGTTGTAAGGAACACTATATTGAGTACCAATGTTTTGTTTTTGTTTGTTTGTTTTTTGATGGTTGTTCTTGAGTCCCTTGTTTGTCCTGAGCTGTTATACCGCAATACATTCTTCAGAAAAATCCTTCAGGTCCTGCAAATTCTTCAGTTTTCCAGCATCTTTTTCAACCCTCTTCTACAGTTACTGTGTGGTTTTGAGATCCATCTTTTCACGCTAAGGACAATTTACGGTGGCCCAGTAGTGCAGCCGTATAAATTAAACCACAACACAACGAAATATGCAGCTATAATGCATGTAGGTGATTTTGAGTTATTTCATGTCGATATACAATGGTTACATACTTAAAACTGATCGTAGTGTTTATCTTTGAAAGACTGGTCAATCTATAGAGCAATGGCAAGGAAAACTAACTTTATTGCACTCCGAGAGCCCCCTCGTGGACGGGAGTTTCCGTTGTGCTGTGGTGATTTCGTTGTGTTGTGGCTTAATTCCGTTGTGTTGTGGCAAATTCGTTGTGTTTAATTTAGTACGGCTGCACTACTGGACCACCGTAACAATTGAAGGAATCAAACACAACTATTAAGAAAGTTTGAAACATTCACTGATGGGCATAGCCTGTAGGCTGAGTTGCATACATAGAAAAATCGTATATTGTGTTTCTTTGTTGTTGGTTTATACTTATTTATTTGTGTGTGTGTGTGTGTGTGTGTGTGTGTGTGTGTGTGTGTGTGTGTGTGTGTGTGTGTGTGTGTGTGTGTGTGTACTTTATGTTTTCAAGGTTTTATTGAATAAATTGCTCTTGTATAGTCTTATTTTGGAATTTTAAGAGCAATAAACATTAAGGAACTAAGCAATGTTAAGGAATTAGTTTTTTCATTCAGATAATTAAATCAACATGTATAAATTGCTATTAGGCAATTAATGGGGAGATAATCGATAAACGAATCGAATCGTAACCGAATCGGACAGTAAAAAAATAATCGTTAGATTAATCGATGCATCGAAAAAATAATCGCTAGATTAATCGTTTAAAAAATAATAGTTTATCCCAGCCCGACTCTTGATACATGCTTCATGAAAGCATAAACCAAAAAAAAATTATAATCAAAATGAAAGATTACCTGTCCAGCAGAAATACAGCCAGCAATGAGTTGTTTTTCAGGTCCCTCAGTTCTCACCATCGTTGAAAAGCCACGCAGATATTGACTCGCGTTTGATTTCTTTGTTTATCCAAAGACTTTCTGTGCATTGCCTTTACTTGTACTGTCTTCCTTAGGGGTGTCCATGTTTAACCGATTAACCGTTAAAAATAGCGTAACCGAGTGAAACATTTTGCTCTGTTAAGTGGCGTCAATGACGTGCTTTGAATTTAGTTGTAATATATGTTTGCACCCCTAGAGACCACCAGAGCGCTCCCAGACATTTGTAATATCTTTCTAAGCGGGCAATGAAGCGGGCAAAGAAAGCGTGGGAGCACTTTAAAAATGAGAGTGACGGGGCAAAATGCAAGTATTGCAATGCAGTGCTTACCGCATTTTACAGGCTATAAGTCGCTCCGGAGTATAAGTCGCATCAGTCAAAAAATTCGTCATGAAGAGGAAAATAACATACGTCGCACTGGACTAAAAGTCGCATTAGGGCAGAAGCAGAGCGGGAGCCTCGCGCGCTGTGCATAACGGAGCAGAAGAAAGAAAGTTTGAAGTGAGAAACTTGTGAATGACTAGAGAAAAGCAGAGGTTACTTTAACTGTAATGAAGAAAACAAAAAAAAAATCGCTGACTGAAAGCAAGATGGCCAGAGCTGAAGGGACGAGTCCACAGATGCTTGAACTCTCTGCCAGGAGAGGCTCAGCCGTGCGAGTCAAACACTGTGAAATGTGAATCATTCTCGGGCTCGGCTGCATATTTTACTACATCCCCTAATCCTGCAGGCACCCTCGCGGCCACTTGCGTTGCTCGTGAACTGGAGCGCATCTCATCCTAATTTAACGAAACTCAGCGTACGCCTCGCAGACATGAAATAGATCTTAAGAAAGCTTGAAATGTCTTTTAACAATTTAAAACGAAAAGAAATAGGCTACTTTCTGATTATGTAATCCATGATGTGCATTTCTCTCTATAGGCGCGTTCACTACGGAGATGGCGGTCGTCAAATTAATAAACTAAAAATAACCCTGACGCACACTATGGTTAACCGAGTATTAACCGCTAAGGGCCTCGGTTAACGGTTAATGAAAAACTTGAAAACGTGCAGCCCTAGTCTTCCTTTTTTGCATTGTTTGCCTTGGCTGACTGTAAAACCCTGCACTGTGAATTTTGAATGCTCATTCTCTGCCATTATTTTGCCTAGGTTTCTTGCCTCTTGAACAGCTCAAATCAAACGAGCGCGCGCATGATGTGGGCAGATCCTGTAGCGAAAGCGGTGGTCGCCATGGTAGCGAGAGAGAGTGACAGTCGCCCAAGCCAATCATTTGTTTCGTCCTGAACGAAAATAATGAGCGGTGTTTATTGCAAATTAAAAAGTCTAGAGTCACTCGATTTTTATATTCTCCTTTTCAGAGTACTTACATTTTAATTATGTATTGACATATAAAGAAAGTTTAAACAAATTTGGACAAAAGTGTTGTAGATCATTCCTACCTGAGCCAGGGGATGAATACTTTTTTAAAGCTAAAATTCAAGGTAAACTGTACTTAATTTGTCTTCTGGGAAACATGTAAGTATATTCTGTTACTTCTAAAGGGCAGTACTAAAAAAAAAAACAACGTTTAACTAAATAAGCTTTTAATAGATATTTTTTCCCTTCTGGAGCATCAGTGAATGTTTGAACATTTTTTAAGAGTGCCTCAATCGTCCTCAGTGTGAAAAGATCTCAGAATCATACATTCACTGCTGGAAAGTCATGTAAAGGCTGGAATTGAATGTAGTCACATGGCAATCTAAGCAAATCTAGTGTTTACTGTAGAGTTATGACAGTCTGTTAACCCACATTGTGCAGTGCCAGAGGCGAAACCTTGAGTGCAGAGAAGCTGATTGGCTGCTACTATAGGTCATTCATTCCACTTGATTTCACATACAGGTTTACAGCTAAATGATGAGACAAGCCCCTGGAGATATGGGACATTTAGTCTACTGCATTCATGAGAGAACTACATATAACAACATTCATGTAGTAAATGAAAATCATCTATTCGTCCTTCCAACCAATACAATAATGAGATATAGTGTAAAGGACTGTAGCTGATAACTGAAGATGGTTTCCTGGTGTGCATGCATGACTTTATATTTGCATGTCTAGTCTGTTTGCATGTATGCGTCTTCCTGTGTAGTCAATGCATGAATTAAATGCTTTTCCTTATCTATGCAGGATGTAGTGAAATCAGCAGCCTTTGATGGGTCAGAGACCCTGTCTGGTCCCATCACATATCACTTCATCCCACAAGGCCCTGCAGCAAAACCCTGGATGCAGTGCTCACTGAAAGCTAGAACGATATGGAAAAAGATGGAAAAAGAAAAAGGGGCTGTAATACAATTCTTAGTTCAGGGAGAAGTAGGCGAGAACTGGCGAACATTTAACAAAGACTTTAATAAATAAATAAAGAAAAAAGTAAAGGGCAGCCCCTGATGGACAACCATCACATATAACAAAACATAAACAAAACACAATGTAAATCCAGAACTGATCTCGCTCGCTCGCTCCTCCCACATCTCTAGCTCGACTATCTCGCCACAACATAAATCCAGGCCTGGTCCTCTCTCGTCCTTCACTGGTGTCGCTCGTCCTTATGGCCCAGAGCTCCCTCAGGAGTGGACTCGAGACCAGTGTGCCTCGCAGATGACGCTCATTGTCAATCACGCACGGGTCTCGCTCGCTCCTCCCACGTCTCTCCCTCGCCACAGGGAAATGCAGACATGGTGGCTGATTTCTAAAATACCACATTTTCCATTAAGATGCTGGGCTCACAAAACTTTCACTTTTTTTCCTAGTATCTGCAGGCTGTTTAACTGCCACATCCCAACTGATATTGAGTTTTGTCTTGAGCCTCAGTATCACATGGGCCTTTTATTTATAGCTTTCCAGCCAGAGATAGTGGAGGATAGCAGCGACTACTTTCATACTTGTACTTTCAGTTATCAGGTTTGTTTATATATATATATATATATATATATATATATATATATATATATATATATATATATATATATATATATATATATATTAGGGCCGGGACTCGATAAAAAAAAAAATCTAATTAATTAGAGGCTTTGTAATTAATTAATCGAAATAAATCACATTTTAATTGCATATAAATATTTGACCTTAGAACAATGAGAAGTAATTTTTCACATGGATTTTTAGTATATCATTGAATAATGACTGAATACATGAATGCAAGTCTTTGCACACCAGAAGCGTGTCTGGCGCGGCGCTGCTATTAATGTACAGGGAAGCCCTATACTTCATGTTAAATATAAATATACAGCAAAGACAACGTCGGCAATAGCCTATTGACCATACATATCTATGGTATTGACGGCAAAATAGGCTACAGAATATTTCGTTCTGTATTGACAGGTTTAATATTTCAAAATCGATAATTATGTTGTTTTTTATTATTACAATTAGGCCTATATCTACATTTATGTATTAACCTACTGTAAGACTGAAAAAACTAGTATATGCCGAAATGTCTGAATGAAGAACAAAGACTCTCTGAGAAAATAAGGAAATTAACATCTGAACTGTCCCTCACACACCACTGGAGACGCAAGTCTCACCTCACTATCAGCTAATCTACATCTTTCCCTATTGACTCCCTCTCCCCCAATTCATTCCCTCTCTCATGCTGAGATCACTGAAAATGCATCCAGAATCTCTATATTACAATGTCAATCCACACGATCGAGTATCATATGTGTTTGATATCGTTTGAAATGTCTCAGTGCGACTGGTAAAAATATCTCAACTCCACAGAAGTTAACCAAAAGATAATCAATGTTTTAAGAGTTTAAAGATATCTTGTCTTAGTTTGGTGGGTGTGGCTTTCAACCATTTGGCTTTTACATCAATACAAGTCTTGATCAATGCAAATTCCCATTGTGAACTTGTGTTTACATTTGAAAGAGTTTGTGCATTTGTTTCTGGGTATTTAAGGAAATGTTGCAAAGAGCTCAGGGCTTGACACTTTAAATCGATCAGCCCGTAATGTTGGATATCTCAAGATAGCCAGCATTATGTAGTTTTCAGAAGTCAGGTATACATTTCATTCTTTACTTCAGACTATTTGATGTTATATATGGATTACCTTTGAATTGACTATGTAATTGGCTTTATACATTTACCTGACTGTTAAATAAATTGTTACACTTTGATGGATTCTGACTTGCTCTGGAATTATTCAGGTTGGGTATAATTTCAACAAAGGGTTAAACGGAATAATTAAATGTGTACTTAAACTATTAAAAATGAATGACCAAATAACAAATTGGCATTCTAACCCAAATTCTAAATTATAATTAAATGGAGTCAGATAACGAGGAATTGGAATAATCCCCTTTGCCCCGCTGAAAAGACGAACGCGCAGCGAACTTCACCCGCCGATCGTTAGCCTCCATTGGGACGATTTGGGCGGCCTTACAAAATGGTGACCAGCCTCCGTGATGTTGCGACTCTCTTACGAGCAACGTCTTTTCAGCGAAGTATTCGATTTTAAAATCAACAAGAGGTTTGAACTTCTCTTTCTTCAGCTGTTCTGGTAAGTAAAATTCTTTTTGCCTTTTTAGAAATGTTTAGGGAAAAACAGACGCATCCCATATAGACACATTAATAGAATGGGTCGGAATACCCAATGTTAGACCGGAACCGCAATCCGGTGGGGTTTAAGAATTTAGATACAATCACATATCAGGGACATGATAGCGACAGCGCAGTAGAGGAATTAAAACTCATGTTATGGATTTTAAAATATTTCTTTGTCGGCGTAGACCTACAACAACTAAACCTAAATTGGAAAAACATCTTCCAAACTATTTCCTGAGACTCGATAAGCATTTGTAAATTAGAGCGTTTTTAAAATCAGCTAAATGCTTTCTCCATTGTTTTATTAGCTGCAACAAACTAGCAACACACGATGAGAACGAGCAAACAATAGAATTAAAAATCTAAGTTTGTAAACAATTGGAAGGCATTTGTGATTTGATAGATACGCACGTTGATGCATTTGTTTATGAAAAACAAAGTTGGGGAGAACAGGCTGATGCATATGCAACATGTAAAAATGAAGAGAACTTTTTGTTTGATCAAAATTGGCTACAGCTATTATTGCCACACAGCTAAATTACTCGTGGCTACAAATGATTAAGAGGTGGTACGATTCAAATCTAAGATTGATACACAGAATGATAGTGATGTTGTTACTGTATTTTTGTTAAGAAACCTCATGATGTTTCTGAGTGGCTCAGCGAGCCCACGGGGCGTACCACGCCCACTCGGAGAACAAAGACTTTCTCTCTATGTTCAATGGGAGCGTTTAGCCAAATAAGTAACACCTAAATCTATCACATTTTGTAAATTCAGTTAAAATTGCCACTGTGCACTGAGCAGATTAGTCTGTAAATAGACTAAATCAAGCAATTAGGCATTTGTAATCTAAAAAGAGATACAACGAATGTGCTTGCATCAGTCTTGAACCAGTCTTTCATATTCAAATGTATTGGCATGAAAATAAAATCCGAAACCTCACTCAAAACAGAATCCGAGCAGGAATTTGACTGCACTCAGCATGTGCTGCTAGTTCATTGGATGTTAACAGCAACAGAGTCGCTCATTGGCCTTAAGCCTGACTGTTGTCGTGCAATCAATGTACATGCCAGCCAGTTGTGACTGCAGGGCCGAATCAAAATCATTATCTTTAAGACACTTTGATAAATATGTTGTTGCGTTCGATTTAATTTTGATTTACTCTGAAATTATTGATTTTAGTGCATTAGGATGTATTGTTACCGCAAATCTGTCAGGTTAGTAACGGACTGGAGTTCAGTTTTTGGGTGGAGCTTTGAGGCACGCCGACTGAGATTCTAGAGTTCCGCCTAACGCTTGGTATTAGTTCGTATGCATTTTCAAATTTGTAATTGTACTAAACACGTGCGCATTGAACACACGATAGTTGTTTGTGTTAATAAAAACACCTAGGCTATTTAAGTTTATTCTTTAAAACACAAGATTGCTTTACTGTAAGTGTATGAAACACTTAGGATAAAGGTTGTAGATGCTATATGCATTCTAGACCATGTATCTTGAGAAAAACTGAATAAATGTGGTTCTTTGTTGAATTTGTTTGTCTCCCAGGTGGAGCATAGGATTGCCATGTGGCTACAGTGTTATTCAATTGCCTTAACCATGAAAATGCTATAACGTATGTTGTGTTAATAACTCAGTGGATCATGTACATCCATGACACCACAAGACTACGCTCAGGTTAGTACACGGACTAGAACACAGTTTTTCGGTGGAGCATAAAAGCACACCAGGCTGATGTTTTAGAGCTCCGACTAACACATTGGCGTTCAGATACGTAGACTTGGACTGCGGGTTGAAAGACTAAAGACGTCTTCCGTTTAGAACAATAACAAATTGTTAGACCAATCTAAATAGGGCAACCCTAATTCCTGATTGTTGTAATATTGCTCTAAATTACGTAGACGTGGAAAACCACGGCATGATTATAGAAAGTCACCATTAGAGATAGTAAGTTGGTCACTTGAATCTGTGGTGATGGTCATGGGCCTCTGATTGAAAGCAGTTTGCATTAATTACGAGAATTCAAACCCAAGGGGACTGAACAAAAATATCTTGGAATGATCAACGTGTAGCACGGGCGTCCAGGATATCAGTCGTATGGCCTCTACTGACGACCAAGACTGACGAGTTTGTGAATACTCATGTTATCGGAATCTTGGTTTACTGACTATAACGCAATATAAAAGATTTAACCTCTGTCTACTTGACCAAGACTGATAAGTTTGTGATTATGGGCCCGCATACTGGAAAGTGCGAAGACCCTGTGACTCTAAGAACCTAATGAATGATTTCAATAAAGTAAAGAGTTAAGCAGAATAATCAGACGTTTATTCATATTTGTAAAGTATTAGAAATAATTAAAACGTTTACATTATTGAGTCAGATGAAATATTGAGGTAATGCAAAAAGAAATGAATTGGATTTTAATCTCAAGTTGCATTGGGTTAATTTCCAGTGCCAAAAGGGAGGGGTTGTGCTGTTATCTTTTGCCTTTACAAGAACACAGCTATATGTGTGGCACTGATAATCGCAAACCAATTCACCCTTCACCACAGAAGTACCTCAATTTTTTTTTACAGGTCACAGAGACCTCAAATAATCAAATGTGTGTGCGACACCGTAAAACAAAATTCAAAACAGACAACACCAAAACAGGTGAATCAATTTCTGCCCACAGATCTGACTGTAAAGAGAGCAACTGGAAATAAAGCCATGGGAACCAACCCATCGGAATTCATGACAGTATGAGCGATAAAAGCTCTGATTAATCCAGAAAAATTCTCCAGCAGAACTGGGGTTTCTAATGCTCACAGCAGACTGTGAAGGCTCGACTGTAAGAACAGTTTTAAGGTGTCACACACTTTACTAAAACAACAGCAACAATTCAGACCTGGCCGATGAAACTCTGTTTCATTGGGCAGCCAGGATAAAAATTGCATCAGGCATAACGGTGCCATTCAAATAAGTCCACACCAGACTGTGAAGCGGTTGATAATGTCAGAATTAACTGTGATTCTCTGCATTGTTTCTGTCTCAGGTTTACAACTGCAATTCCTTGGAGGATGGACACCAGGATGGGGCTAACACCCCCATCAGAGCCAAAACAATGGAATTGTCAGAACAACCTGGAATGATGGAGATGGGTGCGAAAACACTTAATGGGGTCATTCACACTTCACAAAATGACCTACCAGTGTAGCACTGGAACTAAATTTTGCAACACAGATTGTTATTGATAAGACTCCACCCATCTCCCAAAAACAAACACAGAACACAGAACACACACCTCCTTCACTACACCCTCATATCACCTGAAACAGATCAAATCTGTCCAGGTTGTACACTACACATCATAGATGGCATAGAGTCCAAAAGTGTTACTTCACTAAAGATCTATTGTCCATCTTTTCACACCAACAGATCCAAATAGCTTCAAACACACAGGACAGTAGAGTTGGTCACATGATGACAATCTAACGAAGACACACACACACACACACACACAGACACACACACACTCACTCTCTCACAGTCTCTCAAAGTCTCTCTCTCACACACACACACACGCACACGCACACACACACACACACACTCACGCACACACACACACACACACTGTGACAAGGAATACACTATCTCCATTATTGTATGACTAAACATATTTAGATCTGCCTTAATTGCATTGGAAGATTCCTGAACACACACAGTGGTTATTATATATATATGTATATCTTCATAATTGTGATTGAATATTGAATATTATTGATGATGTTATTATTATATGCATATCATCTATTTTAATATATAAACTGCACTGACTTTTTGCTGCATTTCCTTAGGTAATCCAGACCAAGAATACTTAAATTCCGCTGTCCCTTTATCACAGTGATAGTGAAGAATTAGGTGATTAAATACCACCCCACCAATTATGACCTTGAAAAACACTTGAGAGAAGGTGTACCAATCGCACTGCTGACATGAACCCACATTGTTTTTTCTTTTATGTTTTCTTGCATTATATGTTCTTATGCATTTCTCTACGGTTTTAAGTTCATCAGTGTTCAGTCGTTAAGTGGACATTAAGACTCTTTTCAGGTGTCAACTACGGAGAAGCCTTCCACCTATTGAAATCTACCCAGTGAACCACACCATTGGAGGTGTGAGGATTACACAAGGAGAGTCAGATTATCGGGAAGGTGCAGAAGCAGAAGCTTCCCCATGAAGAAGTGACACGTTAACTGAACATTCACCAAGGTCCGAGACTGACTCTATGAACATGCTGTGCTGAATTACAGGTAGAACACCTGAACACATTCACCCGCCAGCTGAAACTCAAGCTACACAAACCTGGCGAGACGGTGTCCTGCAGGTGAACAAAGAGCCTTCCGAAGGGCTCTGCAGCTGCTAAGACAATTTCTTCATCTCAAGGATTGAACCAACGTCTAACCAACGTCTAACAGTGATCCCATAGGACCACCAGAGTTTGACCCATTGGGATCAAGAGGTGGAACTGTAAGACTGAAAAAACTAGTATATGCCGAAATGTCTGAATGAAGAACAAAGACTCTCTGAGAAAATAAGGAAATTAACATCTGAACTGTCCCTCACACACCACTGGAGACGCAAGTCTCACCTCACTATCAGCTAATCTACATCTTTCCCTATTGACTCCCTCTCCCCCAATTCATTCCCTCTCTCATGCTGAGATCACTGAAAATGCATCCAGAATCTCTATATTACAATGTCAATCCACACGATCGAGTATCATATGTGTTTGATATCGTTTGAAATGTCTCAGTGCGACTGGTAAAAATATCTCAACTCCACAGAAGTTAACCAAAAGATAATCAATGTTTTAAGAGTTTAAAGATATCTTGTCTTAGTTTGGTGGGTGTGGCTTTCAACCATTTGGCTTTTACATCAATACAAGTCTTGATCAATGCAAATTCCCATTGTGAACTTGTGTTTACATTTGAAAGAGTTTGTGCATTTGTTTCTGGGTATTTAAGGAAATGTTGCAAAGAGCTCAGGGCTTGACACTTTAAATCGATCAGCCCGTAATGTTGGATATCTCAAGATAGCCAGCATTATGTAGTTTTCAGAAGTCAGGTATACATTTCATTCTTTACTTCAGACTATTTGATGTTATATATGGATTACCTTTGAATTGACTATGTAATTGGCTTTATACATTTACCTGACTGTTAAATAAATTGTTACACTTTGATGGATTCTGACTTGCTCTGGAATTATTCAGGTTGGGTATAATTTCAACAAAGGGTTAAACGGAATAATTAAATGTGTACTTAAACTATTAAAAATGAATGACCAAATAACAAATTGGCATTCTAACCCAAATTCTAAATTATAATTAAATGGAGTCAGATAACGAGGAATTGGAATAATCCCCTTTGCCCCGCTGAAAAGACGAACGCGCAGCGAACTTCACCCGCCGATCGTTAGCCTCCATTGGGACGATTTGGGCGGCCTTACACCTACAGACTTTCAAACATGAAAATGTCATTTATTAATATATATTCGTGTCAAAATGGCATATAAACATCTTTTCCTATACTATTTTGTCTGGAAACACTTCCAACACGCTCGCGTGTCGCGTGAAAAATAGGCGTCTCTTCTATTTGAAGCATGCACGCGTTTTCCGTGCGGCTCGGACCGCGCGTGAGACGCAGGCAGTATGCAAGCTCTAACCGGTTAACATAGGAGCCGAAATAAAAATGGACACGCCACGCAGCCAAGACGCTCACGGCACGCTTGCAGTGTCCCCGGCCTAAAACTAGGAACACATGCAAACAAGAACAGGGAAAACAGAACTAAACACAATGAACTAAACATAACACTTACACCCAGCACCTGAATTAAACCCATTACACAACTTTTAAAAATAGACGTTTGTGTGAATGCTTTACAGATACCGCTTCCTTCCCATGAATCCTTAGCGAAAGTGGCTTTCTCGTGGTCTTGCTTTGTTTCCTTGTTTTTTTTTCTCTGTAATTCATATCACACCATATGACCATCTAGCATGGTTCAAAGAAAAGGGAAGGAACCTGCACTCCACAACAAACACGTTCCCACCCTGAGACTCTAATCTCTCGCTGATGTTATCCTTCCCTCCGTTTGATCACACGTTTAAAATTAGAAATGAAAGAGTTCATAGAACACAATAACAAATAATTAGTCTTTTCTTTATTAATCTCATTGTCACAAAGCCTGAACCACAGAGCTCTTTTGAAGAAAAAAACTGGCAAATGATTCACTCACACAGCCTTAGCCGAGCCACCAATCCTCTTAATGCTAAAGCCTCACCACAACTTTTCAATCAGGTGTTCATTATTCATAGATGCATGCAAATGAGTCAGAGTTTAAACCAGAAATTGCAATTTTCATTTTGCTTATTTAGTTTGATCATTCTCCTGTTATCTTTAAGTTTTCTAAACTAACTGAAAGCTTAACAGAGAAACTGATGACATCCATTCTCATGTTTGGCTCTCATGATATAGGCTACATTTATCCAGATATGTACTTTTATCACAATGGCGTCTCCTTTAAAAACTATCCACACTATCGCTTTCAAGCTTTTTCCACAAAAGTTGCTCACCCACATTGAAACATCTGAAAATGTTTAAATCACCTTACTGAGCATGTGTAAAATTAGTGTAAAAACAGAACATGTGTAAAAGCAGAAATAATAAAGTTCTCACAATATTATTTCTGCCACATTCATTTTATTAGCACAATATCATACCACTCAGTGTTGCGTCCAGTTTGCAGTTTGTTCTCAAAATGCCAAGATGTTAACGGTCGCACTTAAGGCTTCAGAAACGCTCTTCGGAAACCTACGGGTGATGTCACGGACATTACATTGCTTGCTCTAGGAAATGAACCCATAAAGGGATAGTTCAATCAAAAATGAAAATTCTGTCATCATTTACTGTATGAGTTTCTTTGTTCTGCTGAACACAGAAGATATTTGAAAAATGTTTGCAACCAAGCAGATAGAGCAACTAATCACTACCATAGTAGGGAAAAATACTATGGTAGTGAATGGTTGCTCTATCTGCTTTGTTACAAACATTTTCCAAAATATCTTATATTAATATGTTCAGCAGAACAAAGAAACTAATACAGGTTTGGAACAACACTAGGGTGAGTAAATTAGTTTAAATTTTTGGGTGAACTATCCCTTTAATCTTGGCATTTGTGGAACAAAGCTCTACTGTTTGAGCTACTGTACAACAATACCATCCTTTTAAAACAAAGCATTTTTATATTTGTGGTAGAGTAAGTTACAGTGTTAGTGCAATCTGACTGGGTCTACTGGTTCTTTTTTTACTATGCCATGCTGAACAAACACATTCATGCAGCGTGAATGAAGTGTGCGGAGTTAAGAAGAGACATCTGTGATGCTTGAGGTGCTGATCATTATGTCGGGTAGATGCGGTGGACAGGAGTGTGTCAGTGCTGCTTCGGTGATAGATGTGAAGGAGTGAGAGGCTGGAGTAACGCCCATTTGGGACTGTCTTGCATGCTCCTAGTCTCTTATGCTCCTTGTTCTCTTCTCTTTTCTTCTTTCTTGCACAATCAAACTCTCAGACCCTTTTAGACCAATGAAGTATGATCTAAGGCACTGAGGTAGGCAACATTACTTTTTTTGTTTGTTGGAATGTAGTTCTGGGCTTTAATATGTGATACATTTGTGAACAACTCTCATGCTTTCTAAGATGATTTTTATTTCCAGGGAATGCATGTGCTGTTAAAATGTACAACTTAAGTGTATAAAAAAAATGTATAACACTGGAAATGACTTTGGATAAAAGTGTCTTTTAAACACTTTTGAAAAGTGTTTCTTGCTCAGATGCAATTCTATAAAGTGATCTTATTTCAAGTATAATGCTCGTGAATCATTTAACAATGTGAGTGCTTGAACACAAAACTTTAGGTTATTATGTAATCATATAAAATCTGAATCTTTACTAGATGGGTTCATTTGCACTTACAGGATCTTTTGTTTCGTTAATGAGTTGTTCACTTTATCTAGGTCAATTGAAATGCTAACATACTAAGAATAGGACATTTTATATACCTGTTATATGTAATAATGCAATACAAAATAGGCTAAAATCAAATACTACAAACTATAACGAACACAAAGGCTGATCTAAATCAAAATTTAGTGTGGAATAAGTGAAAATTAAAATAATTGTAAAATAATATATACTGACATTTATGTTTGCATGAATCGAAAGTCTTTTAAGAAACAGGCTGAGATAATCAACTTAAATTGAGCTAAGGGTTAAGAACAAGGAAGACTGCAAATCTTAAAATGGTTTTACACAGGCAAAACTTGCCTAAAATAGCACATCTTTCGTTTGAAAGCCTGCACATTTTAATGGCTGTTGCACTCTTGAGTTGTTTCTTTTAAATAAAATAAAAAACTTGAGTTGTATCCCCTTTTAATTCTTTCATTTGAATTTTGAGGGTGGCATTTGAAATGTATCACATGTTAAGTTTTTATATCATATACACATGATTCTCAGATTGAAAATTGCTAACTCCTTCACGCCTAGCCTTTTTTACGATGATTTTACGATTGCCTTATTTGCACAAAACTGAGCATTTCTTGACTTTTTACAACTTATTAGAAGCCCATTTACAATCACTTCTGTGAATGTGCAACTCTGGCCATTTTCAGTTAATCTGTTAATGCAGCAATCATTTGAATATTTGGTATAGGTCTTTTGGTTTGGCATGCATGTCTACCGAATGAATGCAGCACTATGCAGTTTTAACTACTACACATGCAGAACGTAATTTGAAACTCCATTTTTTAAACCCTAGGATGGGACAACACAGTTTATAGATATTCTTGTTGCGAATGCTTCTGAAAAATAATGGAGGAGGCATAGTTACAGTGAGGAAAATAAGTATTTGATCACCCTGCTATTTTGCAAGTTAATCATGAAGGGGTCTGAAATTATCATCATAGGTGCATGTCCACTGTGAGAGACATAATCAAAACAAAAATCCAGAAATCACAATGTATGATTATTTTTGAACTATTTATTTGTATGATACAGCTGCAAATAAGTATTTGAACACCTAAGAAAATCAATGTTATTATTTGGTACAGTAGGCTTTGTTTGCAATTACAGAGGTCAAACATGTCCTGTTGTTTTTCACCAGGTTTGCACACACTGCAGGGATTTTGGCCCACTCATCCACACAGATCTTCTCTAGATCAGTCAGGTTTCTGGCCTGTCGCTGAGAAACACAGAGTTTGAGCTCCCTCCAAAGATTCTCTATTGGGTTTAGGTCTGGAGACTGGCTAGGCCCCGGCAGAACCTTGATATGCCTTGATAAGAGCCACTCCTTTGTTATCCTGGCTGTGTGCTTCAGGTCATTGTCAAGTTGAAAGACCCAGCCTTGACCCATCTTCAATGCTCTAACAAAATCTTGTAATACATGGCCCCGGTCATCCTCTCCTTAATACAGTGCAGTCGCCCTGTCCCATGTGCTGAGAAATACCCCCAAAGCATGATGCTACCACACCCATGCTTCACAGTAGGTATGGTGTTCTTGGGATGGTACTCATTTTCCTCCAAACACATTTAGTGGAATTATGACCAAAAAGTTATATTTTGGTCTCATCTGACCACTTTCTACTTTGACTCCTCTGGATCATCCAAATGGTCATTGGCAAACTTAAGACGGGCCTGGACATGTGCTGGTTTAAGCAGGGGAACCTTCCGTGCCATGCATGATTTCAAACCATGACGTCTTACCAGTGTATCACCAACAGTAACCTTGGAAACGGTGGTCCCAGCTCTTTTCAGGTCATTGACCAGCTCCTCCCGTGTAGTTCTGGGCTGATTTCTCACCTTTCTTAGGCTCATTGATGGAGCCCCAGTCCGAGGGAGATAGACAGTCATGTTTAGCTTCCTCCATTTTCTAATGATTGCTCCAGCAGTGGACCCTTTTTCAACAAGCTGCTTGGCAATTTCCCCATAGCCCTTTCCAGCCTTGTGGAGGTGTACAATTTTGTCTCTAGTGTCTTTGGACAGCTCTTTGGTCTTTGCCATGTTAGTAGTTGGATTCTTACTGATTGTATGGGGTGGCCAGGTGTCTTTATGCAGCTAATGACCTTTAAAAAGGTGCATCTAATTTGGGATAATAAATGGAGTGGAGGTGAACATTTTAAAGGCAGACTAACAGGTCTTTGGGTTGATAGACTAGAACCTTGAATTCTAGCTGATAGACAGGTGTTCAAATACATATTTGCAGCTGTATCATACAAATAAATAGTTAAAAAATCATATATTGTGATTTAAAAAAAAGTTTGATTATGTCTCTCACAGTGTACATGCACATGCGATGACAATTTCAGACCCCTCCATGATTTCCAAGTGGGAGAACTTGCAAAAGAGCAGGGTGTTCAAATACTTATTTTCATCACTGAAGCTGCATCAAGAAAATTGATGCAAAACAAATTAATTTACAAGCATATAGTTTAATGTATTTGAGATGTGTTTTCTTCAGCACATAACTTACGTCTGTAAACAAACAAAATAAAAAACATTGATGTGTCCATAAATACCTCATTAACAAACAGACACAAAATATGATATTAAATTGTCATAGATCACTATTTTTCAAAGACACAAAATTAGATTAAAAAAGACAACTGTTTTGAGTAAATCTCACAAATGCTAATTCAGGTGACCAGTTGTGAGTCAAAAGTGCTGAAATTAGATGTTGTGCCATATGGTCAGGAGAAAAAAGTAAGGTGTGGTGCCTTATGCGGTTACAAGGCGTAATTAAAAGTACCTTAGTTTGCATACTGCTGCTCTTCTTCTACTACTTTACTCTCTTCAATAAAGGGTTAGTTCCCACAAAAATGTAATTTCTGTCATGAATTACTCACCCTCATTCCAAACCTGTAAGACCTTTGTTCATCTTCAGAACACAAATTAAGATATTTTTGATGAAATCCGAAAGCTCTCTGAGACTCTGACCCCTCCATAGACTGCAAAATTACTACAACATTTAAGGTCGTCGTTAATTTAGTCCATGTGGTTCAACTTCAATGTTATGAAGTGACAAGAATACTTTTTGTGCTCAAAAATTGTCTTCTCCACTGTATCAGTCTCCTACACAATCCACGCAAGCACCACAACGCATGCATGTGATCATGATCATGCTCAGCCAAGGAAGCGCTGTACTTTGTGAATAACCCAAAAAAGTAAATAGGGGGGAAGAGGAGAGATTGTTGAATAAAGTTGTTATTTTTGTTTGATATTTAGTACAAAAAGTATTCTTGACACTTCATAACAATTATGTTCAAGCACTGTAGTCACATGGACTATTTTAATCTTTACTACTTTTCTGGGCCTTGAAAGTTACAGTAATGTATGGAGGGGTAAGAGGGGTCTGGGATTTCATCAAAAATATATTAATTTGTGTTCCGAAAATGAACAAAGGTTTGGAACGACATGAGGGTGAGTAATTAATGACAGAATTAAAAAAACTGGGTGAACTAAACCTTTAAAGCTTTAGGTAAAGGGTTGCCAGATATCACAAAAACCTAAAGCAATACAAGCCTCTTAATGTCACGGTTTTGGTCTATTTATTTTGGGACTCTTAGTTTAAAGTTATATCTGTTCTTTTTTTCCTAGTTTCTCTTTTCCTTTTCAGTTCCTGTTTCCTTTTGATGTCATAGATATTAATTGTTTAATTGATTAGAGTCTCACCTGTCCCTCATTGCCATGGTGTATTTAAACCCTCAGTTGCGTTCTGTCTTTGTCTTGTGTTAACCTTTCATGCTGGTAGGTATCTTTGTTTGGGTGCTAGTGTTTATTAAATGTTATTTAATCGTTCAGCTGTGTCAAACATTTTTATTGTGGATAATAAAGGCAAGTCAGTGTAACACTTAAAGACACAATGTAATAAACAGACCAAGCAAGCAATATAAACAAGTACTTGTCTTGTATATATACTTGTTTTTTTCACTGTGAGAATATGGACTTGTGGCGTAAGAACAGTGTCAATTGCGTCAGTCTCATGCTAAATGCTTTGCTTCTTTAGTTTGCATAATTATCTTCTCAACACAAGTCTGAATAAGGAATATTCAAAATCCTGTGGGCTACTGTAGGTCATTGCCCTCTGGAGAAGGTAACAAAGAGCCTCTGCCGCAAAAAAAGTGCAGTGTGAGTCTCTCAACCAAAAGAGTGTTTTGTGGATTAGTTCTGGATGGCATGCAGAACTAATCCAAGCTCATTACAGTTTTTTGGGGGGATCTGTTAGAACGTCACACTTCACTACTGAATACAGAGAAAAATCTTAATCTCTTTTGTTTTTGTTGTGAGGATTTATTGAAGTTGGCGACAAACTTATTAAGTGTCTCTTTCTCCCTCTTCTTTGCAGAATTAAGTTGTCCAAGATCTGTATGACTTCAGTTTTAACTCTAAGAAGCTCTGTAAAGGGATTCTTGTCTAAAGACTGCAATCAAATCACTCTGCAAAACTACGCATAAAATCAGTGTTTCCTGTGGAAAAGTTTTGTTTTCTTATTCTTCACAAAGTCTGTCACAGTGCCCCCTTTTTGGGGTCATGCCCCACCTCTTAAACAATGACACTTCCTTCAGCTCCAAGCAAGAGCTTCTGGTCCTGCATGACAATCCACTGGGACCTGGTCCAGACACTCCCAGCCCTGTGGAGTCCCAGAACTCTGGGCCTGGCAGCCCGTCTGGAGATGCACTCACTGTGTTCCACAATACAAGCAAACTGGGGCTTGAGCTCACAGAGCCACCGATTGGGCTGAAGTTTGTCCCAACAGACACTGGGAATCTGTGTGGATGGGGAGCACTGACCCCACGGTGTATCCAGACCTTCAACACCCCACGCTGGGTTCTCTTCTTCCTCTGCGTGGCCTCGTTCCTCCAGGGCATGATCATCAACGGCTTCATCAACACTGTCATCACCTCCATCGAGAGACGTTTTGATCTACGCAGCTACCAGGTCAATTTCTTTTAAATATAAATGTTTAGTTAGTGTGGTTTAAAATATTGCCACCATATTGCTTATGTGTTGGAGATTTCTTTATTTTATTGTTAGTATCGATTGATGTTAAATATTTACAGATTATGAAATGTTGCTGTTCTCCTTGCCATTCACTGATTTTTAAGGATAATCAGGCAACACTTTTGTAGTTTTTTGTTCTTTCTTGATGGAGAAATATTGCTTAACCTTTTTAGTCGGAAGTCCATCAAAATGTATTTGATAAAAAAAGAAAGTGAAAACAGTAATACTGTGAAACAGTTTAAACTAAAATTTTGCATTTAAATTTATTTTAAAATGTAATTTAGTCCTGTGATGGTAAAGCTGATTTTTTAGCATTATTAATCCATTGTCACATGATTCTTTAGAAATCATTCTAATATGCTGATTTGGTGCTCAAGAAACATTGCTGAAACATTTTTGAAATCAGTTTGCTTAATAATTTTCTAAAAATGTTTTTATTAATAGAATGCATTTGAAATATACATTCTTTAATTATTCTTTTTTTTTCTTTAAATATTACAAACCCCAAACTTTTTAACGCTGGTTCATGTGCTCTTAATTTCATGCTAATTCTCAGTAGAAGCATTAGCCTAGAAATCTAGACGCACCCTAGTGGCAGCAAATTGAATCTGCCGCGAGTGTCGTCTAGCAACTCTCAATACAGTTCTGAGCTGTAAAAACCAAACTCTGGTCGGGCCAATCACATCTTGTATAGAGTCGGTGGGCGGGGCTTAACATAGCCGGCAGAGATGGCCGAGTTGCGCTTGCGTGCTTCTAGTAAACACAGAAACTGGTGAACGGCGGTCTTTCGAATCAGCTTTGACCGTGACTCTGGAAGACTTGGAGTTAAGCTTTTCTCTGAGAGAAGAACAAAGAACGGCACTGCAGTCATTCTTAAAAAGAGAAGATGTGTTTGGAATTTTGCCGACCGGATACGGCGAATGTTTAATCTATCAACGAGCTCCGCTTCATGTTGCTCTGGTTGGTTGTAGCGCTATCCTATCTCGTGCAGAGGGAGTTTGAAAGACAACCGTTTATCCCGCTCCTCGGATTGAGCCCTGTCAATGGTGAGTTTCCAGACCAAACATCTTGATGTGGGTCTGGCTTGTCAGGCTATAGAAGCATCGCAAACCAATCATCTTGCGTATAGCATTGGGTTGTAGGTAATAATAGTTTAAAAAATATGCATGGCCCTGAAAGACACATTGTGGAGTAGTATTCACACTGGGATTCAGCCTTGGTAGCCATTACTGAAAGTATTCATCTCAGCATTATTAACACAATATTTTATTTGTTTTGCTATTACAGGCAGGGCTCATTGCAAGTTCCTACGACATTGCTGCTTGTGTGTGCCTGACATTCGTGAGCTACTTTGGTGGTACGGGTCATAAGCCTCGTTGGCTGGGCTGGGGTGTGCTCATCATGGCACTGGGGTCTCTGGTCTTTACCCTGCCCCATTTCACCACACCACCCTATCAGGTGAGAGTACCGGAGCGCATGGGATTGTGCTCGGCCAATCACACAGAGATCTGTGTTGGCGAGGAAGGTGGGCTGTCAGCGTACCGCTACGTCTTTATGCTGGGCCAGTTTCTTCATGGGATTGGGGCAACCCCTTTGTACACCCTCGGGGTCACCTACCTAGATGAGAACGTCAAGTCAAACTACGCACCTGTATATATAGGTGAGTGTGATAACACTATGAAAAACATACTGTATACAGGCTGATGAAATATTTTATTCTGTTTGCCCATTTCACTTAAAGCAAATTATTTAAACACTTATTTTTCAACACTGTTAAGTGTAATCTTTAGCAAATCTCCAACGAAATATACATTTTCAAACTGTACATTATAATGCTGTGATACCTGTGTGGGTGTATGTATATGTATGATTAAAATGGAATTTGGGGAAATGTATTGATTAATAAATCAATAAATCTAGAGAGGTTCTGTATAATACATTTTTTTTTTATTATTATTTGTAATAGATTTCATAGGGTGTATGCCCATTAATTGATTGGAAATAATTCAGATGGTGTGTTTGTAAAAGTGTAGCTGATCTTAAAAGTATCCAGGCACTCATATTCTTCATATTCTTAAAAAAACAAAACAAAAACAAAAAAAACAACAATTGTCTTATAGTTTATATAGAAATTACTCAAGAATTGATATTTGCCCTCACTGAACCCTGTAAATTTGTCCCACTCAGTCTTTGACACACCTAGTCATTTTTCTTTTGTCGTTATCAGTGAGCCCCACTAGTTTCCACCTCAGACATCAATAAAACCTCCTTCAATTGTTTTTCTCCCCACCGTCCCATTATCAAAGGCCATCAAGGACAATCGCTACCCTGCTTGCCCCCACTCCAGACATAGGCACTGGAAATTGCATCTTATTGCGCCTTTTGATTGAAAACAAAGCATGAATCAGTGTGAACCTAGACTAGCTTTTATATGACTCAGGGGGCAATGGAGAGAGCCACAGAGACTTGATGTGCTGCTTTTCTTTTTTCAGGGATCTTCTACACAGCTGCCATTGTAGGACCTGCGGCTGGATACTTGCTGGGTGGATTCTTTCTCAACATTTATACAGAGATCGACCAAACGTAAGTTTTAGTTTACCCAGAAAAGAAACTCATAGTTTACTCATCCTCATGACTTTCTAGTAGAAAAAAAAACGTGAATTATATTTATCTTCAATTCGATGTAGGGATGCAATTTTAATATATTTTTGTCTGACACCAAAAGGCTGTTAATTTTCATGCCATGGCTGATGACTCTTCAATATTAAAATTGTATACTATACATAATGAAAATCTAAAAACTAAAATTAACTATTAAGAATGCTATAAGTGAATTTAGGCATCACAAATTTATAATACATGTGTAGTCTGTAGTGTATTAAAATTGGATATTCATTTTGCACAGACAATCTAAATGTAAAAATAGGCAATAATTAGTTTGAACAAGTAAATATATTTTCAATATTATTATACTTTATACAAGAAATATATACTATCAACTGATATGCTACCAATATTGTGTATCCCTAATTTGATTAGGACCCAAGTCAAAGGCAAGTATAAGTTTAGTGTGGGTTAAATATACTTTTCTTCAACAGTAGGACTGGGACAGTTACCGTTTTACCACAATACCGCGATCACGTGATGCCTACCGCGGGTCTGATTGTCACTGCCATCACCGCAAAAAAAAAAAAAAAAAAAACTTGCTTTTTTTTTTTTTTTGTATAAAAAGATATTATTTACTATAGGCTACTCTGTATTTTATATATTTACATAAATACTATTTTCTACTTAAAAATAATCCAAAACTAAATTTTTTTGTTTTACTAACCAAAATAAGGACTCTGGGTTGCACGTGAGGGGAAAAAAGTAGCTTGTTGTGCAGGAGTTGTGCACTTTTTATTTTAATATCTCCTTTCATACTATTTTCTACTCAAAACTATCATTTCAAACTATAATATTGACCCAGTGTTTTGTGCGTGAACACTGTTTTACGTGATTTTTACCACAGGGGTGACGCACAAAGCTTTGTTTACAAGCGAAATAAATTCGCAGATGTTACATCGCAGCCATGAAAACAGACTATGAATTAATGCCGAATGAGAGAGGGAGGCTGAGACCAATTTAAGATTTGCCAGCTTTTTAATTCTGTTTTACGATCTGGTCATCCAAAATTACGATTTCCGTTATTTTTAACAATAGGTCTAACGTTAGTCCATTTTATCCCACGGGACCTCTCGTTTCTTTTCCCAAATCTTCACTCATTTTTGCAGGGAATTATAAATGTTTCTTCCTTTCGTTTGCTTAAGTCTATTATACCCATTCACATCTTTTACTGTGGTAAAGTAGAAAAACACTGTAGGATGAAATTTTATTTAACACAGTTTGTGCTTGTTATTAGACTTGAGGCGCGTCAAGTTTATTTGAATAGCGCAGTTCACACGCAGCGGTTTTACTTTCCTTTTCTCTAGCAGTGCATAATCAATAGCCTAAATGTCTTGACCATTTGGAAGATAAAATTCGCTCTTCAGACGTTTTACAACATGTGTTGCTTTGCAACATTAGGAGAAAACATAAAGAAGAAGATATTTGAGACGGTGTCTATCCAGCTCGTGTCCCACATTCATCTTAAAGTGCAGAAACATCTTTGCGGGACAATAGGCTATAAAACAAAAACATTTTAAACAAATATTTAATTTACCATTAATTGTTACCATTATTTACTTATAATCATTTAAATGTTTTACAGGCTGTATGTGTTGTTTCACTGACGGAAAATAAGCACACATGCTTATGAAATGGATGTTTGAGTGTTTATTATTTTAAAATGTAGGCTATATAAGCGGTTTAAAAGGTTTACCACTGAACAGCAGGAATTTCTTGCTTTTCAACCGTGGTAAGAAAAAGTCCATACCGTCGCAGCCCTATTCAACAGACTAGGATCGATTTGGACCCCATTACTTCCATGATGAATACAATCTGGCATGAAAATAACAAAAATTGATATTTTACGCAGTTTCATTAGCAGTAAAAGTTTCTAATAGTAAAATCGCTCTCTTTCCCTCAGGACCGAGCTGACTCCTGAAAACCCGCTGTGGGTGGGAGCTTGGTGGATTGGTTTCCTGGCAGGAGGGGCGGCAGCTCTGGTTATCGCTCTGCCTATACTGGGTTACCCACGACAGCTACCAGGTGCTACCCACAAGTGCAATTCAAAAGAAGTCAAGTGTCTCCAGTACAGTACAGTACAGTATATGATTAATGTGGATAACTGTCTCACTTTCTTTATCTTGCAGGCTCGCAGCGATATGTGGCCATGCGTGTCTCAGAGGCCCACCAGCTGAAGGATGGCAGTCAGGTCACTGCAACTGATCCTCAATTTGGAAAAACAGTAAAGGACATGCCCAGGTATGATAGGATGAGCTAAAAAGTGGTTTGCCCTGGTGGGTTTTCAGTCGTATTGAAAGACATACCAAATTTCCCCACCTTTTAATACGCGTGTACTGACATGTTTATATTTAGAAACGGTTGATGGGAAGAAGCTGAGGCTGTAGTTTTCTAGTTTGCCGAGTTCAGCGAATTCAAATGGGCGATGGGTCCCTAGATAATTTTCTTAAGATTGATCGATGAAATTAGCACTTTTCACTGTCACGTTACTCTTAAACATCCAATAAACTGCCACATACAAGTTATTGGGTTGTCGTTTTTCACTTGGTTTGCTAGTTTTTACTTGGCCACAAGTTTCCACTAGATATCATTAAAATCTCCTTTTCCTTCCTCCATCCAGTTTTCAAGGGCCATTGAAAGAAAAAGCACAAATTAATGCTGTCAACTGATGCTGTTGTAGTGTTATCCATAAATGGTCATTTATAGATTTGAAATGATGTAATCGTTGGCCAAGAGATGTCATCTGAACTTCATGCGCATTGTGATGTTTTAACGCAGGGTTTGTGTGGGTCTTTAAAAACGTTTTAAAAAGTCTTTATTTGACCTTCCACAATTTAAGAATGTCTCTTAAATTCGATATCATGGGATTAAATTTGGGCCCTATGATTTTTGTGATGCAATTCTGTCCATGTTTTCTACAGAATCCATTCATAAAAATTAGGGCTGTCAAAATGTATGCGTTAATAAAGCATTAATGCAAATTAATTTGAATGGCACTTATTTTATTAATGAGCGATGTTGGAGAAATCGAGAGCAGCCATAGACATTAAGGAAACAATTGACGTTTTATAGCCTATAAGCTACCATTTTTTCTATTTAACTTTTATTAGACTCCAGATAGAAATAAAAGAAAAGGGCGTTTTTGCACTAAGCAATTTGCTGCAGTCCAAGTCCGAGCGCAATATCGCTCCCTGCAGTACTGGTCAACTTGATTCTGTTGAACCCTGGTGCATATACGTGCATCTTACATAATCACAAACATCCGCAGAAAACAGAATGCGGGTCAATATATTGGATGAAGGGAGCTTTTTGTTGCATGCTTGTAAAGTGACTCTGAGGAGATTGCACAGGGTCCCCGCGGAGTCTTAAAAAGTCTTAAATTTCAAAATCAAAATATAAGGCCTTAAAAAGTCTTAAATTCGCGGAAGCATTGCGTTCTAGGTCTTACATAATGTTAAACAGGTCTTAATTTTCCTATGTCCATGTAATGCTACTTCATTAAAATGCTCTCTCCCGCAGCGCACACGTGTGTGTGTGTGTGTGTGTGTGTTTGTTCCGTGGTGTTTGTAGTTCTTTCTTTCGCTAGACCAACTATTGTTCGCTCTATTACAACTACAAATTAGACAAGCATGCATCTTGTATTGTAGCCAATCAGCTTTTGTGTTATTGGCACGAGCCTCTTTCTGATCATACCCCACAGACGCATAAAACAGATTTTATTCTTCAGCTGAGTCTGACAGTTCTTGCAGTTTCGCGATCGTGAACTTGAAGGCGAATCTTTCACACCATCTTGCATAATGACCAACTAAAAGTATAATATACCCGATTGCACTAAAAAGTTAATAACAGTGATGTAAACTCTCAACTCCGATGTCAGGCTGTGTGTGTTTGCTGCCTGTCAGCGCACGCACGAGTGTATTGAATGTGTTATTTCTATGCTCATTAGCCTAACGTTACTCTTGAACGATCAAATATACACATTATGCATATGTCTATATCCTGATTTGAGTTAAAAAGTTTAAAAAGGGACATGTAAGTAAGTACTGGATCTGCGTATTAGTAAGTTCTCAAAGTGAAAGCAAACGGGGAAAGCAGCATTTACACTTAAAGGAACCCCTTCTGAACTAAACTGAACAACATTAAGTGAGTTTATGCTTTAAACAAGAACAAATATCTGTCATTGGGTAGGAAAATTACTTGCATTTGTATTAAGTTGATTTTTATGAACCTGTGGATATTTGTTCTTGTTTTAATCATAAAATCACTTTCACAAGATTTCACAAGACGTCTTATCTCAAACTTGAAGTATTAAACTGTAAAATTAATTAAAGTTATGGAGATTTGTTGGAAAATGCATTTTCAAACTTTGAAGTGACACTAATACAACTCATTGAGTGCTTAGACATTACATTCAGAGAACATATAGATGTGTCGTTCCTTACATTTTCTTTAATTGGTCTTAAAAAGCTCTTAAATTTACCTTCATAAAACCTGCAGAAACCCTTTAACATATAAAATTCTAGATAGAATAATTAAAAATGCATGTTTTACATAGTTTGTTTTACTGTAGACCCTATGTAAAACATTGGATTTTTGGCCAGCTTTGGTCCAATCCCTTATAAAGTACACTGCATCATACTTAAAAAATAAAAGGGTACTTATAATGGAAATAATATACTTTAAAATAATATACTTCAGTGCAAACTGGATGCAATGTTTTCAGACATCTAATTGCACGTTAGCATTCTATTAAACCCTTTTGGCCAGTTTTCAACTGCACATTTTTGGAGAAAATAGTGTTTAATGAACTACAGAGCTTTCTGAATGAAAACAAGGTTTTCTAATCAGGTTTTAGAAAATACTGCTCCACAGAAACGGCATTGGAAAAAGATTAAAACTACATACTATTGACCGTTGATTCTGGCAAGTCTATGCTAATGCTGTTAGATTTGACTGCAGCATTTGACACAGTTGACTACGCAGTTCTTATCTCATGTTTGGAGAATTGTGTGGGCATTCAGGGGAATGATTTTAAATGGTTTCAGTCTGTTAGTATTGATGAATTCTCTTTGGGTACAGCTCCTAAAGGCTCTCCGAATTTATTCACCTTGTGTGTGCTTCCCTGAGGGTCTATTTATAAGAAGTACAATATCTCTTTTCAATGTTATTCAGACGACACTCAAATCTATTTGTCCCTGGGGTCCGAAATCCCAGAGGGTTTTGAACATTCGTCTATCTGATGTCCACTTGTGTCACGTTTCTATCCCATTCCCCTTTGCTCTACCTATAAAATCCATTTATGAAGAGTAGAGAACATCGTAATACCACGGTAACTGTGACACAACTGAATGAGTAGAGGAGTCATTTTTCTCTCTTTTGTCTATAGGTCAATGCTGCTTCTTTTGAAGAACCCTACCTTCATCTTTCTGTGTCTTGCTGGTGCCACAGAGGCCACGCTTATAGCCGGGATGTCCACGTTTGGCCCAAAATTTCTAGAGTCTCAGTTTAGTCTGAGTGCTTCAGAGGCAGCAACCTGGTTTGGTAAAAATCTCATGTCAATCAAACCCAATGCTATACCCTCTTGCTCAAATTACTCTTAGAATATAACAAACAACTACATACAGTACATTGAGTTGTGTTTAACTCCAAATTCTCATTCCAGGGTATATGGTGGTACCAGCTGGTGGAGGTGGAACCTTCCTGGGGGGCTTCATTGTAAAGAAGCTAAACCTTCGTTGCCGTGGTATCATCCGTTTTTGTACACTGTGTGCACTTGTCAGCCTAATGGCTATCTTCATATTTTTGGTACAATGTCCAAATGTGCCCATGGCAGGAGTAACTGCCCCATACTACAGCAACTTCACACACAACCACTACAGCGCTTCATACCTGCAGAGAGAAATCCACAACAGCAGGTACTGAACACTGAACTCATTACAGAACTGCAAACAATATAAACTGCAATAAAAAAAACAAAAAACGTAAAGACCCACAATATTTGTTATTATTACAGCAAGAGGTCAAAACCATACCTTATCAGTTTGAGATTATTGATTTAAAATAAATGCATCTTCAAAATTAACTACTTCATGCTAGTTTAGCCTGTTTATTATTGAATGTAAAAGTGCCCCCTGTCCCGTTCCTCAGTCCTGCTTTCCTGTTCGCGGTCTATTGCCCTAAAAAGTGAAGAGGGGGAAAATAAATAAATTAATTAATGTGAATAAACATCTGTGATAGTTTTTTTTTGTTTTTGTTTTCTCAATATCTGGAAATGCTACAGAGACCTACTTTTTCCCGTTTTGTCATGATTTATTCAGTTTTTAACAATAAAGATAAAGGGGCTTGACAGATATGTTATTAGTGAAGTTTTTATTAACAAAATTTCGGGAGGAGCACGTGCAGATAATTAAACCTGACTAAACACAATGGAGCACGCTCAGATAATTAAACCTAATTAAACACAAGTGGAGCACATCAAGCTAATCAACGATAAGAGGGGTGTATATATATACAGCAGATTTACCTTCTTTCGTTGACCATTTTTATTTTAGCATCCCTCCACCACCCCATCTCCTCACTTGATTCTAACAAACTCTTATTAGATGTCAACACAATCTATAATATACTCCAGTCCAGTTCTAGAGTATCTCTATCACGGGGGGGGTACTCTGGGTTCGGGCCAAATTCGGAGCCCGGAGCCCTCCTCCGGACAGCACGCCAAATACGCCTAATCTTTACTCTATTTAATTTGATGTAAGTGTGAACTAGTGAATTGATTTGTTGATTTAAGTCTAAAAATGTCAGATTAATAATACAATATTTTTTTTTATTTTTTTTTTATTATTTTTTTATTATTTTTTTAGAAGAAGTCTTAGAAATAAAAAACAAAATATAATTATGGTCTCTATGATATTAATAATGACTTAACAAGTAATTAAAATTAATTAACTCACTAGCCACCTATAGGTAGGGCTTCAATGATAAATCATATTTTAATCGTAATCACGATTTCTGATTCTCTAGATTAAGCAAGCATAATCATCTGTGATATACACTGGTTATTTTTTCATGAAGACGTTGAAATTTGCATGATCTTGCATTGACAACAAAGCTTAAAGACTTTAGAGATGCCAAGATTTTGCACTGAATAGGAGAAAGTGCAACGTGCAGCATGGCGGCCTAAGTCCCTACCTCTGAAAGAGATGATATTTTGCTCAAATTAAAGCAAAAAAAGTCTGCTTTCTCAGTCGCTGTTTGCTGTGACTAAATCTGAATAACCTCAGTGAATAACTGTAAAAAATCATCCAAGAATCCAAGTTATTATTAGGGATTTCACTGGATTAACTTTTGGAAGAATCTTCTTGTTTTGTTTAATGTACAGTAAAGAGTGTTAATTATATGACAAATATAATACAATAGGAAACTAGATTCTCTTGATTTGTGCTAATGTGAAAGTGCAATGACAATAATCATGATTTCAGTTTTACTATTATCATGCAGTACTGCCTGTAGGTATTAATCCAATAAAGTCTTGATATGTCACGAGAGTGATTTATTACACAGATAATGGTTTAAATGAATATCCAGAGCAAGAACAAGGGGATTGTCTGGCAGTGTTTTATTGATTGGTTGAGGTGAAACAGAATTTAAAACGAAGCATTCTTCTTTCTCCCTTTAGCTTCTCAGATCTGGGCAATCTCACCGCAAGCTGTAACACTGGATGTCACTGTGTTAAGGAGTTGTTTAACCCTGTGTGCGGTGCGAATGGAGTGATGTATTTCTCTCCCTGCCACGCCGGCTGCAGTTCCCTCAACCACACATATAGCCCCAGAGGCAGACAGGTACACAAACCTCACCTTTCTACACTCTGTCTGTGTCACGTACATGCATTTGACAATGCGATCAGTCAATTAACTCGACATAACTGCATACATTTTGTCAGGTAATTGTATTAAAGCTGTAAAAATATGACTTTATACTATGAAGGCATACTGTACGTTTCAGAACATAATATTAAACCGAAGTATTAAATCTTAGGTAAAATTAGTCATGTTTCTAGCTCTGTCATTTTTCACTTAAATTATTTTTCTTGAGCATAAATTTGTCCCTGTTGGTTTGTGTTTACACATTTATAGGTGTTCTCCAGCTGCAGCTGTGTGGTGGGGAATATATCATGGGGAGAACAAGGTTTTGCCGAAGCAGGGAGATGTGTGTCATCCTGCAATCACATGCCAGCCTTCCTCACTTTCCTCTTCGTCATCATCTTCTTCACTTTCCTCTGCAGCATCCCTGCACTTACTGCCACACTCAGGTATGACCACTCTGCATATATACTACGGTTCAAAAGTTTGAGGTCAGCAAGAATTTTTTGCAAGAAATACTTTTATTCAGTATGGATTCATTGAATGTTTACAAAATATTTCTATTCATCAAACAATACTGAAAAAATATATAACGGTTTACGTGAGAAGTCAAAACTGTTTTCAACATTGCTAATAATAAGAAATGTTTCATGAGCAGCAAATCAACATATTAGAATAATTTCTGAAGGATCATGGACACTGAATTTATATTGAAGACTGGACACTGAAGACTGGAGTAACGATGCTGAAAATTCAGCTTTGACATCACAGGAATAAATTAACATTTAAAATAAAACATTTTAAAATATATTCACATTAAAGAAAAACAGTTATTGAAATGTAATATTTCACAATATTATGTTTTTTAACTTATTTTTGATAAAATAAATGCCACCTTGGTGAGTATAAGATACTTTTCAAATACATGACATTTTTGAATGGTAGTGTAGATTAAAAATGCTAAATAAACGAGATTTGGTCATGTGACTGCAGCATACTACTGTTTTAAATGTATTGTGCAATAATACCTTTTACTTTACATTAAAAAAATCATTAGTTAAAGCTAGTTAACAGTAAGCTAGTATTTCATTCCAAATAGACAGATGTATAATCCAGATGTTTGTCATTTATAGCCAAAGTAACTGTGTTCTCCTGCAGGTGTGTTCCTGACAGTCAGAGATCGTTTGGTCTTGGAATCCAGTGGATCGTAGTAAGGACTCTCGGAGGGATCCCAGGCCCCATAGCGTTCGGCTCAGTGATTGACATCTCCTGTCTGCTGTGGGAGGAGCAGTGCGGGGAATTCGGCTCCTGTTACCTGTACCACAACTCAGCCATGAGCCAGTACTCGCTCATTGCAGGCATCATCTACAAGGTAGAGAAAGACACACTTGAAAAATATATGTGGAAATAATTGAAACAAGGTTCCCTGAGACACCAATGCTGACTCATTCCACATTCACTTTAATTTGTATGAAACTCTTGAAACTGAACTTTCAGTGTGCCACAGGAGGCCGTTTATTTTGCAGCACTAAATGGCCTCCAGTGGTACATTGACAAGACGAAGAGTTTGATAAAAGCTAAAGTATAACACATCAGGTGGTCCCCACTTGACGTACTTTAGCTTGTACAAAACTCTTGTTCTCGTCAATGTACCACTGGAGGCCATTTAGCCTGAGACTACTAGTGAAATTGCCATTTTGCATTTTTCTCATTTAATACAATTAATTCTAATATGATAATTATCATCAATGCTGAAAACAAACAAAAAAATCAGTTTTCTTTGATGAATAAAAACTTCAAAAGAACAATTTATTTGAAATAGAAATCTTTGTATCATGTTACTGTCACATCAATATTTTTATTTTCCTGTTTAAACCATGATATTGTTAATGTGGCCACACTTTTGAAGCCTGTTGTTTATACTCAATAGCAGTTCATTTTCAGATCACGTTCACATCAACCACATAAACCTTTTAAAATGAACCCGAGGACAATTTCTTTCAATTTAGTTAACACTTATCAAAATGTTCTCTCTCTTTCATTCTCAGGTTTTAGGGACTTTTTTCTTCTTGCTGGCCACCGTGCTCTACCAGCCGCCCCCTGAGTCTCCTCAGAGCAGCTGTGAGAGCACAGATGTGGGAGGGCATAACAGTAAGGGGGAGAAGAGAGACCTGCCAATCAAAGATCTCCCCCCTGAGATCATCTCCAACCCACATGCCAAATTATGACCTCAGTCTACAAATACACTGACACCTCATCTCAAATTGTGCGTGCGTGTGTGTGCTTGTGTGTCTAAAACCATCACTGTTCACTGTGCCACATCCCTCCAGCTATACATTGTTCCTAACAAGCATCTGTGATGTATTCTCATATACTCTCACTGCCCAACAACCTAAAACTAAAAAGCATCACAATGAACGACCAAAGGTCAGAGGGTAAATCAGAGCAGTTACATAAACAAAACCTACCAAAAGCAAACATAATCTTACCTTGAGAATAGATTATGCATAAAAACTGAAACATGCTATTTAAATGTAAAAACAATTAGAGCATTTTTGCAAGGAAAAAGCCATAGCCAATATTTAAAAAAGAGCACTAAATATACTTGTAACGGTAAGAGAAATACAGTAATATAACTGTAAAAATTATGACAAAGTGTTGAGCTTTTGTATGTATTAAAGATAGTGTATTCAAATGCTGCTCAGTTATAAGAAAAGAAAAACTGACAATTAGTTACATACTGTGCCTTTAAAGAGTTTTGCATAGTTCAGCACAGTTAGAAAGAGATATTGCAGGAAAAAAACCATCCATTGAGGTATCCTTCTCACAAACCCTTAAAATATCTCTAAATTGCACTTTAAAACTCATTTCACTGATGGAAATACACATCCAGGACCATTTACATTAGCCAACTATGTGCCATTAGGCCAAGTTTTGTCTTGCAACGTCATATTATGCAGTTCTAGTCCAGTTTAATATCATCTAAAGCATGTAAGACTTTTGATTCTTGTATTCATAAATTCTGAATCTTTTTTGACATTTAAAAATGTGCCCAAAAGTACAGAAGCTCAGGACAGGGAGGCTTCAAGGTGTGAGGTCAAATAGAGTGAGAGATGAAGAGGGAGCAGGTTTACAAAATCAACCTTTTACAAATGTATATGCAATGTTGCGAGATGACACGGAAAATGATTCTTGCACTGATTTTCAGCTACATTTAGGATGACGTGTCAAACACAAGACAATTTTTTTGGTTGTTCATAAAATAACAGAGGAAGCAGCATCCCCGCACCCCCTATCTTATTCTTTTGGTATGTAGCAGGAGTTTTTTTCCCCCCTGGTTGAACATTGAAGTACCACTAGCTGCTTAAATCCAAATATAAGAAACCTAACAAATATCTACTTCATAAACCTAATTTGCATATATCAAATGCTATTAAAGACATCTCACCAATGATACTTTACAATGATATTTTTATTTAATATTAAATGCATTTGTAAGATTATTATTTTCATTTTGTATCAGAACTCTCAAATTCTATTATTATTACTGTTATTATTAATATTATTTTTATTATGTATTTTCTTTCCCCGATGTGATTTTGATGGTTTACATCAACTCTAAAGGCAAGCCCTGAATGACAACGATGCACTCCGAAATTGAAGATTTGCACAATGAAACTAGACATGCAACAACAAAGAGTAACAAGATGTTTGTATTGAATTTGTGTCGGTTCATGTGTATTTTTTATCCCAATGACTGAAAGAAAAATGTCTTGTCACAAAATAAGTTTGTGAGTGGGCCTGTTTTTGTCTTCATTGATATTTATTTGTGATTTTTTTTTCCCTTCTACCACTGTGTTTCTAATCACTTGCAATGTAATTAGTTTTGGTACTTTCTTTGTCAAGTAATTTTTTAAGCTGAAGTTTCGATAAAAGTTGAGTAACACAAACTGTCATGTTTTCTTCCTGCCTATACCTTTTATGTACACACAAACGCACATCTGGTTCGCTATCTTTGTGGGAACTCTCCATAGAGTCATAGACGTAATTTGTTTTTATACTGTACTAACTGTATTCTATCCATCATACAAAACTTTCTGCAGTTTTATATAAAAAATAAAAATAAATAAAAACTCCTTTAAAAGCTTGTTCTCTCATGGGGACCTCATTTTAGTCCTCATGAGTCTGTATGCAGCCAGGTTGAAGAAATGCTTAAAAATCAGTAGGGGAAAAAAATCAAGTTTTAAATTAAATTTGATTACAGTATTTAATATTTATTCTCCCTATCCAGTATGGAAACGTTGGCCAGTAGAGCTGTGGTGATATGAGAATAAAAATGATTCATGTAGTCTCAAAACAAGTAAAAATAAAGTGGCTTTTTGTAACAAAATGAAAATACAAAATGCTCAAAAATTGGGTCGTTTTAAACAGACAGCAAAAACAACTTCAGCGTACTTTCAGGAGTCTAGTCATTGCATTATTTGTTGGTGCCACTAGATGTCACTGGCTATACATTGTTGTAAATTTGTATCACTAACTGAAATGGCGAGGCGATTCTTTGAAGAAAAAAAGAGTGATAATAATACAATATATGGTTAGTTTAGCGCCATGCAATGTCTGAACCCACTGATAAAGACACTCTTATATTATGCTATGAAGTTATGTTCAAAACTTAAGAATTTCTGCTGGAAAATGTCATTTTGAAAGGTCACAGAATGTGTATAGAATTATGTTATTAGATTGGCAAATCTACAGTTTATATCTTAATTTGAGTTGTAAAACGTCAAAGCTAAAGCACACACTAGAGATCAAACACAAGCCAAAATGCCAAACACAGAGAGTTTTTTTAGAAGGTCAATTGATTGAGGGTGTTACATCCGGTAGGCTACTGATTTTGAATAGCCTACGCATATTATGAGTTCATGTCTGGTGTACTACACAAAACCTGTCTGAATGATTCATTCACCAATCAGACAGATTCGATTAGTTCGCCCAAAAAATTTAAATGATCATCATTTACAAATCTGTTTTAATTAAATCTCAACAATTTATCTTCCTTCATTGAAAGAAACGCAACTACCACTTTGACACTTCAAACTGTTCATAATGAGTAATACAGTAGTAATACCAATCCAATTGAGCAATATATGATGAGCAAATAGAATTTAGGTTTTTATTCACATATAAACAGTGTTGGGAAGTAAGTTACATGTAACAGAGTTAACGTAATTTAATTACAAAATTAAAGTCCCACTTAGGAGGGGACGTTTTCAGGACCTTGCAATGTTCCCTAAAAGTTCTCTAAAGGTGATGAAATTCCCAAAACATAGAACGTATCAGGGATGTTCCTAAAACATTCTCTTTTGGTTATGAAAATGCTTCAAGGTTCTTTATATGACTCTAGGGGGATGTTCCATTTTGGTTATTTTATGGTCATAGCAACTAGACCCAGTTGACCCAGTAAACCCAGCCATTTGATTTTCCCCAGGAACTCAGTCTAGAAACCGTACATTCATTTCCACTGCTTCTGTTTCACTTTTGCGGGAACCAATCACAGACTGGCTGGCACTCTATGGGCGGGTTTAACAAGATGACAGATAGATGCTGGGTGCCAATTCGCCTACTTATAATACGTCCCAAAAGTATGTACTCTTTTTGTGAAGAAAAAGTATATACTTTTGAGTGTGTAGCAAAAAAGTATGCAAGCTCCGGGACATACTACTTTGTCATCTTTAACGGACTCTGTCGCTTAGTTACGTGCATCCCGTCAGATTTGCTGGGGGCCCTCAAAGACAGGTTTGAAAACCCCTGGTATAGCCACACGTCCTGAAGAGGGTTCCTCCAAAAAATGGCAAGGCTCGTATAGAGTACACTTTGTAGAATTTAGAGCTAAAAATAAGAATGCGAAAGCGAAGCGAAATGCAAAGATGTAGTGCATCCTTTCTCTTATTTATACACACACGGGATGGCGGATCGTGTGATGCAAAGTTTGCATGGCAATGTTGTTTGGCTCATTTAGTTTCACTTGGTCCCATTTCGTCGGACCATCTCTGACATACGTCGAGTGACCGACTGAAAGTGAACAATTGTTTCTTCTTGTGAAAAAAACGTGATAAAGAAAGTTTCAGGATTCTAAAGGTAAAAGAAAACAGCACATACAGTCTTGTTCAAAATAATAGCAGTACAATGTGACTAACCAGAATAATCAAGGTTTTTCATATTTTTTTTATTGCTACGTGGCAAACAAGTTACCAGTAGGTTCAGTAGATTCTCAGAAAACAAAAGAGACCCAGCATTCATGATATGCACGCTCTTAAGGCTGTGCAATTGGTCAATTAGTTGAATTAGTTGAAAGGGGTGTGTTCAAAAAAATAGCAATGTGGCATTCAATCACTGAGGTCATCAATTTTGTGAAGAAACAGATGTGAATCAGGTGGCCCCTATTTAAGGATGAAGCCAAAACTTTTTTGAACATGCATTTGAAAGCTGAGGAAAATGGGTCGTTCAAGACATTGTTCAGAAGAACAGCGTACTTTGATTAAAAAGTTGATTAGAGAGGGGAAAACCTATAAAGAGGTGCAAAAAATGATAGGCTGCTCAGCTAAAATGATCTCCAATGCCTTAAAATGGAGAGCAAAACCAGAGAGACGTGGAAGAAAATGGAAGACAACCATCAAAATGGATAGAAGAATAACCAGAATGGCAAAGGCTCAGCCAATGATCACCTCCAGGATGATCAAAGACAGTCTGGAGTTACCTGTAAGTACTGTGACAGTTAGAAGACGTCTGTGTGAAGCTAATCTATTTTCAAGAATCCCCCGCAAAGTCCCTCTGTTAAAAAAAAGGCATGTGCAGAAGAGGTTACAATTTGCCAAAGAACACATCAACTGGCCTAAAGAGAAATGGAGGAACATTTTGTGGACTGATGAGAGTAAAATTGTTCTTTTTGGGTCCAAGGGCCACAGGCAGTTTGTGAGACGACCCCCAAACTCTGAATTCAAGCCACAGTACACAGTGAAGACAGTGAAGCATGGAGGTGCAAGCATCATGATATGGGCATGTTTCTCCTACTATGGTGTTGGGCCTATTTATCGCATACCAGGGATCATGGATCAGTTTGCATATGTTAAAATACTTGAAGAGGTCATGTTGCCCTATGCTGAAGAGGACATGACCTGAAATGGTTGTTTCAACAAGACAATGACCCAAAACACACTAGTAAACGGGCAAAGTCTTGGTTCCAAACCAACAAAATTAATGTTATGGAGTGGCCAGCCCAATCTCCAGACCTTAATCCAATTGAGAACTTGTGGGGTGATATCAAAAATGCTGTTTCTGAAGCAAAACCAAGAAATGTGAATGAATTGTGGAATGTTGTTAAAGAATCATGGAGTGGAATAACAGCTGAGAGGTGCCACAAGTTGGTTGACTCCATGCCACACAGATGTCAAGCAGTTTTAAAAAACTGTGGTCATACAACTAAATATTAGTTTAGTGATTCACAGGATTGCTAAATCCCAGAAAAAAAAATGTTTGTACAAAATAGTTTTGAGTTTGTACAGTCAAAGGTAGACACTGCTATTTTTTTGAACACACCCCTTTCAACTAATTGACCAATTGCACAGCCTTAAGAGCGTGCATATCATGAATGCTGGGTCTTGTTTGTTTTCTGAGAATCTACTGAACCTACTGGTAACTTGTTTGCCACGTAGCAATACAAAAAATACGAAAAACCTTGATTATTCTGGTTAGTCACATTGTACTGCTATTATTTTGAACAAGACTGTATGTAACAATGTAAAGGTCTAATACTGGTCCAATATTTAAAGCATCCTTACTGAATAAATGTATACATTCGGACTCTTGAAATTTGATCTGTGTATAGCATGGATATAACACAGGGAGAATCAAGAGTACCTAAAAGTAGATGCAGGAGATATGAGAATATAAATGAACAGTAGTTTATGTGAGAAGCTTAAACATTTCTCACTGGTGTCAGTATAGAGCTGAAAAATGTGCCTGAAAGCAGAGTCACAAACACACACTCACGCACAATCAGATAGGATCCCTATGTGTGTGTTAGGGGATTGAGGCAATATGGTTGAACTGACATCTAACTTTCCTAAACCCTTGACCACCTCACAAAATTGAGCGTTTTTTATATTTATTTTTTTATAATTCACTCAGCCATCTGTTTTAGCGACTGTGCAAACTGTCCCTGCTGTTGCCGGAGGAGAGCGGCGATCAAGGGTGATTGAACAGAGATCCTCTCACTCAACACGATGAGGCCTTTTAGCCAGCACTTATATAATGGAATATAGAGTAAACATCAAACAGAGAAGCAAAAGACTATTTCCTTTAAACAAGCAGGAGGCTTTTCCATTTTCCTAGCAGAATTGTTTACAGTAAATCAACTGTAGGGATGTCACAGGTGAAATCAAGTCTTGAAACAGGAATGCCAAATGATCCAGACGCACGATGATGTCAAATTCTTACAACAATTATCAGTGTTTATGGCTAAATGTTCTAGTTAAAGGTATAGTTCACCAAAATGTTTTAATTCTGTCATCATTTACTGACCGTCAAGTTGTTCCAAACCTGTATGAATTTCTTTCTTCTGCTGAACACAAAGGAAGATCTTTAGAAGAATGTTTGTTACGTAACAGATCTCAACGGCCATTGACTACCACAGTATTTTTTCCCCCCACCATGGTATGGCTGCCGAGATCTGCTTGGTTACAAACATTCTTCCAAATATCTTCCTTTGTGTTTAGCAGAACAAAGAAATGCATACTGGTCTGGAACAACTTGACCGTGACTAAATTATGACAGAATTATCTTTTTTGGGTGAATTATCCCTTTAACATTTCTAGTTGCAGTTTTTTGTTTTATTCGCTTTGGTACTATTTTCACAAGCAATGTGTACATTTTTAAAAAACTTAGTAGAAATATCACAACAGATCATCAAAAGTGCACATTTTTTAAACATTTCAGCATATTAAGTGTTCTCAAAGTAAACATCACAAAGTATAATTTTCACTACACAAAATAAGTAGCCTGACGTGGTCATACTCAATTCTAGTCAGAATATGAGACTGAAACTGCTCCATTGGGCTGTGATTATGAGGCGTGTTTCAACCCAACCAGGAAAGACCGATCAATTGGATAGACCTACAACCAATCAGAGCAACGAAGGGATGTCAACAGAGCTCAACTGCACACTGTTGCCAAGTCCGCGTTTTTTCCCGCGGGTTGTTTTCTCTGTCCGCGGGTTGAAGCGACTATTATGTGATATATAGACCCATGAGTGCGGATTTTAGCAGGCAACCTTGCCAAAATAACACACATTATACTCCCCAAACACCTTTTTTTCCCCCGAGAAGCTATTGTTTTGGGCTAGTAGTTGGCGGGTTTTGTTGTAAAAACTTGGCAACCCTGTCTGCACGCGCGCTGAAATCAGGCTGGAATAAACAATCTTTGCCGGTGTTGTAAAAAATAAAAGAATTTAATGATACACAGAGTATTTACCCAACATGATCATCATTTCTGAGAGAAATTGTGAAGGTGAATATACAAACAAGCTCTCCGTTTAGGATTCGAACAAATATAATCCAAGCGCCTTTGATGACGTGCATGATTGCGTTACTGTTCCTCTGTCCGTCATCGTCTAAAGCCCGCCCTGATGATTTCATTGGTCCGAACAGTATCTGTTCGGAGATAATTACTCCTTTATGGAGCAAGGCCAGACCGAACTGCCCAACCTAAATTTTTTGTAGGCAGGGCTAAGTTCAGCTGGCATCCAGGCTACAAAATGAGTGTTTCACCTATATAAATGTTTCTTTCAGTAACTGCCTTTCATAATGCTCTTACTATCACACTTCAGATTTACATCTCTTCTCATTCAGTTGATTATATATATATGTATATTATTTAATACAACTGATCTTAATTGTTAATCAATGAATCATTCGCTACACCTATTTGATGTATTTTCAGTTGGTTTCAGATGGCCGAATTGAATTTCTGTGAATTAAATTGCATCAATTTACAGAATTTCAATTCGGCCAACTGAAAAATGTGCATGTCATCAGTCACTAGAATGTTTTTTTTTTACAGTGTGTGTGTGTGTGTGTGTACATACATACATACATACATACACACACACATATACACACACACACACACACACACACACACACACACACACACACACACACACACACACACACACACACACACACACACACACACACACACACACACACACACACACACACACACACACACACACACACACACACACACACACACACAAACCAATCTCATATGATCTCCGTCAAAGCTTTTCTCTGGTGGCTGTGAAGCTGACTGTGAAGGTCAGATCTTTCATGTCTCATGCAGAACAGCCTCTCCATATGTCACTAGTGATGGGAGAGAACAACATGTTTAGATCTGTGTATTCCATATTACAGATGATGTGTGATCTTGAACAGGAGAGAAAGAAAAGCTTGTCAATTCTGTGTGACTTTTAAAATGACTACTTGGAAGAGTGTGAACTCACATTCATGCCGAGGCTGGCAATCACTACCACAGGAGGCATAACAACTTAACAAGAGGAATCAGAAGAGGATGCCGATTACAAAGCAGTCAATGTCAAAGGACTCATTTAAAGCTTAGATGAAAAATGTTTGTAAAAATGAAACGAAAAAATGTAAAGGATGGATCTTTTTTTTTTTTTTTTTAGCAGATATTAAAGCAGAAATCTTGCTAGAGCTGTTCTGTGAAGTAAGTGACACTACTGTGGCATTGATTTCTCGCATGGCTTGATGTTTTCTAATAAAATCATAAAAGGAAGTCATAGTCTATGAACAGAAAGGAAGAACACTCCAAAACATACATTTCATTATATGAGATTTTCCACTTGTGTTCTGTAATGTTGAATTGATTTACAAAGATGTAAAGCAGAATGCCAAGGATTCAGTTGTCTGTAACTTGAAATTGCAGCACAAAGATATGTATTAAGTTTGTGAGCTTATTCCTGACTGCCGCAATGCCACAAACACACTGTTCTGTCATCAACAATAGCAAACGATTGAGTAAAATATTGGCATCCATATTTATTGTTAATGCCAAAATGCTTGTTGATGTTGATGTTGCTGCCTAAGACCCAGAAACAAAGCTGGGTCTTTTTGAGATGCTGTCCCGGTAGGTCTTCTGTTATAGATATCACTGTTTTCTGGTAAATCATTTAAAAACTCACTGATGTGGATACTGTTTGTCAAAACGTAAACATTACTTTTCTGTAATTTTAAAAAACAGTACCATTCAAAATTTTGAGGTAAGATTTTTTTGTAATCATATTTAGCGAGGACACATTAAATTGATTACAAGTGCCTGTAAAGACTCTTATCAAAGAATCCTGAAAATGGTTTCACCAAAAAAAACGTAGAGAAATTAACTTTCAATTCATGGGCAACACTCTGTTGGACATTCCTGCATTCAGCATGCCAGTTGCATGCTCCCTCAAAACTTGCGACATCTGTGGCGTTGTGCTATGTGATAAAACTGCACAATTTAGAGTAGCATTTTATTGTGGCCAGACTAAAGGCTTTTTCGAGATCCATTGGCGCTGTGCAGACTGGTCAACATATGACATCAAAGTACCGCGAGCAAGGCCGGACTTACCATTGGGCTTGACTAGGCTCCAGCACATGGGCCCCGTCCAATAGGGGGCCCCACGCTTTTATGTTTGATTTTTTTTTTCAATATTATGTCAGTCATTTAATTTTTTATTTAAAGTTTGTTGATTGGTCTGGTTTTGTTACACTCTAAAAATAATCGGTGCTATATAGTATTAAAAGTGGTTCTTTGGCCTGTAATCATAGGGGAACCATCATAGGGAAAATCTTTGTGATTCAGTGGTTTTTCAGCGGTTCTTCACCAGTTATTTGGGATGACTGAGGTGCTATAGCACCGTTACCATATACAGAACCTGTTAAGCCGGTGTATGGTTCTTCAGTGTTTTTTCAGTGGTTCTTTGGGGTGGTGCTATATAGCACCACTGCCATACAAAGAACATTTCAAGCCCCTTTAAAGGTTCTTTACATGCCAAAGAACTACTGTTAGTGCTGTTTAGCACCATTATTGAGGAAGAAATAAAATGCGATATGGCACCTCTTATGGATTCTACATAGGACCATTTGACAAAGGAGCTGTAGAGCACCTTTAAAGATATGGTGCTATTTGGCACCAAAAGTGGTTCCCCTATGATTACAAGCCAAGAACACCTTTTAGTGCTAAATTGCACCATTTTTTTTTAGAGTGTACATGGCCCTGCCCTGCAATGAAAAATGTAATTTAATTATCTAAATTAAATGTCAGTCATCTTGAGGTTTCCTGATTGGCTATTGGTAGTTACGAAGTGCCTCGTTTACTGCCGTTGAAAAAACCTGTCTGCGGCCCGCGGGCTTAAAGTCGCACGCCAACGATAATATCTGGCCCGCGCCCGCATCAGCTGAATCTGGAAGATTGTTTTAATAGCGGCTGGTTCTGAAACATATCTGTCAGTGTAACAGAGGCGAGTTTTTTTACGTTCTATGAGTGAAGCTAACGAGCACTGTGCAAGTAAACTCCCGTCATTTCAAGAGACACTTGGCTCGTATAGTGGCCAGTGGAAGGATAAGTAGTATTTAGCCTCGTCGCTAGAGCATCAGACTCCCGTGCGGAAAGACCAGAGTTCAAACCCTGCCCGGAGCGGGCAGTGTGAAACCAGGTAGGCTATATCAACATTTTATTATGATCAATTTTGCCTTTAGTGATCTTGCCTTCAAAATAATACGAAAAGCTTCAATCAGTGGTCATATAAATAAATTATCAACGTTTTTTTTTTTTTTTTTTACATGTAACACTGTATACTGTACCAGTCACCTTTTGAAATTAGCTTTGCGCTTCAAATAACGATTGGATCGATTATATTGTTGCGACAGATGGCGACAAATTACTTTTTAAAAACATTTGTCATTGAATCGTTCATTCAGGAGATTCGTTCAAAGATGCTGATTCATCTATAAAGCAACTGTATTTTATTGAGGAATTGAATCATTCATTCAAACCCAAGTTTTTTAAAAATAAATAATTCAGATTAATTTAACAAAATTATAGACTTCAGCAATTAACATACATTGTTATTTTGTTTAGTTGTTTGTTCAGAATCGTGATCTCTATTTTTATTCTCAGTTTATCCAGAATTGTGTTGCTCTAATTAATACATAGCTTGTGTATCATTTTGTTCTATTTAAAGTAATGTATAGAAGGTAGGGCCCGAAAGTGACTTAAGCCAGGGGCCCCCACCCCCCTAAGTCCTGCCCTGACCATGAGAACGATTGTAGCGCAAACTACTCCTTATGCTTTTGAATCTCTCTCGCTGTACTTCGATGTCATTGATGGTTTGCGCAACACCGATGGATCTCGAACAAGCCTTACGGCACACAATAATCATGCTGTCTAATCAGCATCTTGATATGCCAAACCTGTGATGTGGATGGGTTTTCTCGGCAAAGGAGAAGTGCTCACTAACAAAGATTTATGAACAATATTTGAGAGAAATAGACATTTTGTGTACATAGAAAAATAATTTGATCTTTGAGTGGATAGCATTTTTATATGGCATAACAACTTTTTTTTTTTTAAATCCCTGTTGATGCTTCACACTCCAGTCCAGTTGGTGGCGATAATAAACAATTAAACCATGATACAAGAATACAAAAGGGCAAGAAAATCACATGACAAACCAGTGCTGCGTTCCAGTTGGTTATTATTATGCCCTTCACTCGCGAACTTCCCTCCGTCTCATTCACTCCGATGTGCATTATTGCTTACGTTGCATGAGTGCCCACTACTGGCGGAAACTTTGCAATGGACTGAACTGAAACGCCCAGCATTCTATATGTGTATGGATGTGTTTGGGTTGTTTTAAATGTTTTTAAAAATATCATAGAGTTGTTTGTGGTGGGGTAAATTAAGCGCGATATGCGTGGAGGCCACAATCATGTTGCATTGTGGTATAAGAAGCTGCCTGAAGTGTACATATGAAGCAGACTCGCTCCTTCGGTCAAAATTGAGGGAACAAGGGTCTGTCAATATAAACTTCCCTTGTCCACTTCACGAAGTGGAACACACTTTAAAATGGCGGCGGGGATTCCCCCGAGTGGAAGTGCTTAGGGAAGTTTGCAAGTGCGTGTCTTAAAGTGGAGTGAAACGCAGCATATAGGAAACCATGACAGAAAACATGACAGTGACCTGCCCTGTCCCAAATGGCACATTTCATGTGCACTTTCGGTCTTGTGGACTTACAATGGCCGCTGCTTGTGCGTTTCTATTAAGTCCAAGAGACCACAGGGTATCCCATTTGTCATTTTAGGTCTCAGGAGGGTGCTCGCGAGCTCTCTTCTGCCAAGTTCGCATTAGTGTGGGTTACACAGCGGACTTCTTCCTGGCAGTCAAAGCGGCATTATGTCGTGAAAGCATGCGGACTCAGAGGAAAACTGTGATGGTTTAGGGTGCCATTTGGGACAGGGCCAACATGATAACCTAAAAACATTAAACATGAACAAGAAACAAATCATGGCACACTGGATTCACACCATTCAGTTTAGTGATCACATAAAAAAGGTTTAACATCTCATAAAAATATAATCAAATAAAATATTGGAAATATTTGTGTCTCTAACACATTAAACCATTTATAAAGCTGCTTCACAAAAAATATTTAGAAGTTTATGGTGCTCAACAGAATAAATTATATCTTTCATTCAGACCGACAGGACAGGTAGTCTGTCATTTAGAGGGGATAAAAGGCATTGAGACCAGATAGAGGAATCAAATTACTACAAGCTGCTGATGGATGCCTGTAGACCTCTTTTGATAATTTAGCTTTCAAGCAAAGCTAAACAAAGCAGTTCGTACACATTGAAATGCACAAAAGGAGAGCTTGTAAAGTAGAAACATTCACATAGCACTGGTTCTGTTCCTGAAACCTTGTGAGCTGTTTAGGCACCAAGTGCGCTGCTGCTTCAGAAAGATAACAGCATAATTATGCTAGTCGGAATGAAATGAAAATGTATGTTCTAAATGCATTTTATTGTCTTAAATTTCAGGCATGTTTTATTTTTTAAAAATGTAATCGCATTTTAATAATCAAACTGTTATAACTTAATCTTCCCATAAAATTAAAGACTTCTTTCTATAACTTTCTATAATATGATTAGAGCTGCAGTACACTCTAAAAAGCGTTGCTATATAGTACTAAAAATGGTTCTTTGGCCTGTAATCATAGGGGAACAACTTTAAGTGCTGTTTAGCACCAAATCTTTGTGATTCAGTGGTTCTTCAGCGGTTCTTCACCAGTTATTTGGGATGACTGAGGTGCTATAGCACCGTTACCATATACAGAACCTGTTAAGCCGGTGTATGGTTCTTCAGCGTTTTTTCAGTGATTCTTTGGGGTGGTAAAGGTGCTATATAGCACCACTGCCATACAAAGAACATTTCAAGCCCCTTTAAAGGTTCTTTACATGCCAAAGAACTACTGTTAGTGCTGTTTAGCACCATTATTGAGGAAGAAATAAAATGCAATATGGCACCTCTTATGGATTCTACATAGGACCATTTGACAAAGGAGCTGTAGAGCACCTTTAAAGATATGGTGCTATTTGGCACCAAAAGTGGTTCCCCTACGATTACAAGCCATTGACTATGGCATGCCCATACTTTGACTAAAAACTTGGTCCTCAAAGCATTACATAATTTGCAATACATGTAATGTAACTATATGACATTGCACTATTTCTATAAGTAATAAATAGCTAGTAAAACAATATAACGGTAACCAACGTTACAGTATTGTAATTATTCTATCGATATGTAATGCTAAATAAGGTTTGCTAGTACATTATTTCAGACAAGCCAGTGAATTAGTAGGTTTCAGTGGTTGCTTTTGCACAGTGCCTGACATTTTATCTGTATGTTATACGGCTAGAGTTTTGACAATGAGTCAATGGGCTTTGACGAGGAATTCACACACACAGCCACAGACATACACTCCTGGTGTGCATTGAAAGGCATTGAAAGGCAGTGAAAATGCCAAAGCACACAGAAACACTGCGCTTGCAGTGTGTCTCCAGTCTTAGAGACTTTCAAACATCAAAATACAATTTATTAATATGTATTTGTGTCAAAATTACATCTTTTCCTATTCTATTTTGCCTGAAAACGCTTCAAACACGCTTGCATGTCGCATGAAATATAGGCATTGTTTCTATTTATTGCATGCACGCAATTTCTCGAGCTGTGTGCGAGCTCTAACCTGTTAACATGGGAGCTGAAATAAAAACGGACACACCACACAGCCGAGACGCTCGCACCACGCTTGCATTATGTTGCCGGCCTATAAAGTAAAAAAATATAAAAATCTATAAACCTATAAAACCTATAAAGTAAAAATTAGGCATTGTTACTTTTTATAGCATGCACATGTTTTCGGCGTGGCTTGAGCGGTGTCTGAGGCGCGTGTCACATGGGCAGTGTGCAAGCTCTAACCTGTTAACATGGGAGCCGAAATAAAAACGGACACATGGGGTTGCACCCTAATCGACTAGTCGACTTTAATGCTCTGCCATGACGCTTTAAGCTTGACGTTGACTAGTTGCTGGCCTATAGAGGGCGCAACAGGATAAGCAATTTCCTGACACGCAGGCTCTGATCTCAACAGTTAAAAATGACAAATAAATGCACACTCTGAGAGATCTCCACAAGACATGTTTGATTTTATCATCTGGATGCTCAAAATTGATCGGGAGAACGCACGCTTATTGTACACGTAAGTTAAACTAAAGCGTGCTGCATTGCAACGCACACACATAGCCGATCGCACATAAAAGAAAAAAAAAATCTTATATTAACCGTTTATATCTTATATAGTTGAAAAATATCAATACAAATGTATTCAGTGCCATTATTTTATGAATTATTTGTGTATTCTTAAAGGTGCACTATGTAGTATTTTTGCAGTAAAATATCCAAAAACCACCAGGCCAGTGTTGTATATGGAGTACCTCCAATATCCCAGATGTTTCCAACTATTTGTAAATCGTAAAAAATTGCTATGAACCAGGACCTGTGAGGGAGTCGTCTTTCAATTGCAAAAGTAAGTGAGCGATATTATTCCTACAAAAAAGTAGTATACTTCAAGTATTAATTAATTTTATGAATTTATGTAAAGTTAAATTTCAAGTTCAATCTTTATGTAGTAAGTACGTACTGCATGTGTACTACAAGTAGACTTATATGTATACTAGTAGTTTACTATTTTAATACTTGTAGTCATTTTTTTTTTTTTTTGCCTATGCAAGTACACTTGGTAGTGTACTCTTAGTAAACTAGTTTGGTAGTTTTATAATTCAAGTATACTTGTACATTTTCTTTATTTAAACATAACATACTTATAGTTTAAGATTAATAGTTTTGCACTTAAATATACTACTGCATTTTTATGTTTTATCGAATACTTGAAATATACCTTTAAATCTTTCCATTTTAAAAACATTCATAAAAAAAACAACATTTAAAAAAAAAAGCTGAGAAAATCTCTTTTTTGTCAAAGACTACATCCAGATGGGATTCAGAGTGCCGATCAAAACACAGATGGAGAAGATCGAGCCCATTAACACCCCCAATGCTTCAGTCATTTCCTCTTAATGGGTTCAACATTTTCAGTTTTTCTCAATCAATGTGACACATTTCTCCAAATGAATGTAGTTGCGCACAAAACAATTAACACAGCAAACTTAACACACTCTTATTGGCAAAACAGTTCAGTATTCACCGCATAATAAAGCACATTTATTCTATTAATTTATCAAAAATAAATACTAGCCTACAATTTAAACTGAGTGTGTTCTCTGTTGATTTAATAACAAATTCAGCTAAATAGCCACACATACACATCAATGAAAATACATGTTTTTGTGTTTTTAATTGTGTTTTTCAAAGTTCTTTATTGACAAGTGTGGAGTTATCGCCCAATAAATACATTTATATATTTACTGTTCAATTATAAAATGTGCATTTCCTGTGTTTTGTGCATTACTAACTCAGCAGATCTTTATTTGTGGCTAATTCAGACCCTTACAAGTGCAACTGAGAATGAGATTTGTTTGTTGTATTTGGAAAAAATAGTGCACAAATTATTAATTTTTTTTGCAAACTAATAAAAAAGCTGCAATAGTTTCATTTTTTCCCCTTTTTGTTCTGAACTTTTGGTTGCGTGTTTGAACTGTTGTGAACACATTTGAGAAATTAAACTCATGCATATGATGTGTAATTTAAAATGAAGGGACTTTAGGACAATTACCAAATGTTCAGACCACAAGTTTTAATTGTTTTGAGAACAGTGATCTGAGTTTGATCTGAGAAGTGTGTCAAATCGACTAAGAAAAACTGTAATTCGCCAACAGATTTGATTTGTATTGCTTTTAATGTTTTGCATTCACATTTGTGTAAGCAAGAGGCCTTCTTTTTGAGTATACCTCGATCAAAAGATTAAAGGAACACATCTTCTAAGTCCCTTAGATGATATTACACAGCGCCTGAAAGTAGTCCTCAGATAGGGACCAATGCAACCGGCACTAAGTTTGTGTCGTTGCAGATAATGCAGAGTTGCAGCCGGCAAATTATGTAGTGGATTTACTGTGCGATTAGCCATGGTTCTGTGTGTTGTAAAAAGCTGTGATAGTGAGATAAAGGTGTATTCTACCATCATGTTTTACAGAATACCAACAAAAACAAGTAACGAAAGAATCAGTGGTTGACTGCTCAAAAACACTGCTGAAATTCACTTATTTGTGATATATTTATTTATTTAACATGTATGTGTGCATAAAAAGTACAATTTTGCCAGCGAGAATGATGATGAGCCAAATGAAGATAAAGATGTGTTCTGGCATCTGGGGTGTTTATTGAACCAATCAGATAAGAGTAAATCGAGAGTCAGCAGCAGCTCATTTGATTGGCTACAAAAGAAGGTGGTCCCGCCTTCCTCCTCGGCCTTGCAAAACTCACTGCGTGAGAGAGTCGTGCCAAAACAAGCGCAGCTAAAAGAAAGACGGACCTTTACAAATCGGTTAATTTCAGGAACTTGTTTTACACAACGAGTCATTTAGACATTTGCAACAGTTATTTTTTTTACCCAAAGGTTGGTTTTAAAAGGTCAATCAGTTTTGGCCGTTCCTGACTCTGTTGTTTTCACATGCGCGTTCATGTTAACAGGCGTGCAATGATTTGGGCTGTATTTTGGCGAAAGAAACGTGTCAAAAGTGTTAGCACAGAAAAATGGAAATCAGAAGAACACAGATCCTATTTGTTTGCGTTAGCATGAGGCTGCCTTTCCACAATACATGAATTACACTTAAAGGGATACTCCACCGCTTTTTTATATTAAATGTTATTCCCTTAACTAAGACGAGTTGATACATACCTCTCTCATCTCAGTGCGTGCACTTAATCTCTCTGATCATGACGCGCTGTGACATTTTGATAGCATTTAGCTTAGTCCACTAAGCCCAGTTCATTCATTATAGGTACCAATCAGAGATCAAGTTAGAAGCAACCAAACACCTCCACGTTTGCCCTATTTAAATATAGTTATATGAATAGTTGAACAATCAAGTATGGTGACACAAAATAAAATGGGGCAATTTTCTAAGTGAATTAAAAAGGAAACTATAATGTATAGTGGAATAGCACTTCCAAGAGTACTTCGACTCTGTGCAGTAAAAAGTCACGCCTGAAAAATCCTCCCTCAAATCTCCCCCTCACCCTCTCATTTCCGTCAAAAGGAGGAGAGGATTTTTCAGGTGTGACTTTTTACTGCGCAGAGTCGAAGTACTCTCGAAAGTACTATTCCGCCAACTCATCTTAATTAAGTGAATAACATAGTTTAATATGAAAAAACGGTGGAGTATCCCTTTAAGAATAACAGTAAAATGCTGCAAATATTATTTTATTACACTTAAAAAACGATTTACATCTTTACAAATCTTACCTTGCGCATGCAATTCTTTATGGCATTAATTTACTTTCATATTTTCTGTCATTATAAGTCAAGTATACTTGTGCAATTTAAAGTATATTTCTGAGAACTACATAAAAAGTTGACTGAAAGTATAATTTCCTATTTTTAGTTTCTTTTTTATGTTACCATGGAGAATTTAAATGTTCAAATCCTGTGGCCATGCATGCTTTAAAAACAATATTTAGTGGCTATAGTTGTCACTTTTTACTTACAATTTCTCATGGTCATTTTTTTTCTGTGGTTATTTACATAAGGCCACAAATGCTGAGCTTAATTTGCTCTTTAAATTTCACAAGTACATCTGAAAGGGAGTTAGACTCTCTATATTTTCTTCAAATAGCTCTTTATTTGCTCTCTGAGCGGACAGACAAAAAGCTCAGTCTGTTTACGAGTTAATTAACTTCAGCATTATAGATATTTCTCACTTTTAATCACAATATGCAAACTGCGACAGCCATGCATAAGAAGGTCAAGAGGTTCCGAAACAAATAACTAGATGACTGGAGAGAGATAGAAATGTGATGTGATAAGATATGTGTGTGCGTGCGTGCGTGCGTGCGTGCGTGCGTGTGTGTGTGTGCAGGCTAATAAGTTTTCAATGCGGTTGAAAAACCTCAGGCAATGAATTGTTAGTAAAGAGATTAAATTCAGAGCAGAACTTGGTTGTTATTTTAAAAGATGTCTCAAGAGTCATGAACAGAACAGGCACAGAAAATCACCTCTCACTTCAAGACCGCTCACATCCCCAATCAAAGTAAAGACACAGAGCATGACCCAGAGCACAACTCTCCTCACCGTAATATCTATCAATAGAAAGCCTTTTGAACTCTATACAAGACGGCAGAAATTGATGTCCATTTCAAGATTTCACAGATCAGATTTCCTTCTAAATTTTACCTCATGAAATCATCATAGGGCTGCAGTGGGTATATTTTAGGCACATCAAATATTTTGCAGAAGATTATATGGTGGAAAACACCACATCACTGGCATCATATTAGGATATATATATATATATATATATATATATATATATATATATATATATATATATATATATATATATATATATATATATATATATATATATATATATATATATATATTGTATACAATTTATTTATTTTATAAAATGATAGAGTATATTTATTACATTATATTATAGCATTAAATATGAAACCAATAGTCAAGTGTAATAGTTTATTTGGATTTAAATTCTTTTTAATTATTCCAAATTAAATTCAAATTACATGTTTGCAACTCCATTCAATTCTGTTCAATTCAAGAATTGAAGTAAAACCAAACTGGCTGTACATTGATTCTTAGATGTCTTTGGCTTGATAAAAAATGCAAAAAGGATTCAGAAATATAGTCTATATAGAGAGGCAGAAAGGCAAGGGAAATAAAACGTTTGTGCAAGAATGTAATGTGGAGACTATGTCAGACAATTAATGTGTGTAAACCAGTTTAAAATCACCTCTGTTCCATCTCCTCCCACTGCAGCTGACATCTGAGGGTTGAGTTTGTTCCTCGGATTTCATGCTTCACGATTCATTTCATTATCTCCCTGCTAGTAGATGTCATTGGTAAAAAAAAGAAGAAAGACACTGATTTACATATAGCATAAATAAACAAAACTCATTCCTATTTATTACAATTCTTCCATCTTTCTTCTTGGATTCATGTGGGTATTGTGACTTGAATGAGTCAAGTTGTTTGATTGATGAGCTCCATTTATTTCTTCACAATTGCTAAGCAGGACAATAGTATTCAATTTTCTTTTTTGTGCCACACTCTTGCCAGATTCATTTGAGGTTTGTACCTGTGAGAAACAGATGTGAGGTGGAGACCATCGGCAGTATGGCACAGACTCAAACGGAGACTGCATTCCCCTGATGGATCCTCTCACTCTGAAACACAGCAGGACAGTTTAAGAGTTTGAGACTTACCGATGGCTGAGAGCTAAAATGACCTTTCCATAGAACATGACGCCAATTCCAGTTTGAAGCAAACAGCATATCTGATTGTGCCATTTGTGACCCATGGATGAATAATGAGTCATGAGTCATGTTGCTGGAGGTATACGTCATGTTTTCATTGACTACGCAGAGCATCACAGATCGCTGCTTCTGGATCTCCTGCATCACAGCGTCTCTCTGAAGATGATCAGATGTAAACGGATCAAATGATAGAATCAGTCACGGCCAGAGGTGTCAAAAGTACTCGCATTCATTACTCAAGTGGAAGTATAGATACTAGGGTTTAAAAATACTTCTGTAGAAGTTGAAGTATCAACTCAAGCTTTTTACTTAAGTAAAAGTGTAAAAGTACTGGTTTTCAAAACTACTTAAAGTATAAAAGTAAAAGTAATGTAAGGAAAAAAATGCCATTAAAGACAAAAGCTTAGGCCACACCACAGGGGCCTATAGTGCACAACCCCACCTCCTCAAAAAACATTTTTCTAAAGGCCATAATGACTATAATGTTATATTAAAATGTTAATGTTGAAAAATTTGGGATACACTGGCTACCTGTTTCAGCCACATATATACCCATTGAAAATGAATGCATTTTAGTACAATGGACATATACCATATGTGTACTGCTGAGCATTAACATGTGTTTCCTGAAGCGGAAGATATGATGACTAGTTGCCTATAAGTAATGTTATCAATAACCTTTATCAGAATGTAAATGTAGGCTACACGTGTGATCAGTGTTGCCAGATTGGATCGACGCTTTAGAGCCCTACGGGGCCCTGACTTTTTTTACACCCCTAACCTCATACCCACTGTCGGTCGCCGACTGCTTGGTTGTCACTTTAAAAAAAATTAACAAACAAACAAATCATCCAAACATTTTTCTAAATTAACTTTAATAAAGAAACTAAACGAAATATAACTACTTGGACATTACAAACAAAGCTGAACTATTTTAATGACTGCAGGAGTGTGTCATAGGATTGTGCAGGGCTCAAAGCTCAAAAAACCAGCCCACTTTCCTCCTCTGTGAATATATAGTAAAATGCAATTTATTCCTGTGATCAAATCTGAATTTATCATCATTACTCCAGTCTTCAGTGTCACATGATCCTTCTATTCATCAAAGAATCCTGAAAAATAAAATATATCATGGTTTCCACAACATTTTAAAGCAGCACAACTGTTTTCAACACTGATAATAATCATAAATGTTTGTTGATTATAAAATTATCATCTGAGAATGATTAGTGAAGGATCATGTGACACTGAAGACTGGAGTAATGATAAATTCAGCTTTCATCACATAGGAAAAAAAGCTGTTTTAATTTGTAATAAGATTTCACAATATTACTGTTTTAACTATTTTTGATTAAATAAATGCAGCCTTGGTGAGCAGAAGATACTAAACATTAAAAAACTGCATTATTCATATGATAGGCTACTTTATTGTCAATAAATAGCCTACATTGAGATGGCTTGAAAAACACACATAAAGCATATATATTGTCGCACTCGTCTGATTGTCTTCGTCACGTTTCATCATCATAACGATTGTTTTCCTTCAGCTGCAGCTCCAGCGTGACAGGGTATTACTTCTACGAATCCACTTTAGGAATTAGGTTTTTCTCCGAGAGCGCCTTCCTCATATTTAGATGCGAATAAAATGACAGCAGGTCATGCATAGATTATTTTTTGTCTCTGATTTTAAATCTTAATGTATTCACATTGGTTTCTATGTAAATACACTTGCCCGTGACCTCAAAAAGCGCTCTGTCAACCGAGATTAGAGAAAGCTGTCTTTAGCGTCCGTGTTAATTTGGCCGTCGCCGCGCAGGGTAACGCTGGTTCGAATCCCGCTCGGAACGGGTCGACTAGAATCGGTGACACCCAATAAAAGTGAGGGGGACGAAAATACATTTTATTAAAAGTGAGGGGGACACGTGTCCCCCCCCCCCCCCCCCCCCCGTAATCTACGCCCATGCTGTCGTATCTTCCTTTTTATAAAGACAGAGGACACTAAAGAAGAGTCAGACACATCAAGTCAGGAACGGAAAGATAACTTGCATCTCGTTTTTAATGCTCACATTGCACTCATACATTTTCTCGAGCCCTCTCGTCATTTCCATGACATCATATAACTCCACCCATTACTATGTATTAATGTAACAGTGCTTAATACATAACACTCCTTCCCCCCAAAACAGAATGTCCTCTTTTCTTTTTTTTTTTCTTTTTTTTCCTTTTCAGGAACGGAAATTTACTTGGACATCATAAGTCAATTGCTGAACTAAACTGAAATAAAGAACTTGAACTGTCAAATTTCTCTGTCACATTTCCTTGGTTTTTTTTTTTCTTTCTCTCTCTTTTCTATAAATCAAGCCTTTTTGGTGGGCGTCTTTCCCTAGTGGGATAACGGCGTTCTGTGTTTAACATGGGCTCTGAAACAGATATTTTGGATCCTGGTTCTGATTGTTTTTCCAAATTTTCCATCAGTGGAATGTTTTCAGCCTCGGGTGTTGCAGGGCTTTTTCCGGTTGGAAGTGGTGTGTTCACAGTCACTTCTGGAATCACTGTAGAGTCTGAACATCCAGTTGCCGACTCTGCCCCAGTAGCAAATCCCAACAACAGCTGATCCAAGTGTCTTCTCCAGGTAAGCTTGTCAGCAGTTAGTACAGTATATGACACTGGTCCTGTTTGAGCTATCACTGTCGCTGGTACCCACTTTGGTCCTGCAGTATAGTTTCGGGCCATAACATTTTGTCCTGGATGGAACAGTCTGCTTTTAGCCCTCTTGTCTCTCCTTTGAACTTGCTTCTGTTGCTGATGAGTTACCACCTCCTTGACCGTAGAAGGTCTCAGTAAGTCAAATCCAGAGCGAAGCGGGCGCTTCAACATCAGAGAAGCTGGAGAAACCTTTGTTGTCCCATGGCTGGTGTTTCGGTATGACAACAGGAAATCATTCAGGCGATGCTGAAGGCTCCCTTGCCCTTGTGATGTCTTTAAGGTGTGTTTGATGGTTTGAACCATCCTCTCTGCGAGACCATTTGTGGCTGGATGGTACGGAGCTGATTTAATGTGTTGTACCCCACACCGTTGTAAAAACACAGCAAATTCTTGTGATGTAAACTGTGGCCCATTGTCACTGATGAGCTGTTCAGGGTAGCCGAACCGGCTAAACATTTCTCCCAGTTTCACTACTGTTTTCTCTGCAGTTGTTGAGTGCATAACAGCAACTTCAGGCCACTTGCTGTGAGCATCCACCGCTATTAACAACATCTTTCCTTCAACTGGACCCGCAAAATCCACATGTACACGCTGCCAAGGGAATTCTGGCCAATCCCACGGGTGTAATGGGGCCAGTTGCGGTTCATTTCTCACTTGCTGGCAGGATGGACATGACTTTGCTTTTCCTTCAATGTCCACTTCAAGACCTGGCCACCAAAAATAACTCCGAGCGATCTCCTTCATTCGCACAATACCACAATGGCCCACATGGAGCTGCTGGAGGACCGGTTTCCTCAACGATGGGGGAATGATGACTCTTTGTCCCCAGAGAAGACACCCCGACTGAACTGACAGTTCATGCTTTCTGGACAGGTACGGCTTCAAGTTAGTGGTGTCCTTAGGCACATGTCCACCTTTTACCATCTCCATGACTACAGACAGAATTGGATCGTTCCGTGTGCCTCTTCTCACCTGTGTGGATGTCACCGGGGCCATTGTGACTTGCTCAAAGTAGAAAATGTCTTTCTGCTTGCGCTCGGGACATGTCACGGGTAATGGTAGTCTTGACAGACCATCTGCGTTTCCGTGTTGCTCTGCCTTCCTATATCTTATTTCATAGGTGTGTGCTGATAACAGCAGAGCCCATCTCTGCATTCGACTTGCTGCCAGAGAGGGAATACCCGTGTGTGGTCCAAGGATGGTGGTTAAAGGCCTGTGATCCGTTAGCAGTATAAACTGCCTGCCATACAAATACTGGTGAAATTTACGAACACCAAAAATGATTCCCAAAGCTTCTCGCTCAATTTGTGCATACTTGCTTTCGGCTTTGTTCAGTGTGCGTGAAGCAAAAGCTATTGGCCTTTCTTCTCCTGAAGGCATGATGTGGGAAATCACAGCTCCCACCCCATAAGGCGACGCATCACAGGCTAATTGCAGAGGGAGTTTAGGATTAAAATGGGTTAGCACCCCGGACTTCACCAGAGCTTTCTTAGCTTCTTGAAAAATGGTCTCACATTGTTGTGTCCATTCCCATGACTGGTTGCTACACAGAAGTTGGTGTAGTGGTTTCAACAGTGTGGCTAAACCACTGATGAATCGTCCATAATAATTCAAGAGACCTATGAACGAGCGGAGCTGGGTGGTGTTCTGTGGTGCTGGAGCCTCTAGTATGGCTCGTACTTTTGACGGTGCCTTGTGCAATCCATCAGCATCGATCACATGACCAAGATATTCAACTGACTGCTTGAAAAACTCACACTTGTCTTTTCTCACTCTTAAGCCATATTCCTTTAGGCGCTGGAGTGTACCATCCAGATTACTCAAATGCTCCGCTTCAGTTTTTCCTGTTACCAGGATGTCATCTAAGTAGCACTGCACCCCTGACAGGCCACTTAAAACCTGGTCCATGGCCCTCTGGAATAGCGAAGGGGCCGAGGTGATACCAAAAGGAAGACGCTGGTATCTGAAAAGCCCCTTGTGTGTAACAATTGTCAATAACTCCTTAGAGTTCTCATCGACTTTCATTTGTAGGTAGGCTTGACTCAAATCAAGTTTACTGAACCGCTTTCCCCCTGCCAAGCCAGCAAACAGATCATCAATGAGGGGAAGTGGATACTGGTCAGCTGACAGTACCGGATTTACTGTGATTTTAAAATCACCACAAATTCGAATGGAACCATCCTTTTTAAGCACAGGTACTATAGGTGTAGCCCACTCACTGTTACTCACAGGTATCATGACTCCACTGGTTACCAGATCTTCCAGAGCGGCTTCAACTTTTGATCTGATAGCATAAGGCACAGAACGGGCTTTGCAACACTTGGCCCTACTGTCAGGCTTGATATCGAGCTTGGCTGTAATGTCCTTCATCGTGCCCAGTTCATCCCTGAAAACATCAGCATATTTTTCTAGAATGTCCTTCAGCTCAGTGTTTCCCTTTGACACCATCCGCACCATCGGCCAGTCCAGTTTCATTGTTTCCAGCCATTCTCGTCCAAGTAAAGCTGGGTAGTTCCCTTTTACCACATACAGTGGCAGCGTTGCTGACTGACCATTTAATTCCACTTCCACATCAATTACCCCTCTTATAGTCACAGGCTCCCCCGTATACGTTCTCAACACTATATTGGAGGACTTTAAGCAAACATGTTTGAGGGTTTTGTGGTACACATCATCTGATACAATAGACACAGCAGCGCCAGTGTCTATTTCCATACGCACCGGCTCTCCCTCAATGACAGGTGTCACCCAATAGCCTTTGGAGTCTCCTTCCATGGCTAGAATTTTTACTGGAATTTCCTCTGAGGAGGAATCAGTGTCATCTGTGTACTTACAATTTGACTGCATTGTATACACATTCTTCTTATTCTTTGATGTGCCAGGCGTTTTGTTGAATTTTTGTTTTTCAGACTTTTGTTTTCCTCTGCAAGCGCGTTCTATGTGGCCTTTTTTTCCACAACTACGGCACACCAACTCTTTACTCCAACACTCCGATGCCAGATGTCCGACTTTGCCACATCTAAAACATGTTGCATTTTTAGGTGCTTGGCCAGGGAAATTCTGGAATGTGCTCCTATCAGCTGACACTTTAAGGACTTTATCTGCATTACTGAAGTGCTGTGCTTCTTTAGCAGCAAGTTCCATGCTTACACTTATTTCAGTGGCTCTCTGCAATGTGAGATTACTTTCACTTAACAGCCTTTTTTGAATGGCTTCGCTTTTTAATCCACAAACGAGCCTGTCCCTGATGGTATCATTCAAAACATCGCCGAATTCACAGTTTTCTGAAAGTTTCTTCAGTGCAGCCACAAACATAGTAACAGTTTCTCCCTCTTCCTGATTTCTCTTGTGAAACCGAAATCTTTCCGCTATCACCAGCGGTTTAGGTGAAAAATGGGCTGTCAACACCTCCACAATCTCAGCATAAGTTTTCTCACCTGGTTTCCTAGGCTGTACGAGACTGCGTAGCAAAGTGAAAGTCTTTGCACCCATCACACTGAGGAACGTAGGCACTTTCTTCTCATTTTCAATTGCGTTAGCCTGCAGGAAATATTCAAATCGCTCCGTGTATGAACTCCACTGTTCAATATTTTCGTCGAATTGTCCAATATTTCCTATGACGCCGGCCATCACGTCTTTTCGAATTACCGCGCTCGCGTCGCGCTCAACTGTTTCCTGCACTTTACTCTTATATTCGGCAATTCAAACACGAGGTTCTTTCAAACATCCTCGTCGCCACTTTGTCGTATCTTCCTTTTTATAAAGACAGAGGACACTAAAGAAGAGTCAGACACATCAAGTCAGGAACGGAAAGATAACTTGCATCTCGTTTTTAATGCTCACATTGCACTCATACATTTTCTCGAGCCCTCTCGTCATTTCCATGACATCATATAACTCCACCCATTACTATGTATTAATGTAACAGTGCTTAATACATAACACATGCCACTGCCAAAATGCGTAATTCATTGATACTGTAGCCTACAATAATCCCCCGACAAAAAAATAACAACAATGCGCTTAGCTTTGCTCTGACAAAACTACAGTAGCCTACCCATGTGAAGTTCATAGAACATGCACTTAGCCCAGTCAAAACTGATTAATCATTGATTCAAACCTCTTTCAGCAGCTGTTGGGGTTGCTAGTTGCAGATGTCCTGAGTGTGTATATTATGATGGACAGGAATCATGATTATATTTATGAAGAGTCTTCGAGTGACAGTTGTAATCCACGTTTTCTGTAGAAACGGCTTTTATATATATACTGTATGTATGCCACTTTAGCATAGCGATCACTTGAATACATCTACGACGAGTTATCGCGCTAAAAACCTGGCTGTCATGAATGAGCGCGTCTGCTGCTGATTGACTGAAAGTGCGTGCTCGTGCGCTGGAACCCCCCCAATCTGTCAACACCGTGTGTGATTTGTGCTTTGAGTCATGTGCAGGCTCGATGGATCGCGTAGTAACCAATAGGGTGTTGGAATGGTATATGTTTACACTTCTCATCCAACCACAATCAAATTCACACTATCCGGATGACGCGATTTATTTGCATAGTTTTTTTAAGATGAAATAAAAGAGGAGTAACGAGGCTATTTTTAAAAAGTAAGGAGTAGAAAGTACAGATAATTGCGTGAAAATGTAAGGAGTAGAAGTAAAAAGTAGGCAGAAAAATAATTACTCCAGTAAAGTATAGATACCCAAAATTTCTACTTAAGTAAGGTAACGAAGTATTTGTACTTCGTTACTTGACACCTCTGGTCACGGCTAACAGAAACATGCACAAACAAAAGTACAATGGGTACAATCCTGAAACTGTCACAGTAGATTCCTATGGGAATTTTAGAGATGTGGTTACTGCTTGATAGTTCGATGGTGGTAAATGTTATTGTGAATGACTGACTGACTGACTGACTGACCTGTGCTATAAGAGGACAGCTTTTTAGGAAATCACAGGATTTCTGCTAAAGGCAAGCCAAGAGGAAAATCCAATAACAGTTCTTTGACTCTTACAGAAAGGACTCACACTCTAAATAATGCTGGGTTAAGAACAACTGAAGCTGGGTAGAAAAAGGACAAACCCAGGAATTGGGTTGTTTGAATGGGTCCATTCACTATGGTACCAAACAGAGATCAAGTTAGAAGTGACCAAACACCTCCACGTTTTCCCACATCCAGATGTGAGGGAGGATTTTTCAGCCGGGACTTTTTACTGCGCCGAGTCAAAGTACTCTCAGTAGTGCTATTCCGCCATACATTATAGTTCAATTTTAACCCACTAAGAAAAGCGCAACGTTTTATTTTGTGTCACCATACTAGGTCGTTCAACTATTTGTGTAACTGTATTTAAATAGGGAAAACGTGGAGGTGTTTGGTCGCTTCTAACTTGATCTCTGTTTGTGAATGATTTGGGCTTTGGGTTTAGTGGGCTAAGCTAAATGCTATCAAAATGTCACTGCGCGTCAGAGCGATTAGAGGAATTAGAGAGACGAGAGAGGTATGTATCAACTCGTTTTAGTTAAGGGAATAACAGTTTAATATAAAAAAGCGGTGGAGTATACCTTTAAAGGCACTGCAAAGTGGAAGTTCAATCCTGAAGTGCAAGCAATATGTGCAATTAAAAAGGATTGCAAAATAAGTTTTCTAAATCTGACCTTGACCTTTTTTTAGGGTGTCATCATTTATAACTCACTTTGTCCTATTAGGGTGAATTATTTTTGGCAAATTGCCTGAAACTTCAGACATTCTATGCATTTTCACTATCTGGAAAGAAACGGTCTTAGAGTCTCAAAAACTAAAGAAAAGCTTTATTAACATTACATTTCATCAACTATATTTCATTTGGAACTCATATGTGAACATGTCAAAATTGTCAAGGCTGCAATTTTACTTGAAAAGTAATGAAACCATACCTTAAGGCTGGAATATACCCACCCAAGACCGCATTCTCCGTTTTTCTCATTCATCTCCTGTGAATCCATATTTGTTTCAACTGTCATGCGTCTCCCAGCAACAAGGTGTGTGGTTCTGTGTGCGTTTGTTGTGCTCGTAAAATTCTGAAAGCCTGGGAGTGTGTGATCTTCAGTCAATGTCAAGCACATGGTACATAGATTTCAATTTAAAGGCTGAAAGAGTAATACAATGTCCATATGGTTATACATAAATACATTCATTATTATTATAATTTTTATTATTATTATTATTATTATTATTATTTAAATGCAATTTTATTTGCATAATTTACAAATTACTATGTCACATACTAGAGGGCTATGTTTCTAAGTACATTTTATTTGTTTTAGAGTGTTTATATATTTTTGCTGCATGGTAAACGATATAAAATATTTTGTTATAGTTTATAATAGTTTAGTTTATGGGCAAGTTTGCTTCACAATTTTTCTGGATTTTCAAAAAATTTCAAAACAGTGTGAATTAACATTAGTGTGAAGAACAATGGCATATAAGAACCTTTTTCCACTGTAACAAGCCTTTGTTAAGGGTTTCCTTATGGAACCACTAATGTCCATGAATAACCGTTTTTTTTTAAAGGGGGGGGGGTGAAACACTCAGTTCCCTTTCGGGGAACTCGAGCTGCGTCGAAACGCTGTGAGAACGCCTCTGCGTTAATGCGTCGTGAAGCGCCTGTAGAACCATTCCATCGGAAAAAAGATCGATCGTCGGCGTGATGACGTCATCGACCGGAAGCTATAAAACGTCCGTGAAAACAAACAGGAACTAGCTTCTGAGCCTTCAGCAAGCGATCTGTGTGAACCTGTCTGTCTATTTGGTGTTTTTGTCTGTCTATTGAAAGAGTTTTTCCACCCTTTGTTAAATATTCCTTATATTTACAAAAAAGAGAAAATAAATAGATAGAAAAATGGCGAGTGAAAGCAGTCAGTTCAAGAGGTGTGTACATCCCTGCCCACGCTACATCACGAGTGGGGATACACACTCTCTTTGTGTTGCCTGCTTGGGAGCGCAGCATGCCCAGGCAGCCCTCGAGGGGGCTGCTTGCGAGCACTGTGAGCGTATGCCACTGAGAACGCTGCGCTCCCGCCGGGCACTCTTCGAGGAGGGTGCCTCGGCTCGTGTTCCCCGCGGCTCTGGTCCCGCTGCTGCCGAGGCAGAGCGGAGGCTGCAGTCGTGGGGTTCACAATTGGATGTTGCAGAGGGGTTTGAGACGGGCGCTGCCTTATCTCTGCCCTCACCTGCTCCATCCAGCGGCTCTTCTCGGGGCTTGGAAGCACGCATTGCGGTTTCTTCCCCCCCGAGAGAGCCGCCGGTGCTCCAACTATCCAGCTCCGAGGAGGTGGACGTTGAGAGCATCGCGACTGAAGATTCGCCACTTCAGTCCCCTGCGAGTGAGGAGCTCGTTGAGGTTCTAACGCGAGCTGTGGCCAGATTAAATATTGACTGGCCCGTAGAAAGATCTGAGGCAGGAAGAAAGAGATCTAGCAAATTAGATGAAAGATTCCTGCCCGCTCGCGCTTCAGAACCTCAGCGGCGGGGCCTGCCATTCTTCCATGATTTGCACACCGAGGTGGCAACATCATGGAGGAGACCGGCATCATACCGTGTGTTCAGCCCTCAGACTTCGGTCTACAGCAACATCATGGGGCTGAAGCACTACGGGTATGGGGCGATGCCAAAGGTAGAAGAGACGCTCGCGAGCCATCTCTCGCCTTTCTCGGCATCGTCCCTGAAGGCCCCGACTTTGCCCACCAGACCATTAAAAACAACGTCGGCACTGGTGGGCAAAGCGTACTCGGCGGCAGGTCAGGCTGCTGCATGCCTGCATACCATGGCTATAATGCAGGCTTATCAGGCTGACCTGCTCAGGGACTTAGATGGACGTGATGAAGTGGGGGGTGATGTCATAAATGAGCTAAGAACAGCAGCTGATCTTACTCTCCGGGCCACCAAAGAGACGGCTAGATGTGTTGGCCGCTCTATGGCAGCATTGGTGGCTACGGAGAGGCATTTATGGCTCAACCCCACTGAAATCAAGGAGAGGGAGAAAAGCTTCCTGCTCGACGCGCCGCTGTCTCCTGGTGGCCTCTTCGGTGACGCAGTACACACTGTCACCGAGAGGTTCCAGGAGTCAAAGAAACAAGCTGCGGCGCTAAAGCAGTTTCTCCCTCTCCGGGTCCAGGTCCCTGGGGCTGCCGCTGACATCAGGCAGCCTAAGCCGAGTACGAGCTCCGCTCACAGGGCGCAACAAAAGCAGAGCGTCGCCGCTCGAGCTCCCCCTCAGCGCGGGGACGAGGGGCGGCGCTCTCAGGCGAGGCCTTCGAGGGGCAGGGCTGATCTGCGGACAGTCCTGATCGCCAAGAAGGCCTCGTCGAAGCGTTCCTGACGCCAGAAGCGTCAGGACGCTGAGGGTGGTTCCCCCCGTAGGGAAGCGGTGTTTACCCCTGCCAACGATACCCGCTTCCCTACGGCACCCTCGGGGGGCCGCGCTGCCAACCCCGCCACAATGCCGGGGCGCAGTCGGTCTCCGCGGGCCACCCGAGGGTGGTCCGCACCCCCTTCGGGGGGTCCCCGAGCAGTCAAGTCAGTCGTTCCCTGCCGGTCCGCCGCTTCAGGGCACTGCACTTGTTGCTCAAAATACACCAGAGGCCAGCCTCGAGAGGCTGGTTCCCTTAGTAGATTTTCTAGACGAATGGAAACGTCTATCAAATATATCTCGTTGGGTCCTGCAGATAGTAGAAAGGGGGTACGCCATTCAATTCAAAAGTCGGCCACCTCCTTTCTGCGGTGTCCTACCTACAGAGGTGGGCCCGGAGCAGGCTCTGGTAATGGCACAGGAAGTAGAGACACTCCTGCAAAAAGGGGCTATAGAGAGGGTTCCCCCTCCCAGCAGGGAGTCTGGCTTTTACAGCCGTTACTTCATCGTGCCGAAGAAGGATGGGGGCTTACGCCCGATATTAGATCTGCGGCTATTGAATCGCTCGGTGGCCAAGCTCAAATTCAAGATGCTTACACTCAGACAGATTGTAGCGCAGGTCAAATTGGAGGATTGGTTTGTCACCATAGACCTCAAAGATGCGTATTTTCATGTCTCCATCCTTCCACATCACAGGAAGTTCCTGAGGTTTGCCTTCGGGGGAGAGGCATACCAATATCGTGTACTTCCCTTCGGTCTAGCACTGTCACCCCGCACGTTCACCAAGTGTGTGGATGCAGCTCTGGCGCCGCTGCGTCTACAGGGCATCCGCATACTGAACTATATCGACGACTGGCTGATTCTAGCGAATACAGAGCAGATGGCGGTTCAGCATCGAGATGCTGTTCTCGCCCATATGTCGAAGCTGGGGTTGAGGCTGAACGCCAAGAAGAGTGTGCTTTCTCCGGCTCAGAGAACCACTTTTCTAGGTGTGAACTGGGACTCGGTAATTATGTGGGCGCAATTATCGCCAACACGCATAGCATCGATCCTGGCAGCCGCCAAAGAACAGAAGCTAGGCCGAGCCGTCACTGTGAAACGGTTCCAGAAACTGTTAGGTCTCATGGCAGCAGCGTCCAACGTAATACCTTTTGGCCTACTGTACATGAGGCCACTGCAGTGGTGGCTCAAAACAAAAGGGTTCTCCCCGAGGGGAAATCCGCTCCGCACGATCAAAGTCACGCGGCGATGCCTACGTGCTCTGGTCATGTGGAAAAACCCGGGGTTTTTATCTCAGGGTCCCGTGTTGGGGGCTCATGTTCGTCGCGTAACGCTAACGACAGACGCCTCTCTCACGGGCTGGGGGGCGACCATGAGTGGTCGCTCATCCCAGGGTCTATGGCAGGAACATCAGCGGCACTGGCACATAAATCGGCTAGAGATGCTCGCAGTGTTTCTTGCATTGAAACAGTTCCTGCCCGACCTCAGGGGCCACCATGTACTAGTCAGAACAGACAACACGTCCGTGGTGGCCTATATAAATCACCAGGGGGGTCTGAGGTCTCGTCCGTTGGACAAATTGGCACATCGGATCCTCCTGTGGGCCCAAGGGAAATTGCTGTCAATCAGGGCAGTATATATCCCGGGGGCCCTGAATCAGGAAGCAGACAGCCTGTCGAGACAGGGGCCGAGGCCCGGGGATTGGAGACTCCACCCAGAGGTGGTGGAGCTCCTTTGGAAGGTTTATGGGAAAGCGGAGATAGACCTGTTCGCTTCGGCGGAGAATTCTCACTGCCCGCAGTGGTTTTCTCTGACCCATCCGGCCCCGCTGGGGCTGGATGCCATGGTACAGGAGTGGCCGAGGCTGCCTCTGTACGCCTTCCCCCCGATTGTCTTGCTTCCAGGAGTTCTGGAGAGGGTACGCCGGGACGGGGCCCAGGTACTTCTAGTGGCTCCGAACTGGCCGACCCGAGTATGGTTTTCGGACCTGATATCTCTCCTGGAAGGCTCTCCGATGGAGATTCCGATCAGGAGGGATCTACTCTCTCAGGCGGACGGGAGATTCCTGCACCCACACCCGGAGATGTGGAAACTGTGGGCCTGGCCCCTGAGGGGGCTAGGCTCATAGAGGAAGGTATCTCGGCCGAGGTCGTGGAGACCATCCTACACTCCAGAGCTCCGTCCACAAGGAAACTGTACGCTTTGAAATGGAGACTTTTCTCAGCATGGTGCAGAGAACGCCAGTGGGACCCAGTTAACTGCCCGGTTGGTACAGTGCTGGAGTTCCTGCAGGCAAGGTTCTCGGCAGGGTTGACCCCCTCCACACTTAAGGTGTACGTGGCGGCCTTGGGTGCCTTCCACGTCCCTTGCAGTGGAGTGTCTTTGGGAAGACACCCTCTAATTACACGCTTCCTTCGTGGCACATTAAGGTTGAGGCCAGTTATGCACTCGAGGGTCCCAGCATGGGACTTGGCCATTGTTTTGAGGGGCTTGTCCGGACCTCCGTTCGAACCTCTGGAGGAGGTTTTGGATAAGTTCCTCACCTTAAAAACTATCTTCCTTTTGGCCATTTCATCTCTTAAAAGGATAGGAGATATTCAGTCCCTGTCAGTAGGGCCCTCATGTCTAGAGTTTGCGCCAGGGATGGTGAAAGCATTTCTGCATCCCAGGCCGGGTTATGTCCCCAAGGTTCCTACGAGCCCACGGGGCCCCATCACTCTACAAGCCTTCTGTCCTCCTCCGTTTATGACGTCAGACCAGGAAAGGTTAAATCTCCTGTGTCCTGTGAGGGCACTGGATACTTATGTCCACAGAGCTGCCCTGTGGAGGAAATCGGAACAATTGTTTGTTTGCTTTGGACCCCCTAAGAAGGGGGCCCCAGTATCCAAGCAGAGGATGAGCAAGTGGGTGGTCGAGGCCATCTCACTTGCTTATGAAGCTACCGGGCAGCCATCTCCACTGGCTGTCCGGGCGCACTCAACCAGGGGTATGGCTGCTTCTAAAGCACTCTTGTCGGGGGCTTCCCTCCACGATATCTGCAACGCGGCCGGATGGTCGTCTCCTTCTACCTTCGTCAGGTTCTACGAACTAGACCTGGCATCTACAGTAGGGGCACAGGTACTCTCGTAACCGTGTGCGCTTCGGCTTCACACATACGAGACACTTGGTCCTATGGCGATGTGGGTATAAGCGGTCTCACAGCGTTTCGACGCAGCTCGAGTTCCCCGAAAGGGAACGTCTCAGGTTACGTATGTAACCCTAGTTCCCTGAGGGAACGAGACGCTGCGTCGCTCTGCCATACTCCCGGCGTGTCCGTGATCACTTACTTCAGGCTTTATCAGAAGTTAGTTCCTGTTTGTTTTCACGGACGTTTTATAGCTTCCGGTCGATGACGTCATCACGCCGACGATCGATCTTTTTTCCGATGGAATGGTTCTACAGGCGCTTCACGACGCATTAACGCAGAGGCGTTCTCACAGCGTTTCGACGCAGCGTCTCGTTCCCTCAGGGAACTAGGGTTACATACGTAACCTGAGACGTTTCAGTCAATCTCATGTCAATCTTGAGTACCTATAGAGTAGTATTGCATCCTTCATATCTCCAAAAAGTCTTTAGTTTTATCATATTTATAAAAGAAATATAGGCTATACCGAGTCTTTCCGGAAAAAAAACGAGTGCCTGGAGGTGTATCGTGTGGGCGGAGCTACAGAATGACGATCGCGAACAAAGCGGTGACGTCCTCAAGCGTGGAGAAACCCATCTATCTCAGCTAATACAGATAATGATCCACAATCAAATCTGAGGCAGAAATAAATTGAACAGGAGAAACGGCAACATCAGGACGTCCGTCTCTGTGGTATGTACTGTATTTAGTGGCCTCTCCACATTTGTGTGTCTTTACTCGCAGTTTATGAGGACATGATTCGGTTTATGGACTATTGTATGCGACTAGACCTTAGAAGTAGCAAGCAAAACGGTTTTGCATGTCAGACTAGTGTAACGTTATACAGAACAACAATGGAGTAACCGTTAGTGCATTTGAATGACGAAGCACGCGATCGTGTCGTTTACTGATGTTTACTCATGCGACGATAGCCAACAGCACAGACATTTGAAGCAGTTTTACTCACCGGCTGCTTCCAAAGCAGGACCGAACCTTTATCGCTGGGACCGCTCCGTCAAAAAAAACACACTTCTTTGGTATGATTTGGTGAAGTCCTGTGACAGCAGTGGCGTGTAAATCCACTTTGAGACGCGACTGAAACGATGTTGTAAAACTTCCCGTCATTTCTGCGATCAAATCGGTTCAAATGCAGCGCTGCCTTCCCGGAATGCTGTGCTGAAGCGTTGAAGTCGCTCGACGTCACCCATAGGAATAAAGTGGAGCGCGGCGCACCACATAAGTGTTCACGGACGACTGGATCTGCACCTTAGAGACTGTTTACGGCATGCATTTCCTCTCTCTCTCGCTCTAATCACGCGCGGGAGAAGAGCCCGTACGGCCCATACAAGGACCTTCTGCTCTATTAACGTCAAGCCGAGCCATACTCGAAAAAAACTCTCCGAAACTTGTGAGAAACCGGAAGGAGTATTTTAAACACAGAAATACTCCATCAAACGGCCAACATTTGTTTTTGAAACTTTGTCTATGTTTAGGATGGGAATCCAAGTCTTTAACAGTGTGAAAAGCTCAGTATGCATGAAACAGCATTTCACCCCCCCTTTTAAGTGTTTATAAGCTCCAGATATGAATAGATTCGACAGGCTCCCAACTCCGCTGATCAATCCACTGAAGGCTCATCTTACAGCTATGATATCCTATATTTGAAGCTCTCTAAGAAAGCAACATAATGCTGTCCATGTATCTTTGGATTTGAACCTGCATGCTTCAGAGGAGCTTAATGGATGTGCCATTATCAAGAAAAGCAGCAGTAAGAGTAAACAGAACACACTGCTGGCTGCTAGTGTGTTAATACAATTTGCTGTACAAATCACATTTTCACTCATTAATACTTCAGAAGAGGTTGAAGCTGTGTTGCAGTGGCAGCACACATACTTGCTGTGCATAATGGGGCATTAACTCTGACAGGCAATTTGCAGTCATAAAACAACAGGGTGCCATTCATTTTCAATGAAAATTTGAGATTTGAAGCAAAAAAGAGTGGAATGCTTAAACTTTAAATATAGAAACTAGGAAAAGAGGTTCACTCACGATTTGAGGGACTGTCTGTTCTTGTTTTTGTTTTTATTTTTGTTTTATATATATACTATGATAACAAAATGCCACATTCCCGTCCTCCCTCAAATTTTCTATATAGCACACATATGTAAACAATGATACGTAATATGTGACTCTGCCTACATTTTTGCAACACCCAAAATATGTACCTCCAGGTACGTTTACCTGCACTTTTGGGTGAAACGTCCACCGGAGGCGCTAAGTGGTAATATTTTTAAATATAAAACCATCATCTACGTGTGTATGTCTACGCCATATGATTCCGCCAACCTGATCTCACAGAATTAATATTTATAGCCTAATTTTATATTTTGGAGCAACTAACTGCACTCCACTCCTAGCCTAAACCTACCCACTCTCAACAATATAAAGCACATAACAGGCAACTAAATGTACAGTCACAGTTATTTATTGCAAAAACTGACCAAAAACAGTATAGAAGTATTAACTTATGTTGCATTCCAAGTCTTCTGAAGTCATACGAGAGTTGATCTTAATGTTTTATTATATTTTATTTACAGAACACACACGCACTCGTTCATTCATATTTCTAATTCAAATACACACGGCAAGTGACACGATTGGTCACGAGAGACATGAGAGCCAATGCTGTCAAAGCTGACGTGACGTTTCTTCAAATAGTGGCAATATTTGAAATGTATTATTAATATTCGGTGGATGGACTCGACGTTACTGATCGCTTTTGGGGATTTTCTTCACACAAATCAATCGTTTGGCCTCGGAACACTTGGGATATTTGTACTTTCTGAGTAAATTATACATGCAGTCGTATCTGACTGTTATATCCTGTTTTTTATAATACACAAATGGGTAGGTTTAGGGGAGCGTTTGAGTTACGTGTTCAAAATGTACCTGAATATGTGTGTGTGTCCACAAGGTAAATGGATTTATAAACATACTAAATAGTTTTTTTGAAAATGTAAAAATGCAGAATGTTTCTTGTGATGGGTAGGTTTAGGGGCAGTGTGTGCGCGTGTGTGTGTGATGGGTAGGTTTAGGGGTAGGGGCGGTGTAGGGGGATAGAATGTAACGGCATTGATAAACACACTAAAAAGCGATTATGCGTCTTGATAGCACGCCAAAAGGGCATACGAATTGGTGTGTCATACATACACCATTTCATGAGATCAGTCTGGGAATGGAGAAAAAATATTATCACTTAGTGCCTCCGGTGGACGTTTCACCCAAAAAGTGCAGGTAAACGTACCTGGAGGTACATAATTCGGGTGTTGCAAAAATGTAGGCAGAGTGACGTATTTCCAATGAGCCTGGGTTGGATTTTAACCACCAAACTCAAGGTTTAGGCAAGTGCTGCCATAAAATTTCCTTCAGGACCTGCCACAGAAGTCTATCTAACTCCATTTATACACATGTCTGGAGGCATTAAATATATATGAACTGCAACTCATCCACTTCATCTTCACACAAAGTACAGTTTATGTTAATGGTTATTGACTTTAAACACAACAGTCCACATGACAGGTCCATTAACAGATAAACGAATGTGGACGATGACAACCGTTTCTTATCATGTTTGGTCTCTATCTGTTCCATACGATGCCTTTTAAACTCTACTTAAATCTACTTAAACTCCAAGACCCTTTTTTGGGAGGGATTTGCCTACCCAAATTGAAAAGCTTCCCATACACACATACAGTGGTCTAAGTTTAAAATGTTGGTGTCATTTTACAGGAAACCCTTTAAAGTTACATAAAACACTGCAAAAAGTCATAAACATGTAAGCATATGAGCTGAAATAACCCCCCAAAAAGGTGCTTTTTGATTTATTTATTTTTATAAATTCATTTTTGAAAGTGTGTAACTCAGTTTAGTGGGCTAAACAGTTTGGGCTGTTTCCACTAAATTCCAGAAAATAGTGGAAAAACGAAGTTTGTCTGTGTCATGTTGTATGCAAGATTTATTCAAATGGGTCTGATGGGATGACGGAAAGGGCCCCGGGTAGACACACCCTCGTTATGCGTTTCTAACCCGATGGGGAAGGAGACACTAACAGACACACCACGTCGTGAGCTTCTGACCTGACAAGAAAAGAGACTAGTGGAGGTTAAGCTTTTGTGAGCAAAACCTTTATACTGCTTTCGGCAAACTCAAGCTGGAAAAGGGCTCTCTCCTTGAGAGATTTTATCTGACATTTACGACTCCTCCAGCAGCACATCCAGTCCACCAAGGACCTCTGCATTGGCAGACATTGCCTGTCCCACACGGCTCCTCAGTGACGCAGCCAGCCTGCAAAGGCCCCTGTGAAGATTCGACTGACCCCTAGGCCACTTTTAAGGACCCTCTTGGCGTAACCAGAGTTCTACATCATTCAGCCAGCGTGGCAACGGTTACTCGCAACTCTGCGCCCTTCCGACTGCACTCTACCCATAAATAAGCATTTATTTATCCCCATTTGCCAAAACCATTAGGTGGTTCCCATAAGAGCCATTCCCATACTATTCTCTTCTATTGCTACATTCTGTTCAACAGCATTGCATCTGTGTTCACATCATTCATTGGTTTTATTGTTTCATTCATTACTTTTTGGTTATTAGATTACTATCATTTAGAAGTGCATATCTGTTACTAGCATTATTAATCGTTGAAGTATTTACTCTTGCATATCTATTGTTAATAAACTTAATTCATTTTATTACACTGTGTCTTCATTGTGTTGACGACCAAAGACTCTACTAGTTGTCCAGACTCACAAATCCTTCAGATAAATCAGCTGACCAACTCCCTCTAATTTACATTAATTCTGAATTACGGAACAGCTCTTTTGCGAGTTATCTTATATTGTTAAGATAGTATTCTTAGCTGGTGCCCCGTATCAAAGTGGGGAGGGGTCATCTGATACACTCATAACCACACCTTATATTAAGTGACACGTGATCTGAAAATCACTGCGTCATCGGTGAACTGAGTAAAAATCACTACATATGTGTGAGGTAAATATTGGCCATACATAAATTCTCTTCCTTGAAAGCCTGAATCAATAGAGCTATTAGAGTCCAGACAAACCTCTGAGATGCATATGCACATTTTTAGTCATCCTTCAACTGATAAAATCCCTTCCATTGTTGACGTTTTATATGCGACTTGAAATTGGTCTTTTACCCAGTACATCAAGTCCATATTTGTTTCCATCCTTTATGCGTCAACAAAAGTATGTGGGAAGAGAGAAATCAGGCTTGAAAGGAAGGCGAGATATTAGGATGAAAGAGAAAAACAGCTGAGAGTGTGGGGATGAGAAAGAAACTCTAAATGAGCTTTTCATTCTTTTTTTCTCTTATATTTCTTTCCTTCGTTCTCTGTGATTGCTCTCATCTTATCAGCATTTCTCTTTGGACAATACCAACATCTTCTGTTCTATGCTCCCAATAAGATAATCATATCAGAGTGGAATTAATTTTTCAAAAGCTTTTTAAAATGGCTCTTTCACCCAGGGTTAATGATCTCCTTATAAAACATCAAAGTCACACAATTGCCACTTGAACACAGGACCCACTCATTTAACCCCCTTTTGATTATTCATAGTTCTTACTTATTCAGTCACTGAATCAGATTAATGCAATTTAAAGGAGAAGCATATCATTTCTGACAGAAAGCCAGAATAAGTACTGTGACAATTAACCATTTATTAATAACCCAGCAAGCAATAAAGTACTGTATGTAAATTACTCTGATACCCATGAGTTTTAAAGAGTGGTCTTTACAATAATATGTGAACTGTGTGGCAAAATGAGTCGTGAATGCGCAGAGGCTTATTTCGAGCTACAGGCAAAACAAGTGAAAATTAAAGGTTTTGGTCGATTTGAGGTTTTCACAAAAATAAGTTCATTATGCCCCCGTCTCCCAATGCTCCAAATAGCAATTGAACATCTAAATGTATCTTTATTTGTATGTTTTCTGAAAGGAGCACCTTTCCCTTACTCCTTTATCTTATTTGCGCTGACTGCCAGGTCTGAAGTGTGTGCACAAAGAAAAGACACAGAATCACAGTATTTTAAAATATCTGTCTTGGCGAGTATTCATGCAACCATGATATGCTATGTCTTAAGTGAACATTTGGTTAACTGTTGTGGAAAAACATTCTGAAGTGTACATTATTTTACATCCATGCAGTACAGGTCTTAAAGGGTAAGTTCACACAAAAATGATATTTATGTCATTACTGACTCACCCTAATGTCGTTCCACACCCGTAAGACCTCCATTTATCTTCGGAAAACAGTTTAAGATATATTATATTTAGTCCGACAGCGTATGGAAGTGTAGGCACACTATACTGTCTATGTCCAGAAAGGGAATATAAACATCATCAAAATAGTCCATATGTGACATCAGTTGGTAATTAGAAATCTTGAAGCATTGAAAATACTTTTTGGTCCAAAAATAACAAAAAACCACAACTTTATTCAGCAACTTTATTCAGCATTGTCTTCTCTTCCGCGTTTGTTTTCAAACCTCAAATAAAGGTTCAAACGGTCATGAATCAGCGGATTGATTCATGATTCGGATTGCGTGTCAAACTGCCTAACTGCTGAAATCACGTGACATTGGCGATCCGAATCATGAATCAATCCAATGATTCATAACCGTTTTAATCTTTATTTGAGGTTTGAAAACAAACGCGTAAGAGACAATGTCATTCAGTAAATGTTATGGAAGGACCAAAATACATAGGACCAAAAAATAACTTTAAAGGTTGGTCCCCTAAAGGTCCTGCAAATGTTATGGAAATGTAGTGTACTGTAGAGGGAACGTCCTATAGTAATGGTCCCCTAAACATTACCAGGCGATGTCCTTGACAACAGTTGGGATGTTCTGAAAAGAATTCTGAGAACATCACATTTCCTAATCAAATGGTCTCCTAAACATCAAGGCCTGAATGTTCTGTGAAGGTCCTCCAAATAATGTCTCCAAACTCTTTAAAGAACTCCACATCATGACTGTTTGAGAACATTCTAGGAATGTACCAGGCAACGTCCTTGACAACAGTGGGGACGTTCTGAGAGTGTTCTGTGAACATCACTTTCCAAATAATCAACAGTGGGGACGTTCTGAGAGTGTTCTGTGAACATCACTTTCCAAATAATCAACAGTATCAATATGATCCCCTAACCATTCTGGAAATGTCCTGAATGTTCCGTGATGGTCCTCCAAACCCTTTAAAGAACTCCACATCATGACTGCCTCAGAACGTTCTAGTTAATGTCCTTGACACCAGCGGGGATTTTCTGAGAATGTTCTGGGAAAATAACAACTCCAAATAAAATATTGTCCCCTAAAAATTCTGAGTTAAATGTAACATACAATTTCTAACAGGGTATGCACTTATTCCATGTAGTCTACCGTCTAATATGTGAATTTAAACACGTTATTTTTGTCATCCAGCGTTGGAGACTAATAGCACTTCCACCTCCACTATGTAATGAAAGCTGTGATGTTTGACTGCATGAATAGTGTTGTAGCGCAAATCCATAGGGCCATGACTGGTAGACAACACAGAATGTTCCACTGTTGAATGGATGCTGTATTTTAATTTTAAAACATTAATAATGAAATACTGTGCAGAGTGCAAACCTGTTCAGCCATGTTCCCTGCACAAATCCTTCATCTGTATGCCTTGCAATACATCTTTGTCCTGCACAGTTCTCTTTGTAGAGCAGTACACAGTAGATGTATTTCTCTCAAGGGTACCAACTGTCTCTAAGTGATCGTTAAACAAAGTGCACTTCCTCAAGAGTGCACGCACTTTAACACCACACTCCAAACATCTGGAGATCAGCACATCTACCGGGACACATAGCATGAAGTGCAATCAGCAGAGCAGAAAACAGCAAAAGAAAGTTCATGATAGAGAGAATGTTTGCTGTTTAAAGTAGACTTATGTGGTCTTTGCATATTGTTGAGCTCTTAAGCCATAAATATTTATACTACAGTTATGGGGTTTCATCTTTAAAGACCACCTCAATTTCATTACATGCAAATGCTACTATGACAAGCTACACCAGTCAATATTACACTCACTACTCTTCACATCAGTCCTCATTCAAGATAATGCATGATGGAATATAGGTGCATGAAAAACGTTCTGATAAATGATGATAGTTGAGACATAGTAGCAGGGGAAATGTGCAATCTGCATAAGAGGGAGAGAGCTGTGTAAAAGATAAACAGTATGGAGTCCACAGTATGGAGTTATTAAATGTAAAATAGAAGAATTGTCAGTAGTACTGACAATTCTTCTATTTTACATTTAATAATTTGATAGAAATGTTCTATTACAAATTGCTGTATCAGCCTAACAATTTGAGTGAAAAGTTGTAATTGAAAACATAACATTCCTAGAGCTGGAGCTCAGACAAACTGAGTGATTGAACTCTTTTGGCCTGAATGGCAAGAGTCATGACTCCAGGCCTGTTTATCACCAGGCCAATACTATCCCTACAGTGAAGCATGTGGTTGCAGCATAATGCTGTGGGGATGTTTTTCAGCGGCAGATACAATGTATAGAGACATCCTTGATGAAAACCTGCTCGAGAGCACTCTGGAACTCAGACTGGGGCGAAGGTTTATCTTCCAACAGGACAATGACCCTAAGCACACAGACAAAATAACTAATAGTGGCTACAGAACATTTTCCATGAGTGGCCCAGCCAGAGCCCAACTTGAACCTGATTGAACATCTCTGGAGAGATCTGAAAATGGCTGTGCACTGATGCTTCCCATCCAACCTGATGGAGCTTGAGAGGTCCTGCAAAGAAGAATGGGATAAACTGCCAAAAAATAGGTATGCCAATTGTGTATCATCATACTCAAAAAAACTTGAGGCTGTCATTGGTGCCAAAGGTGCTTCAACAAAGTATTGTGCAAAGGCTGTGAATACTGAAAAAAAACATTTGTTATTTTTTTATAAATCTGCAAAGATTTCAGACAAACGTCTTTCATGTTGCTATTATGGGGTATTGTTTGTAGAATTGAGGGGGGAAATTAATTTAATCCATTTTGGAATAAGGCTGTAACATAACAAAATGTGGAAAAGGTGAAGTGCTGTGAATACTTTCTGGATGCATTATACATAACGTCTACACTGTTAAAATTAGAGGATTTGCAAGCATGAACAAAAACTCTAGTGAGTGGATTTTAACTTAAACACCTCAAATTGGCCATTGCATTTAGGAAATCAACAGACATGTCTCTGATTGGGAACATTGCCCAACACTGCAAAACACATTGCAAATAGAAACTCAGGTCTCAGGTTACATATATAACCAGGATCCCTGAGATGCTCAGCGTGAATTGATGCCTGAAGCAAGTGTGGAAGATGGGTGGAGAGGATGGTCAGGTGACATAACGTAAGTGCGTCACAAAAACCACAGATAGACACCAGAAAAGTGCATTAACAGATTCTGAAAATCTGAAGAAAGACATTTCAGACTTGAAAGAAGTATGGCAAGATGATGCAGCATCTTGTTTCCTCCCAGGGAGCCAGGTTACATACAAAGCCTGAGATGATACCTTTTGAGTGAAACTCGACGCTTCGCCAGAGTGATGCTATGGGAACTTCAGTACCCATGCTGTCATACTAAAAAAATGTGAAAGAATTGTCAGCTCATGCTGGGGTGATGAATCATGCTTCTCTGTCTGACAATCCGATGGACAAGTCTGGGTTTGACAGTTGCCAGGAGAACGGTACTTGCCTGACTGCATTATGCCAAATTAAAAGTTTGGTGGAGGGGGGATTATGATTTGGGATTGTTTTCCAGGGGTTGGGCTTGGCCCCTTAGTACCAGTGAAAGGAACTCTTACTGCATGAGCATATCAAGACATTTTGGACAATTTAATGCTCCCAACATTGTGGGAACAGTTTAGAGTGGAGACTGCAAGCCAGGCCTTCTCGTCCAACATCAGTTTCTGACCTCACAGATGCACCTCTAGAAGAATGGTCAATTCCTATAAACACTCCTAAACCTTGTAGAAATCCTCACCAGAAGAGTTGAAGCTGTTATAGCTGCAAAGGGTGGGATAACTCCATTATAAACCCAATGGATTAAGAATGGGATGTAATTAAAGTTCATGTCATGTAAAGGCAGGGGTCCCAAAACTTTTGACAATATAGTGTAACTTTCCAAGAGCAAGGCCAAGAGCAAAGTCTAGACAACAAGGAGCTGCTGATAAAGCCTGTAAGTCTCCTACTCTTTTAAGTGAAGTTAGAGTTGGTAAAAGAGCTTTTTAAGGGGCAGACATGTTTCTAACGCTGACTCCAAAGGCTCAAAGGGAGCCGCTGACTAACCTTTCAGCACTAAAGAAAGAACCCAGGAAGGAACTCGCTGTCTCCAGATAGGCCTCAGTTGCCTGGCACCACAAAGAAATCATGAAATGGGGGGATTTCTCCCTTCTGAAGCCCAATCGATTTGAGCATGACAGGCAGAAATAGCTGCCACATAAACTTTAAGGCACTCCTGCAAATATACACAAATTCCAAAACTATTTGGGCAGTGAACTGGATCAGCATTAGACCACTTCAGGGCAAAAAGTTTTCTAGTGGAGCTAGCTCTATCTTATTATCAACCTCAGACTACAATTTACAATCAGGTCCCCTTCAAGGGCCAGACCTACTTCCACAACTTGGGATTTGGGTGAAGTTTCAATAAAATGACCATTAAAATGCCTTGTACAATCCCTCTGCAATATTTGTCTGTATATGTATGTGTGTGTGCATGTGTGTGTGTGTGTGTTGGGGGGTGGGGCGGTGGGGGGGTGTAATCACTACATTATGGGGACAAAATATCCCCACAAAGATGGCAATATCCGAAATCCTTGTCCTTGTGGGGACATTTTTTGGTCTCCATGAGGAAAACATTTTATGAATAATACAGAAGGAGTTTTTTTGAGAAAGTACAAATGCAAAATGTTTCCTGTGATGGGTAGGTTTAGGGGCAGGGGCAGTGTAGGGGGATAGAAAATACGGTTTGTACAGAATAAAAACCATTATGTCTATGAAGAGTCCCCATAAAACATGGAAACACTACGTGTGTGTGTGTGTGTGTGTGTGTGTGTGTGTGTGTGTGTGTGTGTGTGTGTGTGTGTGTGTGTCGAGACCCTTTTATTCTCCACACGGTTTTCAGTACACAAATGTATCCTTGAACTACTTCACAAAGCCGGTTTCAGTGGCTAACCAGGTAAGTTTGATTTTATTTGAGCAAATATTTTATTTATTTTTTAAGGTACAAGAAGTTAATTGTTTTTTAGTAGTGGGCCATCGCCATTGTAAGTTACTAGTATTTACCTTTTATACATAAAAATAAAATTAACTGGGGTTGGTCATTTTATATGTTGCATCATGGAAACACAGGAAACCTTATTACAAATTGATTTTATCTATAGGCCAAACTTTAGTACTCTAATTTAAATTATCCTTGCATGATATAATCTTTTTCTTTTTCTTTCACTGAACAGTGATGAAAACAAAGGCGTGTTGGAGACAGACGTCAGCATCAACTGCGAACCTGCAGCATTTCTTTTTTTCTTGTCACCTACAGTGTAATTGAAGGGTAGACCAACTGTTTCCAGAAGTGATGTGCCCTTTAAATGTCAAAAATGATGAATTAGATGCAGCATGAAATCTAAAGATCTCTGGAAATAATAAATAATCAGCTACAGAAATATTTAATAGAGGTGAAACATTTCACAAAGTGAATACATGTCACTATATATCCCTGAGTGGTGGACTGTTGACTTTTAATGTCTAAGCTCTCTATCGTCTCCTGTATGGTCTTCATTTTAAGTAATTTGTCAAGGTATTGCTGTGGTGCATCTCACATCAGTTCAGTTGTGTGTCTTCAAATGACAAAGAAATACACAATTCACCAAATGTAACCAAAATTAATTATTCATAAACCACTCAGGGGGAGGAAATGCCAAATGTCACTGTGGAAAAATTCAGACAAAGGGAGTCAAAGAGCAAAGGAAAACCTGTGCTAATGTCTCTCTCAGGGAGATTTATTCATTCATTCAGAGGACTAGAAAGAGAACAACCAGAAGAGATGGACAAAAGTGTTTATATTTTTAGTCCTTTATGTTGTAGCATTTAACACATGTGACCGGTAAAACAGATGATAAAGCCAGTGTTAGTCATTCTAATTCAAAGGGTGACTCATCTCAAACGGTTTCTCATATTATTCTGAAATTCTAATGACTTGCTGGAAATATATATTGACGCTTCCAAGCTCTATAATGGCAGTGACTGGGGGCCATGAGTTTGAAACTCACAAAAGCCCATTCATCCACCAGACACATACTCCACATGGCTCTGCGGGGTTAATAAAGGCATTATGACGCAAAATGATGCAGTTTTGTAAAGAAAATATCCATATTTAAAACTTAATAAAGTGAAATATCCAGACCACCTTCTGTATTACACTTACAGAGAAAGTGTAACACATCTCGTAGTTAAAACATTTCCCCTATGGAAGTTAGTGGCAATGAACATTCTGTATGCATGTAGATATACATCATTCATAAATAGCAGATAATTCAACCTTCCCTGATAACAAACTTCTTGTTAATTTCCTGTTCGAAGGCTGTGCTTAAAAGAGAACAAGGCAATTACTTTTATAGCTCTGGGTGATTGGAGAAACAGGCTTGTTTTTATCTCAATGACCCTTGAAATGCTGCATCTCTTAGATTTATTTTTGGTAGTAATATAGCATTTAGTACAAACCAGGAGGTCAAGGCTTACTGGCCAAGTAGAAAAAAACAATAGAAAACTCAAACTCACCAAGTGACAAATGCTATTTACAAACACTAACAATGGGAAATTCCCTCATGTATTTAATCTTGAAAACAATTGCAATTCATTGTACAATGTCATTTACGAAATCCACTACAGGCACAGAAAAGCACCACAGCCTATAATAAAAATATTAAACCTCTATTAGTGTTGGAAGCATCTGCATTTCACTGAAATGTACTTTTGCAGTCATGTATTTTCCAATTTTTGTGTATTTATTTGCCAAGAGTTTGTCAAAAACGTGTTTTATCTTGAGTGCAACATGCTTCACTGGTCAGAGAAAAAAATATTTTTAAGGTCGAGAACACATTCTCACACTGTGCTGTTGAGCTACTAATAGTCCAGCACATATACATTAATAAATTAAAATAGATTATATTTTTGCTGATGTCTAGTGCAGTGTTCCATTTTTGAAAGGGTTTTTTAAAGCGTGAAATGGCCTTTTATATATAAAGAAAGCCACTTTGATGTCCTTTGCTAGAAAATTAAAAGGTTATGAGCAGGTAAGCATATAGCGCATGAGCAGTGCGTGAGAATGCTCATAGCACTCTTATTCACAGATCAGTAATAGGATCCAATATGCCTGCCACATTAGTCTCAGAAAACATATCAATGCTGCATGACACTTCAGGAGGAAATTACACGAGATCCCATTGGCAACCTTCTTTTCAAATCAGCTATTACCGATAAAAGGACATGTTGGCGACGTATGACAAATGTTCAGGCAATCAACAATTCTTAAAGCCTGTGATGGATGTTTCGAAGAGATTTGAGATTTGAATCTTAATAATGGGACCTATTGTGAGAACACTTTACTTCAGTAAACTGTATGTTTTCTCCCCCATGCCAAGAGGAACGCTGCACTTTATGTGAGGTTGAGTAGAATGTCACATGTAAATCACATGTAAAAGCAAATTACCTACAACAGTAGGGAAAGTTTCTGCTGTTTAAAAATACCCCATACAGAAAATAAAGTAATTGCATGGTTATACTAATTTTAATAATGGCCATAAATTATAAAATGGTTATCAGGAATGGGCCATTGAGAATTATTACAAACTTGATCACTGTGAAATCTAATTAACATGAGAAAGGGGGTCACATTTACATCCAAATGGTAATTCATCTACACAGAACGGAGACAAAGCACAAAGTGTTGATATTAACAACCTAAAGCTTCTGGATTTAAATTTAGTGAACTGAAAGTGCTATAGACAGTCTCCTTGGACATGATGGATGAAATGAATGGGACATTAACTAACATGTTAAAATGAATGTGGTATATTTGTTTTGTTCATTATTATCTGTTTTTATTATCTTAACTATTTTTTTTTTAAATAGGTTTGGCTTGGTTTGTTTTTTCTTCCTCTTCTGTTTGCTTCTGCGTGATTTATGATTGTGGGAAACAAAATTTATTACCAAAGAGGAGAGGGAGAGGGAGAGGGAGAGGGAGAGGGAGAGGGAGAGGGAGAGGGAGAGGGAGAGGGAGAGGGAGGAGAGTGCTAACCTCGGGAGTCATGATTTTATGGAAAGCCATAACGAAAGAAAGCACGAAAAATAACAAAATTTAGCATGCTATCTTTTCAAAGAGTTCTTAATCTGGACATTTTGGTTGTACTTGTAGCCATCACTTTCTAATAATTCAAAAAATTACATCCTGGCATCATATCTGTGACATTTGAAGTAATTAGATATTCAATTTATTACACTAAATGTTTTTCATTATTTTGTAATTAAATGTAATCACGTTCCACTTTAAGGCATGATTCGTTTTTTTATGTTGATGTGTTAATTGATATAAAATCATGCAAACCAGGTTTTAAATTAATTTAAACCATTTAAAGATAATAATTAAAGTCTCATTACGTCCATAATATTTCTATTTTCAGTTTTGTCATTTTGTAATATGAATGTGCATTACTCTGAACATCAAATGTTCATATGCTAAGATAAGTGAAGCATTCGATTCAAATCATTTCCAACAAACTACTGTGGTGTGCTAGAGCATTTTGAAAGATGGGCATACATAAAACACGATTTACATAATGACAACTAATAAAGATGGGATTAGGAAGGGCCTCATCTTCATCCTCCTTGTGACAGCCGAATTAGGGGCAGGTGGAAAAGAGATTTATTAATCTAAGAGACCATTATTCTGGAGACAAGAGCTGACGAACGAGATCCCAACATTGAGTACAGTCTGATGCCGAATGCTTGCTTATTCCCATCAATCATTATCTATCCTCCTGATTCCTGACAGCCATCACCCATAAAAAACATTGTCCTCATTAACTTCATTTCACAATGATAGACAGTTATTGTATAGAATTAAATAAAATAACCTTTAAACATTTACAATTTGTGTGGGTCATTCATTACGGAAGCACTTGCTGACAGAAGACGCAATAATAAATAAATAAATATGCCTCTATTATTTATATCTATAATGTTTCGATGTTATCTGAACACACCAGTCAGAGAAAAGCTCACAAAATAATAAAAGTATAGCCACTGTAACAACTATACAATCTGACAGATGCTTCTGGAGGATCATGTCATGAACAAGAAGATTACAAAACAGTTTCTAGTATACAAGCCCTCAGGCGCACTGCCCACTTTACTTAATACCTCTTCTTACTCTAAAACTCTGGAATACTTGATTCTGATCAACATCAAAAATGACATTCAGAGATGAATATTTCTGAATAATTACGCTTGACTGATCATCCAGGAAACCTCTTTACTACATTGCTGGGCTTCGGTGTTGTCTGTCTCACCAATGAGCTGATCAAATCTTTTCTATAATAAACTCATCATTTCCAAACTCAATTTAATATTTACTTATATTCCCTTTTTAAAAATAGCTATATAATAAGTTTTAATGTGCAAGATTACAGAAAAATGTAAACACTATTAGATCGACCAAGACACTGGTGCAAAGTGAAAAACAGACTGTAAAAAAAATATGGACATAGTGTCCGTGATGTCACCCATAGGATTCTGAAGAGCAAATTGAGTGAAGTTGTCACTGAGGCACTAACAGACTTTTTTCGGGATTTTTGGGAGCAGATTGGAGCTTTAGCTTAGAGTAAAGGTTGTTAAAATTGTACCTTTAGGGGTGCAACAGCTTGTCGCTGGGGCAGTACCCTTAAAAGGACATCTTTGTACCTTTTTTACTCCTAAAATGTGTGTATTAGTACCTTTGAGTACAAATAAGTACCTTAAGGTACTACTATGAACCTTTTTGTGGTTAAAAAAATGGTACAAAGATGTCCTTTTAAAGGTACTGCCCCAGCAACAAGCTGTTGTACCCCTATAGGTACAATTTTGACACCCTTTTTTTCTGAGTTTATTTCACACTAACATAATTCATTGTTCTGCATCTGCGAGAGTGTGGATGGGCTTTTGATATTGCAGCTGTACTTCCTGCTCTACTTCCTGCTCTCTACTGCGCAGCTCCGGTCCCGAAATCACTACCTCACAGACTCCAGTCCCAAGAGGTCAACGCCGTGCAGGTCGTCTGAAAGCTTCAACTCTGGTCAGCGGAAACGGATGAAGTTGCATCGTCCACATTTTTTTACGGTCTGGGCTGGATGCATTCCGGTTGGCGAGAGTAGCCACGTGCAGGCGGGGAGGAGCTGACTTCACGTCTTTCTGCTTCCTGCTGTAACACTTGCGCTGTGTTTGCATACTTTATACAGCTAAGTTAAATAGATGCAATATTTCTCAAATACACAGATTTTTAAGAAGAGATTTCCATTCAATAATTTTATGTACTGCTTAAAGCTACACTGTGATATTTTCCCCCATCTAGCGGTGTAAAGGTATATGACCATCCAGTGAATATTAGTTTCTGTTCCTCTCAATTCTGATTTCGTTTTAACTCCTACGGTGGACGATTTAGTCCAAGATTAACATGGCAGTCCCCCTCTTCACATTCGACTCGGTGCCATCGAGTGTTAAAACGCGAAAGGCGAAGCTTGAATTTATGGGTATGTCCCTCTTTGGCTAATGTACTTTCAAGATGGAGGGGCAACATGGCGACTAGCATTCTAACCCCTCACCCGTATGTATTTTCAATGGCATATTATAAACTTACGAGAAAACTTTATTACTTGAAAGAAGTAAATATACATACACATACACGTGCTGCGAGCGACGCCCTTCAGATGTCAACTTGAGAGAGAGAGAGAGAGAGAGAGAGAGAGAGAGAGAGAGAGAGAGAGAGAGAGAGAGAGAGAGAGAGAGAGAGAGAGAGAGAGAGAGAAAGAGAGAGAGAATAGCAGAACAAGAATGGATTATAATGAGATTCATCAGCCTGACAAGCTTTGCGAGCCCTGGCCCATACGTGTCTGCGTCCAGTGTGCTAAAGGTATGATATGTTAGACACGTACACATAAGCAAAACGATCTATAACAATGCAATTCTATTATAAAAACACGTTTTACTCACATAAGTATGCTGCACTATTCCTGTCGGATCCAAATCCAGCATCGACCGGAGATTTGTTTACAAACCATTCCACAGTGAAATGAATTGAACATGTCTTCCCCACGTCAGCTAGAACTTCATTAAAAATAAAGTTCATTCCTAATATTAGGATCCGAAGGAAGTTCATGCAGCGACTGTGTTCTTCCACAATCAGGAATAGTGCAATATCTTAATCTTCCTCTGCATGTTTATTGTTGTTGACCACCTAGCACGAGCCCTCCATGAGTCGGTGGGCAAGGCTACTGAATTAGAAGCACTGTAGATTCTGTAGAGGCGGTGTTTCGATGCGCAATGACGTAAGGATGAAGCACAGGACCATTTGTTGAGCCTGGTGTCTATAAAAGCTTTTCTCTGTCTAATAAGGAAGTTTTCAGCTCTGAAACTTACAGGATATTCTTATATTACCAGCATCTTTTATATATTCTCAATTCATCACCCCTTTAAACATGTTTTTTTTTCTTGGGCATTTTAACATGGGGCTCAATGAGATATATATATTTCCTTGTTGTATAGCTTGTACACAACCATGCTCTTGTCAACGCGTCCATCCTTTTGTTTTTTAAAACAAATTTCCCATCCACGGGGCCAAGCAAAGCGGTCTCATCAGCTTCTTCGTTCATGTTCATTCATGGTTTGTTGTTGTCGTGACCATAGGCTGTAAAAAATATTTTGACTCGTGAACGCTACACTGAAAAAAATGACTTTGTGGTATGGTAAAATCTATTACATTAATTCATGTAATTATTACATTGTAAAATCAGTTTAAGTTGGAACTATATATCTTAAGTAAAATGTACACAGTCTATTCATGTAATAACTTAACTGAGAAAAAAGAGTACATTTTATCTTATATTTACAAATAATATTTAATGTTTTATAGTCACAGCACATTCACCTAAAATATTAAGTACATTTTAATCTGAAAAGCAAAGTGCATTTTAAAAAATGCGAACAGAATTTGGAATTATTATTTTTTTCTTACAAAAAGATCAACGGTCAACGATCAAAAAGAGACGGTCATTTTGGGATGTTGCTTTTCTGTGGCTGACTTATTCTCAATAAGTTTTGACTTTTAACTGAACATGAGTTTTAATCACAATAACGGTAGCTAAAGCTACATAAGCTCTTATTGATAATTATTTTTTTATGTCACCATTATGGCGATTATTGTTTTCTTTAGTTGGGCAGTTTGGCGACTTTTTAATGTTAGTGTTTCTCTGACTGCTGTATCTGGGTTTGATATGGCAAGAAAAGCAGAGAAACACGATCAGATGCTTTTGGCCGCTTGATGATCAGAACATGATCATTGTGTAGAGGCTTAATTCACCAATCTTATACGTGAATATGAGCAATATACTATTAACCTTGTTTTATTCTAGAAAAGATCCAGCACAGTTTTAACCAGAAAAGTTGAATACGTTTTATAACAGACTGTACACTAAGCACTTTGAACTCCTGCAAGCTCTTCTCACACACAGATATCAAGATTTAGCCTAAGAATCTCAACAATGGTGACATGCTTCATGCCACAATGCATTCTGGGTGCATCATGCAAAACTCAGAAACATCAGCAATGTTCACTTGGGTTTTGTAATTGGATGCAATGGTAATCTGAGTGAAAGTTACAATTTATAGATGAGTATTGCCAGTGCATTTTACGTGTGTATTTTACATAATAAATAAGTGGTTCTAGTAAGTAAATATTACTTAAAATAGCCCGAGTAAAGATTACAAGCTTTTTTTGTGTGGAAAAAGTTGCCTAGCTTTTTTTAAGTAAATGTCACTCCGATTTTTTTTCAGTGTAGTTGGTGTTCCAGTATAATCGGTCTGTCTAAACTTAAACTTAAAATTGCTATTTATTTTTTGCGTAATTCATCTTAATTAACGCGTTAAAGTCCCCAAATTAATTAATCTTAATTAACGCGTTAAAGTCCCCAAATTAATTAATCTTAATTAACGCGTTAAAGTCCCCAAATTAATTAATCTTAATTAACGCGTTAAAGTCCCCAAATTAATTAATCTTAATTAACGCGTTAAAGTCCCCAAATTAATTCATCTTAATTAACGCGTTAAAGTCCCGATATATATATATATATATATATATATATATATATATATATATATATATATATATATATATATATATATATATATATATTGCGTATCACCGCAGCACATCGAGCCTCAAATATCACAAATATGTTTTTGCTAGACTTAATGGCAAACATTGCGCTGGTCTGCTGGACTGAAATAAATAAACAATATTTTTTTTGATTAAGCTTATGTATTCAGTCATTATTCAATGGTATACTAAAAATACATGTAAAAAATTATTTCTCACTGTTCTCAGGTCAAATATTTATATGCAATTAAAATGTGATTAATTTCGATTAATTAATTACAAAGCCTCTAATTAATTAAAAAAAAAAAAAATTTTAATCGAGTCCCGGCCCTAATATATATATTAGGGCCGGGACTCGATTAAAATTTTTTTTTTTTTAATTAATTAGAGGCTTTGTAATTAATTAATTACAAAGTTATGTTAATGTTATGTTAATTACATATTAGTTATGTTTATTATTTATCCAATAGTTTAATTTATTACATGATAACATTTTTTATAAATTTGAGGTTTGGGTCTCCTTTAAAATGAAAAAATGGCTTTTGTTTTTTAAAAGAAATACACCTTGTGTGTATAAGTACTGATTTTTAGAGACAAATGTAAATGATTTAAACATGCAACCAACCATGTCTTTAAAATAAGCACGTTTGTGAAATGAAAACAAATAGATCAGTTGACATTTCTTTTAAACTTGTTTTTTAAAAGACACATGTTTTTTGGTAACAGGACTGAGAAAAATGCATCCATCTCCCACTTTGAAACCTTATAAAAAATAAAATAAAGTTACCTGAGATTGACCAATATACATTTTGAACAGTGAAATATGTGTTTTATTAGAATCAGTGTTGAAAAAAGATAAAAAATGTGTTTAATTTTTAAAAGTTACAACAGGCAAATGTCACCCATTCGGTGGAATGGCCCATATATATATATATATATATATATATATATATATATATATATATATATATATATATATATATATATATATATATATATATATATATATAATATGATTTACTAATACGTTCCCTTGATTCATAGACCAATTTACTGTTTTTCTTTTCTTGCACGTTATGTGCGGGGCTCCATATTAGTGGGGATAGTTTACCCATGATTTACTCACCCTTAAGTCATTTTAGGTGTATCCTCCACGGCTTCTGAAGCAAAGCGTTTGTGAAAGAAAAATATACATATTTAAAACTTTACTAAATGTAATCTCTAACTTCTGCTAACTGTCATACGCACGTTCAAGAGAGACTGACGATTCAGCGTATGATGTAGGGTGCAGGCGTATAGCGTACGTTTTGATGACAACCCGAGAAACGCAGAGAATAGAGCAAAACAAAACTTGGTTGTCGCGAGAGCTAGAATATTGTCACCAGAGTGTCCTACGTCACACGCTGGAACGCCAGTCTCTCATGAACGCGCATACGTCAGTTAGCGGAAGTTAGCGGTTACAGTAATATGTTTTTTTTCTTACACAAACACATCCTTCTGCTTCAGAAGGCCTTTATTAAAGGGGGGGGGGGGGTGAAATGCTGTTTCATGCATACTGAGCTTTTTACACCTTTAAAGACTTGGATTCCCATCCTAAACATAGACAAAGTTTCAAAAACTAATGTTGGACGTTTGATGGAGTATTTCTGTGTTAAAAATACTCCTTCCGGTTTCTCACAAGTTTCGGCGAGTTTTTTTCGAGTATGGGTCTACTTGACGTTAAATAGAGCGGAAGGTCCTTGTATGGGCCGTATGGGCTCTTCTCCCGGTAGGGTGCGCGCGCGCGTGACTAGAGGGAGAGAGAGGAAATGCACGCTGTAAACAGTCTCTCAGGTGCAGATCCAGTCGTCCGTGAACACTTATGACGCGCCGCGCTCCACTTTATTCCTATGGGTGACGTCGAGCGACTTCAACGCTTTAGCACAGCATTCCGGGAAGGCAGCGCTGCATTTGAACCGATTTGAACGCAGAAATGACGGGAAGCTTCAAGGCATCGCTTCAGTCGCGTCGCAAAGTGGATTTCCACGGTCACTGCTGTCACAGGACTTCACCAAATCATACCAAAGAAGTGTGTTTTTGACAGAGCGGTCCTGCTTTGGAAGATGCCGGTGAGTAAATCAACTTCAAATGTCTCTGCTATTGGCTACCGTCGCATGAGTAAACATCAGTAAACGATACGATCGCGTGCTTCGTCATTCAAATGCGCTAACGGTTACTCCATTGTTGTTCTGTATAACGTTACACTATTCTGACTCTGACGTGCAAAACCGTTTTGCTTGCTACCTCTAAGGTCTAGTCACATACAATAGTCCATAAACCGAATCATGTCCTCATAAACTGCACACAAAGGCCCCTAAATACAGTACATACCACAGAGACGGACATCCTGATGTTGCCGTTTCTCCTGTTCAATTTATTTCAGAATCAGATTTGATTGTGGATCATTATCTGTATTAGCTGAGATAGATGGGTTTCTCCACGCTTGAGGACGTAACTGCTTTGCGCGCTTGTCATTCTTTAGCTCCGCCCACACGATACGCCTCCAGGCGCTCGTTTTTTTCCGGAAAGACTCGGTACAGCCCATATTTCTTTTATAAATATGATAAAACTAAAGACTTTTCGGAGATATGAAGGATGCAATACTACTCTATAGGTACTCAAGATTGACATGAGATTGACTGAAACTGAGTGTTTCACCCCCCCTTTAACCCCCCGGAGCCATGTGGAGCAATTGGACTTCAAAACAGTAACAGCCATTCACTGCCATTATAAAGTCTGGAAAAGCCAGGATATTTTTAAATATATTTGTATTCATCTGAAAGAATGAAGAATATCATTTACACCTAGGATGACTTGAGGAAATTATGCACACTGGAGTAAATCATGTAGTAATTTTCATTTTTGGGTGAACTATCCCTTTAACTTTTAAGTAAATTTAAAATGCAGTAAAAGTGACAACTGTCATTCTATGTACAGAATGTTATATTTTTGAAAATACTGAAAAATTATAAAGTGAAAATGACAGGAATTATAAAAATTGGATGGAAAGATGTAAACAAAATGCTAGAAAATAATAACATTTTACGATGTTACCCAAGAAAAATGTAAAATCAGCATCCAACATATTTTTAAACCTGTTGGTTTATGCTTAAATTCAGGACATTTCAATAAAGCTCTCAGGACTGAGATGCTCTTATGTTCAAGGTAGCTCAGCCTCATGATAAAAATACACCAATGGCACTGCGTCATCATTTCTCAAGGTTTGCGTACGCCTCCTCATCATATAAAGCGTCTAGGACGACTCGCCTTCACAGACCTGTGAGAGTAAGTTTAGAGCAGTGGCCAGTATTTCAGTAGCTTTACGCATAGCTCGCTAAATGTACAAACGTGAAACACTTTGCAAGGAGCGCAATATTATTTTGGCATTCGTTATTGTGCGTTACAATATTTAACGACCACCATGGAGGTTAATACTACTCTCTCAGGGCGCAACTTCATTGACTTGCGCAGCTTAACGCAGCAACTTCTCTCTTCGGCGAACCTGTCACAGCTATCTCTGGACAATGAAACGGAACTCGTCTCCGAAGAGGATTTGGACGTGAATACAGACATCTATTCTAAAGTTTTCGTCACTGTGATATATGTTATATTGTTTGTAATAGGGTGTTTGGGGAACTCGATCACCCTGTACACCCTTCTCACGAAAAAATCTCTTCAAAACCTCCAGAGTACGGTGCACTATCACCTGGCGAGCCTGGCCATATCCGACCTGCTCATCTTGATCCTCTGCATGCCCATCGAATTATACAACTTCATCTGGGTTCACCACCCGTGGGCTTTCGGGGAGGCTGTTTGTAAAGGGTATTACTTTCTGCGGGACGGCTGCTCGTATGCGACGGCGTTCAATATCGCCAGCCTGAGCGTGGAGCGCTTTATGGCCATCTGCCACCCGTTCAAGGCGAAGAGCATCATGTCGCGGAGCCGCACCAAGAAACTCATTAGCGCCATGTGGGTCGCGTCTTTTCTCCTGGCCTCTCCGATGCTTTTCACCATGGGACAGCTACTGGTGAAGGATGAATTCATATGCACCACCATCGTGTCCCCGATAACAGCTAAAACCGTTCTACAGGTGAGCGCGCACAGCTCTCTTTCCTGTGACGAGTGGGGTATTCCCTTATTCTTACTGCTGTATTGATTTGGTTATAGTTTGCATTGCGTCGGATTTATATCGCC